>NC_080421.1:98682327-99293161 GCF_029873635.1 Malania oleifera
ACCGAATTAACCGAAAAATTCGGTTAAACAAAAGTGTTAACCGAATCAACCGAATTGGGCGTGCAAACCGAACCGGAACCGACCGAATTACCCGAACGGGTAATTCGTTTAACCATTTTAACCGATTTTATTTAAAATTGATAATTATACAAAAAAATTAAAAAATAAAATCTAGCTTAATTAAATACATTATTTATTAATTTTATTAATAAAAATGATATTTTACTATAGAACAAAGAACCCAAAACAAGAAAAACGACGATAAAATATTATAATAATAATAATGACGAGTATAATTTGGGAGGAGATAGTGATTAAGGATTTAATATCCTTGAATCCATCAAAAGAAATGATCCATGATCGCAAAAATTTGTGGAAAAGGATTTATATATATTTCAAGAGGCTGGCAGTTGCAAATAAAGCCTTAAAAATTTATTTCAAGAGGTTGGCAATTTTTTGGCTGGATTATATAGAGACTATAGAGTTCAAAAGATACTCTAAAAACTATATCCACCAATTAATTGAAGAGAGAAAAGGGTATAGAATATAATGTCACTTTTTGGAAGATGATCTAATTCCTGGTCTGTAAAACTTGCATGTTAGCAGAGCTTTATTGTGGACTACTCCTAGGATTGTCCATTTGACTAGATGAAGAGAATCTTATGCACTTTTCTTTTAATAAAAATTATTAATTGTTTGACTAGTAGGGTATGATGCCAAATCTCACGCTCCCAGTGGAAGCCTTGGCACATAACCTCTTCACTCCTTCAAGACATCTTTGGCACTTACTACTACTACTACTTCTACTGCTACTATTATTATTGATACTTACTTTTATCATCTACCCATGTATTGAATCTTGGATTTTTCCCATTTGTGCAAATTCCTCTTTGTACCATAATGGTTGTTTGGCTTACTGGTAAAATCTCTTCTTTTGCAGCTCCTGCATCTCTACCTCTTTTAAATGACCAAAGGTGATAACTAGGTATGGCCAGATGAAGCTTCAAAAGACCTGGGAAAGTAAAAATACGCTCTTCACGGAACTAGTGAAATAGTGATATGAATAATGGAAACAAATAATCTGTATTTTGCACAAGTTTAGTTTCTACTAAAGGCAAATTAAGCAAGACAATGCCAGAATTCAATAGAAAAAAAAAAAAAAGTGGGGGGGAGTGAATTAGGGGTAGGGTTACCCACCGTCAGCTGAATTAAGAAACTCTTAATTTTGAAGAAAAAAAAAATCTATAATGACACCATCAGAGGCTCACAACTAGTCAACTAGGTGTCTTATCCCTGTTTAGATAAAATATAATCAATGTAAAAATAGAAGTATAGAACCCTGTTTACATAAAATCTAATAAATGTAAAAATAAAATCATCTGCATACCAAAACAATCTAGAAAATCTTCCTAAAAAAATATAATCACAGACCAAAGTCACCAAACATGAAATTTAAAGGTCTGCAGTGTCTACTTGGATTTGAGTTCAAGAGTACAAAGTTCATAATATTATATTACAGACCAATGTAAATAGTTTGTGCAAAATAAAAATAAAAAACAAACATAAAATATAAATTGTTTCTAAAAAATTAAAATAAAAAACTAGAACTTCAATGCTTCATACATCAGCTGACAAGTGACAGCTACAATTTCATGGCATCTTGTATTAGAAACTCCCACTTTTCAGCTTCTTACATTGCAAAATACAAAGCACAATTTCTCTACTTATTTCACCTGTAAGTCTGCAACAAACCAAAATAATGATAATTGATAGCATGTAATTTATATGACAAAACACTAAAACATAATCTCAATATGAAAGTATGAAACCAACCCTTTGTCTTTCTTTGTTTGTCTTATTCACCAATTGTGAACTCCAATGCAACCTTTGACAACTCTAAAAAATTGTATAGAAGCACTCGTAAGTTGTAATAATTAATCATTCAATGAACAACTGAAAATTTTTGACAATATATAAATATAATATTACCTTTTTCTAGATTTTCAAGGTCATCTATGTCTTCTTCAACCTTAATTGGAGTATGTGAACCCCGAATCCAATCTTGTGTACAGAAAAGAGCTTGAACAATTTTAGGAGTCAAAGAACTCCTAAAGGCATCGAGAACACGCCCCCCTGTGCTAAAAGCAGACTCTGAAGCAACTGTAGAGATGGGTACTGCTAAAACATCGTGAACCATATGTGAAAGGACAGGAAACCTTTGACTATTTAACCTCCACCACTGCAAAATATCAAAACCCTCCACGTCCTTTTCACAATCCTCCCCCAAATACCTATCCAACTTTGATTTATTATCTCCACCTCCAATTTGAGTATTGTACTTTTGATACAAAACTTTGAACTTTCGTTCTGCTGCTTCACCTTGACTAGTGGAGCAAGTCGAGCTTGAAGTTTCACTTCTGTTTGATTCTTCATTTTTAGATTGTGAAAACTTTTTATACTCAGCAAACAATTCCATTGTTGTATCCTGTACCTTTTTCCCCACCAATAAACCTTTGTCGCCTTTATACATAGTAGAAAGAGCATATTGCACAAATCCCAACTTACGTCTAGGGTCAAGAACAGATGCAACAAAAATCTACATATTCATTTTGTCAATGTTTTCCCAGTACTTGTTGTATTTATCCTTCATTTTCATGCTCATTAAACTCAACTCCAAGTCATCACTATTTTCCCACTCTTTTAGAAGACAATCAATCCCACTAATTTCATCAAAAAAGGTATTACTTGTAACATACAAAGAACCTGAAACTCGTATAGTGAGTTCATAGAAGTGTTCCAAAAACATCACAAATTTTCTAACTTGTTCCCAATCAAAACTACTTGGTATGCCATCCCTAGTCTCAAGCTCAATTCTAAATGAAGGATCTTCATCCCTAAACCTTTCAAAAGCCATTTCATATCTTTGAGCTGTGTCTAGCATCAAATAAGTAGAATTCCATCGAGTGCTAACATCTAGGCATAACATCTTTTTGCATTCTACTTTTTCTACTTCTGTGCAACGCTTGAAATTTTTCAACCTAGCAGGTGAATGCCTAACATATCTGACTGCGTCTCTAACACGAGCAACTGAATCCCCCATTTCTTTCAAACCATCTTGCACAACTAGGTTAATTACATGTGCAATGCACCTCATGTGCAAGAATTTGCCTCCACAAATGTCTTTTTTCCAATTTGAAACTTTTCTTTTTATGTAGGCAATTGCAATGTCATTTGAACTTACATTATCTACAGTCATTGTAAACACATTATCAACTCCCCAGTCAAGCAAACATCTCTCAATGACCATACCTATCTCTTCACCTTTATGACTATAAATTGGACAAAAGTTAAGGATCTTTTTATTCAATTTCCAATCATTATCTATAAAGTGTGCAGTCAAACACAAATAATTGACCTTTTGCAAAGAAGTCCATGTATCAGTTGTGAAACTAACCCTTTGAGAGGAGGTTTTCAAAAACTTTTTCAACTTTAACCTCTCTTCCATGTAAAGGTCATAACAATCCCTAGAAATTGTCCATCTTGATGGAATTTGAAAACGAGGGCATGCAACTTTCATAAGATGTTTGAAACCCATATTCTCTACAAATTTAAAAGGCAATTCATCAACAGTAAGCATGTAAGATAATGCCTTTCGAATTGCCTCTTCATCAAATTTCCAATTTGTAAGAGTTGCCTCTAAGCCCTCTGCATTTTTTAAGGCTGGTTGATAATTTAATTGTGTCTGTTTTGTTTCTTCAACATATGGATTTTGTGCACATCTAACCATATGATATCTAAGTGTGCCCATACCATTCTTTTTAGGATCAACACAGTAATCAATATGACAATAATGACACTTACCCTTAATTTCACTAGACTCCGTCACAAATTTAGTGAAGTGATCCCACACTGAGGAAGCGATGATAATTGATAAACCATAACTCTAATCCCCAAATCCCCGATTCCCCACTGTGAATCTGTGAGAGTGTGAGTTTGTGTGTGTCTGTGCAGCTGTGCGTGTGCCTCTGTGGAGTGTGGAGCCTGGTGCTGTGGATCGTGAGTGTGGAGTGTGGAGTGTGGACTGTGGACTGGAGTGTGGAGTGAAATAAGTGAAGGCCGGAGGCCCGGAAGGCGCCGCACGGAGCCTTTTTTTCCCACCAGGCCCAGGCCCCAAGCCCCAAGCAGCCAAGCGGGCCAAGCTCGAGTCGCCCGCCCGCGGGCCCTATTATTAATATAGTATAAAGTATATTAAAATTTCGGTTAATCGGTTAACCGATGTTTTTTTAACCGTTAACCGAACCGAACCCGATTAACCGAAATTTTTAAAAAGTTTAACCGAACCGACCGAACTGAATTTCTTACTTGAACCAAACCGGCCAATTTCGGCCGGTTAATCTGGTTAATTCGGTTTTAACCGAATTATGCTCACCCCTAGTTAGAGGATGACATCGTGATCATACTATGCAAGCTAGAGAAAATTTTTTTGCCAGCATTCTTCGATGTGATGGTCCACCTAGCTGTCCATTTACCAAGGGAGGCCATAATTGGAGGACCGGTTCAATATCGTTGGATGTATCCTGTTGAGAGGTAAAGTATAAAGTCCTTGTATAATGGTCACGTGATTTCCTTGTTTTTACTTTTTTTTCTTTATTGTCTCTACAAGTCTATAATGTTACGTAAAATGCACAAGTTTTTGTCCATTTTGAAGGGGTACGTGCGCAATAAGGCACGGCCGGGAGGTTCAATCATTGAGGCGTACATTGACAGTGAATGTCTTGCATTTTGCTCAATGTATCTACATGATATTGACACAATGTTCACTCGTGATGAGCGAAATGCAAACGTTCATGCTATTAATGCTGGAAATGAAAAACCCAGGAGCTCTATATTTCGAGAAAATGTTCGGCCTCTCAGTGCACGAGTTTACGATTTCATTGATATGGACGACTTAGAAGAGGTTCATTTTTACGTCCTCAACAATTGTGATGAAACTGTTCCATATATCGAGTACGTGGTTCCAACTCCTTACTTTACATTGTATTTACATAAGCATAATTATATACTTACTTAACATTAACATGTACTACTGTTGCATATAGTGAACATGTTAGAATTGGTGTATTCCCAAGAGGGGGGGTGAATTGGAATTTAAAAACTTTTTCTCCTAGGTTAATCTATCCTACAACAGTATATACACAACCTAGGGTCAGTCTATTCAATTTCCAAATGCGTAGATAAATATAATGTGGAATTTAAGTCATACGCATCATTCACCCATAACATATATATGCGGTAAATATAAAGTGCGGAAATGTAAATGAACACACGATATGTTATCGGGCTTCGGCCAACTGTGCCTACGTCCCCACCTCTAACTCGCAAGCTGGAGGATTCCACTAATAGCTCACTTAAGGGTGGAGCGGCACCGTTTACAACCAGATCAAATTAACACAGGGCTGACCTCAACCTTAACCAGGTCAATTAGCGGGGCTGACCTTAACCTACACGCCTTAATAGGACGACGCACATAGCTTTCCTAACCGGGTCTAAGCCAATCCGGAACTATTCTAGGGCTAGTCTCCCTCTTTAGGCCCGTGCCTGGAAATACAACAGGTTTGCTTAATAAAACAAACGGTACAGTGATTTTGTTTTCAAGTAAAGCAGATTTGTACCTAGTTACGTTCAATCACATACACCACAATATGAAATAATATGTAAGCTTAATGTGGTCTAGATGGTTCAACTCTCAAAGTATTTTCTATTAGTGTAATGCGTACGTGAGAGTGTCAAACAAACAATCTTTGTATCACAAGCTATTCAACAAATAAGTTCACACAAAGACGTCATGTCTCCAGTATTTCAATCAACAAGATATCTCAAGTATGTGAGTATTTAAATGATGTATATCCTTGGTTTGCAACAGGTGTGTAATCTTTGTATTCAGCGAATAATATATGATTGAAAGAATATGGCAACAAAGATCACAATCACACAAACAAATATCTCTTCAAAATATTTTGCAAGATAAAAGTACAATAGATATTTGGAAGTGTTTGAAAAGTTTTGCAAACAAAAACAACTACACTCTTCTCAAGATCTTGCAATGAAGGTGTAAGCTTAGAAGATCTAAAAAAGTTTTCTTAGGAAAGGCTTATTAGCGAAAGCCCCCTAAGAATCCTTAGGTTTGGCTCTCAAGAAATTCGTGTCAAACAAGTAGCATATGGAGAGCAAACCTATCTAAGCAAAACACTTAATCAACTTGCAAAATATGTAAGCAATGATAGAAGGCAAGTATGAGTGGTCTGAGTAAGAAAGTGAGTAGTATAGGGTTTTTATTTTTCAGAGAGTTTTTCCCTAATCAAAGTGGCTAATCACCTTTAATTTTCTCAAATGAACTCATATATATAGGCAAGGGAGAAAATATGACCGTTGGGGACCTATTGGGTATTATTAGAAAAGTTTAATGATGTTTAAAACATTTTAACCCTGTTTAAAAAATATTAACTGCGATAAAAAATCAGGGCAACCCGAGAGGTCCGGTCGACCAGAAATGGTTCGGTCGACCAGGACTCAAATGGCTCGGTCGACCAGGGGACTTTTGAACTAAAAGGCTAGGTTGACCGGAGAGGGAGATTTCCCAAACTTTCGAGTTTCGGTCGACCAGGGCATTTAGAACTGCCTAGTTCGGTCGACCATACCGCTGGGAATTCTCCCGATGACCCTTCGGTCGACTAGGTAGTTAGAGTACAAAAGTGGTCGGTCGACCGGGAGGTTAAATTGTTGACTTCCAAGTGGTTCGGTCAATCGGGGTCAAATGAACTACAGGGTCTCGGTCGACCGGGACCTAAGTCAACAGTTGACTCAGGGATGGTTCAGTTGACTCAGGGATGGTTTGGTCGACCAGGCAAAAAATGAATTGATTTGGCTGATCGATCGAAAGTGCACCAAGTGTGCATTTCGGTCCCGTTTTAATACAATAAAGCCCTATTTAAGTGCCTAACAAATATATGTGAATATGTGTGTGTCCTAGGGTCACTTGGGTCCAAAATAGAGACACCGAAAAAGTCCGATGTCGGTCGAGTCAACCAAAGAGTACACCCTAAGGTCTTTCTAAGGTCCTTTCTTATTCATGGTTTGTTTGAGCTTACGTAGTAAATCATACATGTGATGTGTGTGAGCTTAATACAAACCAAGTACCTACTTACTATTACAGACCAATTAAATATATTACAATATGGAATAAAACTTTGGTTTTCGGGCTTTACTTGATTTTGTGCACATCTTTATTTTAACATTCTTGATTCCTGCACAACAACTCAAACACTCATTAGATACAATGACTATTTGTCATAATCAAAATCGGGCGTGACCAATAAGGTCAACAGAACATAAAGTTAAACTCCTGGCTCAAAATGAACGAAATGTTGACGAAATACACAAGAAGGAATTTATCAACTGGTTTGGGAGTCGTGTAAGTAACAAAAACTGCTTGAGTGAGAAGCAATGTATGTTTTCACTATTGATGGTTTATTCTTCTAAACTCCTATTTATTAAATAGATGAAATTCATGTATTACAATAAGTAACCAACGACATGTAAAGATTTATACGCATTGGCTTGTGGCATCGATCAATGAGTTAACCGCTACAGGGGCTGCATTGTTAACGTGTTACGATTTCATACAAAGTCCCTCGAACTGCATAGAAGAACCCAAAATTATGGGGTTGCGGTGCTAGGCACAGAAGGAGATGAAGAAATTGACTACTTTGGTGTGTTGGATGACATTATAGAGCTTAGTTATGGAGCAAATAGAGTCGTCCACTTGTTCAAGTGTACCTGGTGGGACATCGACAATAGAAAGACTAGGATAAACACCGATGCCTACTTCACCAGTGTCAATTTTAGCAAGACCTGGTATCAAAATGACCCTTTCGTGCTTGTGACGCAGGCAGAACAAATGTTTTACTTTAAAGACACCAAATTGAAGGGTGAATGACATGTGACCCAAAAGATTCCTCCTCGAAGTTTGTACGCTATTGCAGAAGTTGCAGATAGTGAGATGAGTGCCAGTGAGACTGCATTCCAAGAAGATGAGCCATCTGTTCATGCAGTAGCGCAATCTGTTGCAGATGTTGTCAAAGAAGGCGTCGATCCTATACCATTGCATAGGGATGGTGCTAGGGCAGAACACATAGGGACTACTGACATTACAATTGAACCTTCTATAGATGTTCACTTCATTGACAATAAGGAAACTGATGGGGAAGATGAAACAGGGGTCAAGTACTGTAGTGAAGAGGAAGACACTTTAGAAAGTGAGGATGATACCGATATTGAGGACGTATAGGGGGTAAGCATGTTATTTTTGTCACTACGTATTTGACATGTGTAAATAACTTAAAAATAGATGTATGCTGCATCCATCTAAAATTCGTACTTCTTATATTTACTTGTCTATTAATTTGCAGATATGGCAATGGGAGGCGGACGTTGGAGAAATCCTTTCAGGCACACAAGTACATCACATAAGGATGATCCAACATCCTCCAGATCGGTGGACCCCGTCAGTCCTAATGCGGCGGCACCATTGTTTGAACCATCAGAACCTCGGCCAGACATGGATACCACTTATGCAACTGACACACAGGGTGAGTTGCCGACCATCATGAGCAGTGTTGGTATGGATACGATTAATTTATTTACATGTCAACTATTGATGATAGTTATTCACATATATGATTATAATGTTATTCTTAAATTAACTCTACTTTCAGCATCTACGTCTACGGTTAGGTCAGGCCGTGGTGCAGCAAAGAACATGTCGCTGAAGAAGCACTTGGATAGGACTAAACAATGGATTTAGATCAACATTCCTCCAGGATACACTGTCCCACTGAATGATTGGTGCATCGCGTGGACGAGGGAGCTCGGCATTATATGCCGACAGTATGCTCCATTCACCGCATAGCTAGTCGCAGGCGACTCAGGAGCAGCGCATGGTTCTTTACGTGCGCATTTTGGTAAGTTCCCAAACCCTATAAAGCTGTTTTTAATTTAAATACTTTTTTACTTTTAATATACTAGCCAATTAACAACTGTCTAACATTGTAATTGTATTACTTATATATGCAGGAGGAGTTTGATATGGACATCCTCAAGGATGACCATGTGAGGAGGGCGGTAGACGTCTAACTGTGTAATAAATTTAAGAGTTATCACTCGAAAATGCGCTCCCATTTTCAAGCGATGGGAGATAAAGCAAAAGCTTGGCCATACGATAAGATATCCCAAGAGGATTAAGACGTGGTGTGTCGCCATTTCCGCGACCTGTGCTATCAAGTGATGTGTTTGTATTATAATCACTAATTTTTCACAATGATGTCACTAATAAGTCGTCATTACATCTTCTTTGTAGGCCATATGTGAAACAAATGCTGTGAACCACAGCAAACTCCCTACGACACATTGCAGTGGATCGAGGGTGTGCAGGACCGACATGTAAGTGCAGCAAAAGATTTAGTTTATTACTTTATTCAAAATAGCAAAGTTGTAGTCTTACTTATTCCTTTTTATCATTTTCATGATTGAAATTAGACACGGGTGGTCGAGCTGAGGGATGCACCTGTTTCAGAGGGGAGTCAACATATGAAAGATTTCAAGATCACTTCCTAAGTGCTTGGGCAACGAGCGGGGGTCTAGGTGAAAAGTCTTGGAAGTGGTTACATAGCCCCAACAACATCATCATCCATGGGTGCGGTGGCTCGTGTAGAGATGGAACGACAGCGTCGAGAGGCCAAGTATGATAAGCAGGAGATGGCTCGACGGATGCAGATGATGGAAATCGAGAATGCGGAATTGAGATCGGAGGTCTCCAGCTTTCGAGCCCAGATGCAAGCCATTATGGATAGGCAAGCGCAGTTAGAGGAAAGGATGGGCCAAGCTGGACCAGATGATGCGGGTGGCTCCTCTGATTAATTATAAGGTATTATGATCACAAATTGAGTTTCATGTTAAATTATGTTTTTATACTTATATGGGTATAAATCTTACATGATACGAGAGGAGTGAATCAGATGATTCGGAGGCGTGTTATTTTGTATATAGTACGATAGTGGCAAAGCAGATTCATGTCTATTTGGGTCTCACATCGATTTTTCAGGATATGTTTAAGTCATTTAAAAGCTTTTCAACGAGTATATTATCGGATGACTCGAGATAACAATTTTTATTTAAATTATGAATTCAAGATATGATTATATGGATTATTGTCGTAAATATGTTACATGATTTCATGTTAATCTAGAATGCCTCCTGCATGGCGGATGCAGTTGATGTGTATTACATGTTGGTAGTGGATATAGGTTCTCGTGTGCCTTCAACTTCCTATAAATGATCTATTTGAACCTATCAGGTGCAAATTTTATGGGAAAACGTCCTATTTATAGATGACATGCTGCCAAAATTGCGTTAAAATTTTCTAAAGTCCTAAACAAAAGATTGGCTTAGTTTAATGTTAAATTATTTTTGAAAGGATGAGTGAAACTTAGGAATCATAATAAATGAGGCAATGTGGACTTAGTTCATTTAGAACGGACATTCATTTACATGTTTTTCGTCCGATAAGTTTAAAGCATTCATTGCTGTGCCGAAATCATTGAAAATATTATATACTTGGCCAAGGATTTGAAAATTTTAAAAAGCACATAAGTTGAATATATACATAACTCATAAGGAGCATCACTTTCATAATCATTTAAATTAAATGCTCTCATCATCTCATAACGTTCATGTCCAAATACCTAAGTGAATAACAATACCACACTGAACTCAATACTATCCATTGATTTCTACTGTTCGTATTATGAAAAATAGAGTGAAAAAAAGAAAAGAAAAGAAGAACACTAATATAGATTGGGGGCAAAGACAAGCTCTGCGGACCACTATCCCAGCCACGGTCACCATCCCCATCTCTGCAAACCCCAGCAACAACAGCTGCCACGCCACGGTATGACCGCCTTCACGTTTGTAGGCCTTGAATTGACGGCTATGATCGCTCACAAGGATGTCCATATCTAACTGTCTTTGAAGCATGGCCAGAGAGTCCAAATCTCCCCATGGCACAATATGATGGCCATGACACAATCCAAGCTTAAATTGACCAATAATTTCCTGTGCAAATTATGCTTTGAATCTTGCCAGGAACGAGGATGGATTTGAACTTTGCAAGCAGATCAGGTGCCCTGTGAAGGATGTGAAGATCCCCCAGCGCCAATACCAGCACCATTCCTTCTACCCGTTATATCTTCTTTGATTGAAGGCTACGACTTGAGTTATGCAAACAGGAGTAATGCGTACTGAGGGAGAGAGGGACGAGCGGCAAAATGGTGCAGAGGGCACGGAAGCATCGGTGCCCATAAACCCCACGGTTTCAGCTGCTACGCCACGCCTCTACCTCCGCCTGCGCACGCCAGGCAGCAACAACCGTCGCGCCCGCCGCCCACACCGCTACCGTACCACCGCCCACGCCACGACTCTGCCACACAGCCGCAGCCTTAGCCGCAAGCAGCTGCCTCCACTCCTCTCACAGGGCCGCGAACTGATTTCTGTATGTCCATTACATTTGTATGTCAACTTGATTTTTGTTATGTTTTCTTGTTTTGTCTATTAATATCTATGTTTATATGCTTATTTTTCTAATATTTTCTTCAGTTTGTCATGTTCCTTTTTATTTCACTAGGTCCAAGTTTTTAAATGCTTTTATTTTTTTTGAACTATTCTATTAATTGTTTCTTATATATTTATCGTGTTATGTATTTCGTGTCATTCAATATCATGTTTTATTGTTTATTTAATAATTGTCTTTTGCACAGTATATTATATTATATTATATTTTTAATTTTTTTTTACTTTGCCAGTATATCTAATATATTTTTGTTATACTTTTAAATTTTATTTTTCAGTTGTTATTCATTATGTTGTTTTTTTTTTTGTTAATTGTAATTTATTATGTATTATATTATATTTGTGTATTAATGTTATATATGATTTTTTGTTGTATTATTTTTAATTTTTTGTATATCTTCATCATTATTTTATTTATTTATAAAATAAATAATTCATCTTTATGTTTCAATTTTTTCATTTTGCTAAATACATGTAGCGGTTTATCTTTGCTTTAGTTTTGCATGTTATTCATTTTTTTGTTTCAAAAATGTTCAGAAAAATTCTACAAATATTTTGAAAAATCTAGGAATGTTTTAGAAAAATGTTCTTAGATGATTTTCTTGATTTTTGTGTGGGTGTATCCCTATGATTATAAAAAGGACAATGAGGTATTTTACACCTCACCTGTATTAGCTCTAAAAGAGGTTTTGCTAACAAGATCCTCTTTTTTGGAGGTCTTATTAGACATTCCTAAATCACACCCTGTTTTTATTATATAATATTAATTGTGTGTATTTATTCATCTATTGGTTTATTTAAAAAGGAGTAAATCAAACGGTTATTAAATTTAATTTAGAGATAATTCTTAGTTAATTAGGTACCATTCGTACAAACGGATGTGTAGGGGATGCGAGAGACTTCCCCTAACATAACCAAACTCTCGATCCCAATCCTGTCCTAAGATCCATCTTTAGATGGATACTCATAACATGGCCACTTATTCTAAGAACCAAAAGCTATTGATCCATATATTCCATAAAAGTCTAACTCGTCTAACTTTGGGTTGGTACACCTCACTTGACAAAAAAAAAAAAAAGGTTCAAGGATGGCAGGACTTGGCCAATTTGTTCTTGAAACAATGCTAGTTCAATGTTGAGATTGTTATTGATTAAATGAGTCTTCAAAACATGGAGAAGACGAGTCCAAAAACTTTCAAGGAATATTATTTAAGATAGAGAATGGTTGTTGTTCAAGCAAATCCATCATTGTTGGATACTGACATGGTTAACACTTTTGTGAGAACATTGAAAGGTGTATACCATGACAAGTTGATTCTACAAAGTCCAACTTTGCAACAATTATGACTATTAGAGAAAGAATTGAAAATGAGATGGAATCTAGGAAAGTAACTAACTATACGACTTTGAAATCATTTGAATAAGTTATTAGGAAGAAAAAAAGTGTTAAAAAAGAAAAAAAAGATGAAGGAGGAGTAAATGCAATTTTTAGAAGCAAGACATAGAATCCAAAACCAACTCAAGCTATTTGCACCTATAACATTCAACTAGTCATCAATTTACAATCAAGTGATAAACCAAATCAAACCAATCCTAACCTGAGACCAAAAAGGGAATTCACCACTCTTTCGATTCCCTTGGTTAACTTATACCACCAACTATTATTTCAAAAGAAGATTGTTCCAATACCCATGAAATTGGGGTAGAATAGGAAGTTTTAAGACCAAAATTTGAATCGTGAATGTTATATGAATGCACTTGGTCATGCTACAAATAATTACTTAGATCTGAAACACTAGGTCTAAGACTTCATTGATGCTAACATCCTGAAATTCTAGCCTATCAATAGTGTTTCAAACCCCAATGTGAAAACAAATCCATTATTAGATTATGTACCACATCTATCAATGCTTTTGAAGTATGTGAAATCCATGACATTAATCAACCCATGATTCTTAAATTACCTACCCCATTTCCATATTCCTTAAATCCAGTCATGCCTTGGAAGTACGAGTAATGTAGATACAATAGTTTCGAGTATATAGTTTCATGTCGATATTTAGCATTAAAGCTGTAAAACTCAACTTTGGAACATTGTTAACAAAGTTTTGGAACACCAAAAGGAAACATCTTTCAATGAATCTTCAGAAATGTACAGCTATGTAATTTTATAGTATCTATCATCTAACTACTCTTATCTACAGTGTTATATATTTTTGACATTGAATATTTCATATATAGCCATAAAAAGCATGCAAAAATAGATATACACACACAAGAGGTTCGTAGTTGCAAATTAGATCACTTAAATTCTATCAAAACTTTATAATAAAAACTATTACCTATAACTCCCTTATGTATCTTGTCCTTGCTCGCTCTAAAATGAACCAACTGTCCTGCGTGACCCCGACTTCCTTAACATCAACTTGCTTATTTGCCTTAGCCATGGTGGAATAATGAAGGCCTTTTAGTAGGTAGGAAGGAGGGTTTATGAGAAGACTGGAAAACAGAGAAAAACATAGGAAAGCTTGAGGTTTAAGACGTGAAAATGAGCTTCTCAGCGTGGGGATATATATATAAACCCGTAAGGTTCGGTCGACCCAATGAGGGTTCGGTCAATCGAAACGTTAAAATTCCTATATAAACTGAGTCAAGACGATCGATCGTGGCAGGGAATGGTCGATCGAAACTGTATGTGACGTTTTAATTTTTCTCTTTTGGTAGACCGAATATTTTTGTTCTTGAAGTGGACGGTCGATCGGGTATCATTCGGTTTTGAATATGATCAGCTATCTGTAGACCGAAGTGGGTTCGGTTGACCGAAAATCTTGTGTATAAACTAGATGGTCAACCGAATAGGTCAAAGTCAATGGTACGATCGACCAAACTCATCAGCGCATACATATATGGTCGACCAAACTTAGTCAATACTGCAATTTCGACTTTATTTTGACCTATTCCTTACTTTACAAGAATAACTTATGACTTTTCAAGTAAGGTGGGATCTATTGGAATGGTTTCTAAGATGAATTACTTCCCAAGCCTTCTAGTCACCACTAATCCTAATCCCAAGACCTAGGAAGAATTTAAGAACATTTATGTAATTCCTATAGAGATTCGATTATCCTTTGGTCCTACAAGATTTGCCATCGTGACGACCCATATCATCTTCCTATCTAAACCTTGGCCACTTCTAAGTAAACAAGCAAACCACACATGTCTTTTCATTTCACTAAGTAAGCAAGCTTCATATGCATGTGAGGGAGTTTGCTTATTTGTTCTATTTTCTCTGGATGAGGCATGAAAAATTTTAAGACTGTGGGATATGAAATATGGACCCTTATTGAAGAGTTTCTTTCTTTTAGCTCTTAAGGGTTTGTTATGATTATTCTTTTCATTTTTAGCTTTGGGTGTTATGCTAGAATAATCATCCATTACTTCTTCCAAGCAGATAATTTTTAAGATTTTCTTCATCTTTTTCTTTTCAAGTGTGGCATAATATTCTTTCAATTCTTTCATTTGATTTGCAACTTTCTTATTTTCATTTTTCAAAATTGTTTTCTATTTAGACATATGAACTAGAAGCTTATGCATTTTAAATAATGTACGTTCTAGTTTTTTTGCTAAAGGGCATGCCATTATCATTAGACCCACTGCATGATTTTGTACAAGATTTATTTCTATAGCAATCCTATGAATCAATGCATGTTTTGTCAATAGATTTATCACATGGAATATCAGATGATTCATCATACGATATATAGCAATATTTTTCACCAGAATCATCACATGCACCATTATCAATATTTTCAACAAATGATTTAGCATATGACACATCACAACATTCAATATAAGAATCATCAATAGTGGCAGAGATATAATCATATGCCTCTACTTCTATCAATGCAATTACCCCATGATTTACCACATTCTAATTATTTGAGTGTGACACTTCTGGAGTGGTGGTCTCCTTATCCTGGGTCTCTCCATATCTCTTTTCCAGCTCAACCCAAATCTCCCTCACATTTGTATATGTCACAAACTCAAGAAAAAATATTAGAATCTAAAGCATAATATAGTAAATCCATGGCATGTGAATTTGCATGCATTACATTATTATCATTTTCAACTACAGTTATACAAATTCCTTTATCAATCACTTGCCGGGCCCTCCAGTTAATAGATTTTACAAAAATGCTCATTCGAATTTTCCAGGCGGTGTATTTAACACCACGAAACAACGGAGGTCTAGTAAGTGACTGTCTCTCTCCAAATCGGGATACACCAAATTGAGCCATTGCTATCTTTTGTAAAAACGTTTAAGTGTAGTGCAACAAGGCTCTAATACCAATTGTTGCAATTGATGTATTCCCAAGAGGGGGGTGAATTGAGTATTTAAAAATTTATGCCTAGGTTAAACCAGATGATAGCAGTATTTCACAACCTATGGACTTTCTATGCAATCCCAATCACAATGATAATTAACTGAGCAAATATTTAAACAATTAAGGCAATCTCAGTATTTCCCAAGCATTCACAGAAAATGAAACATAAACAGATAAATATGGAAAATTAAATAGTGCAGGGAAAGAGAATGACATAGGATATGTTATCGGGGTTCGGCCAACTGTACCTATGTCCCCACCTCGGCTCGCAAGCCCGAAGATTACCACTAATGCTCACTTAACGGGTGGAGCGGCACCATTTACAACACCAAGTCAAATTACCAGGGCTAACATCAATTTTTACAACCTAATCCTTACGGGCTAGATCAACACCTTCTCAGGCCTTGCTTGGAATACAACGGATGATAACAAGTTTTGCATACAATTCAAATGCTTCTACACAAGCAGATATGTACCACTATGCACGATACAACCAATGCACTCACAGATGATAAGGAATTAATGCTCAAGTGAGATTTCGTTAACTAATGTGTTAACTCTCAACTTTTTGTGTGTCAATATGTGTATATGAGAGTGAGACCTTTGATTTCAAGATAATGTATTTACAATATGAATATTCAAAGCATCTCTAGAACCCTAATTAAACATCCCAAAAATATTTTTCAATTATCAAGCACAATGGATATTAGGGTTTAAGCTTTCCTAAATTGATTTTATCAAAACATACAACAAGCTTATGAAACTTGCAATAAGGATGCAAGTTCTGAAGCCAATGAAGAGTTTTTCCCAATCTAATATTTATAAGTAAAATACAATGGGAAAAACTTTAAGCTACTCTCCAAAATCAACAATTAACAATCAACAAATGCAAGTATGGGAGAGTTGTTAGCTTGCAAAGAGAATAAATGTATATCCACAAAAATAATCTCTCTCAAAGATATGTGATTAAATGAGTATGAGAAAGAGATTTTGAAATATGCATTGTAAAAAATGGGAGTATGAAAGATTTAGCACAATAAATTTTAAGAGAAAAATTTTACTAATCTATATGCTAATCACCCTTTAATTATAACAAATGAAGGGGTATATATAGAGTTAGACAAAAATATAATTGTTGGAGACATCAAGGGTATTTTGAAAATTGTTTAATTGAGTTTAATGAAAATTAACCCTCATTTACTGCAGTAAAAATTTCACCAACCCGAGAGGTTTCGGTCGACCATATTATTGAGTTCGATCGACCGTGGCCATTTTGAAATGGAGATTTGGTCAACCGTATCAAAGCGATTTCGAACCCTTCGAGGTTCGGTCAACCAAGGCAAGTTTGGTTGACCATTTTCCAAGGTTCGATCGACCAAGTCAGTTTTGAACTAAAGGTTCAGTCGACCAAGTTGTTGGGAGTGAGCCACGTGTTAGTTCGGTTGACCACGTGAAGGCACATTCATTTCAGAACGGTCGATCGAGTAGTCAACATGTTGACTCTAGTAAGTTTGGTCGATCAAAGCTTCTATATAACTTTAGGTTCAGTCGACCGAGACCACTTGAAATATGCATTTAAGTCTTGTTTTGGTCTCAATGCTTCATCAACCCAGTGTAATTAAGCATGAGGCATTTTTAGGTTATATAGGTGATGACTCTTATGTTCATTCTAAGGCCTCTTGAGCATATACACCCTATCATGCATGATATGCAATATTACAGACCATTATTACAGACTCAGAAACAAAATGCAATTACAATAAAAACAAATATCTTCAGTCTCCTTACTCTTCACTTTATGGAGTAAGCCAGGTGTATGTGTATTATCCGTCTTGACCTCTATTCTCTCTATCCCTTATGTGTGATCTCAATTATGAACCTATTCATATGCTAAATACACACATAAGTTCACTATGTTTCGTCAGCATCAAAATAGAGATCGGACTCAGAAAGTCAACAAGTCGCCACTAACCTTTTAGTGTGGTTAGAACACTTGATTACTATCCGATTAAGGATAGAATCGGCCTGCGCTACCAGAGTTAGGTTCGAGAGTTCGGTTACACGAGAGGAAGGTATTAGCACCCCTACACACCTGTTCTTACGAACGGTACCTAATTAATTGAAAATTATTCCACAAATTAAATTTAATAAGCCTTCAAAATTACTCCTTTCCAAAAATTGTGAAGAAATGCACAAAATAAATATTATATAAGTATTCCCTCAGGGTCGGGGCATACTGTACTCTGAAGAGCTCATGCCTCCCTTTTAAAATCATTGGGATGCAAAATTGAGAAAATAATTTATAAAAATACACCCCCGACATTTTGAAATTCCATAGGATTTTTATAAGTATGAAAATAATATTCCGGGGGGCTTTGGAATTTTTTCGGGATAAAAAAGAGTACCAAAATTGATTTTAAAGTCTCAAAATGTTTTTTGTGAGTTTTTGTAATTGTCAAATTTTTTGGTTTTGTGATTTTTCACATTTTTTCGAATGTTAATTAAATAAAAAAAGGTAATTAAGGCAAAATCATGAAAGTATGAAAATATTTTTAAAATTTTCCCTTGATTTTTTTTTTTTGATTTTTCTGAATTATTATGATTTTTATATATTTTTGGTGAATATTAAAATCATTAAAATAAGGAACCGATCCAAGACTAGTTCAATGGACCCGAACCAGTTCGGGGAAGAACCGGTCAAAAAGGGGGATCAACCTATTTAAGGTCCGGTCAAGACCAATCATCCATTAAAGTGTTTGCGGCTTGATGTGTGTGTGTTCAAGGGTGTGTTTGAGTGTGTGTGAGTTAGTGTATGTAAAAGTGTGCATGCAGGTGTTAATAGTGGGTGCAAATGTGTGCGTGATAGTGGGTGAGTTCGTGGGTGTGCAGTGTGTGGATTTGTGTGTGTGTGTGTGCAGCACATGTAAAAGTAAGTTCAATAGTGTGTAAATGAGTGTGTGTAAATGTGTGTATGGTTGTGAGTGCAAACATGTAGGTATCAATGTGTGTAAAGTGTTAACAGTTTTTGGGAGATCAAAGTTCAGTTCTCTGTTGAGAAAAGGTGCACTGCCTCGACGACCAAAATATGAAGCAAAATACTCAACACATTCAACAGATTACCAAAACAACCATGTCAAAAGGAATCTAATAAAATTGACCTCATTACGATTGTATTCTACCACCACGTTATAAAATCCTTAATGACACAAACTCAATAGAAATTCAATCCAGCAAAAATAGATGCAGTAAAGAGATTCAGGTATTACTTCCAAACCACAATATGACACGTTCCAACTTCTAATCGAAAATCAGGAACAATAACCCACAATAAAAGCATTTCAATAAGGAATTTCATGTTGAATTGTAAAGTCATTTCTAACATTCAAAGTCCAATATACGGGCTGTACTATTCATATGGTGGTTGTACTATTTATATGGTGACTGCACTATTCATTTGGTGGCTGCACAAGTCTACAAAGGTGACTGCACTATTCATATGGTGGTTATACTATTCATATGGTGACTGTACTATTCATTTGACGGCTTTGAAAAGGAGGCTTACAAACCCCTATAAATAGGAAAGTGGTGGTGAAGGAAGAAATCATCCCAAACATCTCCAACTCCACCTTTAGAGAGAGAAATCAAGTACTCTCCTGCAAAGTGTCCCTATTGTAGCCGGTGTTTCTAGTTTCTCCTAATTTTAGAGAGATTTGTATACTCCTAATTCAAGAGAGAGGTATCATCATTCTCCTCTTGTAATTAGAGAGAAGTTGTATCATTATTTTTCATAGTAGATTCCTTCTACTCCTGCCCGTGGTTTTTACCTCAATTTGTTTGGGGGTTTTCCACGTAAATCTTGGTATCAATTCCTATTTTCTCATTTCTTATTTTAGCTATGTGATACTGTTCCTACCCATTCAATTTCCTAACAGTGGTATCTGAGCCTTGGGTTATGGCCTTTGGGTTTGTATTACTATTCATACATCACCGGATAGTTTTACAGTATTGTGAACGTATACGAGATTTGTTCAAGTATACAATTTCATTCATTTATGATAATGTTCACGTATACGATATTGATCACAGTGAAAAAGTGGGAGCCAATTTAGTGAAGGAGCATATCTTATCTACTACAATGACAGCAAAATACGAAATTGAGAAGTTCGATGGGGGTTATTTCTCGCTTTGGAAATTAAAGATGAAGGTGTTCCTGAGAAAGGACAATTGCTTATTGGCAATTGGAGACAGACCAACAGAGATAACTAATGAAAAATTGAATGAGATAGATGACAATGTTGTGGCTAATTTTCATATGGCATTAGCAGATTCGATGTTATCAAGCATTGCGGAGAAGAAGTCAACAAAAGAAATTTGGGATGTGCTAACAAAGCTCTATGAGGTAAAGTCACTTCATAATAAGATCTTCTTAAAGAGGCAACTCTACACTTTTCGAATGAGTGAGTACACATCGGTTACGTACCACATCAATAATATTAATACACTGTTCTCCCAACTGACAACATTAGGCCATAAGATTGAGTCAACCGAATGAGCGTAAGTTCTACTCCAAAGTCTGCCAAATTCGTATAATCAACTCATCATCAACATTACAAATAATATTTAGTCAGATAATCTGGTCTTCGATGATGTTGCAGCGGCTGTTCTGGAAGAGGAATCCAGGCACAAAAATAGGGAAAACAGATCGTTTATTTCTTAACTAGTTGAGGCATTACCGGTGACAAGAGGAAGACCAACAGAACGTGACTCTAGTGGGAGTCACAATCATGGTAGAACAAATTCAAGGAGTAAGAAGATTTTTAAATGCTACAATTATGGCAAAAGGGGGCACATCTCGAAGGATTGTTGGCATAAGAAGAAGAATGTAGGGAAAGCTTCTGACGAGAACACTTCTCAAGGATGCGCTACGAGTACCTCTAGTGATGGCAAAATCCTATACAACGAAGTGGAAACTATCACTAAAGGTGGTAAGAAACTCACTGATGTATGGATCATGGATTCAGGAGCAACCTGGCACATGACTTCTTGCCGAGACTGGTTCCACTCTTATTGTAATGACCTGATATTTCATGCATTTTTTTACACACACACACACACACACACACACACACACACATATATATATATATATATAACAGTATTCCTCTACTCCAATACCTTCTAATAAACCAAACCATCATCACGACCAGATAAGAACCGTGAAAACTGGAACCGAATAAACTACCTAAGCAGTGGAAAGCAGAATAAATACAACCATATCAATATATACAATACCAGTGTCAGAATATTTTCCAAAATACATATACACAGCCATTCCCAAAATACCCACATCTGGACCTAGGGACTAATCAAAAATGACTTCCCAAAATACTCACCCTATAAATAGGGCAGTACTATAGTCTCCTCTATCTGCAAGCCTAATCTGCTCGCCTAACTGGATCACCTGAAAAATATTAAATCACTAGGATGAAAAACCGCTTAGTAAAACGAAATATGCTATTACTAGTGTGTGGTTGGTGAATTTACATATTTGTAAAAATTGATTTAGAAATACCATAAATAGCCGAGTCTGAGAAAACACGTATAAATAATGTGTAGTATAGCTCATACCTATGTTATTTAACATAAATTGTTTTTCTGAATTTTCTATTCATAATACTTCTAATATTCATAGGTATGTCTACAGTTTTTGTAAATCTGAATATATATATATATATATATATATATATATATATAATAACTGAGAAAATTTCCCTGGATGGATAACCGAAAGTCATGATTTAACCCCTCATGATAAGGTTGTGCAGTCCGAAGGCAGGACCATTCCTGGCTGGCCAACTAGGATAGGTCAACTGAACTCTGAAAGTCAGATCGGACTCCTCAACCCTAACTAATGGGGAGCCTATCCACAACATAAGCACGCCCCAAACCCACATATGGGTCCCAAATGTGAATATAGTAACCTAAGCTATCTTTGTATCATTTGAAACATACATGATACTATACTGAATGAGGGTCCGACCCTATGGGGTACACATAAACCCTATACACAATTACATACATGTCCATACACATCAAATACGCAGCGGAAATGTTCTTTTTATACATACATCATACCTGTAGACACCCTATTTTTGCCACTAGCCAAATAGAACACTGGGTCCCCTCTTATTATTATTATTATTATTATTATTATTATTATTATTATTATTATTATTATTTTCCTATATTATTAGTACTCTACTATTATTTTGCTAGTATTATTATTATTATTATTATTATTATTATTATTATTATTACTATTACTTTTATTATCTAGCTGTCGCGACGTCCCATGAGCGCGTGTGCCCCGGTGGCGAAATGAAAATGAATTTTAAATTTTCAAGGAAAAATATGGAATGTCGGAGTCGCCACTAACCTTTTAGTGTGGTTAGAACACATTATTACTACCCCGTTAGGGGTAGAATGGGTCTACGTTACCAGGGTTAGGCTCGGGAGTTCGGTTAAGCGAGGGGAAGGTACAAGCACCCCCTACCCGTCCGTTCTTACGAATGGTACCTAATTAATTTGAAATTATCCCTAAGTTAATCTAATAAGTCTTTACATTGCTCCTTTTTATGAATTTATAAATACACATGAAAAATAAATAAATATAATATATATACATATA
Organism: Malania oleifera; assembly: GCF_029873635.1. Taxonomy (NCBI): domain Eukaryota; kingdom Viridiplantae; phylum Streptophyta; class Magnoliopsida; order Santalales; family Ximeniaceae; genus Malania; species Malania oleifera. The sequence continues at coordinate 98,705,082 of NC_080421.1, forward strand.
TTCCCTCAGAGCTTAAGGTACGTGATGCCCGAAGGCTCATACCCCCGCAATAAAATCATAGGGATAAAATAAAAAAATAATTAGCAAAATAAACTCCCAAAATTTGAAAATCCTATAGGGTTTTTCTAAGTATAAAAATACTAGTTTGGGAGGTTTCAATATAGGTTAATAGGATAATAAGTTAAGATATTAAAGTACCATAATACACACAATAATTATAAGAATACATATCTATTACAATATTGCGAATACCATAATAAGTAATAAGATACCATATACCATATATACCCTAAGATACTAAAGCTACTAAAAAAAAAGGTAATACCATAAATATTAGAATACTAACAAATATCCACTAAATAATAAATATAATCATAATAATAATATGTAACATAAAATGTAATACTAAAAATGACATAATGTTAAAATATCATCATATTCTTAATATAAACACTAAATATGAATAACAAGAACCCTAAACTCTAATATTGGATATAACCCTAATGTGAACATTACTTATAACATACCTAAACACACAAATATTAAACAATAACGCCCTTAATAAAATAAGTACTATAATAACAACCATTCTAAATAAATAAATATTAAACATGCCATAATAACAAAAACGACCCTAAATTTGACTATCGAACATCAAAATAGCTGTAACAATAATAAAACCTACAATATGAATACTAAACACATGACCGCACATTATAACATTAAGGATCTTACAATAATAATTCAACAAATACAAAAGGGTAAACTTTAAATATCAAAACAAATTCCCGCTATACAAATTCCACAACAATACGAATAAAACAATTAACCTATATAATAAATGCAACAAAAAAAACCTTTCCATGACTATTAAATATTAAAATAAATATAATAACTATAAAAACCTTGCAAGATGAACGTTAATCGTCTTATATAATAAACATAACCTCAACATGAATATAAGACATACCTGCAGATATAATGAAAACCCAAACATTAGAATAAATCAAAACAATAAAATGAAAAAAATAATAATACAAATAATAATAAGAACGAATATGTGTGCACGTGTGTGGTGATAGAAAGAGAAGGATTTTACCAGTAGGCTGTGGTCGGGGGGGGGGGGGGGAGACGCTGCTGTGGTCTGGTATGGAAGTAGGGACTGTCTGGGCTGAGGTTTGCTGGAGGTGGGACGGAGAGACAGAGGAGTCTGTGGCTAGGATTGAAAGTAGTCGCCGGAGCAGTGGTGGATTGCAGAGTTGGAGGTCCCCGGTGGCTCGGGCCCGTGGTATGGTGCTCGGGTCTCGGCTATTGTAGATTGGGTCGTCACCGGAGCTGTAGCAGAGGGGGGCCTCGGTTGGGAATCTGGAGGAGGAGGTCTTCGGGTCTGCTAGGGTGCTGCCGTAGGCTTGGTTGGCGACGACAGTGGCAGAGGAGGACGGAGACGCTGGGCTGCAATCTGCCAAGAAAAAGCCGGAGAAGGAGGTGTTGTGGTGTGATGACGGATGTATGGGAGAGGCTAGCCGTGAGGATGGCTGGGGCTGGGTTGGCCGTGGCTATATGGAGGCTTGAGTATCGTGGGGGCTGGTGGCGCAAGATAGGGAGAGACAAGAGAGATGGGAGAACGTGGGAGAGAAGAATGTGGGCTAGAGTTCTTGTGCTCGGGAAGCAGCAGCAGCAGAAGAAGAAGTAGAAGAAGAAGAAGAAGAAGATGGAGAAAAATATCTTTTTTTTTTAGCTGTGCGCTGCCCCCTGCGCTGTGCGTCTCTTCGCTTGGCTGTGTGTTCCCCGCCCCTTTATAAAAAAATTCTAGAAAACCCTAAAAAGACTTCCCTTTTTTGAATTTATTTTTATTTTTCTTTTTTTTTATGCTTTTATTCTTATGGTAATAATGAAAATGGAAATAGTAATAATAATTATCATAATAATATAAGTATCAATAAGGTAATAATAATAATAATAAATAATTATGGTAAAAATGAAAATTAAGATACGATTGGTAAAATAATAATAATAGTAATATTAATAAAAATAAAGTAATAATACTAATATTAAAAGTAATAAATAATAATAATGATAACATTACCAAAAATAATAAAAATAGTAATAGCCAAAATAAGATACTAATGCTAATAATAATAATAATAATAATAATAATAATTATTATTATTATTATTATTATTATTATTATTATTATTATTATATATCAAAAACAATAAAATAAATGAAAAATAAAAATAATTACGGTAAAATAAAAATAAAATAAAGATAATAAAAGTATTAGTAATAATAATAAAAATAATACTAAAAAGAATAATAATAATAATAATAATAATAATAATAATAATAATAATAATACTAGCAAAATAATAGTAGAGTACTAATAATATAGGAAAATAACTGGAATACTAGACTCTATACATAACTGGAATACGTTCCCAAAATACAGTACATATTTCGGGTGTCTACAAAAACCCAACACTGACAACCCGGTTACAAAACCCGTACTTACATAGGTACTAAACATAGCTAATCGACACGCACGCTTCTGGACGATAGGATGCTGGTTTTGGCTACCCGAAGTACCTTAAAAACATTTGTATATTCGGGGTGAGAAACCTCTCAGTAAGGAAGAAAGCAGCTTATATCAATGTGTGCCATACAAGTGTTATTTCAACATAAAACATAACACGATACAGTTCTAGTATTTTCACAATTCAGTTCCAGTTCATACGATACCAAATATACGATCAGTGTCGTCACACTCAAGCACACGATACCCTACAATAACTGAAGCCTCACAAAAATATTGTCGCCAATAGGTGTCCACTCACACCCATGGGTGACTAGCCGGAACAACTGGTGATATTTCACACCCTCGGATATAGAGTCAGATACTCTTGCCCATGATAATTAGCCGAGACATGATGGCAACATACAGTAATTAGCTGCCCCTGGCTGCTTTACAAAACCTAGAACAATTTTGGAACTCATGTTCCTATACTCATCATCGTACGGCTATTAGCTGCCCTTAGCTGTTTTACAAAACCTAAAACATTTTACATACAACAATTCATTCCACACTTATTTGAGCATACACAAATCATATTGTTTTCAGTTCAGGAAATAAAATTTAATACAAATACAGGTACGGTCATCTCAATACTATAGTCTTTTACAATATACGATTTCCTAACAGAAATAGAGATGATACCCAAAACACCCAATTTTCCCAAAAATTGTAACTCAAAAATCCTACATTTTCACCCAATAGATTTTTCCAAATCAGTAGCCAAAACATACATATGATCGTAAACTACAGGTTTACCAATCCTGATTTCAAAAATAACTAATATAAACAGAATCCCTTTAGCTTTTCCCGAATACCACAAGCCAGAACTCTACAGCTCCAAAACTACGAACTGAGTTCCTAAAACCTAAACATCCAAGAACTATACTTCACTATAATTCTTACTACTACATATATATTGAAACGAAACTGAAATCGAACCCTTACCTCGGTTTTGAGTCAAAACCCAAAAATCCTTGAAACAAATTTCTGATCCACTATAAACGTAGAGATTCCCCTCCTGATCCACGTGGTAACATTGGATCATTGATTCCGGCAACTGATGGCCTGAAATCCTAGAGAGAGAGAGAGAGAGAGAGAGAGAGAGAGAGAGGGAGGATTCGAGTTCTAGAGAGAGAGAGAGAGGTTTTGGTTTCTTAACCATTAAGCAAGTGAAAAAGATATTGATAAACAAGTTGAGCCGGCTAGACTCATCGACGAGATGGCGTCCTCGTCGACGGGCCGTAGAAGGAAGTCCGTTGATGCCAAGGTGGCCTCGTCGACAAGCCTAAGATTTCAGGATTTCCCAAAATCTCTCAGCATCTCCTCATCAACGAGTTACTGAATCTCGTTGCCGAGCTAAACAAGAGGCTTCATCGACGAGCAAAGAAGCCTCGTCAACAAGCCCTTTAGATTTTTGCCTTTTAAACTTCTCTTCTCTTTTCCTAATTTATTTAATACACCTATCTCGAGTCAGGTTCTTACAACCTCCCCTCCTTACAAAAATTTTATCCTCGAAATTTGTAGTCTCTCTTTTACCAACTCAACTACATACCCAAATGCATACCTGACTCTAGAAAGAGTCGGCGGTCACCCACATAACGACCCCATCCCAAATATATACATATCCTCGCTTATGGCGGAGGAATACCGTGGTTACATACATACACTATCTCAAGAGTTCACAATATTACCAAACTCTCCTAGAGACTAACCACACAACGTTACTACAATAGCAAACTATTACATACATACATACATGTCCATACCAATCCTGCTACTAAAACTACTAGTCAAAACAACTGTGGATGTTTTCGGTGTATTTCCATCTCTAACTCACGAGAAGCTACCTTAACCGCATGATTCCGCCACAATCCCTTCACTATTGGTGTCTCCTTGGTACGCAGTTTCTGAACTTTACGATCCAGAATATGAGTGGGTATCTCCTCATACGCCAAAGCATCCCCAATCTCTAAAGATTCATAACTAATAACATGCGACGAATCTGACACATACCTCCTCAACATGGATACGAGGAACACATAATGGATCCTCGAGAGCGCTAGAGGTAGTGCAATCATGTAGGCCACCGGACCCACTTATTCCAATACCTCGAATGGTCCAATATACCTCAGGCTCAGCTTACCCTTCTTTCCAAATCTCATCACCCCTTTCATCGGAGTGATTCTCAGAAATATCTTACCCTGAACCTCGAATTCCAACTTCCGATGGCAAACATCCGCACAACTCTTCTGCTGACTCTGAGCTAATTTAATCCTATCCCTGATCAATTTGACCTTCTCAGCCGCTTGTTATATGAGTTCGAGACCAAATATCTACCATTCACCGACCTCATCCCAATGTAGAGGAGACTGACACCTCCAACCATACAATGCCTCAAACTCCACCAATAATAGAAATTGGATCCAACTACCACCGAAGTCGAATACACAAGCCCGTAACATATCCTCCAAGATCTGTATCATCCTCTCTGACTATCCATCAATCTGGGGGTGGAACGCTATACTAATAGTAAGCTTCATCCCCGATGCTTTCTCTAAACTCTTCCATAATCAAGAAGTGAAACTCGGGCCTCAATCTGAAACAATGGACACTGGTACCCCATGCATTCTTAATATCTCCTGCACATACAATTTTGCTAGCCTACTCAAAAAGCAGCTAACTTACATTGGTACAAAGTGAGTAGATTTAGTTAAACTGTCCAAGATTACCCAGATGTCATTCTACTTGTGTAGTGCTGGTGGTAACCTGGTGACAAAATCCATGGAGATATGCTCCCATTTCTACTATGAAATACTCAATGGTTGCAATAGCCCTACCGGCCTCTGATGTTCAGCTTTTACCTGTTAACATGTTAGACATTTCTCCACAAACCGAGCAATCTCCCTTTTTATGCCACTCCACTAGAAGGACTCGTGCAAATCCTAATACATCTTCGTACTACCCGGACATACCATATACAAAGAACGATGCGCCTCCTTTGGGATTGTCCTCTTTATCCACTCGTTGTTTGGAATGCACAGCCAGGTCCCAAACCTTAGCACACCTCCCTTAGAGATGTTAAAATCAGTAGCCAACCCTTGCTTCACTTTCTCTACTACCTCAACTAACTCCGTATCATTAGCCTACGTAGCTTTAATCCTTTTAAATAACGTCAGCTAGATCACCAAGCTTGCAATGAAAGCTTGATGATTACCATCCACCAACTCCATGCCAAGACTCTCCAGATCCTGTCTGATATGATGATGACCTACTACTGCAGATACTGACGCGTGCTCTAACTTTCGACTCAACACATCAGCTACCACATTACCTTTCCCCGAGTGACAGCTAATCATGCAATCGTAGTCCTTGATCAGTTCTAATTACCTTCTCCACCTCATGTTCAACTCCTTCTGTGTGAAAAAGTATTTGAGGCTCTTGTGATCCGTGAAGATCTCACACTGTTCACTGTATAAGTGATGTCTCCAGATATTCAACTCATATACTACTGTCGCCAACTTCAAATCATGTATAGGGTAATTCTTCTCGCACTCCTTGAGTTGCCGAGAAACATAAGTAATTACCTTCCCTTATTGCATCAGTACACAGCCCAAACCCTTCAATGATGCATCGCTATATATCACAAAACCACCATCCCCAGATGGGATGGTTAAAACCGGAGTAGTGACCAATTAGTGTTTCAACTCCTAGAAACTCTGCTCGCACTCATCATTCCAATCAAATCTCATACCCTTCCTCATCAACCGTGTCATAGGGCTAGATAACTTTGAGAATCCCTTCACGAACCACTAGTAATACCCAACCAGTCTTAGGAAACTTTGAACATCCTGTACGTTCTTCGGTTTCGCCAGTTAACCACTGCTTCTATCTTACCAGAATCAATTGAGATACTGCCCTTCGACACGACATGGCCTAGAAACACGACTTGATTCATCTAGAACTCGCATTCCTTCAGTTTAGGATACAACTTCTTCTCCCGTAGTACCAGAAGTACCAACCTCACATGGTTTTCGTGCTATTTCGAACACTTAGAATATACCAAAATATTACCACTACAAACTAATCTAGGTATTCATGGAAAACCCTTTTCATTAGGTCCATAAATACTGTCGGAGCATTAATCAACTCAAATGGCATAACCAAAAACTCATAGTAACCATATCTGGTTCGAAAAGCATTCTTCGCCACATCCTTAGTCCTAACTTTCACCTAATGATACCGTAACCGTAGATCAATCTTCGAAAAGACCCACGTTCCCTGCAACTGGTCAAACAGATCATCTATACGAGGCAATGGGTATTGGTTCTTCACTTTTACCTTTTTGATTTCACGGTAATCAATGCACATCCGCATCAACCCGTCTTTCTTCTTCACAAACAATACTGGAGCTCCTAAGGGCAAAACACTAGGTCTAATAAAGCCCTTGTCCAATAATTCTTGTAACTACTCCTTCAACTCTCTAAGTTCAGCTGGAACCATCTGGTATGGAGCTTTAGAAATCGGCACTTTACCTGGCAGCAAATCAATAGCGAACTCTACTGCCCGATCAGGAAGCAAATCGGGTAAGTCTTCCGGGAATACATCTAGAAATTTGTTAACCACTCAAATATCTTCAAGTTCCAAATCATCCCGAGGTGGTTCCTTTACACAAGCTAGGTACCTCTGACAACCCTCCAAGAGTAACCTTCTTGCATATAGCTGATAGAATCTATGGCGTCACACACACACATGATCCCACAAACTCATACTCCTGCTCCCCAAGAGGTTTGAACACTACTACGTTCCTACGACAATCAATCACTGCATAGCTAGAGAATAACCAATCCATACCCAGTATGACGTCAAATCCACACATGTCGTACACTACTAGGCTCCCCGGTAGAAGCCTTCTTTGAACAACCACTAGGCAGTTTCCTAACATCTTACTACAGATCATTACATTCCCAGTCGGTGTAGCCATAGACAACCACTCATCCATCACTTGGGTTTCAACCCCATAGAGTTTCATAAAACTAGCAGATATAAATGAAAGGGTTGATCCTGAATCAAATAAAACAACAACTCTATTCGAAAGCAATAACATGGTACCTGTCACCACATTCCCAACGTGTTCCGCATCTTCTGGAGTAAGAGAGTACACCCTCGCCGAAGCCATGTTTTCTTGATAGTTTCCCCGAGGCATCTGATTACTCCCACGGTTCTGGCTCTATGCATGCATATCGCTCCTTGGTGCCTGACAGTTTTGGGATATGTGGCCCGGCTTGCCACATTTATAGCAGTTACCCCAGAACGGCTAACATTCACCGTCATGCCATTTACGACATCTGGTGCATGGTACGGAAGACGGATCCCCCTACCAACCTTGCCATTTGGTATTATGGTGATAACCCGAACTATAATTCTTCTTCTTCTTCTTCCACTGTCCCCATCAAGGATCAGTCTGAGAACCCAAAGATACTGGCCTCTTCTTCTATTCTTGTACCACCTCATCCCCCTGGAGGTCAACGTCGACTATAGTGGCTTTATCCACCAAAACAGAAAATTCTCGAATCTGCAGCATACCTACAAGCCTACAAATTTCCTTCCTTAGACCCTTCTCGAACCTCCGAGTATTCTCATACTTGTTCAAGATCAAATACGACGCAAAATGAGATAGCTCAATATATCACGCGGCATATCTCTGCACCGTTAGGGTTCCTTGAGTCAAGCTCGAGAACGCATCAGTCTTCGTATCACGAGTGGAAGCCGGTAAGTATCTCTCGAAAAATACCTCCTTGAAGCGGCTCCAAGTCATACCAGATGGACTAGCTCTCTACTTCTCAAGTAGACTCGCCGTCGTCCACCATATTTCTACTTCTCTTGCCAGCTGAAAGGTAGAATAGAGAACCTTCTGCTAGTTAGTGCAGTGCAGAACTTCCAATATCTTCTCAGTCGTTTGCACAGGGTTCTCTGCTACTATCACATTGAGTCCTCCCATGAACGTCGGATGGTGTATGCGGGTGAACCTCTATGGTACAACCCATAGCAGTAGGAGAGTGCTCATGTCTCCTAACACTCCACCCGATCTCCTGCATAACATGCCTCATCAAATCCTGAGGCATGGAAAGAGACCCATCACTCGCAGTCCCCTCGGAACTACTTTCCAAGTTGTTATCCTTGGGCTCCATTCTGAAAATAGGATAGGAATCAGCTAGACTTCTTATATCATACACAATTAACACAATGATTGAAAGCTAATGGTTTATTATGGTTTTACTAAAATTGTCATTCCAGGAAAAATACAGAACACCACCAATGAGTCCCCGTCTAGCAACAAAACAACCCTTGACCTACTCTACCCATTTCCTACATCCTATACTCTAGTATGTACATAGAGTTACGCCTAACCAAGTCTACAAGACCTAACAACCTGGTTTTGCTCTAATACCAAGCTATCACGCCTTGAAACCGCAGATGGGTCCCAAGTGTGAATATAGTAACCTAACTTGTCTCTGTATCATTTGAAACATACATGATACTATACTAAATGAGAGTCCGACCTCGTGGGGTATACGTAAACCTTATAAAAAATTACATTCATATCCATACACATAAAATACCCAGCGGAAATGTTCTTTCTATACATACATCATACCATACCAAACTTTATACATAACTGGAATATACGTTCCCAAAATGCAGTACATACTCTGGGTGTTTGCAAAAACCCAACACTGACAACCCAGTTACAAAGCCTAAAATTACACAGGTACTAAACATGGCTAACCGACACCCACCTTTTCGGATGCTAGAATGCTAGTTTCAGCTACCCGAAGGACTTGAACAACATTTGAATATTCGGGGCGAGATGCCTCTGAGTAAGGAAGAAAGTAGGTTATATCATTTTGTGGCATACAAGTGTTATTTCAACATAAAACATAACACAATACAGTTCCATTATTTTCACAATTTAGTTCCAGTACATACGATACCAAATATACGGTCAGTGTCGTCACACTCAAGAACACGATACCTTGCAATAACCGAAGCCTCACAGTGATATCATTTCCAGTACAGTGTCCACTCACACCCATCGGTGACTAGCTAGAACAAATTGGTGATAGTTCACACCCTCGGATATAGAGCCGAACACTCTCGCCCACAGTAATTAGCCGAGGCATGGCAGCAGCATACGTTAATTAGCCGCTTCTAGCTGCTTTACAAAACCTAGAACAATTTTTGAACACATGTTCCTATACTCATCAGCATACGGGTAATTAGATGCCCCTAACTATTTTACAAAACCTAGAACATTTTACATGCAACGGTTCATTCCACACTTATTTGAGCGTACACAAATCATATCATTTTCAGTTCAAGAAATACAATTTAATACAAATATAGGTACGATCATCTCAACACTACAGTTTTATACAACATATGATTTCCCAATAGAAATAGAGATGATACCCAAAACCCCCAATTTTCTAAAAAATTGTAAACTAAAAATCCCTCATTTTCACCCGATAGATTTTCCCAACTAAGTAGCCAAAAATACATGTTAACTCTATGAGTCCAATCCTGTTTTGATAATGACAAATCACTTCGTATTTGATATGTTCATTGAGATTGTGAACATGGCCTATATTAAGCATGCACGGAAGGATAACAAGTTATGAAGGTCATAAAGAATAAAGCATACATATCTGGGCAAGATTCATGAAACTCAAAGAGTGCAAGAATGAAGATGCAAGTGACAAGTTCAAGAATGTCATGGGAATGGGTACTTAGAACTCATGTATTTACATTTTCAAATGACTTAATTTGAGGCTCAACATATACTTTAGAATGACTTTAGGACTCATGCATTTCATGAATATCATTAGGGGACTTTCATAGACTTAGAAATATTTTTAAAAACCTAGAAAGTATTTTTATAAAAGACCTAAGAAAGAAAGCAAAGCATATTTTTAAACTAGAAAAGAAAATTTCAGAAAATAGGGACTTCAGTAGCCTGAAGTTAAATATCATTCGCCTAAAGAATTTCCTCAGGAGACCGAAAATTAAGTTCAGTCACCTAAAGAATTAATGGTGAAACACAGAACCTGGCCGAGGCATTCTGGTCGCCTGAACATGGCACTTCAGTCGCCTGAACTCGTCACTTCAGGAGCCTGAACCCAACTTCATGCGCCTGACCTTGTATCCAGGTTGATTTTTTGAAGCACTAAGGAACTTCAGTCACTTGGGCCTTCGACCTCAGTCACCTGAACTTGTGGGAAAAGTTAAAAATTTTAATTTTTATTAAGAGAACTCGCGAGATATTTTTTCTTCCAATGGTTGAGATTGATTCTAAGGGTAAGACACCTATATATTGAACATATAAACCCTAGTAAGTAAGCTAAGATCATTGAGAATAGAGGATAAAAAACTGTTGGCATTTGCTTGAGGAGATTGAACATTTAGCTCAACTTGAACACACTGCTGAAACTTTAGATTGGGATTTCAAGTTCTTCCATCGAATCTGAGCTAAGGCTACCTCGTTTTTCAAAAGACTATCTACCAATCATTGTGCACTTCTTTTTGGTATTGAGGTTTGGTGTATCAATTTGCACATTCATGTTTATTCTCATAAGAGTTTTTCATATATACTAATTTGCTTATTGATATATATATCTTTCAAAGAACTTTTCATCTCTAAATCAATTATTGAACATAAGCTGAGTAATTTATCTTAAGTGCATTTATTTATAGGTTATTTAAATAAGATCACTACTCAAGAAAGGTTTGCCATAGGTTAACCAGTTTTGATTCAAGTGTGTGTTCAGTAAGGATTTATTTACTTTTTTATTTTTGAATATATTAAAACACTTGATTGAATATCCTTAGTGTTCAAAATTGTTTATTTTATTGAGGGATATCCTCTGGAAAACAGTATATTCAGTTTGTGATCTTTGAAAATCATATTATATATACATACGCATTGACATATTACAAAGATCATTGTGTGGTTGAATATTTGAGAGAAAGTTGTTGATTTTGATTGATCTAATATTCAAGACAAAGTTTTTGAATAAGTTCACAATAGATTTTCATGCATTTTCGCAAAGTGAACTAGAACCCTAATATTCCCCAAAGTGTTTAAATATATTATTACATGGAAGTTTGGTCAAAAGAAAAAAAGGGAATTGGTTGTTGAAGCATATATCTTTCATTAAATGATTGTATTGTTTCATACATTTTGAGTTTCAAGTTTCATCATATGATTATGTATTAGGAATTTGAATTGTACTCACTAGCTTTTGTTGGAAGCTACTTCGAGTGTTTTACAGATTTCACTGTATTCACGGTTCAGGTTGTGAATTAGGTTTGAGGAGAGAGTTGTATCTCTTGTAAGTAGCGAAGTAGGAGGAAGTTGTACCCCTTGTAAGTAGCAGATTGTAAGGAAAGCTCAATCCCAATTTAAGGAGCAGGGATTATAGTGGAATCCTTGAGTGGGTTACTCAAGGTGAGGACATAGGTCGGGTTGGCTGAACCTCATAAAAATTGTGTTTGCATTCTCTCTTCCTTTATCTTTTAAATTCCCACAATGCACTTCACTATTTACACTGCATGTATGTTTGTTGAATAATCTCACTCAAACTTGATAAGTAATTGATTAAAATTAGACATAGGGACTAATTGGTGAATAAGTTTCAAAGAATTTTTCAAATATCCAATTCACCCCCCTCTTGGGATTTCACCTAAATCAACAATACATACGATCGTAAACTATAGGTTTACTGATCCCGATTTCAAAAATAACTAATATAAACAAAATCCCCTTACCTTTTACCGAATACCACCAACCTGAACTCTATGGCTCCAAAACTACGAACTGAGTTTCCAAAACCTAAACATCCAAGAACTATACTTCACTATAACTCTTACTACTACAATATATACCGAAATGAAACTGAAATCAGACCTTTACCTCGGTTTTGGGTACAAACCTGAAAATCCTTGAAATGAATTTATGATCTGCTATAAACGTAAAGATTCCCCTCCCGATCCACGTGGTAATGTTGGATCGTTGATTCTGGTAACTGACGGCCTAAAATCCTAGAGAGGGTGAGAAGGAGGATTTGAGTTTTAGAGAGAGAGAGAGAGAGAGAGAGGTTTGGGTTTCTTAACCATTAAGCAAGTGAAAAAGATATTTATAAACAAGTTGAGCCAGCCAGACTCGTCGACGAGACGGCGTCCTCGTCGATAGGCCACAGAAGGAAGTTCATCAACGCCAAGGTGACCTTGTTGACGAGCCTGAGATTTCAGGATTTCCCAAAATCTCTCGGCATCTCTTTGTCAACGAGCTACTGAATCTTGTCGCCGAGCTAAACAAGAGGCTTCGTCGACAAGCAAAGAAGCCTCGTTGACGAGCCCTGCAGATTTTTGCCTTTTAAACTTCCTTTCTCTTTTCCTCATTTATTTAATACACCTTTCTAGGGTCGGGTTCTTACAACATAAGCATGATCGACTACTGAATATCCACATACTATCTGAGTTATGTGGTTGCACTCTAAACTAAAAATAGCTATAGTACCGTGCTCTGCTAATTGAATCTGGTTCATCAGGGTCTGAGTATCAGGGTGTTATGGTTCTGAAATCATGATATTCTAAAATTGCTAAAAATATATGTTTTTGTACATATATTGCAAATCATGTTTCTAAATATAATGTATAATTTCTATCTATATATATATACTAAAAATTCAACATTCTATAAAACTTATATATCTCATGATATTTTCTGCTAATAAAATGTAAAACATGATATTTGTAACTATATAAATATTGTACTATTTTGTTTCTAGCTCATGCCACACAATTAAATAATTGGATTCACATGCTTGAAAATCTGTATTTTCTATTATACTAACATTTTATAATCTGAATAATAATCTGGTAAAAAGTATATTTTATATCGAAAACCATACTAAAATCTCCTAACATAGCATATTTCCCTTACCTGACTATTTAAACACTAACTGCTATTTAGAGTCTCACACATGCGACATTTTTAACTTCAACATCCTGAGATAATACACATATAATTTCCTAATCAAACAACTAAATTCACCTAAATAATTATTGCATACATGCTTCCCTAATCCACATATGCTCAATTCCTAAACAACAATCCATATATCATTTTACCTGCGTTCCTGAAATACCACCCACTAGGGTTCTCAACCCTTGCCTGTAGGGTCCCAAAACACCCTATTCCTGAAAATATAATACCCTCATCTTACTTCAAAAAACTCCAGTATATTTGCATATAATACATAATCTGGCCTCACATGAACTGAGTAATACTGAAAATATTCAAATAATCTACTTACCACGAAATTGGGATGGTGCCCGAGTTGGCCTAACCAACCAATTACTTGAACTTTACAAATCACTACTATACCCCACTAAACAGGTATGGGTATTTCTTTCTGATTTCCTCTTCAAGTTCCCAATAAGCTTCTTCCATCGCGTGATTCCTCCATAGGACATTTACTAGTGGTATTTTCTTACTGCGCAACTCTTGTTCCTTCCTGTCCAAGATCTGAATTGGAGCTTCTTTATATGCCAAAGCATCACTGAATTCTAATTATGCATAACTGATGACATGGGTAGGATCTGAGACTTATTTCCTTAACATAGAAACATAAAATACGTCATGTATTTTGAACAACACTGGTTGTAAAGCTAGCGGATAGGCAACTGACATAACCTTCTTAGGTATCTCAAATAGGCCAATAAACCTAGGGCTCAACTTCCCCTTTCTTCCAAACCTTATGACTCCCTTTAATGGTGCTATTTTCAAAAACACATGGTCGCCCACTTTAAATTCCAATTCCTAGCAGCGAGTATCTGTGTAGCTTTTCTGTCGACTCTAAGTTGCACTGATTCTATGTCGATTAAGTTGGACTTTATTGTACTTCTGCTGCACTATTTTTTGCCCCAAAATTCGTCTCTCACCTAAATCATCCCACTATAAAGGAGAACGACACCTCCTACCATAAAGCATCTTGTAACGTGTCATGCCGATGCTGGCTTGATAGCTGTTATTGTAGGAAAATTCAACCAGCGGCATATACTAGGTCCAGCTACCCCAAAATCCAATACGCACACTCGCAGCATATCCTCAAGTACCTAGATCGTTCTCTTTATCTGACCATCTATCTAAGGATAGAAAGCAGTGTTGAATGTTAATTGAGACCCCAAAGCCTCTTACAAGCTCTTCCAAAACCGTGATGTAAAACATGGGTTACGGTCCAAGACTATAGCTACCGGCACTCCATAGGGTCGAACAATCTCTTAAATGTAGACCTCTGCCAATCTGTTCATAGGGTAGCTAACTTTAATAGGTAGGAAGTGAGCTGTTTTCATCAGTCGATCGACGACTACCCAGATAGCATTTTGACCATGCCACAGTAGCCTAATGACGAAATCCATGGATATGTGGTCCCATTTCCACTCAAGAATGTAAAGTGGTTGCAACTGCCCTACCGGCCTCTGGTGCTCAACCTTAACCTACTGGCACGTCAAGCACTACTACACAAATTTGGCGATCTCCCTCTTCATGTCACTCCACCATAAATACTCTCGCAGATCTCTATACATTTTTGTACTGTCAAGATGAACCGTGTATAGAGATTTGTGAGCCTTCTATAGAATCATTCTCCTAACATTATCATTTGCAGGCACACACAATCTGGTGCGAAACCTCAGAGCCCTGTCATCAGAAATGTTAAACTCCTATCATTGACTATCTCGTACTTTGGCTATTACCTCTGCTAATTCTGGGTCCTCTTTTTTAGCAGCTTTAATCTTTTCATATAGCGTAAGTTGCATAACTAGGCTGGCAATAAATGTCTAATGACCATCCTCCACTAACTCCACGCCGAGCCTTTCCAAGTCCATCTGAATCGGGTGCTGAATTACTACTACTAATTGCATTGTAGCCTCTAATTTACAACTCAGTGCATCAGCCACCACATTTACTTTACCTAGGTGGTAGCTAATGCTACAATCAAAATCCTTGATGAGCTCTAACCATCTCTCTTGCCTCATATTCAACTATTTTTGAATATTTTAAATTTTTGTGATCAAAGAATATCTCGCATCTCTCACCATACAAGTAATACCTCAAAATCTTTAGTGTTTGCACCACTGCAGCCAATTCCAGATCGTGGGTAGGGTAGTTCTTTTCATATTCTTTCAATTGTCGGGAGGCATAAGCTAAAACCCTACCATGTTGCATCAACACAAAACCTAGCCCTTTCAAAGATGCGTTACTGTAAATTACATAGTCATCACCTCCAGATGGAATCGTCAGTACTGGTGCAGTGACAAGTTGCTGTTTTAATTCCTAGAAACTCTGCTCACATTCATCATCCCATGCAAATCTGACATTCTTCTTGGTCAGTTGCGTCAAAGGCCCTGATAATCCTGAGAATCCCTCTACAAATTGATGGTAATATCCCATCAGTCCTAAGAAGCTCCTAATCTCCTGAACATTCCTCGGCATTTCCCAATTCTCCATTGCTTATATTTTACTGGGATCCACTAAAATTTCATCCCTGTTAGCTTTGGTTCAATCCCAAGAGGGAGGGTGAATTAGTATTTTAAAATTTATTGCCTTAAGACAAACCACTAAGAACAGTATTACAGAAGCTTAAGGTCAATCTAGTGCATGTAAAATAAATCAATGTAAATATACAATGGAATTTAAACTACAATAAACGTTTAACCAGACATGCACAATAAAGCAATAAAAGAGATGACACCCAGAAATGTTATCGAGGTTCGGCCAAATTGCCTACGTCCCCGCCTTGGCCAACAAGCACAAGGATTACCACTATAGGCTCACTTAATGGGTGGAGCGGCACCTAAACAACTAGGTCAAATTAACACAGGTATGACCTTAACCTTAACCAAGTCAATTAGCGGGGCTGACCTCAACCTACATGTCTTAACAAGACGACGCACCTAGCTTTCCTAACCGGGTCTAAGCCAAGATATTTGATCTTATGTCAAGATAATATTATCAATCAAAAGGTGCAATAACAAAGATCTTCACAAGCAAAATATCCCAAAAGTATTTTTCTCAAAAATAAGCACACAGGATATTTGAGAATGGTTCGTAAAAATTTATTTCAACAACAAGAAGCAATACGAACTTGAGTATTGCAATGGTTATGCAAAACTCACAAGCTCTACGAAGTTTTCCTACGGAAGACTTATTAATGAAGTCTCCTAGAAAAACTTCAAGCTTATTCTCGGATAAAAATATATATCAAAGATTCTAAAACTAGCGAGAGTGTAAGCTTTACTAGATACTCACAATAGCACTCTTACTTAGCAAGATTTTCAATGAGGATGAGTAAGAATGAAGAAATAAGGCTTGGATGTGAGAAATAGAGCTTTTGAGAATCAGAGGATTTTTTGCTAATTGTTTTTCTAATCTTCTTGCTAATTTTTGCAAATGAAGCACTATATATAGAGATAGAAAAAATTATAGCCGTTAGGACATATAGGGTATTATTAATATAGTTTTAAACCAATTCAACCCCAATTAACCTTGTTTTAAAAAGTTAACTGCGGTAAAAAATATGGGGCAACCCGAGAGGTCCGGTCGACCAAAACAAGTTTGCTCTACCAGGTCTCATATGGTTCGGTCTACCAGGGGACTTTTGAACTGAGGTCTTGGTCGACCAGGAGAAAAAGATTTCTCAATTTTTTGAGGTTCGGTCGGCCAAGCCATTTTGAACTGGCTGGTTCGGTCGACCAGACCGCTAGGAGTTCTCCTAAGGACCCTTCGGTCGACTAGGTAGTTGGAGTACAAAAAGGGTCGGTCGACCAGATGGTCAAACTTTTGACCCCAGGGGGTTTCGGTCGACCAGAGCCTTTTGAACTACCTGGTTCGGTCGACCAGGTGGTCAAATGTTGACCAAGAAGGGTTTCGGTCGACCAGGGATCTGTGAACAAACTGGTTCGATCGACCAAATGGTCAAACTTTGACCTAGGGAGGTTTCGATCGACCGGGGATTTTGAATTATAACAGTTTGGTCAACCGTACTGTGGTCAAGCGGTTGACCAGGTCCGACTTCGGTCGACTAAGAGTATTTGTACTGTGAAGTACGGTCGACCGAAAGTACCCATTTAGAGCATTTTGGTCCCATTTAATCATGCAAACACCCTATTTAAATGACCATTCAAATATATGCATGAGTGAGTGTCCTAGGGTCATTCCTAGGCCTTTTTCAAGACACCGAAAAAATTCGGTGTCGGTCGACCGAAGTCGACTGAAGAGTGTTCCCTAAAGTCCATCTATGGTCTTGAGCTTATCAATCCTTCCATGTAGGTAAGGCATTAATTATTACAGACCATATTTTCCTAATTACTATTACAGACCCAAATGAATAATTAAATTACAATACAACATAAATAGGGTCTTCAGGTCTTCACTTCATGTGTCGTGTGCATGCACCATATTATACGTTCGATCGGTCCTACACACAAACTCATCAAACCATTAAATACCATATTTGTCATAATCAAAACAAGGTATAACCCATAGGGTTAACAATCCCCTAATATAACATGCCCCAGAAACGCAACTTTCTCTAACCAGAATTCACATTTACGAAATTGGGCATACAACTTATTTTCCCCGAGCATCTGAAGTACCATCCGTAAGTGTATTTCATGCTCCTCAAAACTCCTCAAGTAGACCAGTATATCATCAATGAAAACCAAAATGAACTGGTCTAAATATTGATGAAATACCCAATTCATTAAATCCATAGATACTACTAGTAGATTAGTCAACCCGAACGACGTCACCAAAAACTCATAGTGCCCGTACCTAGTTCAAAATGTTGTCTTTGATATGTCCTCTGCCTTGGATTTTACTTGGTGATAGCCTGATCTGAGATCGATCTTAGAATAGACCCGTGTACCCTGAAGCTAATCAAATAAATCATCTATACAGGGTAGAAGATATTTTTTTTTAATGGTTACCTTGTTTGTCTCCATGTAATCTATGCACATCCTCACAGAACTATTTTTCTTCTTTACGAATAACACTAGTGCTCCCCAGGGTGATACACTAGGTCTGATAAACCCTTTATTCAATAGATCCTGTAACTGGTCTTTTAATTCTCCCAATTCAGATGGAACCATTTGGTAAGGAGCCTTAGAGATCGACATTGTCCCTGAAGGTAAATCTATAGCAAAATCTACCTCGCGATTAGAAGGCAACTCGGGTAGGTCTTTTGGAAACACATCTAGAAATTCCCCTACCATTGGTGTACTGTCAAGCTTCGATCCATTTTCTGACACCTCTTTTACAAAAGCCATAAACCCCTGACCTCCGTCCAAGAGTAGTCTACTTGCCTGCATGGCTGACACTAACTGTGGCGAGGCATGCACATGTGTACCAAAAAATTTGTATTCTTGCTCACCAGGGGTTCTAAAAATTACTTCTTTCTAATGGCAATCAATATTGGCGTGATTAGCTGCCATCCAATCCATACCCAATATTACATCAAACCCCTGCACATCTAATATCACAAGATCAGCTGGTAATACTTTTCCTTGAATGGCCACTAGAAAATTTCTAAGTACCTTCCTACATATCACAGTAGATCCAGTCCGCATGGCTACACCCAACTCAAAATCTAACAATCGTGCTTTAGTTCCATTTAACTTAGCATACCCCAATGAGACAAAAGAATGGGTGGCACTTGTGTCAAATAAAACAATAGCTTGTAACGAAAAAGTAGTAAGGATACCTGTAACAACGTCTCTAACTGCCTCAGTGTCTCCTGGTGTGAACGCATAAACCTTCGTTGGAGCTACATTCCTCTGCTAGACTCCCCAGTAGGGTTTGGGAGCTAGGACGTGGATCGACAGTCCTGGGCATGCTCGTGCCATGTGGTCGGGTCTCCCAAAATAATAACAGACATCTCTTCTAGCCTGGCACTCTCCTAGATGTCTCCTTGTGCACGTCTAACACACAGAGTAGATTTGCACACCCTGATTATCACGATCATCTGTCTCTAACCTCCCCTATAATGGTCTCCTCTCCATGGGCCCTGACTGGAACCAGCCTGAAAAGCCTGAGGCTCAGGCCTCTTTCTCTAACTCTCAGTTTCGATGCCTCTCTGCATGCCACTCTTAATAACTGTAGCCCTATCCATGACCTCTATGAATGTCTGAGCCCAGAAACCAATAACCTACTTAAATAGGTTCTATCTCAAACCTTCTTCAAACTTCCTCGCAATTTTCTCTTCGTATTGTGCCAAATGCGGGCAAACCGAGACTCAATAAATCGAGTTGCATACTGTTATACTGTCATCTGCCCCTGAATTAAGTGCATGAACTCTGCTGCCTTTGCGCTCCGAACGATAGTAGGAAAATATCGCTTAAAGAAAATTTTCTTGAATCGACTCCATGTCACTAGCATAGGATCCAGTCCCTGCTCCTTAATCAACTTTTCTGATCTCCACTAGGGTTTTGCCTCTCTTGTTAGTTTGAACGTCACAAATACTACCTTTTGTTCGTCTGTACATGGAAGCACTGCTAATGTCTTCTCAATGTCCTGAACCCAATTTTCAGTCACAATCGGGTCAGTTCCTCTAGCAAAAGATGGGGGCTTCATCTGCATAAACTACTCGATCGTGCAGCTACGCTCCCTTGAGCTCCTAACCATCTCAGCCATCATTTGCTGGGTGAAACTGTGCAATACCGCATCCATATCTCCACCTCCCATACTAGGAGGTCCTGCTCTATCACCCCCAACATTCGTACCACTGCTCCCTGGGTCCATCCTGAAAAGACAGAGAACACATTTTAAGGACCCTATTTCCCATACAGATCTGATTTATTTCATTCAATCAAATTCTCATAATCACAATCAACTATCCTCCCTGATCTTAATTCAAAATCAAATCTTACAACCTAGACACACGACCCGACAATAGTTTACTATGGTTTTCATGAAATAGTCACCCCAGGAAAGACATAGAAACCACCATGAAAATCTTATACCCAGACCACAGAACAAATCTCAAATCCTTTCATATACTTTGGTATTGCTTTCACTGCACTCTAAAGTCTATGGAACCTAGCAACCTAGGCTCTGATACCAAATTGTAACGACTTGATATTGCATGCATTTTTTTTACATACATACATACGTATATGTATATATATATATATATATATATATATATATATATATATATATATATATATATATATAACTGTCAAATTCCTTTACTCTGATACCTTCTAATAAACCAATCCATCATCACAGCCAGATAGGGACCGTGGAAACTGGAACCCAATAAACTACCTATGTAGCGGAAAGCATAATACATACAACCATATCAATAAATACAATACCAAAGTGTCAAAATATTTTCCAAAATACGTATACACAGCCATTCCCAAAATACCCTCATTTGGACCTAGGGACTGCTCGAAAATGACTTCCCAAAATACTCACCCTACAGACAAGGTAGTACTGTAGTCTCCTCTATTTGCAAGCTTGATCTTCTTGCCTAGTTGGATCACCTGAAAAATGTTATATCACTGAGATGAGACAACGCTCAGTACGACAAAATATGCTATTACTAGTGTGTGGCTGGTGAGTTTACATATTTGTAAAAACTGATTTAGAAATATCATAAATAGCTAAATCTAAGAAAACACGTATAAATAATGTGCAGTATAACCTATGTAATTTAACATAAACTGTTTTTCTGAATTTTCTATTCATAATACTTCTAATATTCATAGGTATGTCTATGGTTTTTGTAAATCTGAATATATATATATATATATATATATATATATATAGAAAATTTCCTTGGATGGATAACTGAAAGTCATGATTTAACCCCTCATGACAGGGTTGTGCGACCCGAAGGCAGGACCTATCCTGGCTGGCCGACCACGATAAGTCAAATGAACTCCGAAAGTCAGATTGGACTCCTCAACCCTAATTGACGGGGACCCTATCCACAACATAGGCATGATCGACTGCTGAATATCCACACACTATCTGAGTTATGTGGTCGCACTCTGAACTGAAAATAGCTACGGTACCATGCTCTGCTGACTGAATCTAGTCCATTAGGATCTAATACTATATATATAACTGATATTTCTACATTACTATTTTACCATGATTTTGAAATAACCATAACACTGTAAAATTGATCTGAATAATATGAAAATCTAAATATCTAACTGAATATTTAATACCTGTATAACTAAAAATCTATCTGAATATCTGAGTATCTGGGTGTTATGGTTCTGAAATCGTGATATTCTAAAATTGCTAAAAATATATGTTTCAGTACATATATTATAAATCATGTTTCTGAATATATAGTATAATTTCTATCTATATATATACTGAAAATTCAACATGCTATAAAACATATATATCTCATGATATTTTCTGCTAATAAAATGTAAAACATGGTATTTGTAACTGTATAAATATTGCACTACTCTGTTTCTAGCTCATGCCACACAATTAAATAGTTGGATTCACATGCTCAAAAATCTATATTTTCTATTATACTATCATTTTATAATCTGAATAATAATCTGGTAAAACATATATTTTATACTGAAAACCATACTAAAATCTCCTAGCATAGATTATTTCCCTTACCTAACTATTTAAACACTAACTGCTATTTATAGTCTCACACGTGCGATATTTATAACTTCAACATCCTGAGATAATACACATATAATTTCCTAATCAAACAACTGAATTTACCTAAATAATTATTGCATACATGCTTCCCCAAATCCACATATGCTCAATTCCTAAACTATAATCCATATATCATTTTACCTGCGTTCCTGAAATACCACCCAGTAGGGTCCTCAACTTTTTCCTGCAGGGTCCCAAAACACCCTATTCCTAAAAATACAATACCCTGATTTTACTTCACAAAACTCCAGTATATTCACATATAATACAGAATTTGGCCTCAAATGAACTGAATAATACTGAAAATACTCAAATAATCTACTTACCCCAAAATTGGGATGGTGCTCGAGTTGGCCTAACCAACTAATTACTCTAACAAATTTGAAGAGAATCTTCCCAGGAGTAACGTGGCCGCTTCTGATCATCAAACTGATGAAGAACTAGGCCAAAAAGCTAGAGATAAGGTAGAGAGGATGAAGTTAGAGAGAGAGAGAGGGTTGCATGCAAATTTTCTATGCTGAAAATTCGGGTTTTGCATACTTATACACTTGCCTTCGTTGATGAGACACATCACTTCGTCGAAGAAGCCAAGAAGGAAGTTCGTCGACGAACCCTGCTTTTTCCCCCTTTCTAAATCTCCTTTTCTGCTCTTCTTTTAATATTTAATTACTATAATTTTTTAGGCCTCTACACTTATGAACCTATTTTAGGCGGATCTGTATTCATGGGTAATGATCATTCCTTAGAGATCGCTAGTGTCGGTGATATCGAACTGAAAATGTACGACGGTATGATTCGCACTATTCAAGGGGTACGACATGTGAAAAGCTTAAAGAAAAATTTACTATCTCTTGGACAGTTAGATGACCTCAGCTATAAGTCCCTTATTGAAAATGGGATCTTGAAGGTTGTCAAAGGTGCGCTTGAATTGATGAAGGCAGAAAAGATCATGGAAAATCTATACACACTGCTGGAAAATACTATACAATAGGGAGTCACATCAGTTGCATCAACCTAGGAAGAATCAACAATAATGTGGCTTCGTAAACTTGGCCACATGTCTAAACATGGTCTGAAGATTCTTTCAGAACGTAATCTTCTTCCCGGACTCAAATCAGTAAGTGTACCTTCCTATGAGCACTGTATTACAAGTAAGCAACATAGATTAAAATTTGAAAGATCTACTGCTAGAAGCAAACACATTCTAGACTTGATTCATTTTGATGTATGGGAATCACCAGTTCCATCCCTAGGAGGAGCACATTATTTTGTATCATTTATTGATGACTACTCCAGGAGATTATGGGTGTATCCAATCAAGAGGAAATCATATGTGTTTCTAGTGTTCAAAGAATTCAAAGCGCAGGTGGAACTTGAATCTGGAAAAAGAATCAAGTGCTTAAGGACAGATAATGGAGGAGAATATAAAGATGACAATTTGATTTCATTTTTGCAAGCAAGAGGGTATTCAAAGGCAGTTCACTGCTATGCATACACCTCAGCAAAATGGCATAGCAGAATGAATGAACAAAACCATATTCGAAAGGACCAGAGCTATGTTGAAGACGGCAGATCTAGTCAAGTCATTATGAGCTGAAACAGTCAGAACCGCTTGTTATGTGATAAATCGGTCACCGTCAGCAGCAATTGGCTTGGAGACTCCGATGGAGATGTGGATTGGTAAGCCAGCCCAGTATTCTTCTCTTCACATATTTGGATGTCCTACATATGTAATGTATAATGCCCAGGAAAGAACTAAATTGGACCCAAAGTCCAAGAAATGCATATTCTTGGGTTATGCTGACGAAGTCAAGGGGTATCACCTGTGGGATCCCACTACCCGCAAGGTCATAGTCAATAGGGATGTGATATTTGTAGAAAATGAACTGCAAAATAAAGAAAACAACAGCACTTCAGAAATGACTACTACTGTTTAGATAGAAGAAAAGAAAGATTCTCCTGAAGCCGCACCAAAGCATGAGGAACAAGAACCAAATGATTTCAATGATACAGAAGTTCAACGTTTAGTACATGAAACAAGGAAACCATTATGGAACTCAAATAATGTCATGGCAAGCAATACTGCATATTATCTTCTAACAAAAGATGGAGAACCATCAACTTTCCATGAGGCTATTAATAACACTGAAGTTTCTTTGTGGATGACAGCAATGCAGGAAGAAATTGAAGCCTTGTACAAAAATAATACATGGGAGCTTGTGCTATTACCACATGAACGTAAAGTCATTGGAAATAAATAGGTCTACAAGATCAAGCGAGATGACAACAATAAGGTGGAATGATATCGTGCAAGACTAGTAGTGAAAGGGTATGCTTAGAAAGAAGGTATTGATTTTAATGAGATATTTTCTCCAGTTGTTAGACTTACTACTATTAGAATTGTATTGGCTATGTGTGTTGTGTTTGATTTATATCTAAAGCAGTTAGATGTGGAAAATGATTTTCTACATGTAGAACTTGAAGAAGAGATTTACATGCTCCAACCAGAAGGTTTTGAAGAAAAATGAAAAGAAAACTTGGTTTGCAGGTTAACCAAATCTCTGTACAGCTTAAAGCAGGTGCCAAGGTATTGGTACAAAAGATTTGATTCCTTTATAATTAGCCTCAGATGCAACAGACTCAGTGTAGACCATTGTACATACTACAAGAGGTTTGGTAATAATGATTTCATTATTTTATTGTTGTATGTGGATGATATGTTGGTTGTAGCCTCCAACAAAGAAAAAGTTTAAGAATTGAAGGCACAATTGGCTAGGGAGTTTGATATGAAGGATTTGAGACCATCAAACAAGATTTTAGGGATGGAAATTAACCAAGACAGAAAAGACAAAAAGATTTGGCATTCTCAAAAGAATTATTTGAAGAAAGTCTTGTGACGCTTTAACATGCAAGATTGCAAGCCAATTTCTACCCCACTTCCTAGCAATTATAAATTATCCTTAACTATGTGTCCTAGTAATGAAGTAGAGAGGATGGAATTGTCTCGAGTGTCGTATGCATCAACAGTGGGAAGCCTAATGTATGCTATGATTTGTACAAGACCAAATATTGCTCAAGCAGTTGGTACGGTTAGTCGATTCATGGCAAATCCTGGTAGAGAGCATTGGAATGCTGTGAAGAGGGTCCTAAGATACATCAAAGGGACCTCAGATGCTACATTATGTTACGAAGGATCATAATTTATTGTCAGGGGATATGTTGATTCAGATTTTACAAGTGACCTTGACAAAAGAAAATCCACCATAGGTTATGTGTTTACTCGTATAGAAGGAGCAGTAAGCTAGGTATCAAAGTTGCAGACTGTTGTGGCATTGTCTATGACTGAAGCTGAATACACGGCAGTTATGCATGCTTGCAAGGAGGCAATCTGGAATAAATACTATTGGAAGAACTCAGGCACAATCAAGAGAAAAGTTCTCTATATTGTGACGGTCAGAGTGCCTTGCATATTTCAAGGAATCCATCTTTTCATTCCAAAACAAAACACATTGGAGTACAATATCACTTCATTCGAGAAGTTGTGGAAGAAGGAAGTGTGGACATGCAAAATATTCACACCAAAGACAACCTAGCAGATATTATGACAAAACCATTCAACGTTGACAAGTTTATATGGTGTAGATTCTATTATGGCCTAACAAAAACGTAAGTGGCATGGAACTAGCAAGACTAGAAATGATGAAAAAAAAGGGGGGGGGGTTTGAAAATGACTTTAAGTGGGAGAATATTGAATTGTAAAGTCCTTTCTAGCATTCAAAGTCCAACATAGGGGTTGTACTATTCATATGGTAGTTGTACTATTTATATGGAGACTACACTATTCATTTGGTCATTGCACAAGTCTACAAATATGGATGCACTATACATATGATGGTTGTACTATTCATATGGTGGTTGTACTATTCAATTGACAGCTTTGAAAAAAAAGGCTTACAAACCCCTATAAATAGGAAATGGTGGTGAAGGAAGAAATCATCCCAAGCATCTCCAACTCCACCTTTAGAGAGAGAAATCAAGTACTCTCCTGCAAAGTGTCCCTGTTGTAGCCCGTGTTTCTAGTTTCTCCTAATTTTAGAGAGATTTGTATACTTCTAATTCAAGAGAGAGGTATCATTGTTCTTCTTTTGTAATTAAAGAGAAGTTGTATCATTATTTTTCATAGTGGATTCCTTCTACTCTTACCCGTGGTTTTTACCTCGATTTGTTTGGGGGTTTTCCACATAAATCTTGGTGTCAATTCCTATTTTCTCATTTCTTATTTTAGTTGCGTGAGACTGTTCCTACCCATTCAATTTCCTAACATTTCATGTCTACCCCAATCTATGTAAGGTCCAAGCTTGCAAAATTGGCATAATAAAAATAGGAACAAACATCAATGAACTTACAATTTTGAAGGAGATGCCACTAGCCATGCGAGGAAGCACAGGACTAAGCTATTGTTTGCCCTGGATGCACCAGAGAAGAAAGCTACTCTGTAAGATAGGAAATGGAAGGTTGAAGCTGATGTTGATGGATGGTGGTGCTGATAATGGATGTTGGTTGCCAAAGCTAGCTATAGGTCCGAGTCTAGATCAAATGGCTATGAAGTAGGTGATTGGAGGTGGGGGATGTCGGAGACAGGGGAGGTGCTGGGTGAGGTGAGTAGTTCCATATTGCCACAACCGAGCGATCGTTGAGTGCTCAAGTTCCTAAAAACTTGAATCGACACAACCTGGCCAAGCTAGTTAAGTAAATCATAGAGCTGTTAGTCAACGACGTTGAAGTCAAGGTCGCCGGTGTATAGAGATGTCATCATAAATTGACTCGTGCTAGTAGCAGCAACACCATTCGTACCAGACACAAGAGCTTGATGCTAAACCTGAATCTGAGATGATAGAAGAAGAAGTGGGAGAAGAGTAACGATGAAGGATAACTCATCGGAGATTCAAACGGTTGTGTGCGGCTGTGAGCGAGGGAGAACCGGAGATGGGAAGCCACTAGTCAAGAGCCTGTGAGGCGCTTAGGTCGTGCCTAAGTGTGAGGCCTGAGGGTCCTGAAGCTGAGGATGAGGGAGATATGGAGATGGGTTGCATGTGTGAGGAGGGATGATTGGAGGGTGATGAGGGAGAGTGTTGGAATGGTGAGAGTGGGGAGTTTGTGGGTTGTGAGGTTTCCAGGAGGGCCATGAGGCTACAGAGGGGGCTACAGGAGACGGTGTCTGGGTAGTAGGATGAGGATGAAGCTGTGAAGATGGTGAGAGATAGAGAGGGGCTGTGGGAGAATGGGCAGTGATGGTGCGAGAGAATGGAGATTCGTAAGAGATAAAATGGAGAATTAGAGAGATTGGAGAATGAGCGTGAGAATGGAAAGCTAGAGAGTGGGGGGTTGTTGTTACCGGTGAGGGGATTAAAGAGACTAGGGAGAGTGAGAGACCGTGGGGATAGAGAGGTGTGGTGGAGATGATTGGGATAGGAGCTACGAATGGAGGTGCTGGATCTGACCGTGGAACCGAGAGAGATGGGAGAGAGACGAGGTAGAGTGATGCTGTGGGAGCATGATGAGTGAATAGTGCCCACATGAATAGTGAAAAATGGAAAAGGAGAACAACAAACCCCCCCCCCCCGCCCCCCCCATCGCTCTGTGTGCCCCTTCGCCTGCATCGAGACTCTTCATATATAGGGGTATGGGTGGTGCCAATTGCTGTGCAAGGCCCGTGGGAAGCAGAAAAAAATTCCAAAAGAAAATATTCCTTCCCTATTCGCGCTCTCTATTAATGGGGTTTGGGAGGGAATCATTTTCCCTGCGCACATGCTTTTCCTTTTTCTTTTTTCTGTTTTCTCTTATTTTTGAATTTCTTTTATATTCATTTTTATTGGCCAATTTTTATCTTCCCAAAAGAAAAGTTTCAGGTTAAGAATAAAACTTGATTTCGGGCAATAAAAGGACCCGGAGTTAAAAATGAAAACGACTCAAATAAAATAAAATAAAATAAAAGGGATTCAATTATATATATATATATATATATATACAAAAAGGAACTCAAAAAGAACCTCAATTTTTATTTTATTTAAAAAAAAAAATTAAAACTCCATTTCTCAAATTTTAAGATTAAAATAACTTAATTTTTAAAATTAAAGGGACTCACTCTAAAATAACCGAAACACAATTTGGGAATAATCAGGAATTACTTTTTACAGTAAAATGTGATTCATTTTTTAACTAATTGGAACTCACTTTTGAAGTACAAGGACTCAATTTTGAAGACTCGGAACTCAAGGACTTAATTTTAGAAAGGACTCACTCGGATCCTCACATTCTTGAGAATAAAGTCAACTTCAATTACACCAGGTCTTCCCAAAATGGCCTGATTAAAATTGGGGTGTCTACATATATCACCATGTTACCCTCAGCAAGGACACCAAAGGATACGAAGAGAACACCTCCATGCATATAAGAAAAGTCAACGACAACGAGAAAGGTTGATGGCTAACAAAATTACTAGCTTCAAAAGACAGCACTCCAAGGAGTCTAAAGAAAGAGAGAAAATAGAAAGTGACAAATAAGGGGAAAAACAAAGGGGATTTATAGGTATTAGAGAAATATACCCTTTCCATATAGAAAAATACACAGTTTCCATTTTTCAATTATCTCATGTATATATATACCCTTGTATCCCTTGTAATAATAGAGCATCAATAGAGAAAATTATATTTCTCCAAATTTAACATGGTATCAGAGACAACCTAAGTTTTTTATTTTCTTTCTTGCCACGTCGCCCCCACTATTGCTTTTCTTTCTTACTGTCGCTCTCTGTTGTCGCCCTTTTTTTCTTGCTGCCCCTGCACCCTTGTTGCAACCTTGCCGCTGCCACACACATCCAACAAGTTCCCATAGGTTCTAGCATCAGCGACCACACTCCGGCCATTTATATGTATCTCAGTCACGGCTCATTAGCGTCTTCTCCAGCATGCATTTTTCACGGCTCCTCTCGCAGCTCGTCTCTCCGATAGAATCACATCTCTCTCTATTCTACAGTCATCGTTTTCCGTCACTGTCATAGTCTCCGTAGTCATTTGGAACTCCTTCTCCCTGCAGTTTCCATTAACGTTCGAAACTCTTTCTCCCTACAAACATCGTCGTCATTCGGCGTTCTCTCTGCCATTGATTTCCAAAGCAGATTTGGTTTGGTTTTGCCTCAGCATGGTTCAACGTTCTCTCACAGATTTGATTCCGTTTTTGGCTCAGCTTGGTTTGGTTCAGTCCATTGGCATGCAACTAGCCAAATCTCTCTCTTTGTAATTGCATCGTGCATAGAAATATGACTCTTCACATGGTATCCTACGGTCCCTTATCTTCTCTAGCCATCCTGCCAGCAGTTCCATCGTCGTTTTTATTTTTTTCTTTTTTGGCTATCTCTCGGCTTCTTCAATCACTTCTCTGACATCGTTGTTGTCTCTGGTTCTGTTCTAACGTGCGGTCGCCTATCTTTCTTGGCTCTTCTTTCTGGCATCTTTTAGAAGATGTCGTTTCTTGTTCAGTTTTGTTCAGTGCTACCATCTATCAGATGCACTAAACCTATCGTCTCCGACTTCTAAGTTTCCAACATCTCCAGTGTTTGTTGGTTCATTATCTCTCAGTATTTCGGTTGTTCTTAGTTCCCGGCGCCGTCTTGGTCCTTCGCAACCAGCTTCTCCGACCGTCTTCTTTGACGATCCCGTATTAGTTCAGTTCTCCGACATCATCATCTCTGGCATTATCTCAGTTTGGCGAAGTCTTGTCTTAGTTGACTCTCTTAGTTCAGCAAAGCAGCAGTCAGTGCAGCAGATCTCTGGCCTCTGGCTCTTTCTCATATCTCAGTTACAAGTTCTTACGGCGAGATTATCAAATCGAAGGTTTATTTTTGGCCGCCGTAAAGATCGTATTTGACTCAATTCAGTGATTTGGTTCTTCAATGGCTGCCAATACTATCACAGGTTCTTCAACCTCTTCTGAGATTGCTTTCCCTGGTCTCACCAGCGAACAATACCATCAACTAGATCTTTTATCCCCTTTAAACACCAACTCTACCAATTTTTCCAGTAACCTTGCCTCTTGTCATTTTGCTTCTTTTTCTAACACTGAATGGATTGTTGATTCAGGTGTCTCCGATCACATGACTTCCAATTTGTCTTGTCTTGATAATACTCAGCTTCTCAACCAGCCATGCCCCATTAAGCTTCTAAATGGTGATAATGTTCTTGTAACTCATACCAACACTATGCGATTTTCTCCTAATTTTTCTCTTTCTAATATTCTTTATGTGCCTTCATTTAAATTTAATTTATTATCCATCAGCAAACTTACCAATGATCTCAATTGTGTTGCTATATTTTTTCCCATTTTTTGTGTCTTTCAAGACCTATCAACGAGGAGGCTGATACTACTATAAACCTCCCTCCACTGCAGTTTTCCAGTCTTAATGTGTTTCTGACACTACTCTTTGGTATTAACGTCTTGGTCTCCCTTCCATTTCATTTATTCCGAAAACCTTAAATATTTCTTCTCATTTGCCTTGAGATGTTTGTGTTAGAGCAAAGCACACTCATTTACCTTTTTCTTTGAATACACATAAGAGCACATTTTGTTTTAATCAGATTTATTGTGATATATGGGGTGGTTATCCTATAGTTTCACTCTCTGGTGTACGTTATTTTTTAACAATCATGGATGACTACTCACGTGCTACATGGGTCTATCTTATGCACATGAAATCTGATACTTTCACTTGCCTTAAAAATTGTTACGCCATGGTCAAAAATCATTTCAATTGCACTATTAAGCATGTACGCACTGATAATGGTCGAGAATTTCTATCCACCCCACTTCAAACTTTTTTTCATGATCAAGGCATTTTTTACGAGTGCACATGTGTGGATACACCTCAGAAAAATGGTGTTGCCAAGCGTAAACATCTCCATCTTCTTAATGTGGCTCAGTGTTTACATTTTCAAGCCAATCTTAGCATCTCTTTTTGGGGTGAATGCATTCTCACAGCCACCTATTTAATTAACTGCACTCCTTCACCCAGCCTCAATCATATGTCCCCTTACGAACTTCTTTTTCAAAAACCACCATTGTATACACACTTGCGAGTGTTTGGGTGCTTGTGCTGTGCTCAAACCACTCGCCAACATTGCAATGAATTCTCTCATTGTGCTCTTCGATGTGTTTTCTTGGGTTATCCTACTCATCATAAGGCTTATCGTGTATACAATCTTGAAAAAAAAAAAAAAAATTCTCATCTCTCATGATGTCCCTTTTAAAGAAAATATTTTTTCCTATCATCTCATACCTCCAACTCCTACATCTTCTCCCATTGTTCCCCTTCCTATTCCTAATATACACCCTTCCTACACACCTACCCCTAGCCCCTTACCTTTCTCTCCTTCTCCCTTGGTATTCTCACCGACACCCTCAGCCTCACTCCCTTCCCCACCACCCCCTCCACCTATCTCTTCACGACCCAAACAAGCTGTCACACATCCTTCTTACTTGGATGATTATATTTACCCTATTTTACCAAAGTCATCCACAACTTCACTGGTTTCAAGATGTCCCTCAGGTACGGTTCATTGTCTCTCCTCTTTTTTATCTTATTATCGTTTCTCTAATCAACATTGGTTTTTCTTTCTATTATGTCCCAATATCCTGAACCCACCTCATATTCTCATGATGTGCAACACTCCCATTGGCGTGATGCCATGGCTTCTGAAATCCAAGCCTTAGAAACCAATAACACATGGGTTTTTCAACACCTTCCACCTGGAAAAAAACCAATTGGAAGTAAATGGGTGTTCAAAACAAAACTTGGGGCCAATGGATCCATAGAGCGACACAAAGCTCACTTGGTAGCCAAAGGCTACACTCAGGTAGAAGGTTTGGATTATCATGACACTTTTGCTCCTATTTCTAAACTCATTATTGTTACATGTGTTCTTGCAGTGGATGCAACTCGGAATTGGCATCTCCTTCAATTGGACGTCAACAACGCTTTTCTTTATGGTGACCTCAATGAGGATGATCCCTCCACCAAGTTATTGGCAACAAGGGGAGACTCATGTTTGTCGTCTTCAGAAATCCCTTTATGGCCTTAAGCAAGCCTCTCACAATTTGTTCTCTAAATTATCTTCTGTTTTACTTGCTGAGTGCTTCACCCAATCTCAAGCCGATCACTCTCTTTTCACCCTCTCTCGGGGTCAGTCTTTTACACTCATACTTGTTTATGTTGTTGACATTCTCATGGCAGACAATAATCTCTCCGATATTAGCACTTTCAAAGTCATGCTTGCTCAGAAATTCAAACTAAAGGATCTTGGTAAATGAAAATATTTCCTTGGCCTCGAAGTTGTTCACTCTCCCACTGGCATATTTCTTAATCAACGAAAATATGCTCTTGACATCCTCACTGATAGTGGTCATCTTGGTGCTCGTCCCGCCCACTTTCTCATGGAACAAAATCTGAAGCTCAATAATACTAATGGTGATCTTCTCTCTGATCCAAGCTTGTTTCGGTAACTCGTTGGACGTTTGCTATATCTCACCATCACTCATCCAGACATTGTATTTCCAGTCAATATTCTTAGTCACTTTATGCACCAGCCGAGAAAACCACATTATGATGTTGTGGTACATGTTCTTCGACACATTAAGACTTCTCCAAGATAGGGATTATTTTTTCCTACTGCAAACAATCTTCGAGTCTCAGCCTATTCTGATTCGAATTGGGCTAGTTGTCCCTTCACTCGCCACTCCATCACTGGTTTTTTCATTCAGCTGGGTGCTAGTCCAATTTCCTGGCGCACTAAGAAACAAACTACAGTCTCTCGCTCCTCTACCAAAGCTGAGTACTGGGCACTTGCTTCCACTACCTATGAACTTACATGGCTCAAAACTCTTTTAAATGATATTGGAGTACCTCATTCTCAGTCTATGCTCTTCTATTGTGACAACCAAGCGGCTCTTCACATTACCCATAATCCTGTTTTTCACGAACGTACCAAACATATAGAAATCTATTGTCATATTGTTCGTGAAAAGTTACAAGTTGGTCTCTTCTTCACTAAGCATATTCCTACCCACAGTCAACTTGTCGATGTCTTCACCAAAACTTTGGGTCATGACAATTTCTAAGACTTATCACGCAAGTTGGGCATTATGGATCTCCATGCTCCAACTTGAGGGGGAGTATTAGAGAAATATACCCTTTCTATATAGAAAAATATACAGTTTTCGTTTTTCAATTATCTCATGTATATATATACCCTTGTATCCCTCGTAATAATAGGACATCAATAGAGAAAATTATATTTCTCCAAATTTAACAATAGAAGAGAATGGGCTCTCATTTTGGTGGGAAAAATTAGCACCAAAAATTAGACAATGGTGAGTGGAAATGTGTCCACTATAAGGAAACTCAAAACCCTATGTATTGGGAACTCAAGAAATGTCCTATCAAAATTCATATGGGGAAGGGAAACCTCATTTAAGGGTTGACCATGGTCAAAGGAATGATAAATATATGGAACCTTAGTTATGGAGAGCACATGAGGGAATCTACTTTGTTTCCACCAACTTGGTTTAAGTTAC
Source organism: Malania oleifera (assembly GCF_029873635.1). Taxonomy (NCBI): domain Eukaryota; kingdom Viridiplantae; phylum Streptophyta; class Magnoliopsida; order Santalales; family Ximeniaceae; genus Malania; species Malania oleifera. The sequence continues at coordinate 98,739,047 of NC_080421.1, forward strand.
CAAGCTGTCAAAGAGGGGACATCTATATATAGAGGCATCATATCAAAAGAGACCGAGTTGCTCTCCCAAGCTCTCAAACCGACTTGTTTATGGGGCCCTCTAATCTAGTTGACTAATTTTTGGTTAATCTCATCCATCCAATACATCAATCACTCTAATTGTTCAATAAACGAACCCATGTACACACCATGGCAACTGTTAAGTGCTCACTCTTAGGAAGAGACTCATTTCCTCACAGGAAGAACGGAGTTGACCACGTCCAAATGAGGAAGTTCCATGTGGCCAAGGCATTTTTGTGGGAAGAGGCTGAAGGATAAAAGGTAAGGGGAGGAGAATTTTTTTCACTCTCTCCATTATCCCATTCTTTTATCTCTCCCTCACACACCAATATGAGAACAACTAATTTACTTAGGCTTTTGAGAGATCATTGGAGGCCATCGCAACCTCCCAAAGGCTCATTATTGAATTTGTAGATCATAAGTGAGAGAGATTTTTCACCAACTTCCAACCTAATTGATCTCTAAAGTGGCGATCTATTTTCTAGCATAAAAAATTTATAATAATATATTAAAATTTATTAAACTATGATTTATAATCAATAAAATATCAATTTTTAATAAATTATCTATTCAATTGTCAAAATAATATTATATATATATATATATATATATTCATTATTATCTATACTCACTTATTAAATTGTTAAGTTCTCTAGATAAATACTTTTATTGGAGTAATTTGTATATTTTAAATTTTACTTATTTTTAATTTACTAAAATATAATTTAAAAATTAGCAATAATTTATTATTAAATTAGAAAATCACCAAAATTGAACACTGCTCCAAAGTTATAGCATTACAATTTAGTAATATTAACACTTATAAAAAGTGAAATTACCATCCTAAATTGCTTATAGAAATTCACTTAAAAAAAAAACAATTGTTTTAAGCAGTTTATACAATAATTAATCTTTTTATCATTTCAAACAACATTGATTGTGAAGAAACACTTAATTTTTGTCTTTTGTTTTTATTTTATCACAAAGAAAAAATATTTTTGGAATTGATTAACCAAATAGTTATCCATGTTTTCTAAAGTGTTCCATGAAACTACCTAGACATAATTAACAAAAAAAATTTCTCTATTTTCATTTTTAAAAAATAATTTTAAGTGCAATTAATTAAATGCATTCATTCACTTTTGAAAAAAACAAATTTGGATACAAGTTTTAGATTACTGACTGATCAAGGTTGCAACTTCTTTTTAACCTCTAACAAAAAAGAAAAACTACAATGCATAACTAATGAAATAAACAGTGTTTGTTACATAAAGTTTTAGAGAAAAAATCAAACTTTCTAGTCTTTCTTCTGAAAGATAATTAATTTTTTAAAGTTTTAATAAACTATTATTGTTTATATAAAAGGGTAGAATGGGTGAAATACCAAGTAAAATTACTTAAAAGATCTTCCATCAATCCATCCCAAAAAACAGGATTTCCTATTCATTTTGAGATTTTTTTTTTTCTTGTGTCACTATGTTAACCTTAAGAGATTAAAGTCAGAGTCAAGACATAACAAATCTTATGAGCAATGTATGCCTCATGTACACACATTCTCATTTTTCCGATCTAAAAATTTTGTAATTTTAATATTCAAAACTTCGATTATGGGAAGGAAAGATAAATTATTAGGTACACCGGTTGTATACACAGAAATTAATATGCTTTCACCGTGTGTAGAAAAAATAATTATAACTGCCTAATTTAGTTAAAATGCATACACATGATGAAATCATGGTAGTTAATTTTTTTTTGGGAAGGAAGATAGGTTACCTTGTCTAGGGACATTATGAGCCTCAAATAAATAAATAAAAATTTATACACACATACATGCACATATCAAGGGGTTTTGTGAAACTTGATTATTGAAAGATATGAACTTCATATTGATATATATATATATATAAAACCTCTAGTGGGGAATTGCATGAGATTATGCAACATGTTAGTTCAATAATAAAAATAAAAATAAAAATAAACCATGGAAGTTGGGATTCTTCTTCAAGAAATTTTGTATCTTGATCCCTGTGAAAAACAAGGGAATTGGAAGGGATTAGCCTTTGAGTTTTTCAAATTAAAGGAAAATAAATGAAATCATCTTACCAAACCAGCTAAATAATTTTATATACTTATACAAATCATATAAACACTCGAAATAGAAATCATAGTCTTAAAAGAACCTACACCTAACCAGAAATTCTTGGAACAACATATTATATAGGCATTGAAATTTAGTTTGCATGCTACAGGAACTAGTTTGCAAAACAGCAACTCAGTAACTTTGCCCCAAATCCATCCTTTGCAATCTGCAATTATTTAGGCATATTCTCAATAGAAAAATAATATTCATTTGATGTTCTAAAGCTCATAAGTCACTCCCACCTTTAACATTCTCTTGTGAGGAATGTCAAACACTTTCTCAGTTTGCCTTATGTTCCTTTTCAAAAAATTGTAAGCATAATTTATCACAATCCTCTTTCCCATCCTAGCTCCTTTGCTTGCAATCACCTCGCTCTCACCAATTAGGTGAATGATGCCAGCTTTCGAGGCATTCTCCACCTCAAAAATCTCTTTACTTGACATTTGTTGTCGTTTTTCATCTTTAGATTGTGTGACAAGCTCTTTCACATTATCATCATTAAACAACCTATCATCCAATTCTTCGTTCTTTCCAATGTTGTCTCCATCATCGCCAGCCCTTGGAAGCATCAATGCTTTATCCCTCACAAACTCCTTTAGTCTCTCAACTAGCAAGATTTCAAAAGGTTGTTTCTCATTTTGCACATCGGTATACCCATATCTAACAACACAGCGAAACATGTTAAGATTGCTTGGATCCAATTGGCGAAAAAAAAACCTCTCTTCCATTGGCACCTTGCTTACGGGCAGTGATTTGATAGAGACAAAAACAAGGACAGAGTGTAGCGCAGGTACATTTTCCATATAGTGCTTGAAGATGGGAGGGATTCCATGAACAAGCTCAGAGTAAAAGATGGCAAGTCCTGGCATCCTACACAAGCTTGTGTTGGCAACCAGCTCCTTCAACTTTTCTCGAGATATCTTGTGATTGAGCTCATAATAGTATTTCTTCCGGTACACATCGTTCCAAATATACATTATAGCCACTAGAAACAAGGCAAAGGCCAAGGGTAAATACCCCCCTTGATCAAATTTATAGAGAACTGAGCTCAAGTACACAAGCTCAATACTGCAAATGACAAGAACATAAGCCATTATGAGAATTATATTGGTCTTCCATATCATGGTCATGATAAGCACCAAAAACCATGATGTGAGTGCCATGACGAACACCACTGCAATTCCTGTAAAAGACAAATATAATTCATAGTTTCAAATGAGGAAAATCCCTAAATATGTAAAGAACATGTAGATCAATTTAATGGCCAAGTATAATAAAATAATAGAAGTATGATTACCATATGCATTCCCAATTTTTACAGTAGTCTTGAATCCGACAGTGACTCCAACACAAGCCAACATAAGAAGATAGTTGACTTCAGGTATATAAACTTGTCCTTCATACTTTGTTGAGGTATGCACAATCTTCACACGAGGGAAGCAACCTAGAGAAAGGGATTGTTGGATTATAGAAAATGCCCCTGAGATCATGGCTTGGCTTGCTATTATCGATGCTAAAACAGCCACAACGAACATTGGCCAATATAGTGGCCCTGCACCATACAATATGTTACATAAACAAAGAGTACTAAAACAAGATGCAAATAAATGGGTTGTGTTGTAGGTTATAATAATTTGGTCATAAAATCTTGCTATAAACTTAGTTTGGCGGGGAGCTCTTCTCCAACACCTACCAGGAATAGACTTGTAGAAGGCATCTGAAACATCATCAAGGTGTTGGTGAAGGTAAGATGCTTGTCCTATATATGCAAGTACAATAGCTGGGTATGTCACAATGCACATGCTTACTTGTATGGATCGAACACTGAAGTGACCGAGGTCAGCAAACATAGCTTCGGTTCCTACATTTAGGCAACAAATTCAAGAATCATCTTGCTTTTTTATTTTGTATAGAGGAAAAATTGTATAAGGCAAACAAAAAATCAATTGTGACCTGTTATGGAAAGGATAGTTCCGCCAAGGGAAATCCATGCTTGCTTCTTGTTCCTTTTGAAATACTCTATAATATATTGTGGATTTAAAGCTTTGATGACAATAGGATCAAATTTGATGAAATTGTAGAGGCCAATACAACCAATCATCATGAACCACACCAATATTATTGGAGCAAAACTGTAGCCCACTTTGTCGGTTCCAAATCTTTGAATTGAAAATAGAAAGACCAAGATTGCAACTGATATCCAAACAATCTTCCCTGCATAGATAAAGAGGTACACACACAAAGGAGAAAGTGACATGAATTATAAAGAAGAAGATAATGCATTTCAAGAATTCAAGCATCTATAAATTCTAACATTAATTCCATACCGATCTAGTTCATGATTTTATGAGATACTTTGTAAGTTATTTTAAAATACAAATTCCATATTTAAATTATTAAATTGAAGCAAATCATAGCAACAAAAGCTTATATCATTTCTAGAGAGGGACATTGTAAGTTAAAATCCATATGGAGCTTGATGAGATCAAATGACAAAGCTAACATAAGCAAGGTGCCATGTTCAAATTACATATATTGCCTCTGAAGTCTTCTAAGTTGGATCTTCGGTTTTGAGTGTTGGGAATTTAGCTTCTCAATTGATGAGATAGGACATTGATGTTTAAGTGAAAGAATATAAATTAAGAGGGGACAAATATTATCTTAATGGAATATATATTAGAAAAAAAGAAATTTTAATTTTTTTTTATAATTTTAATAGTAATAGGATAATAAACTTTGGATGTTACAATCACATGACTAGAGAAAAAAATGAAAATAGAAAGTATCTGAATATAAATGATGGCAAGTAGTGGTGATAGCCACCAACTCCAAATCGCCTATAACTCATGTGGGCAAGATAGTACTTGTAACGTGGTTCACCATAATGAGTGCAACTACTAAATGTGTTGCTTGTTCTTGGAATGAAGAAAAAAAATATTATCAACATTAAAACTCATAACTTCAAGGAATTACGTGGCCTTCAACCTAAACTATGTTTAGCTGTACCAAATTTTTATGCCTGTGGGTATAACGATCATGAAAGGACGAAGACTCGAGTTTATTTACATGATGCCAACTTAAGAAACATAAGGAAATTGTGTGCGCCTAGCGTAAGAAGAGAGTGCAAGAGTGTAAGTAGCAGAAATTTTGTGTAATTTTTGTGCAAAATTGTGAGCATATGGTGTGTGTAGGCAGCAAGGAAGTGCTATGTAAGTGAGAGTACTTCTAAGAGTGTTTAGTGTCATCTTGTAACTATGAGGTATATTAGAGTGTTTAGAAGTGTTTGTTTTTTTGGTTTGAGTGTCTCGTTGTCTGTCTAAGTGTAAGATGTTGGGCACCTACTTTATTTCCTCAAATCAATATGAGTTAGTCTTTATTGTGTCCACCACCTCCAATTCTTAACAAGTGGTATTAAAGTTGCCAATTCAAAACCATGGCAAAGATCATGGCACTAGGAGATTCTTCTAATTTGTAGTTTGGGACTGTGAAGTTAGTTGGTCTATGTACAAACTTACTAGGTTAAGCATAGGGCATCACCAAGTAATGATAACAGATATAGCAACCTCATCAAAAACATAGAAAAACTTAACCACAACAACTATAAAAAATTGTAGCATTCACATGTAGTTTTACATGTTTGGGCAAGACTTGCATGAGTCTATTGTCAATAGTAAAACTACACCACCAATTGATGTTGAAGAATTGAAGAAATAGAAGGTAAGAACTAGCAAAACATTACACATGTTAGCATTAACAATAGAAGATAAGTTATTACAACAGATTAAGGACAAGAAAACACCCAAGGATGCATAGGACACCCTAGCATCTCTATTTGCTAAGACAAATGACGCAAAGATCCAATGGTTAGAGTATGAGCTTCTATCAGTATTGTAGTAAAACATGAGTGCAAGTCAAAATTTTAAGACAATTAAATCTATTTGGGGATAAATTTCAAAGTTAGGCCTAGAAAATAAAATTTTAGAGAAAAGAATGAGAAGAATTATTATTTACAGCCTTAGGCTGAAATATAATAGTCTCATCACTACCACTCGTGGACGGGCCAAAGAACCAACTCTAACAAATTTGATAAATATATTAGTCAAGCAAGAGGATTTGGATAAAAAACAAATGCTTGGAGTCTCACTAAGGAAGAGGAAATGCTTTTTTTTTTTTTTAATAAGAGAAGCTTTAGTTGAATGGATAAAATGGTTGTGAGAGCACATGTTGGAGAAAAGTCAAATCAGTAAGGATAAAAGAAGACTAGAAAAAAAAAAAATGAGTTAGACAAAGAGGAGCTCTCAATGAGGAGGAGTTCAACAAAACCACAACAAAGAAGAAGATGAAGATAAGAAATATTGACACCTAATGTTATAACTATGGGAAGATAGGACATTTCACTTGAGATTGTTGGTACAAATAAGATGAGGGGAATTTCGCGACATCAATCTAGAGTAAAAATGACAGCAAAGAAGATTGAGACCTCTAAGCATCCTTCATAGTAATGGAGGACAAGTCTAATGAAGAGCACACAAGCTTCTTGCATTATTGAACTGAAGGAAAAATCAATAGTCACTATGGTAATGATAAAGTAGTTCATTATAATAGTTATTAGATAGTAGACTCTAAATGCTCCAATCACATGAATGGAGACAAATAGAAAGTAAAAAGTACTTTTGAATATAAGTGAGGGCAAGAAGTGGTAGCTATCAATAACTTCAAATTGCAAACAACTTATATTGGCATGATAGTACTAGTACCAAGGCTTAGCTCACAATGAGCGCAACTCCAAAATGTGTTGCATACTTGCATGATCTTGGAATGAAGAAAAATCTCACTTCAAGGAATTATGTGGTCTTTGGCTCAAATGATGTAACGTTGTACCAAAGTTTCTAGCTTGTGGGTACACCAACGTGAAGAGATGAAGACTAGAGTCTATTTATGTATAATATCAGCTCAAGAAGCAAAAAGAAATTGTGTGTTGTGTGCAAGAAGAGAGGAAGAGTGTGAGCAGCAGAAATGCAAGAAGAGAGTAAGAGTGTGAGCAGCAGAAATTGTGTGTCATGTGTACAAGAAAGAATAATGAGTGTATGTTGTGTGTGGACAGCAAGGAAGTGCTTCGTGAAAGTGTTAAAGTGTGCTTAGTGTCATCTTGTAATTATAAGGTATATTTGAGTGTGTAAGAGTGTGTAGTATTTTTGTGCGAGTGTCTTATTGTTTGTCCAAGTATAAAGTATTGAGCACTTACTTGATTTCCTTGAAAATCTATAGACATTGGGTACATTGTAGTTAACTAAGAGAAAGATAAAATGGCAAAACACTCTTGCCTTTGCCAGGTATTACTATTGTAAAGTATCATACTTCAAATTAATATCTAGATAATTCAACCTTCATATATAGCAATTCGTTTAGAAAACTTTCGTAACTCGGAATATCACAAACTTTTGTTTACATTTATATTCTAAGATTATGCATAAGAAGATTATGATAACGAAGAAAAATATGCAAGCATGGGAATTGGAGAAGTGTGATGGATATAGATACCTTCTGTAATGGAAGATGCAGCATACTTGATCCCGTTCACAGCTGACAAAACTGCCCACCCAAGTTTATCAAAACCAAAACATGCATGTGATGACCAGTTGTCAATATATATATATATATATATATATATATATATATATATATATCTGTCGAGAGAGAGAGAGAGAGAGAGAGAGAGAGAGAGAGAGAGAGAGAGAGAGAGAGAGAGAGTACCAGAAATGCAGGGGGTGAGGATGCCATCTCCAATGACCATGGAAGTACCGAGCAAAGTGACAAAGAGCAGAAAGTATTTGGCGAAAGGGCTGTTCTCCAACATTGACTTCAGGGTGGTTGCTCTGCGCAGCTTGTTATTTGGCAGCTCCAGCTCGTAATTTGAGACTTCTCTATCCTCCGCCTGCACACTCGGGATCAACCCCACCTTCGCATATCGGCATATTAGCGAGTACAGAGCAAACGTCCCTCCTGCACCAGTGCATTCTCATTCTTTCACAATTCTTTCACTTTCTTTACTTTATTGAATCAACCAAAAGCGCACACAAACACATTACTAATTTAAAATTACCAAATGCCATGTTAAGTCCCATTATTCCTAAAGTTAATTAGCAGTACCAGCTCAAAAATATCAATGGAACAGTCAATAATTAATAAAGTAAATCTAGTGAATCAAAAAGAAGGCAAAAATCAACATCGTCAACCATGAAGAGGCATCTAGTTTAGCGTGCACATGGACCGGCTGCAGGCTTCTTCACCTAATTACCTTCACAGTATGTTTAATATGTAAAACTGAGGTGAATTCAAAAGGAATGAAATTAAATTTATTTCTCTTTTACCCTCTATCCATTTCGCAATTAATTAAACATGACATTGATATGATCACTGGGTAACAATTACAACTTGCAAGCATGAGACGGTAGGATGCGTACCGTCACCGTTGTCATTCGCTTGCAAGACAATGAAGACGTATTTGAGGAGGGTGAGAAGGGTAATGGTATAGAGGATGATAGAGAGAATCCCAATGAGGTCGTCCCTGTGGTTGATGCCGTCGGGAAAGGTGCTGGCGAGCACGTAGAGCGGCGACGTGCCAATGTCCCCGTACACCACCCCTAAGCTCTGGAATGCCAATTGCATTATCACCCACCATGATCCTCCCTGCTTCAATTTTTAATTTCAAACACCCAACCCAATTACAGCAATTTTAGTCATCATCATCATCATCATTCATTAGTGTCTACATGTATATATATATATATATATATATATAGAGAGAGAGAGAGAGAGAGAGAGAGAGAGAGAGAGAGAGAGGGAGATGAGGAAATTAATTGAATGAACAAAAGCCAATTAACCTTGGAGGTAACCCTGGAGGTGGGGAGCTTGGCGGATTCGATGTCAAGAGAGTCGTGTCGCCTGAGCTTTCTCCTTACAGCTTCGGATGGTGCATCCTCCTCATCATGCTGCCGCTGCTGCTTCTGGCGATGATGATCATCATCAGTACTCTCTTCTTGAAAATTATTACCGCTGTCTTCTATCACTGCATCTCCACCCATTTCAATTCTCAATCAATATCACAACTCCAACCCCTTCATAAATTACAATCTCTCTCTTAATGTGTATTAGGCTTCGTCATAGTTTTGGTAGTCAATTAAAAAATTTAAATATTAATAATTATAATAAAAACTTACTTTACATGAAAAAATATTAGCAATTTAAATATATTTGAAAATATAATAATTTGATCAATTGTTAGCATCAAATTTTTTTTTTTTTTAGCAAAAATTTCAATTTTATTGATAGTCTTCATTTACCGTGATTACAAACATGTCATATGAGATTTACAAATAAACTTTCAAAACTAATACAAGTTTATCAAAATCCATACCATAATCAAATTAAAACAATCTAAAAATGTCAATATGTAATCAAAACAAACAAACACAAACATACCTGCAACTTGATTTCTCTTACCTACAAATAAAAACTAGAGGAAAACAGAGGAAGACCAAATAATGACAATTAAAGGCGAATGCTTGAAATACTCATCTTATTTATACGAATGAATCTTACATTTACATGAATCTTGCACCTTATTGTTGAAATCCTACTCAAGATGTAATTTTAACATCTTAATTTTTCTCTAAGCAATTAGAAGTTAATAAAAAAAAAAAAAGAACTAATTAATTAACAAAAGAATTTTAGTATTAAGGAGTGATGAGAACATACCATCCAAATCTATTGTTGAAGTACCAACCATGGTGGCGACACCAAGAAGAAAAATATTTGAGAACTTGACTACCGAGCTTGCGAGTTGCTAAGTCGATTGCAAGCTATTACCAAGTCAACTCAACAGGGCATCGATCATCGCTGAATTCACTTAGGATCAAAGTACAAAACTCAATAAGCCAAAATTTGAGTAACATGACCATTCGATTATTGGTGAAAAATAAGATGAGAATGAACACGCACAAAGTAATTCCCAACTTAAAAATATAGGTAGATTGTGATTTTTCTCAATCAGTATGATATTATAATAGAAAATTTAGTATGGCGATCAATTCTAGACTGTTAATTATTTTTTTCATTTGAAAAATTTGTTTTAATAATATCAAATCAACACATCAACGATATAAATGAGAATCTCAAAAAGAGTCATCTAATATAGTTTCATCAATGGTCCAAAATCTTCTTAATTCGGACCACGGCGGGCTTTGAATGTGGGCTTATGCCATGGGTGGCCCACATTCAACATCATTAATATTTTCCTTTTTATTTTATTTTGAAGAAGTTTTTAATAATACTAAATCATCACATCAGGAATATTAATGAGAATCTCAAGTCATTCTCTCTAACATAGTTTTCTTAATCATTGTCCAAAATCTTTTTAATTTGGTGCACATTCAACATCAATATTTTCCATTTTATTTATTTTTGCTTTATTCATGACTTTAATAACTTCCAAATGTAGATATTAATTAAAGTCAATAGCGTCTTAAATGCTATTTATTGTAAATAAATAAGTAAATAATTTATTTTTAGATTACTACTCTCTGGACGGTGTTAATTGTATATCCCAAGTAAGAACCGCATTTGGACGGCTTTAATGCATTCACATGGTGTAAATTGAATTAGATATGAAAGGTATAATTTTTTATGCATATTTTATTTTCTCTCTCTAGTAATAATAAGTGGGACGTGAATTCATTTTCCAAATCCCAAACAAGTCATAACAAAATTAGTTTTAGCCTTCAACTATGCACTTTGTGCCTGAATCTCATAATTTATATCAAACATTTTCTCAATAACAAAACTATAAATTGCCAGAAAAAACTAGATATAGAATAAACTAAAAATTAGTTTTTGCATTAACTATCAAGCTTAATATTACTATATAGATTTATATTTACAAAAGGTACTAAAAATTTATATTATACACCATCTATTCCTAAAAAAATATTCATTTCTTTAACGAAAATGTAAATTAATAATTAATTAGTTTATAAAGATATGGGTTTCTTTTGTACACACATAAATCTATATATGGAAAAAAGTTGCTAGGTTGAAATTCAATATTAGATATTCTTTTCCCTAACCAAAAAATGTAAGTTAATAGTAAACTTGTTCATAAAAATATTGATGCGCTTATTCTTAGACACGCAATTACTAATTGCATCTTGTTTATAAAATGGACCTTGCATATTTTACATGTCGAAATAAGAGATCACTATGACTCATGAGATAACATGATGATCTAAATCATCCAAAAGAATTTTTGTTTAAGATTTAAAACAAAAAATTATATATATATATATATATAGGAAATTAATAAACAAAAATGTACATCATTAACCATACAAACACACACACACACACACACACACACACACACACACATATATATATATATATATATATGGTATCTATATATATGTACATATGGTAAATTATTTTGAAAAAATGTAATTTTAAACATCATTAACCATATTTTTTCTTATTTAGAAACATATTTCAAGAAATTTTTACTCTACATAAAAATTAATTTGTCTTCTATTTTTTTCAAACAAAATGTTTAATCTTAGATAAAATACAAAACAAAATACACCATCATTCTAGACACCCTAATTTTTACCAAGTCATCTTAATTGTGAATCAAGTTCTCTATTAGTCCTAATTCAAAATCAGGTCAAATGCATAATCCAAAAGTGAGGTTATTTAATTATAATTAGTTTAACCATCTAGCCATGTCCCTAAGTTTCCCTAACTAGATTTTTCAAAATCATATCATGGAAATTTAAATGAGGTTAGGAATTTCTGTTGATTAACTAAAGGTCCTTGAATTTTTAATCCATATTCATGCATGAGTAGGAGCCCTAAGTTGATTACCCACCAAATCATATCCTCAATTGAATACTTCAAGACCACATCATGATTGATATTAGGCCTTGCCAAAATTATGGGTTAATTAAAAATTGTTTGAAGTGAACTCTCAATTTTAACTCCTATTTTGTTTTCCTATGTGAATAAGTCTCGAGTATACACGATCAAATAAATATTTCATTAAGTGGGCACATCATGAAGTACATGGAAATTCTGGGAAATACCACACTATACAAGGAGTTAGGTAGAAATATAGTACAATATTGGAAAGGAAAATGCTGAAATACTGAATACAGGGAATACATACAAGGGAAATACAAAAGAAATACAGGAAATTACAAAGGAAATACAAGGCAAAATTAAAATCAACTCAAGATCTTTAGACGAGCTCGCGGGCACATTACGAAGCATCCTCGGGGGTCCTGTCCACCAAATTAGAACGAAAAATCATGTGAGTGAATTAAATAAAAATTCAAAAGAAAAATAAGCATGTGCGCAACAAACCTACCGAGAGAGAGATTGCGGAACTGTTGAAATATTCCCCCTGTCTGAATCTCCATTAGTTGGAGAACTAACCGAATGGAGGGAATTGGGGAATGGATTTTTGTTGGAACTGATTGAAGGAAGAAAAGACTAATTAGACCTTGCCCAAACCAACCCTATAAATAGGGAGCCTCGTACAAGGCTAGAGAGAGGAGAGAAGAAAGCCATTAGCGCAAAAAATTGAGCAATTGAGATAGAATCGAGAGAAGGAGAGAAAGAAATTGAGAGACGTTCCAAAAGCAAGTTCTCAAAGCTGCAACAATCCTGCAGAGGTTCTCAAGAGTTGGAGCCATTTCCTCAAGAGGCAAACCCGCTGGTGCCAAATCCTCCAACTGAAGAAGGCACTCCGTAGTGCCTATGTTCAGAAAGCAGAAGAACACAGAATGATCGGAAGGACACCTTGAACAGACACTCGATAGACTCACAAATTGGACCAGAATACCGGGAGAGAGGAAGACAGGAGGTAAAGTAAAATGGCTATCCCTTCCTAAACTACATGATATAATGTGATAAGACTATATATAAGACTCTAAATGCAGGATTCCAAACCCTCGAGTACCACTGAACTCCAGCACTGGCTTAGCTCCCACTGAACTCCAGCACTGACTTAGCTCCCACTGAACCCTGCACTCAGGCGAACCTCAGCCTAGCCCACTACTAAACTGGATACCTTTGAGCGTTGTACTAAATCAGACCTGAAACCGGAGCCTCCAACATTGACTAAACCCCGAACCAAGTACCACTGAACTTGAACTGAACCCCGAGCCAACTCCTCTGAACTAAACCTGAAACTCGAACCTAAATCCCAACTAATACCGAATCGAACCGAAAAACAAGGCCCATCTCAGTTTTCAAAAGCCTCGAGCTCATCACTTACTTTTTAAACCCAAGCCCATAAACATTATTTTAAAAATTACCTAGGTCCATCTCGGTTTTTAAAAGCCTCAGGCCCATCACTCAATTTTTTAAACCCAAGCCCGTAAACATTCATTTAAAAATAACACATGCCCATCTCAGTTTTTAAAAGCCTCGAGCCCATCACTCACTTTTTAAACCCGCCTGTAAACATTGTTTTAAAAATAACCCAAGCCCATTAAAATAAAATAAAAAACCTGAGGCCCAAACCTGTTTTAAACTCAAGCCCATTCATTTTAAAAGTGACCCAAGCCCAACCTCATTTTCAAACTGACCCAAGCCCAACTTAAAGAACAGACCCAAGCCCAAAGCCATTTTAAAGACAGACTCAAGCCCGCACATTTTAAAAAGAAACTTGAAAGTCCAATTGTGACCCCCCAATTTTCGTACAAATTTTTTTTTCTCAATAACAAATAAATAATCACACGTCATCCATAATATTCACAAATCGGCCACATCAACAATCCTACTATTATTCGTACGACCCGACCCGCATTGGAAACTGAGTAAAAAGTTATTTTATTATACAACCTAACAGCGGAAGACAGTATATACATATCAGTCAGAATACAATACTCAAAGTATCAATATACACATATACACAATACTATCTCATACACCAAAAACAATACAACCCTAGTCCAAACCAACCCTGTATATCAGCGTTCCAGCTTCCTACTATCACAGAGCTCTATCATCTGATCTATTCATGTTCTCTGAAAAATTTAGATAATTTGGTTGAGACACATCTCAGTAAGAAGGAATAAATTATTTACAATGTGTGGTCATATGAGTTCAATTATAATACACTTTACTTTTCAAATCATCGTTTCATCTGAGAAAATACACTAATATACACATTCTCATAATCATATAGATATATAACACAAGCTTTTATAAGCTTTAAAAATCATTTCTCAAAATCAATCATTCCAACATATTTTTACATTCGAAGTTCTTGAGAATAGGGAAGATTACCCGCCTATACAGGTAGTTTCCCTCTACCCTAACACGTTATGCAATCGGGTATGGCCACATCTGATACCTATAAGGGCACTCACCTTACTCAGTAAGCCCTCAGGCAAAGAGTTTCACTTCGCCTCAATTATATATGTCATTAACTCACACAGTTCATTTCTCATATTTAACATTATTTATTTCTCAACTTCCATTCTTTCTTTCATTTCTCATTTTAGCCAATGTTATCATTCTTTTACTTTTAGTTTCCATTTTACTTTTCGGCTCATAAGTATCCTCAGTATCAAATACCAACATCGCGTCTGTAACTCATGGCCACCCTGAGGATCTTTCTATCCACGCCACGCTTCCCCCCATGGTCAAGGTTGTGCGGCCCGAAGGCTGGATCTAACCATGGTTGGCCGACCTGATTAGATCAAATATCATATCACTGTCGTACGACTGGCAGACCTATAACCCTGATCCAGCCTCAAGGGGCCCAACAACCCTACACAATGGCACAGTCAACTATCACGCCACACGCTCCAAGATTCCATGTGGTTGTACTAACACCACTAGCAACAGTACTGTGCTCAATATCATAACCATCCAACAGGGTTTACCACCACATACTCGCAATCATTATGCGGTATTGGCATTTTATCATTCATATTTCACATATTTCCACATTTTTCATTTTCATATTGCAGAATTAACATTGCAATATTTTCATTTCATATATTCACATTTCAATATCAGTATTCTTAACACATTTTATCATTTAAATGATATTTTCTCAGTTCATAATTCATCTCATCTCATACTATCATATACATATCTTATTTCACAATTACTCAATATTTCTCAAAATACATTTCCATATTTCACATTTCTTCATTTTCTCAGAGAATATATTTCTTACACATTTCACTTTCATCATTTTCCCACATTTCAATTCTCATATTAAAACACATTTCAGTATTACATATTTCAAATGGTAAATCATCTAACTCAGTCTAAACATTTCTCAATATAAATCATATGCCACACAAATTTTATCTGATATTTATATCATAATAAATTTCAAGTAAAATAATATACGTCATTTTCACATATTTCTCAACCCATAATTTTCATAAAAAGACTGTTTATAGTTTATTCCCCTTACCTAACTTACTGAGAGTTTCGCTACGATCCCAAATCCTACGCCCTTGGCTCCCGAAATTTCACTCTTGCAATTTGCATTTTTCCTAAATTAATTAATTTATTTCTCCAAAATAATACCCATCTAACCTTCCCTAGGCTCCATATACGTCAAATTAATATTTAAACTATTATTTAACACCTCCACTTAATTTTTTGAATTTTACCTGCGGGTACCAAAATTACACCCGCGGCGCTCACCCGGATCCTAAATTCCAGAAATCTTACTTCAACCCCAAGTGCTCAATATTTTAGCATTTCTAAATTAATGCTAATTAATTAAAAATAACTCCCTCAATAACCCTCGTACCCGAAATTTGGGGTTTTGGCACAACACCCCCACGAAAATTTCATCCCGCTACACTTGTAGAGAATCATCCCTAGATTCTCGTGGTGGTATCCTTTCATCAATTAGGCTTATATTTTGCAAGAAATTAAAGAAAAAGGGGAAATTGGCTTACCTCAAGAGATACATCTACGCCGTTCCTACCACTGATCCGTTCTGGTAGAAATGACGACAGCGGAGAATGGAGTCCAGCGATATCTTCGGATTTTCTATCGGGTGAAAATCCGTCACGAAATTGAGGAGAGAGGGAGAGAAAATGAAGAGAGAGAGAGAGAGAGAGAGAGAGAGAGAGAGAGAGAGAGAGAGAGAGAGAGAGAGAGAGAGAGAGAGTTTGTCACGCAAGAAAACAGCAAAAAGAAAAGAAGAAGAAGAAGAAAGAAATCCTGAAGCTAAAAGCTTCAAGATATAATAATAATAATAATAATAATAATAATAATAATAATAATAATAATAATAATAATACATTTAATTAATATTAATAATAATATATTTTATTTAGAAAAATAAAAAAATTTTAATTATTTATTTTTTCTCTTTTTTTAAAAAAATTCTATTAATTAATTAATTAATTAATTTTTAATTTTTAATTAATACATTTTTTTATTTTTTTTATTTTTATTTTTTGAAATCACTCCACTAATCTTCTATATCCCTTTTTAGGGTTATTACATTCTCCCCTCCTTATAAAATTTTTGTCCTCGAAATTTACTTATTTATCAACTTTCCATCATTTGAGAGAAAACACCTCAATTTTATTAATTACCCTCACTTATGGCAGAGGAATACTGTGGTTACAAAGAGGGTTCTGAGAAATTACAATTTTTTTCAAAATTCTCCCAAAGTCATTCATATTTCAAAACTAAAAACTCTATCTATCCTACGTTACACTATACAAATAAAAATATACAATATTATTCCTTTCATTTGACTGGGTCAACTCTTAGCTCCACTGAATAAATGTGGATATCTCTGGCGCATCTGATCCTCTAGTTCCCAAGAAGCCTCCTCAACGGCATGATTGCGCCACAAAACTTTCACCAGTGGAATATTCTTCGTACGTAGCTCCTGTTCCTTCCAATCAAGAATCTGCACTGGAACTTCCTCATAAGCTGAAGTGTCTCCCAACTCTAGTGCTTCATATCTGATCACATGGGAGGGGTCTGGGATGTATTTACTCAGCATAGAAAAGTGGAATATATCATGGATCCTAGAGAGGACCGGTGGTAATGTCAAACGATAGGCAACTGGACCCACTCTCTCAAGAATCTCGAATGGTCCAATATACCTAGGGCTTAGCTTACCCTTCCTCCCGAACCTCATAACACCTTTCAGAAGTGCCACCATCAAGAATACGTGATCTCCTGTGTCAAACTCCAATTCTCACCGACGAGTATCAACATAACTCTTCTGCCGGCTCTGCGCTGTCCTGATCCTATCTCTGATGAGCCTGACTTTATCCTAAGTCTGCTGTATCAACTCTAGCTCCAATACCTGTCTCTCTCCAACCTCATTCCAGTACAACGGGGACCAGCACCTCCTGCCAAAAAGCGCCTCATACGGTGCCATCCCAATGCTGGCCTGGTAGCTGTTGTTATACGCAAACTCAACTAGTGGCAAATACTGCATCCAACGACCTCCAAAGTCCAGCATATATGCTCGCAGCATATCCTCCAGAATTTGTATTGTCCTCTCTGTCTGTCCATCTGTCTGAGGATGAAAAGCTGTGCTGAATGACAACTGAGAACCCATGGCCCCTTGCAGACTCTTCCAAAAACAAGATGTGAACCATGGGTCTTTATTTGAAACTATGGACACTGGGACGCCGTGGAGCCAAACTATCTCCTAGATATATAACTCAGCCAATCTATCCATGGAGTAGCTAACTCTGATTGGCAAAAAGTGGGTTGTCTTTGTCAGTCGATCCACCACAACCCAAATAGCATCTTGTCCATGCAATGCCGGCGATAATCCTGATACGAAATCCATCACTATATGCTCCCACTTCCACTCAGGAATGTGGAGTGGCTGCAATGATCCCGTTAGTCTCTGGTGCTCAGCCTTCACTTTCTGGTACGTCAAACACTGATTCATATACTGGGCTATCTCCCTATTCATGTTGTTCCACCAGAAGGACTCTCTAAGATCCATGTACATTTTAGTACTACCTGGATGTACAGTATATAGGGACCGATGTGTTTCCTCCAGAATGACCCTCTTGATTGGCAGGAACGCATAACCTGGTACGGAACCTCAAGGCTCCATCATCTAAAATGCTGAACTCAGTTTCCTGACCATCCTGTACTTTTCCCATAAGCTCTACTAGTTCTACGTCATTCCTCTGGGCTGCTTTAATCTTCTCCTGTAGAGTCGGCTGCAAAACCAAGTCAGCAATGAATGCCTGGTGATCGCCCTCTACCAACTCCACACCGAGCCTCTCTAGAACCATGTGGATCAGATGCTAAATCTCCACTGCAGATACAGATGAATCCACTGATTTCCGGCTCAAAGCATCAGCGACCACATTAGCCTTTCCTAGGCGATAGCTGATAATGCGGTCGTAATCCTTTATTAGCTCCAGTCATCTCCTCTGCCTCATATTCAATTCCTTCTGCGTGAAGAAATACTTTAAACTCTTATGGTCAGTAAATATCTCACACCTACCCCCATATAGATAGTGCCTCCAAATCTTCAGTTCATAAACAACCGCCGCCAACTCCAGATCATAGGTAGGGTAGTTTTTCTCATATTCTTTCAACTGTCGTGAGGCATAGGCTATCACTCTCCCTCGCTGCATCAACACACATATGAGCCCTTTATGGAACGCATCACTATAAATTACGAACCCCTCTTCTCCTGAAGGAATCGTCAACACAGGCGCAGTGATGAGTCACTACTTCAATTCCTGGAAGCTCTATTCATATTCATCAGACCACTTAAACTTCACTCCCTTCCTGGTCAATTGGGTAAGTGGGTCTGACAATCTAGAGAAGCCCTTAACAAACCTGCGGTAGTACCCAGCCAATCCCAAGAAACTCCTGATCGTGCACGTTCTTTGGTCGTACCCAGCTTACTACTGCCTTAATCTTACTCGGATCAACAGAAGTACCACCCCTGGATATAACGTGTCCAAGGAAGGTAACATATTCCAGCCAGAACTCACACTTCTTGAGCTTCACATAAAGCTTCTTCTCTCGCAATACCTGAAGCACTATACTCATATGCTCCTCATGCTCCTTTGGACTCTTCGAATACACCAGTATATCATCAATAAATACTACCACAAACTGAGCCAAGTACTAATGAAAGATCTTGTTCATCAGGTCCATAAACACATCTGGAGCATTCGTCAACCCAAATGACATAACTAGAAATTTATAATGCTCATACCGTGTTCTGAATGCTGTCTTTGAAACATCCTCCACCTAGAGCGTAAGTCTATCTTCAAAAAGATCCGTGTCCCCTGTAACTGATTAAAAAAATCATCGATATGCGGGAGCGGGTATTTATTCTTGATAGTTACTTTATTTATTTCTCGATAGTCGATGCACAACCTTATTGAGCTATCCTTTTTCCTCACGAACAAAACCGATGCTCCCCAAGGGGACACACTGGGCCGACTAAACCCCTTATCTAATAGTTCCTGCAACTGCTCCTTCAATTCTTTCAGCTCTTCCGGTGCCATTCTATATGGTGCCTTCAAAATCGGCGCTATCCTTGGAACCAGATTAATGACGAACTCTACCTCACGATCAGGAGGTAATCCCGACAAATCGTCGGGGAATACATTAGGAAAATCCCTCACCACTGGGATATCCTCCACCCTCAGCTCCCCTTTTGATACTGCCTTCACACAGGCTAAATATCCCTAATAACCTTCTGATAGCAATCCACGTGCCTGAATAGTGGATAGTAACTGAGTGGAGTGCACACACGTGATCTCACAAATCTGTACTCCTGTCCCTCTAGAGGTCCAAATACTACCACTCTCTAATGGCAATCAATGCTAGCATAGTGAGCAATTAGCCAATCTATACCCAAGATTACTTCAAACCTATGCATGTCTAAAACCACCAGATTAGCCAACAAAGACCTCCCCTGAATATCCATTGCACAGTCCTTGAGTACCTTTCTACATACCCCTACAGCCCCAGTTGGCGTAGCAACAGACAAACTAATTTCTAACTGCTGAGGCTCAAACCCACACAATTTAACATAATCTCGGGTGATAAATGAATGCGTCGCCCCAGAATCAAACAAGACAGTAGCTTTAAATGACAGTATTGAAACTGTACTTATCACCACATCTCCTGCCGCCTCAGCATCTCCCGACGTCAGTGCAGAAACTCGCGTTGACATAGTATTCCTCTACTGTCCACCTCAAGGTGCCTGATAGCCTCCTCTTTATGGTCGAGGAGTAGCCGCTACCGCTGGTGGTGCATGGCAGTTTCGCGCAATATGCCCAAGCTGATGGCACTGATAGCAGACAACCTCTCTCGTTTGGCACTCTCCTGGGTGCCTCCTCAAACATCTAGGACGAGGAGGGGGCATATGTCTGCCCTATACTGCTCGATCTCCTCCTCCATGTCGTCTTTCCCCCCCTAGTATCATATCTCCTCCACAGCCCTCGACTGGGCTATGCCTAAAAATCAGAAGGCACGGGCCTCTTCCTCTGGCTCTGGGCTACTGCGCCTCTCTGTATGCTGCTCTTAATCATCGCAGCTCTGTCCACTATCTCCAAGAAGGTCTGAGCTCGGAAACCTACCACCTGCTCATACAAGTTCTTCCTCAAGCCCTCCTCAAACTTCCTCGCCTTTCTCTCATCATCTAACACCATATATGGTGCGAATCGAGACAGCTCAACAAACCTCACTGCGTACTGCTGCACCCATCATAGACCCCTGTGTCAGATACAGAAACTATGATGCCTTCGCACTCCTGACCATAGCGGGAAAGTACCGCTCGAAGAAAATCTCCCTAAAGTGACTCCGTGTCATCACTATAGGATCCGGCCTCTGCTCCTCTAGTGCTCTCACTGACCTCCACCAGCACTTTGCCTCTCCAGTCAATTTAAATGTGGCAAATCACACCCTCTACTCTTCTGTACATGAGAGGACTGCCAGTATGTCCTTTATGTCCCGAACCCAGTTCTTTGCTACCAGTGGAGCCGCTCCTCCAGCGAAAGACGGGGGTCGCATACGTGTGAACTACTCGATCGTGTAGCTCCGCTCCCCCGAGCTCCTAGCCATCTCAGTCATCACCTGCTGAGTGACGCTACGCAACACTGCGTCAGGATCTACACCCCTCATACTGGAAGGTCTTACTTCATCACCTCCCGCATTCGTGTTACTGTTCCCCGGATCCATCCTGCAAAGGAAACAGCTATTCTCAGTATACAATCGCTATCACGCAACGCATACACTACAACAACTCATAAATTATTCCTCTATCCACATCCTAAATCTTCATTTAAGATTCATTCCTACCACTCAGAAACAAGACCCAACGGTAGTATCCATGGTTTTCCTAAAATCGTCACCCCAGGAAAAACACAAAAACAACCCCTGTACTCCTGCCTCTAGGCCGCAAGATAGAATCCTAAATTCTCACCTCATCCTCCAACAATCACTAACCCCTATTTCAATTTACCCATCACTTATTTTCCTCAAAATTCACTCTTATACTCTGGTATTGTATTCCGTTGTCTACTAAAGTCTACAGAACCTAGCAACCCAGGCTCTGATACCAAACTGTGATGCCCCAATTTTCGTACAAATTTTTTTTCTCTTAATAATAAATAAAAAATCACACGTCATTCATAATATTCACAAATCGGCCACGTCAACAATCCTACTATCATTCGTACAACCCGACTTGCATTGGGTACCGGGTAAAAAGTTATTTTATTATACAACCTAACAGCAGAAGCCAATATATACATATTAGTCAGAATACAATACCTAGAGTATCAATATACACATATACACAATATTATCTCATACCCTAAAAACAATACAACCCTAGTCCAAACTTACCCTGTATATCAGCGTTCTAGCTCCCTACTATCACGGAGCTCTATCACCTGGTCTATTCATGTTCCCTGAAAAATTTAGATAATTTGGGTGAGACACATCTCGGTAAGAAGGAATAAATTATTTACAGTGTGTGGCCATATGAGTTCAATTATAATACACTTTACTTTTCAAATCATTGTTTTATCTGAGAAAATACATTGATATACACATTCTCATAATCATATAGATATATAACACAAGCTTTTATAAGCTTTTAAAATCATTTCTCAAAATCAATCATTCCAAAACATTTTTACCTATGAAGTTCCTGAGAATAGGGAAGATTACCTACCTATACAGGTAGCTTCCCTTTACCCTAACACGTTATGCAGCCGAGTATGGCCACATCTGATACCTATCAGGGTACTCACCTTACTCAGTAAGCCCTTAAGCAAAGAGTTTCACTTCGCCTTAATTATATATGTCATTAACTCACATAGTTCATTTCTCATATTTAACATTCTTTATTTCTAAATTTCCATTCTTTCTTTCATTTCTCATTTTAGCCAATGTTATCATTCTTTTACTTTTTGTGTCCATTTTACTTTCCGGCTAATGAGTATCCTCGGTATCAAATACCAACATCGCGTCTGTAACTCATGGCCACCCTGAGAATCTTTCTATCCCTGCCATGCTTTCCCCCATGGTCAAGGTTGTGTGGCCCAAAGGCTGGATCTAACCGCGGTTGGCCGACCTGGTTAGATCAAATATCATATCACATATCGAGTCTGTAATATGACTAGCTGGCCTATAACCCTGATCCGAACTCAGGGGGCCCAACAACCCTACACAATGGCACCGTCGACTGTCACGCCACACGCTCCAAGACCATGTGGTTGTACTAACACCACTAGCAACGGTACCGTGCTCAATATCATAACCATCCAACAGGGTTTACCACCACATACCCGCAATCATTATGCGGTATTGGCATTTTATCATCCATATTTCACGTATTTCCACATTTCTCATTTTCATATTGCAGAATTAACATTACAATATTTTCATTTCACATATTCACATTTCAATATCAGTTTTCTCAACACATTTCATCATTTAAATGATATTTTCTCAATTCATAATTCATCTCATCTTATACTATCATATATATATCTTATTTCACAATTACTCAATATTTCTCAAAACACATTTCCATATTTCACCTTTTTTCATTTTCTCAGAGAATATATTTCTTACACATTTCACTTTTATCATTTTCCCACATTTCAATTTGCATATTAAAACACATTTCAGTATCACATACATATTTCACAGGGTAAATCATCTAACTTAGTTTAAACATTTCTCAATGTAAATCATATGCCACACAAATTTCATCTGATATTTATATCATAATAAATTTCAGGTAAAATAACATACGTCATTTTCACATATTTCTCAGCCCATAATTTTCTTAAAAAGACTGTTATAATTTATGCCCCTTACCTGACTTAGTGAGAGTTTCGCTAGGATCCTAAATCCTACGCCCTTGGCGCCTGAAATTTCACTCCTACAATTTGTATTTTTTCCAGATTAATTAATCTATTTCTCCAAAATAATACCCATCTAACCTTTTCTAGGCTCCATATACCTCAAATTAATTAAACTATTATTTAACACCCCCACTTAATTTTCTGAATTTTGCCTTAGGGTCCTAAAATTACACCCGCAGCGCTCACTCAGGCCTTAAATTCTAGAAATCCTACTTCAGCCCCAGATGCTCAATATTTTAACATTTCTAAATTAATGCTAATTAATTAAAAATAAGCCCCTTAATAACCCCCATACCCCAAATTTGGGGTTTTTGCCCGACACCCCCACGAGAATTCCGTCCCGCTAGACTTGTAGAGAATCATCCCTAGATTCTCGTGGTGGTGTCCGTTCGTCAATTGGGCTTATATTTTGCAAGAAATTAAAGAAAAAGGGAAAATTTTCTTACCCCAGGAGATACGTCTACGCCGCGCACCTACCACTGATCTACTCTGGTAGAAATAATGACAGCGGAGAACAGAGTCCAGCGGTATCTTCGAATTTTCGATCAGGTGAAAATTCGTCACAAAATCGAGGAGAGAATGGAGAGAGAATGGAGAGAGAGAGAGAGAGAGAGTCTGTCACATAGCAAAACAACAAAAAGAAAAGAAGAAGAAGAAAGAAATCCAGAAGCTAGAAGCTTCAAGATATAATAATAATAATAATAATAATAATAATAATAATAATAATAATAATAATAATAATAATAATAATAATAATAATAAATAAATAAATAAATTTTAATTATTTATTTTTTTTCTCTTTTTTTTTTAAAAAATCCGATTAATTAATTAATTAATTAAATTTTAAATTTTAATTAATAATTTGTTTTATTTTTTTTATTTTTTTATTTTATTTTTTGGAATCACTCCACTAATCTTCTATATCCCTTTTTGGGGTTATTACACCAATTTTAAACTCCCAATGCCTAAACCTTTTTTAATAACCTGAGCCCACCATTTGAAATCCTGAGTCTAATCGGAGTACCTTTGAGTCCAATTAACCCTATGGGTTGACTCGTGTGAGTCAACCCTGTTGCAACCCATCGGGTTAGGGTTCAAACAAGTTACCTCGCCCCTAAACCCTAACCTTCAAACTAGGAAGCCCTAGGATTGCCCAAATGCGAGCACACAATAGCTAATTTAGCAAGAAATTGCACACAGAAAACCAAAAAACCGAGGGAAGTAATACTTATCTTTTTGCATCTTTATTGACTAAGTAGGCCTCCACTAAGCTTCGAGTCAAATCTTCTTTTCATAACACCCTCGAGTGTCCTAGTGCTCGCAGTTGTAAAAACGAACTGAACTAGAGGCTTTCGGATTAACAGAAAGAATCGCTGAGAGAGAACAGAGAGGTGTAAGATGGGGGTTTCTGATTTTTAGAGAAAATGGGGCTTTGAGGAGAGGTCAGATCAAAATATGAAACCCTAGGGTCTTAGATTGGTCGGGGAATAAGAAAAGGAGAGAAGAGAGGTTTTTTGTTTGATTAGAACCAAACTGAGGTATGCCAGGGCTTTAGGGAGGCAAAGATCTGAACCTAAGTCTTATATCGTTCGAGGGCGAGTAAGAGAGAAAAGGGAGTTGCCAATCTGTGCTAGGTTTTCAGATTGAATTGAAGAAGGAAGAGGGGGATAAAAGGGGATATCTTTTGAGAGAGAGGGAATCGAGAGTTTTTTTGGGGGGGGGGGGGAGAGGATTGAGCTTCTGAGAGAAGGAAAAGGGAGAGTTTTAGGGAGAGAAGAGAGAATCGCAGAGAGAAAAAAGAGGAGAGAGCTTCCGATGAAATGGGCGAAAAATGAACGAAAAATAAAAAATTAGGTTTTTATATGTCCGATTTTGGGACCGCAGGAATGCGACACGTGGTTTGCTCTCCTCCAGACATGTAGACTGATACATGGCCTCTCTACTATCGTCTGATGTGTGTTTCTTCACAACGGTCAAGATCATGCCATGTAGCTAATCTAGGTCACTCCCCATTACCCCTCTCGCTGGACAACACGTGGCCAAGTGACATCATTATGACGTCAGGGCTAGTGAATTTGAATAGATGAAGATATGTGTTTTGTGTAAAGACCCCAAAAATTATAATGATTAAATAATTAGGGAAATAACAAATGGGATAGATAAATAAAGGATGAGAGAAAAAGGGGAAATTTTGGAAAGAAAACAGCAGATCTCATCGACAAATATCTTGTCTTCGTCGACGAGTATTCTACATGGGATCATCAACGAAGTTCAATCTCTCATCGATGAAGAGATTTCAAGTGAGCAAATTTTAGATTTTAAGTTTCGTCGACGAATGCACTCTCTCGTCGACGAATCTTGTCTTCTCGTCGTCAAATTCACGTGGCAATATCGAGTATAAAAAGGTTGGAGGAAGCTTCTTCGCGAAGAAATCAATTCTCCTTCATTTTCTCTCCCTAAAAATCGTTTCCTCTACCTTATCTCTTCAAATTTGGCCCGAATTCAGCCCAAATCGACAAATGGAAACTGCTACGATGTTCTAGGGGAGATTCTCTACACATCTAGCAGAGCAGATTTCTAAACTAGGCTTTTCGAGAAACGCTCCAAAATTGAGGTAAGGGTTATCTTTCTTAGTTTTTGGTGTTTAAATGTTTATTTGAGGTTTATAAATTGGGGAAATGATGAAATTGTAGGTTATTTGGGGATGATCTAATTAAACTAGGGTTTTGGATCCAGAGTTCGAGTGAGCACCATAGACATCATTTTGGGTTTCCTATTAGTGTAGTTCAAGAAAGCAAGTAAGGGGAATATATTAAATCAAGAATTTTTGTGAAATTAACTAGTAAAAAATGAAAATTTTATGTATTATGTACCACTACAAAAATACTTGTTTTTAGTGACGAAAGTATTAGTGATGGTTTTAAAATCGTCACTAAAAGTTGGTATTAGTGACGATTTTTATGAACCGTCACTAATAGTGTAAGCATTAGTGACGGTTTAGCAGCCGTCACTAATACGACACTATTAGTGATGGTTTTAAAACTGTTACTAATACTTTCGTCACTAAAAACAGCGCGGTAAACGATTTTCACGTAAAATTTTTTCCGAAAAAATATTAGCAACGATTCTAGGGTATTAGTGACGGATTAAATTCGTCACTAAAAGTCACTTATTAGTGACGACTAACAAACCGTCACTATTAATATTTATGAATATATATAAAAAATTTAGTTAAGGCTATTAGTGACGGATTGAGAAATTTATCGCTAATAATAGGGTATTAGTTACGATTTTGAAACCGTCACTAATAGTTTTTCATTTAAAAAATATAAAAAAAAATTAGTTAAGAGTATTAGTGACGGTTTGGGAGAACCATCACTAATAATGGGGTATTAGTGATGGTTTTGAAACCGTCACTATTAGTTTTTTATTTAAAAATATTTTAAAAAAATTTAGTTAAGAGTATTAGTGACGGTTTGGGAGAATCGTCACTAATAATGGGGTATTAATGATAGTTTTTTTATTTAAAAAATATTTTTTAAAAATTTAGTTAAGAGTATTAGTGATGGTTTGGGAGAACCGTCACTAATAATGCAGTATTAGTGACGGTTTTGAAACCGTCACTAATAGTTTTTTATTTAAAAAATATTAAAAAAATTAGTTAAGAGTATTAGTGATGGTTTGGGAGAACCGTCACTAATAATGAGGTATTAGTGACGGTTTTGAAACCGTCACTACTAGTGTTTTTATTTAAAAAATATATTAAAAAGAATTTGTATTAGTGACGATTTGGGAGATTCGTCACTAATAACAGTGTATTAGTGACGGTTTTGAAACCATCACTACTAGTTTTTTATTTAAAAAATATTTTTAAAAAATTTAGTTAAGAGTATTAGTGACGGTTTAGGAGAACCGTCACTAATAATGCGGTATTAGTAACGGTTTTGAAACCGTCACTGATGCTCGAAATCTTAAATTCCCACACTTTTCCCAAATTTCATTATGCTCCTCCAGAGTCCTCCCTCCTACGGTCTCTTTTTTTTTTTTTTTTCCGAATTTCTTCCACTCTCTCCCTCACCCGCTCTCGCTCGTAGGCCACTCACCCGCGCCCTTCGCTTCTCTCTCGGTGGTAGCTCCGCTACCAGCTCAGAGGTCCTTCCGCTTTCCACCTCTATACCAACAAGGTGTTTAGGGTTCAGACCTCGCCCCTCCCTCTCAATGTTCTCTGCTTGCGCGATTACGATGGTAACCACGACGTAACAATATTATTCGATGCCCCCCTGCCATTTACGATCTTCCTCCCTCGCTGAGTCGTTGCTCTGCTCGATCATCGCACGCTCGATGATACCCTCTCCAACTGCCACCGTCCATTGATTGGACTTTCCATGATGACCCCCATCTCGATCTGCGATGCCGTCTTGGCCGACGATAACCACGATGCTATATACTCTCCGGCAAAGGAGAAGGCCGCCAACAGAGGCACTTATGTTTGCCGGTCACCTCTTCTCCTTCGCCGGTTCCGTCAAATGGTCACTGCATCCAAAGCGTTCTGGGTATGTGTGCTCTCTCCGTCGTCGTTCTGCTCACTTCCAAAATTAGTTCCTTTATGGGTTGGAACCCCCTCGATCCTTCCTCTATCCCTTCTTCTAGGTAAATGTTTTACTTTTATTTTTTGTATGTTTTTAATTTAAGCTTAAATTTTGTTTGATTTCATGTTTGATTTTATGTGGGTCTTGTAAATTTATGTATTGGGTGTTTTGGGTCGTTACGTTTGCAGTGCTTTCATAGTGTTTTTCTTTAATGAATATCATTATTTTGCACATATTTATGAAGAAAGGGTCTTCAATTATCCCGTCTTTCCTTTGATTATCAGTACTATTAATTTCCTGTCATGCCTGGTTCTTTGGGGACAAATTGTTTTCTTAGACTAATATTAGATGGGATTGTGACTTTTGAGACTATTCCTAAAGCTGATCTTTCAAATATCATAAGCTATAGAATCCCAGTAACTCATGCTTCCATGTCTTAATGGTTAGTGTTTTTGAAAAGAAATTAAAATGACAGGAAAATAATAATGACATAGTTGGAAAATGGAGCTGGGAGAGACATTGACTATGTGATCTTTAAGAGGATTTGCACCCCCTATATGTGAGAGTGGTGCAGAAGGCTGCCTCCAAGATATAATGAGAAGCTTTATTGTCTTTCTCAACACCTGCACAGCCTTGGTTTGAAACTTTTAATTTTTGGGCAAATGGTTTGGTTTCAATTTTACCCATTCAATAACCATGATTAACCAAATCAAATTTATATATTATAAATATGTATTTATTTTATATCATATATTTAATAATTTGAATAAATAATTGTTTTCAATAATTTATAATTTGGAGTTCTTAATTATTTTAGGTTATTGTCCAACAATTAGAATTTAGATTTTGGATTTCATTTATATTTAATTCATGGGGGAATGCTTTTAAGCTTAAAAAAAAAAAAAATCTTTCTCATGGACTTAATGGTGTAAGGTAAACATCTTTTATATTTATTTAATTTAATGTTCATGTACTTGTGAATTAATTAGGATATTATTATTGATGATTAGCTTGTTATAAGAAATTTGGCAATTGATATCTAAGCTAATTCCCTAAAATCATCCATAGTTGTGAGCATGAAAAAAATTAATTTTTTTTTTTGTTTTAACATTTCAAATTAATGGATATATGTTATGATAATTTTTTAGCAACTAATCAAATTTTTATAACGATTTTGATTGAGATGGACTGAATATAAGTTTAGATGCTCTTGGTCATGAGCAGTATCATGTTTTGTTTCCAAAAAAAAATTTTTAGCGCTTTTATTGATGAAGAACGGGTTGTAGTCAAGTGATAATATTTTATAAAAATTGAAGTTGTAGTTCTAACATTATCCTCCATATCGCATGTATAACGTAGTTTTTGTGTTTTGCCCAATTCCCTTATTATGATCAAAATTTTAACTTTTGTAGAGTTTTGTGAAAGTAAAATTTGTAGATAATTGTTAATATATTTATTCTGAGAGTATCGATATCATTTGTAATATAAATAATTGTTATTGGATTATGACAATCTTCTTTTAATGAAGTTATCACGAACAATGAATAATTTGTAAAGTAACTTAAGGAGTCTGACAATTTCAACTATTATCGTGATTTAATGAGACAAAAAGTAAATGACTATCAAGTGGATATATAGCTTCAAGTGTTACAATACTTTAATAAGCATATTTATTAACGACATTTAAGATTAAAAAAAAATAACGGTCAGAAAAGGAGTTGGTTGTTAAATTTTGTAGCTCATAACTAAGCTTAGGGACATTTCCTTTATAGAAGTCAAACTTCGGGCACCCTAAAATAATATTATTTATTATTTTTATTTTATTTTGTTTAGATGAACGAGGTTTAGATAAAGCTTTTTTAAACCGGTTTCTAAAATAGTTGCCCAAAAAATCAGCCCTACTTATGAATAAGTATGAGAAATTGTCTAACTAAAGGGTTGATTCATTGTACATAGATGAACTAATCCATGCTAGGGTTTACAAATATGCAAACTAATGCATAAATAGGCTACCTACAACATAGTTCTTGCATTTATTATATTAATTTTTTTTTTCTTGTTATCCTAAAAGGGATATCCTGAGTATGACTTGAGACTTCGAACTTTCATGTTAAAGGTCTTAACTAATAGTATGATTATTTTGTTATTGACTATGAATGTTTGATTTGCTAGCATGCTGCATATCCTGTTCTGGATGCTTCCACTTTATTGATGATGGACATGGAGGTAAGAATCGAGAGGTTTAGGTACTCTTATAGTGGGGTTGATGGTGGTGGTTGCATCAACAATTCTTTATCTAGTTTACTCGGAGTTTCTTTTCAAAATTGATTTGAAATGCGATTAGTCTGCCCATGTAGACAAAATGAATTTTAACCTTTCATCTAATAGGTTGTCGCTTATAGTTAAGGTATGATTTAAATATTAGTTTTATTTCGCTTGAATCTTGATGCCCTTCTTGCGGTCATTAATATTGCATCCACCAAAAGGGCATCAAGATTCAAGAGAAAATAAAATTAATATTTAAATCATACCTTAACTATAAGCGACAACCTATCATATGAAAGGCTAAAATTTATTTTGTCTACATGGGCAGGCTTATCGCATTTCAAATCAATTTTGAAAAGAAACTCCGAGTAAACTAGATAAAGAATCATTGATGCAGCCACCACCATCCACAGCCTCGTCGTCCTTCTCTGTCATCCGAGACCTCATTGTCCTTCATCACCCTCCATGACCTCGTCATCTGCTCCATCACCATCAAGGTCGAGGATTCTGAAGTTGGGCCCTAGATTACAGATTGAGCCTTATTGTTCGCGAACTTCGCCCTCGAGGATGACGCTGCAGCATGCCATAGCTGCCCATGCTGCCATGATCTCTCACTGTCGAAGCTCGCATCACCATCACTACTAATTGTCTAATTTAAATTTGAATTTATATAATATATTTGTATTTGAATTTGAATTTGTATAATATATTTGTATTTTTATTTAAATTTGAATTTGAATTTTGAATTTGTATAACGTATTTGTATTTAAATTTGAATTTATATAATATATTTGTATTTGAATTTGAATTTGTATAATATATTTGTATTTTTATTTAAATTTGAATTTGAATTTTGAATAATTTATGAATTTTTAGCAATTATGGTTTAATGTTACGTATGCGAAAATGTAATTACAGATTTTTACAGAAAATAATAATTAGAAAAAAATTAATTTAAAATTATTAGTGACAATTTTAAAACAGACACTACTAATTGTCCAATTTAAGTATTAGTGAAAGTTTCAAAACCGTCACTAATAATTGCCTTTTTTTTTTAAAGAGTTTTAGCAAAGGTTTTCAAACTATCACTAATAATATAGTATTAGTGATGGTTTTATAGTATTAGTGACGGTTTGAAAACCGTCACTAATAGTTGCCTATGAGCAATAGTGACGATTTTCAAACCATCACTAATAATAAAGCATTAGTGACGATTTTCAAACCGTCACTAATAATAGAGCATTAGTGACGATTTTCAAATTGTCACTAATACTATGGCTTTAGTGACGATTTTTTATCGAGCCGATATAGAATTTATAGTGACGGATTTAGGTTTTTTAACCGTCACTAATAATCTATTATTAGTGACGGTTTCAAAAATTCGTCACTAATAAGTATTAGTAACGGCAGATATAGTGACGGTTTTGAACTGTCACTAATAACCTTATTTTTTGTAGTGTGTATATGATTTTTATGTGGATACTGAAAAGCCAACTGTTTAAAATGTACTGTTGATTAAGGTGTAATCCCAAAAGGGGGGGGGGTGAATTGGATATAAAAAAAAATAAGCCACTTAGTTTCCTTTTACACACTTCTTATAAATTTACCAACTACTTCTTGTTGCTCAATTAAGTATGAGTGTGGCAATCCTATCTATGCATGCAATATACTCACTTTAAATATAACGTGGAAAATAAAGAGTAAAAGGAAGGGAGAAAACAAACGCGATTTTACGAGGTTCAGCCGAATTGGCCTACGTCCTCGCCTTGAGCAACCACTCAAAGATTCACTAAAAATCCTGCTCCTTAAAGTGGGACGGAGCTTCCCTTACAAACCTCTGCTTACAAGAGGTACAACTCCCTCCTTATCCGCTGCTCACAAGAAGTACAGTATCCTCCTTACACCCGGTTCATAACCCGAACCATGTTTACAATGAAATCTGAAAATAACACTCAAAACAATGCTTCTAAGAAAAGCTTGTGAGTACAATTCAATTTCCTAACACATTAACATATGATATAACTTGAAGGTCAAGAATGTATGAAAAACGATACAATCGTTTGATGTATGATATGTGTCAACACACAAATTCGTATTTAATCAAAAC
This sequence comes from Malania oleifera, assembly GCF_029873635.1. NCBI lineage: Eukaryota > Viridiplantae > Streptophyta > Magnoliopsida > Santalales > Ximeniaceae > Malania > Malania oleifera. The sequence goes on from NC_080421.1 coordinate 98,771,644, forward strand.
ACCCAAGTAAAAGTATATTTGAAATGCCTTGGAGTTAACTAGGGTTCTTGGTTTACTTTGTAAAAATGCAAAAGTATATTTGAAGCGAACTAGTTAACAAAATCTTTGTCTTGAATACAAACTCAATCAAAATCACAAAGCTTCTTTCAAAGTTCAATCTTTCCACCAAACTAGGTTTTTCAATAAAAAGGCCCTATGAACAGAAAATATATATATATATATATATATATATATATGTTCATATACTCTTGAATCCAATAATCAATGAACCAAGCTAACAAGACTTTCTCACAAAATGATTTTTACAAAAATCAACTTTTATATGTGTATGCACACTCAAGATCTAAAACTCTTTCTAAAGATACTCAAGAAAACACAAGATGTGATGAAAGGTTCTTGAAAAATAAAAACTTGAAAGATCAAACCTCACTAGACGATTGAAGTCCAGTAGAGTAAACAAGTTCCCTTTGAAAATTTGACTTGATTTGCCCAAGCTTGAAGATTTTAGATTGATGTATAGGCAATCGTATAACACTTTTCAATGATCTTGTAACAAGGTGTGTTTAACTTGTGTTCTAGGGTTTAGATATTCATAATATATAGTATATTACCCTTAGAATTAATCTCAGCCGTTGGATCAATAAGATACTTCACGAGTCTTTTTAATAAAGAACAGATTTTTAGGCTATCCTGCGAGTTCAAGCAACCGAACTCGATGTCAGGCTCCTGAAGTGTCAACTTCAGGCGCCTGAGGTTCCAAGGTCAGGCGACCGAGGTACCTCTGCCAGGTTCTGTCTTTCCCGTTTAATTCTTCAGGCAACTGAACTTACTCTTCAGGCAACCAAAGAAATTCTTCAGGCTACTGAGGTTTGAGTTCAGGCGATCGAAATCCCCATTTTCTCAAATTTTTATTTCTAATTAAAAATCTGCTTGGCTCATTTTCTTGGGTCTTTCATAAAACATATTTTTCATGATTTTGAAAACATTTCAAGGTCCATGAGAGTTTCCTAATGATGTACATGAAATGCATGAATCCTAAAACCATATGAAAATGTAAGTACATGAGTTCTAAATACCCTTTCTCAAGATATTCTTGAACTTTGCCGCTTGCATCTTGATTCTCATACTCTTTGAGTTCCATGGATCTTGCCAAGATTTGTTAACTTTCCATGCATGCTTAGTGTAAGTCCTGTTCACAAACTCAATGCACAGATCAAATATCAAGTGATTTGTCATTATCAAAACAAGATTGGACTCGTAGAGTGAACATGTACATTTTTTAGCTTAGGGTTGTGTTACTAGTTATATTTGTGAAAAAGGAAAGATAGAATAGCAGATTTTCTGGATAATTGTGTAAGAAATTATATATATATATATATATATATATATATATATATAAAATGTATTAACAATGATTATGGTTGGCTTATTTTTAGTAAATGTATGATTATATGTTGTTAAATTGTATGGCATAAGTAAAACGAAATTTTTGTGCTGAACTATGACATATGTATGAGACGCAGGAAATACTGGAAATGTATTGATAATCAAAATGGGATATGGTTTATTATGTATGTGTTTGGAATTGTTAAATGGCAATGTATGGTTTGAGAACTCTGGTAAACTGGACAATGGGCACAATACTGTTGCTAATATATTTGGCAGAGCTAATGCACCTACATGTCTTAGATAGAGTGTGGAGATAGGATGGTCGATTATACTAGGAAGGGTAGTGTCTCCCTAGAGTCTAGACCAGTGTGGGAGTAGTCAATCGTACCTACAGACAGTAAAATGAGGTTGATTTAGCTCTGGTAAGCCAACTAGAGTTCAGTCCAGCCTTTGGGCCGCACAACCCGTCATGGGACGGAAGCATGACTACAATCTTTGATCGGTATAGAGAGTTCTAAACGCATAATTGTTATTTTAACTATGGATGATATGGAAATGATATGGACAAGAATGACATGGAAATTGGCAAATGAAAATTATATGAATAGGAATGATATGGAAATGGATTATATGAAATATGGAATACGAATTTGAAAGTAATGAATGAAATGGAAATAACATATATAGAGTAAAGAAAGAAATGTATTATATATGGTATTATTACATGTTCTTGGGGCGGGGTATTCTCTTCACCCGAGGGCTTGTTGGGAAAGGCGAGTGCCCTGATAGGTATTAGATGTCGCTCTAAGCTGCATAACATGTTAGGGCAAAGGGAAGCTACTTGTGTAAACGAGTAATATTCCTTATTCTTGGGAACTTCTGTCGGTAATCTTTTGTATGAATGTATGAGTATGAGATAAACTAATCACCTGAGGGCTTACTGAGTAAAGTAGGTGCCCTAATATGCTTCAGTTGTGACCATAGGTTGCTTAAAGTATCAGAGCAGAAGGGTGCTACTTGTATAGGTGGGTAATCACCCCAATCCTTGGGAACTCTCGTTGGTAAAATATTTTGCATGTGTTTGAGTAGGAACAGAGAATGGTTTTATATTATTGTTTCATTTGAAAACAATGAATGTAATACACAAATCTCATGTTGGCCACACACTGCTTTAATGTATTTCATCCTTACTGAGATGTGTCTCACCCGATAGTTGAACTTATCTTTTTATAGAACTTCATAGGATCAAGCTTAAAGAGCTTAGGGCTGTTGTAGCATTTTTTGTAGAAAGAGAGGGTATAAAATTTGATTATGTTTTTGGGTTGTAATATACTTATGTTTTCAGAGATGTATATGGATGTTTGTGAATATTAGATGTTGGGTTATGTTTTGAGATGTATATAGGTATAAAAACTCAGGTATATTTTATTGAGGATATGTTGTTAGTTCCGCTGCATAATTGATATAGAGCTAGGTATTATGATATCAGATACAGGTGAGATATATCGGAGGTATATTTTGTATAACACTCCGGACCCTAGTCTCGGGTTTGGGGCGTTACATTATGGTATCAGAGCATTAGGTTTTGGGATTCTGTAGACTTAAGGAATGATTAATACCAAAGTATAGGAAGAGGTGATGATGAGGATAGGAAATGGATAGGTTAATAATTTAGGAGTGTCGGATTTTGTTTTGTAGCTTGGAGGCGGAAATACATCGACGATTTCTTGTGATTTTTCTAAAGTAGACGACAACCTTAGAAAAGTCACGGTAAACCTTAGATGATTTCGTTTCTATGCTGTGAGATTGGTCCTAGATTGAAAAGTTGGGTGTATATTAGAATTTAGATTAATGATTGTATTAAGTAGATTGTGATAATGGAGTTCTTATCCCTTTTCTATTCTATTTTCAGGATGGATCCTAGGGATGAGGATGTAGGGGCTGAAAGAAGAAATGATTCAAAGACTTATAGTGAAGAGGACGTTGATACCTCTACGATGTTACAGGGTATAGCTCGACAGGTCAGCGCAGAAATGAGGAAAGATACTAGAGGGCAGAACTGTTCAGTGGTAGATCAGGGTTGTAGCATCAAAGAGTCCATGAGACTGAACCCTCCTACTTTTTAGGGAGGACCTAATCCAGCGATAGCAGAAAACTGGGTTCCGCAGATAGAGGAGATACTAGAAGTACTTGATTGCATGGACGAGCAAAAAGTTCGTTATGCTGCATTTAAGATGTCAGATGATGCAAAACGTTGGTGGCTTTCTGTGAAGCTGGTAGAGGAACAGAGGTTAGTAAAGATAGCTCTGGTATGGGATTGATTCAAGGAACTATTCTTTGATAGGTATTTTCTTTTATCTATCAGAGAGGAGAAGATTGTGGAATTCACTAATTTGACGCAAGGGAGTATGACTGTTAAGGAATATGAGGCTAAGTTTGTGGAATTGTCACGTTTTGCTCCATTCCTGATCCTGAATGAGGCGAGGAAGGCTAAGAAGTTTGAAAAAGGCTTGAGGCGAAGGCTTTATGAGCTGGTAGTAGGGTTTCAGGTTCAGAATTTTTCAAACTTAGTAGACAAGGCTTCAGTGCTGGAAAAGAGCATCTAGGGTGGTACAGAACCAATGGAGCAGAAGAAAAGGCATGCACCTTCTAGTTTTTAGGCTGAGGGTAGTCAGGGATCATGGAAGAGAGAGAAGAACATGGTGGACCCAAGGCAGGAGATGGCAAATCGAGGTTATTCTAGTTATCAAGATAATCTGTCTTACCCTATATGTCAGAAATGTAATAAAAGGCATAGGGCTGAATTTTGGACCAGGATTTCTAATTGCTATAGGTGTGGTAAATCGGGGCACATCAGGAGGAATTGTCAGGAATTGCTGCCTGTTGTACCTACACCTAGTCAGATTCGGGGAAATCAGCAAGTACCCCGAGGTGGTGGTGGACTAGTACGTGTCTACATGATGGTCCTGGATGAGGTAGATAAAGACAAGGGGACAGGTATGAAATTATGTTTAAGATAATGATGATTTTACTTAATTATAGAAGATGTAAAAGTTTATCTGGTGATAATACTAAATTGTATGTGATATAGTGGAATGTAGAAATGAATGATTAGAAAATTTTCGAGGACGAAATTTCTTAAAGGAGGGGAGAATGTAAAGACCCGAAAAATTATAATGATTAAATAATTAGGAAAATAATAAATGGGGTAGATAAATAAAGGATAAGGGAAAAAGGAAAAATTTTTGAAAGAAAACTACAGATCTCGTTGACGAATATCTTGTGTTCGTCAACGAGTATCCTACATAGGATCGTCGACAAAGTTCAATCTCTTGTCAACAAAGAGATCCCAAGTGAGCAAATTTCAAAATTTAAGTTTTGTCAATGAACGCACCCTCTCGTCGATGAATGTACTTCTATGACTCATCAACGAATCCTATCTTCTCCTCAACAAATCCACATGGAAATATCAAGTATAAAAAGGTTAGAGGAAGCTTCTTCACGAAGAAATCAATTCTCCTTCATTTTCTCTCTCTATAAATTGTTTCCTCTGCCTTCTCTCTTCAAATCCAACCCAGATTCAGCCATAATCAACAAACGAAAACTACTAAAATGTTCTAGGGGAGATTCTCTACGCATCCAGCGGAGCAGATTTCTAAACTGAGATTTTCAAGAAACGCTCCAAAGTTGAGGTAAGGGTTAGGATTCTTAATTTTTGGAGTTTAAATGTTTATTTGAGGTTTATAAGTTGGGGAAAATGCTGAAATAGTAGGTTATTTGGGGATTATCTGATTAAACTAGGGTTTTTTTATCTAGGGTTCTGGTAAGCGCCACAGGCATAATTTTGGGGTTCCTTTTGGTGTAGTTCAAGAAAGCAGGTAAGGGGAATATACTAAATTGGGAATTTTTGTGAAATTAACCTGTAAAAATGGAAAAATTATGTATTATGTATATGATTTTTATGTGGATACTGAAAAGCCAACTATTTAAAATGTACATTTTTTAGCTTAGGGCTGCGTTACTAGTTATATTTGTGAAAAAGGAAAGATAAAATGGCAGATTTTTTGGATAATTGCGTAAGAAATTAGATATATATATATATATATATTTAATGTATTAACAATGATTATGGTTGGCTTATTTTTAGTAAACATATGATTATATGTTGTTAAATTGTATGACATGAGTAAAAGGAAATTTTTGTATTGAACTATGATATGTGTATAAGATGCAAGAAATACTGGAAATGTATTGATAATCAAAATGGGATATGGTTTATTATGTATGTGTTTGGAATTGTTAAATGGCAATGTATGGTTTGAGAACTCTGGTAAACAGGAAATTGGAAAACTGGAAAATGGGCGCAATACTGTTGTGGATATATTTGGCAGAGCTAGTGCACTCACATGTCTTAGATTGAGTGTGGAGATGGGATGGTTGATTGTGCTGGGAAGGATAGTGTCCCCCTGTAGTCTAGACTATTGTGAGAGCAACCAATCGTACCTACAAATAGTAGAATATGGTTGATTTAACTCTGGTAGGCCAATCAGAGTTATGTCCAGCCTTCGGGCCGCACAATCCGTCATGGGGCGGAAGCATGCTACGATCTTTGATCGATATAGAGAGTTCTAAACGCATAATTGTTATTTTAACTATGGATGATATGGAAATGACATGGACAAGAATGACATGGAAATTGGCAAATGGAATTGATATGAATAGGAATGATATGGAAATGGATTATAAGAAATATGGAATACAAATTTGAAAGTAATGAATGAAATGGAAATAACAGATATAGAGTAAAGAAAGAAATATATTATATATGGTATTATTACATGTATTTGGGGCGGGGTATTCTCTTCGCTCGAGGACTTGCTAAGAAAGGCGAGTACCCTAATAGGTATCAGATGTAGTTGTAGGTTGTATAACGTGTTAGGGTAGAGCGAAACTACTTGTATGGGCGAGTAATCTTCCCTATTCTCGAGAACTTTTTTCGGTAATCTTTTGTATAAATGTGTGAGTACGAGATAAACTAATTACTTGAGGGCTTGTTGAGTAAGGTAAGTGCCCTGATATGCTTCAGTTGTGACCATAGGTTGCTTAAAGTATCATAGCAGAGGGGTGCTACTTTTATAAGCAGGTAATCACCCCAATCCTTGGGAACTCTCGTTGGTAAATTACCTTACATGTGTTTGAGTTGGAACAGAGAATGGTTTAATATTATGGTTTCAACTGAAAACAATGAATGTATATATATATATATATATATATATATATATATATATATATATATATATTATACACAAATCTCATGTAGGCCACACATTGCTTTAATGTATTTCATCCTTACTGAGATGTGCCTCACCCAATAATTAAACTTATCTTTTTCAGGAGCTTCACGGGATCGAGCTTAGAGAGCTCGGGACTGTGGTAGCATTTTTTGTCGAAACAGAGGGTATACTTTGATTATGTTTTTAGGCTGTAATATATTTATGTTTTCTAAGATGTGTATGGATGTTTGTGAATACTGAATGTTGGGATATGTTTTAAGATGTATATAGGTATAGAAACTCAGGTATATTTTATTGAGGATATGTTGTTAATTCCACTGCATAATTGATATAGAGTTAGGTATTATGATATCACATACGGGTGAGATATATCGGATATATATTTCATATAACACTCCGGACCCTAGTCTCGGGTCCGGGGCGTTACATTTTAGGTGTGCTACATGGCCTCACCTAGAAGGCAACACGTGGCCTAACCTTTGACCCGAACTAGTTCCCCTTGAACCGTTTGACCTATTGAACTAGTTTTGAACTAGTATTTTTTATCTTCTTTATTTATTTTCCTATTGTATTTTTTATTTAAAAAATTGAGAAAAATATGGGAAAATTGCAAAAAAAAAAAATCATAAAAATTCAAAGAAAATTTTGAAAAATACTTTTGAGGCCAAAAAATGATTATTGCATATTTTTCACATTAAAAATAGAAATGAGTTCCAAAAATCTCCTAGAAACTTTAAAATTATTATCTAGAAAATTTTATAATTTTTTGAAATAAATTTGGGAGTTATTTTCATAAATTATTTATTGACCTTATAGGTCACACTCGGTTTTGATAATGACAAATACTCATTATATCTAATGGGTGTTTGAGGTTATGTGCAGGAACTCAATTTGACAGATCATAATGCACATAGAGAGAGTGAAGGTTAAAGACCAAATTTCTATTGAAGACCCAATTTTTATGTGTTGTAATGTATTTCATTTATGTAAAGGGTTTGTAATAGTAATTAGGGTCTTTAATTTGTAATAAGCACACACACATCATATGCATGGTCTAATACGTAAGCTCAAACCGAAACATGACTGAAATAGGACTTAGAAATGACCTTAGGACATTCACTCACTCACTTGTATGTGTTAAACTTTTGAATAGGGTGTTTGTTGGATGAAACAGGACCGAAATGCACAAAATGTGCAAATTCGGTCGACCGACACCTCATGCTCATTTTGCCTCTAGTCGACCGAACCTAGACAGGGTCAAATGGTTGACCACAGCTCGGTCAACCGAACTTCTGTAGTTCATCTAGCCCCAATCGATCGAATACCCCTGAGGTCAACCTTATTGACCTCCTAGTCGACCGAGTGATTTTTGAATATCACCAACCTGGTTAACCAAGTTCCTACGTGTGGGAACTCAACGATTTGGTTGACCGACAGGCCAAGTTCAAATTGGCCTTGGTCGACCGAACCTCGCAAGAATTGAAAAATTGCCTTTGGACTTATATGTCCGGTCGACCGAGACTCCGGTTCATTTTTGGCCCGGTCGACCGAACCCCTAAAACTTGGGTCAACCAAACTTGTCCTATTCGACTAGTGCTCTCGGGTTGGACCTATTTTTTTACCGTGGTTAACTCGGTTAAATAGGGTTAAAATAATTAAATAATCTTAAAACTTTTCTAATTATTCCAAGCATGTCCTTAATGGTTATAATTTAGGGGAAGTTTATAAATACCCCCTCATTTAGAATAATTAGTATGGGATTAGCAATCTTGATTAAGAGAAATTCTCTGAAATTCCCAAAATCTGTAGTTCTCATTTCTAAGCTCCATACACTCATACTTACCTTCTCTCATTACCAAAATCATTTGTAAGTTTGATTTGAGTGTTGTTTGCTCTAAAAGTTTGTTCTTCTATTTATTGTGCTTGATTGATTCAGTTTTGTTTGAGAGCAAAACCTTAAGTATTCTTAGGGAACTTTGTTAATAAGTCTCTCCTAAGAAGACTTCGTTTGATCTTCTGAGATTGCATATTCATTGCAACATCTTGAGAATCTCGTATTTATTTTTGGTTGCAAAATCTTTTCAAAATCATTTTTAGATATCTATTGTGCCTCGTCTTATATATATATTTGAAGAGATATTTGTTTATGAGGTGAAAATATTTGTTGCAATATTCATTGATTTATATCATTTGTTGAATACAAAGATTAAACTCTTTTTGCAAATTAAACCTATACATTACTTGAGCATCATATGATTGAGAAAATCTAGTGATTGAAATATATATATTATTTAACTGATATCTTTGTTTGAGCACTTAGATTGAATACATTTTGTGATACAAAGATTATACTGTTTTGCACTCTCATGCACTAATTACAATGATTACAAATATATTTGAGAGTAGACATCTAAGACCACATTGAGCTTACTTATTATATCTTATTGGTGGTGAATGTGATTGCGTGTAACTGGGTACATATCAGCTTTACTTGAAAGCATAATCACTGTACAATTTCATTGATTGTGAACATAATGTTGTATTTCTAGGCACAAGCCTAAAGAGGGAGACTAGCCCTTTAAAATAGTCTCGGATTGGCTTAAACCCAGTTAGGAAAGCTAGGAGCACCATCCTGTTAAGGTGTAGGTTTAGGTTAACCCCGCTAATTGACCTGGTTGTAAAGGTTGAGATCAGCCCTGAGCTAATTGACCTAGTTGTAATCGGTGCCGCTCCACCAGTTAAGTGAGCCTTTAGTGAAATCCTCGGGCTTGCGAGCTGGAGACGGGGACGTAAGCACAGTTGGCCGAGCCCCGATAACATAACGTGTGCCTTGTTCATATTTCTGCACTTTATATTTACTGCATATGTATGTTATAATGTGAATGATAAACTTGATTTAAATTTCCACACATTATACTATTGGCGCATTTGGAATTGCATTGAAAAACCCTAGGTTGCATTATCTGGGTTTTTCATTTAACCTAGGAGATAAATTTTAAAATTCCAATTCACCCCCCACCCTTCTTAGGAGTACACCAATTCTAAAATTATTTTCTCAATTTTCAATCCCTATGATTTCAAAAAATGGGTATGAGCTTTTTAAGCATCACGTACCTTAGTTCTGAGCGAATATTTACATTAAAAATATCATATGAATATTTGTGTGGCCAATTTGTTGCATGAAAATTAGTAATTTTATCTTTCAAAGGGAGTAAAATAGAAGGCTATTACTTTTAATTTAGGATATTTAGTAATTAATTAGGTACCATTCATAGAACGGGTGTGTAGGGGGTGCTAGTACCTTCCCCTCATATAATTGAACTCCTGATCCTGATCATGGTAACGTAGACCGATTCTACCCTTAATTGGGTGGTAATCATGTGTTCTAACCACACTCCAAAATGTTAGTGGCGACTCCAACCTCATTTTTTTTCACAAAATTATTAAAATGATTTTTATTTTGCCCACCTCGGGGCACCCTCGCTATCGGGACGTCACGCTAGCTTGGAGACTCCGCAGAGGACCTTAGAGAGTCGAGCTAGTAATTAATTGTTAATTATCCCAAATTTAAATTTAATAGACCTTTAATTACTCCCTTCCATGTTGTCAATATTGCATACTTGAATGCATTTTTTGTACACGTTGTGAATAGTATATTATGATTGTTTGTATGATAGCTTTTATTTCAAATGTTGTGATTATAACTGAATATTGCATGTGGGGAATATGGGAACAAGCTTAAATTCACATACTTTCACAAGTCTTCTACCTGGGCTTCACCTATTAGGGCTAGAAAGGAGTGTAATAGCGTTTGTTCCTTCGTAGCAGAGCTTGTTAGGACCAGTAAACCACTCCGCTCAGTGTGAGCTTTGTCTAAACCCTTTGGGTGAGGATATGGTTCATGTTGGGAACTTGTTGTTAATAGGAATTAGAGCCTACCCAACATACTTATCCACAAGATCGCTTCCCTAAGTTAAAGTTGTGAGAGAACCCTGTAAAATAGATGAATCTACCTTGGGTGGGGTCAGAAGCTTCACCCTTCTCCATGTTTATCTTTGTGCACATTTCTTTGAAATGTATGATATTGTGACTGGCATATTGCATACACGTAGGCATATATATCTACTTTACCAAGATTCCGAAAAAGATTCGATTCATTCATGGAGAGCACTGCAGTTTACAGAGAGACAGAATATGCGGTACAACTATATTCCAAGAATCAGCAGAAACAGTGAGGTGATAGCCTGAGCAAGGAATCTTTGGTGAAATTACAAGCCATAATCAACATATACACTCGATAGAACCCTCGGGATGAATTGAAAGCCATTTGGAAGGAATGGTCACCTTAGCGCCGCCTAAAATTCTCACAACTGTATGGGCATATCTGCTTTTTGCTACATGTGTCACAAAATCTTCAAACGATAAAAGCACTGGTGGAATTCTGAAATCCCCCATATGTTACCTTTATTATGGATGGGATAGATATGGCTCCAACAATTGAAGAATACACCTCGTTGTTGCATCTGGTGAAACAGAGAACACCTAACTAGATGTATATGCCTGATCCTAGAGCATCTTTAGCAAGAGAACTATATAATGTTGCTAGGATCAAAATTAAAAAGACTACACGGGAAGATGAGAAGATTACTTGGAAATTTTTGAATGCGTTAATGGAAAAAGAGGAAAATGAAGAGGCCCATTTACATGTGTTAGCCCTCGCCATGTACGACCTGATTATATTTCCTATAAGTTAGGAACCATCAACTGAGTTGTTGGCCTTACAAGGCTTAACATCCTATTTTGATGCTAACAAATAAGTGGAACTTAATATATTTGGTTGAGTGATGATATTTCATATCTCACATATGTGAAAGTAAGGTCAAGTACTCACAACGATCAATTGAAGCTTATATTCCAAAGGAACATGATCATATGAAGCTTAAAGAATACTTAAAGGCATGGATGATATATTAAAGCTTGACGACTATGAGAGGATGAACTTGATATTAAAGCTTGAAGAAAGGCCCAAGACAAAGCATGAAGACTTAAAGTATTTAAGAATGTCAAAAAAATCAAAGAAGTCTTTATGTAAGTACTTCATTCGATTTCAATATGGATACATGAAACTCTTAGGTTAATTTCTTGGACCTAAATACCTTTTAAAATACTTGGAAAATATTTTTATAAGGTCAAAAGATATTTCAAAGTGGATAAAATTATTTTTGGAATGAAAAGCACAAAAAAGAGGATTTTCCAAATTCTGTTAATTTTTCTACATCCACATTGATGAGCATTGTTCTCTATCAAAAACTCTTTATTTTAAAAAGTATTCAACATTAAAGTTGTATTATTTTCTCTTAATTTTCTTTTGAGTCCAAGAAATTCAAATTTGGAGCTATATAGACAAAGTTATGATCAAAATACTGAAATAGGGTCGAAGCTATCAGCACTTCAGCAAAATTGTCTGATCAACCGACTGACCAGAATGAACTGTGTCCAATCAGCCGAATGACTAGTTGACAGAATTAATTTTTGAGATAAATAAGGCACTCAGTCACTTATCCAGCTAGCTGACCCTGTATAAACACCCACCCAGTCGCCCGGTCAGCAAACTGACCCTACGAAAATTTAAAATTTTGACCTTTAACGGTAAAATTCTAAAAATTAGTTTTTTAAATCTAAAAGTTATAAAAACTAGGGGGACACTCCAAGTAACTTGGGAAACAAGGAAGCTAATTCTAAGAAGCCTATAAATGCTACTTTAAACCCAAAAAATTCAAATACAAGCAATCACACAGCATACTTGCATCAAATCTTTCAATCTCTCTCAAAGTTTCATATTGCTCATACTCTTGCTGGAGGGAAATCATCTAAATTGCTGCTGAAACACCAACCTAAGGTTCTTATACTGAGTTTTCTCAAATCACAAAGGAACCCTTGGTAAATTCTACACTTCAGCTTCAATTCTATTTCTTATTAGTATTTAAATTGTTAAAGTACCTAGAGCTGAAATTGTACTAATCTACTCTGTTTTGAGAGTGTTGTTGTACGTAGAGATTACTTCATATCTTTTGTAGTTCTTGGACGATTCGAGGTGTTCAGATTGTTGGCTAAGCGAGGGGATATCGCTTTGAGAGGTGCTGCTCTAGCCTAATTGAAGGAGTGATTGAATGAGGGTATATCGTTTGGAAAGACGGACTCTAGCCTATTGAAAAAGTGTGTAAACAATGTTGTTCCGCCCGAAAAAGGAACTAATTTTAGTAAATCCTTTGGTGGTTTTCCAAAGGCAAGGACGTAGAATGGGTATAAGTCGAACCTCGTAAAAATCCAAGTCTCACTCTCTCTTTCCCTTACTCTTTATTTTCAGCACATATAAATTGCGTGGATGATTTAATTTGTAAACATATATACCACATATATTTGGAAATCAGGTAAACTTAAAATCTAATTTTGATTTGGGTTTTGTTTTGGAAACCGAAAGGAAGTATGTTGGTTAAACCATACTTTGCGGAAACCATAAAGGAGTACGTTACTTGGTTAACACCCAAAGATAAATTAACTAAGAGGTTATTTGAATTCTGAATTTTGGGAAGAGTATAAATTTTTTGTTGAAAATCACTTTGAGAAAGCTAATTTATTATCAAAAGGATTGCATTAACGATAGGGCTACAAACAAACAAAATCTGAAATCTTGTATCTTATATATCTTGGTTTGGAAATTGTGTTTGATTGGATAATCAGTTTGGTTGATTGATTGGTTACTTGATTGTTTAAATAGTTGTGTTGTTGAGTGTATTAAAGGAACTAAGTTCTTGTGTGATTGATAAATTAAACAAACAAGTCAAGAATTAGTTAAAAGAAATAAAATAGGTTAAGAAGTCTTAAAAGGAATTAAAAAGAAATTTTTTATTAAATACAATTCACCCCCCCCCCCCTCTTGGGACTACATCTTAGTTTTCACGAGCCACTACTTCCTTGGTGGCACAAATATAGAATGGAGCTAACTCGGTGCTTGACATTTTGGCAAAGACATTCCAATCCCTCAATAATTGCAGGATCAAAAGCCAAGAACAATTAAAGTGTTGTGTACCACTACTCTATGTCTAGTTCACAAGTCATTTGTCACATAGCCAAGGCGGATTCCATAATATCTTCTCAGCACTTCGAATTCCCTTGGCTAAACTTGAAGAATCCTAGCAGAATGAACAATGTAACAACGACGATTGGAATGCGAAATTGTGCAATTTGGTTAGCTTAAGATTAGTTTGGAAAGCACCATGGATGGACCATTCTAGCATGATATACCGGTGTGGAACCTTCCCATGGGTCTCATTACTAGGCCCATGGGGAGGGATAGCCTACGCACCCCTGATGATCAGGAGACAAATGGGGACATCTCAATTTGTGTGTATGACTCACGGATTGGCTGAATTGGATTTCGCATATGAACCAGGAGATAACCAAAAACAGGTTAGAAAGTTCATAGTAGCCTGGAAACATGTATACCTGATGGACGCGAGTGACAAGTATTGAATTTTTTAGTCGGATCCCTGTTTTTATGTAGACAAAGCACTAGTATTTTATGTGTGTTTGTAGCATGTGAATAGGTCCATTATCCCGCACACACATAAGGAAACGAAAAATGTAAGCCTGAAGAACGTAAAGAACCATCATCTAGCGCATTCTATGGAGAAGTGAAAAGCAAAGAAGAAGAAGAAGACATATACTTTTTGAATTGTAAATGCATTTAGTTTTATATTTGGTCTGTAATAATGCATATCATGCATGATGTGGATAAGAGCTCAAAATGAACGTAGATAAACCTTAGGGACCAACACTATCATCAAAAATCCTTTTTCATAAAAGCTAAAATCATACAAGGGTCTTTGAATATCTTTAGGGTCAAAAATTCGGGCTAAAAATCATTTTGCAGATACCTCGGTCGACCGACCCTTACCAGTTAAAACTTGCTTAGTTGATCGACCATGCCTTAGGCCAAAAGTCAAAGTTTGACAAAGCTCAGTCGACCAACCTTAGAACTTCGAAAAATTTCCTTCCTTAGCCAACTAGCATCTTTAGAACAAAATGGCCTCAGTCAACTGACACTGTTCACTCAGTGGACCAACTTTTAAGGCCAGTTGATTGAACCTATGAAGCGTGGAAAATCACCCTAGGTCAGTCGACCAGCGATTTGCTCAGTCGACCGAGCCCCTAAAGAAATTTAAATTTTTAGTTGTAGTTAGCCGACCGACGAAGTCATCAGTCGATTGACTCTCTGAGGGTGTCGTATTTTTCAGCAATAAAACATGTTAATTTTTTATTTAATAAATTTCAAAATACCCTCTGTATCCCCAAACAATCATATTTTCAAAAAATATATGTAAATAGCCCCTCATAACTATTTTCTAAACTAATGTTAGATAGAAAATCCTCTAAATATTTTTTTGTGCTTTATTAATTCATACTCTCTTATACTTATTTTCTTTGAAAATCTTTTTGTCAGAGAGCATTTGATTTCTTCTTGTTTGGGCATTTAGTTTAACATCAAAAGCATTTACTCTCACTCAAGCATTCATTTTGAAAATCATTTTGAGGGTAAGCTTAGAGTATCTCCTAGTTATTTCCTTGATAAATATCTTTTAGGAAAGGTTGTTTTTTTTTTTTTTTTTTTGTAACTTGTGAATCTTTGCATAACTATTACAAGATTCAAAAGCTCATATTGTATTTATTGTAAAAACGTTGTTGAGCATAAATCCTAACTTCTCCAAACACTTTTATTGCAAATCTTTGTTGGAGAAAATATTTATTCTATCTTAGATCTTTGAAGCTTTTATTGCATATTACACTTAACATCAAAGATCATATATATTTGTTTTTACAAAAATATTCTTAAGAGGGAAACCCTAAGTTCTCCTACTTCTTATTGAAAATATTTTTGAAGAAATATTTTATAAGGTTTAAATCTTTGAAGTATCTAACATATACATCATTTTCAAAGGTTGCAAATTTACTTTGAGAAAAATACCACACATACTCACTTGAACTTTATTTCATATCTTGTGTGAGTGCATTTAGAGCTTCAACTTGTACATCCCTACTTATTTTAGAAGTTGTTTATTTGTACAAAAAATCTTATATCGTTGTATTCCAAGCATGACCTGAAGAAGATGTCACCATCTTGTAAGGTGTACCAGTTTGGCTCAGTCTGGTAGTTGAGCCAAGAAGATTTCGCCTCGTAAATCAATTTGGCTCAGCTTGGTAATTAAGTTAAGGTGTCTCTGCCTTGTAAGGAGAACTGGTTGTGGCTCAGCCCCATAATATGAGCTAGGGAGTCCCCGCTCGTAAGGACAGTAGTGGGATTCTTGAACTGTTGGCTTAAGGCGAGGACGTAGGCAGGATTGGCCGAAACCCCGATAAAAAATCTTGTGACTCCTCTTTATTTTCCGCACTTTAATTTTTGTACATTTATGTTTAATTTTTATTGTCTTGATTGTTTTACATACATGCTTTGATTATTCATAGAATTGGTTATTGCTTAGAAAGACCCTAGGTTGAGTTATACTAATTGTGAATCTTAGAATAGAAATAGAGATATATTGACTTAGGAAGTTTTAAATTTCCAATTCACCCCCCTCTGGGGAATACACCACTTCTCACAACAAGGTTGTCACAACTCAAAGGAACTACGAGGCATGGTTAGCCAACAGGGTAATCCTCAGCTCAAAGGGATTCTAGAAGCTCTTGCAGCTCAAACTGAATCACCAATGGAAGATATACAGTTGAAATTGCAAGAAGACCTACGCCTAGCAGAGGAAAGAGCCATGGAAGCAGTGATAAAGATTCAACAGATAAAGCAAAGGAGAGAAAAGTTAGTTGCCTTTTATCGTATAAAAATAAAACAGAAGAAAGTGCAGTGCATGCAATTAGAAAGAGAAATAGTGGCTCTAAGAAAGAAAAGGCGCGTACTTCAAGCAACACTCGATCTAAAATATGAGATGTTAGAAAATGCTAAAGCTGAAATTGAAAGGAAATCCTTTTATATACAAGAATTGGAGAGTCAGTGGGATGAATAGAGGAAAAAATATAACCAAGTGCTGGATAAGATTAAACCATGCGTAACAAAGGCCAAATACTAGGAAGCCAAGTTTTGAGCTTTACAACGGAAAATGACCAATGCAGCACATCAAAAATCGAAACAGTTCAAGGAGGCACGAGTCACATAGTCAATAGCGAGCCTGAGAATCTTGATCCAAAATCTACCTAGATCATCTAGGGACTTTTTTGAAATATTGTATGAAGGAACTTTTTCTAATAAGAAGTAGAGTTTTCTATGAAATGATGATGATCTTTTCCATGAATCTTGGCTAAAGTACAATAGGTTGATTGCAGTGACCCAAAGAATAATAGCATTTTAATCATAAGGGGGAGAGAAAATGGATACATAAACAGACCGCGTTCGTCGACGACATTGCATTTTGGAGGTAATATTAAATAATCAAAAATTTCAAAAAACTGCCAAGCTTCGTCAACGAACACAGGGTTTAGTCGACGAAGATCTTCAGAATTTCGTCGACGAACACAGGGTTTCATCGACGAAGATATTCAGAATTTCATCAACGAACACAAGGCTTCGTCGACGAGAAAGTACCGAGAGAGGGTCTGGGGCGGTCTGAATTTCGTCGACGAATACAAGGCTTCGTCAATGAATTTTGTGAAGGACTCGTCGACAAGGTGACGTGTCTCGTTGACGAATCTGGCAGTATAAAAATGGGAAAACCAGGATTTTTGGTCATTTCTCTCGCCGCTCTCTCTCTCTCTCTCTCTCTCGCTCTCTCTCTCTCTCTCTCTCTCTCTCTCCTACGACTCTCTCTCCCTTCGCTCTTCATTTTTGGCCCCACCAGTCGCCGGATCGATGATCCGAGGCTACCACGACACTCCTGGCGGAGTTCTTTATGCATCTACGGAGCGGATCGTTAGGAAAACATAGTTGGATTTCATCCCAATTTCAGGGTAAGAACTTTTATCCAGTTTTTGACTTTCTGGCAGTTATAGGAAATGATATAGATAGAAAAATACTGATGTTTAGTTCTGGAAAATATTGGTTTCAGGGTGTTTTGTAGGAGGCCCTATGGGTGTTAGGCTTGTATTCCCTAAGGGCTTTCCACTAGTCAGGTAAGGGAAATATGCTATGCTAGGATAAATCTAAATATGAAATAGTGTATTTATTTATGAAAATTATGAATTAAAGTATGGTGTGACTTGTGAATATGTATGTAGTACGGAGATATGTTTTATGAATGCTAGTCTCATGATTTTTATGAATTTCAGTACCATGATTTTACGGATTTATGTACTATGATTATGTGAACTTCAGTACCATGATTTTACGGATTTTAGTACCATGATTATACGAATCTCAGTACCATAACTATATGAATTCCAGTATTACGAATATGCAGTTCCATGTTATGATTATTCAGATTTCAGTACGTTATGTAGTACCATGGTTATTTCAGTATTTTAGAATCATGGTAAATCAGATAGACATGTATATAGAAATATATTATACGATATCAGACCCTATTGGACTTGCAGCTACAGAACACGATATCGTTGCTACAGATACTATGTTACTTTATAAGTGCAACCACCTATTCAGATAATACGTGGTAGGGTCGACCACCAAGGCCCTTGAAGAGGTTAGGCTCCCCATCCAGATATGGGTTGAGGTGGGCAGGTCGACTGACGGAGTTCAGTGATTTATTCCTGATTGGCCAGCCATGGTAAATCTAGCCTACGGGCCGCACAACCTAATCATAAGGGGCATGTCATGACACAGACAGCCACAGGGAACAGTTTCAATTACTATTACTTACATATTGATTTACAGAAACAGGGATCCTACTATATACACTAGAAGTATTTTGAATTATATCCATAATACTGATATGTTAAGCAATAGGGAAAAGGGGCGGTGTGCTTTATTATTTGTACTGTACTTTTGTACTCAGATATTCATGTTTATATGAAATAGATTTCATGATATGTAGTAGCTCATTTGCCACACACTAGTAATAGCATATTTTCTCTTACTGAGCGTTGGCTCATCCCAGTGTTGAAATATTTTTCAGGTGATCCAGGTAGGTGAGCAGATCAAGCTCGCAAATAGAGGGCATCTATAGTGCCCCATCAGAGAGTGAGTATCATTTTTGGGAATGATTTTGTGTAGCCCTAGCTAGTTGAGGGCATTTTTGGGGATACAATTATCTTTGTATATTTTGGAAAACATTTCAGCACTCTGGTATTGGTTCTGGTATTATGTATATTGGTTTATGGGTATGTTTGTATGATTTCTGCTTCCTGCTGCTTAGGTTAATACTATGGTATCAGAGTAGGTTAATTACTACAATGGAAAAAAAATGTTAATTAAGCATGTCATTACATTGATACCTTACCTTGGCAAAATACCTAGAAATTGACCTAATTGATGAGTCGGGCCAAACACCTCACCCTGTTGAACCAACACCCATCTCTCAAACTCCAAAGCAGAATGATCTATATGTCTGGCCATGGACTGGGATTGTTCTTAACATAGTGGATGAAAAATATGGAAGAGCTGTCATTATTAGTGAATATTAGTTGAAAAGATTCTTTAAATTAACACCTGATCTTCAAGTTCATACCTGCTTTTTGAATGATTGCGTACAGACCAGGGGAGCTGCATGTGGTGAAGTTCTACAATGATTGGATGGGTTTTTTAAATGCAATCGAGTTTGAGAGATCTTTTGAAGCTACTCATCACAGTAAAAAGGAATGGGGTGCACGAAAAAGAAACAGCATGGTTTGTTCAAAAGGGTCGGCCGGTCAGAGACTATCTTCGTAGAAGTGGACAAATAAAAATAGTTGATGATATTATCTAAGAAGCAAAACAAGATAATAAAATTGTTGTGGCTAACCTAGCCAATATGCCTCACACCACAAATTAGAATCTGGATGATCGAGTTGAAGTTAAAATACAATGAGAAGAGCATGTCATTAAGTTGAATGCTTGAAAGGAAAGACCGTCACCAATTAATGACGATTTTTCTAATCACTTGGGCAGTGTGCATCAAATGCAATGGCCAAAAACCATTTACAAAGACTGATTGAGAAAGACTTCTAATGGATCGAGCAATGAAAATGGCCATGAAGTGCAATGAGCAAACGCAAACATAAATGTGACATTGCCTTGGCAAAATATGTGGAAACTAACCTAACTGCTGAGTCGTAACATACACAACCCTATTAATCGAACCAGCACCCATCTCTAGCTCAAACTGCAAAGCAGAATGATCCATATATATGTTTGGCCATGGCCTAGGATTTATCTTAACATATATAGTGGACAAAAAATATGGTAGAGCTGTCATTGATAGTGAATATTGGTTGAAAAGATTCTCTTAATTTACACATGGGTCGGTTGCTCGTGAAGCTGCTTACAATTCAATAGCACCAATAAGAGACTATATTCGTAGTAGTGGAGAGATAAAAACAGTTGCTTATATTGTCCATTATGTAACTTGACACCACAAATGAAAATATGGATGAGTTAAGTTGAAGATAAAATACAAAGAGAAGAGCATGTCCTATGTTTAATGGGACCAAAGCCCTTACACATCATATTATATAGTTTTCCCCCCAAGGAAGTCCCACTTTCATCATCTGCGGAAGATTTTTCCAATTTCTTTGAGATAGACTTTGTAGTATTATGCAAAGGCTTCACAAAAGATTACTTATTTTTAGCTTCTTCAATGAATCAGGTCCTGAAGAAATTTTCTAACTTTTCCTAATAGAAGCATCCTCTTTCAAATCTGAAGGAAAGATCTATATGTTTGGCCATGGACAGGGATTGTTCTTAACATAGTGGACGAAAAAAAATGGAAGAGTTGTCATTGATAGTGAATATTGGTTGAAAAGATTCTCTAAATTCAAGCATTTTCAAGTTTATACTTTTTGGAATGGTCGTGTACAACTCAATGAAGGTGTGGTGAAGTTCTACAATGATTGAACTAGTTTTTGAAATGTAATAGAGTTCGGGAGATTTTTTCAAGTTGCTCATCACAGTAAAAAAGGATGGGATACACAAAAGAAATAGCTTGGTTCAAATATCTATGGATGGGTTACTCGTGAAGATGATTACAAATTCAAAAGGGCCAGTAGGAGACTATCTTCGTAGCAGTGGATAGATAAGAACAGTTGCTGAAATTGTCCAGGAAACAAAACAAGATATAGAGAAATAATGTTGTGACTAACCTAGCTAGTGTGCTTGACACCACAAATGAGAATCTGGATGAGTTGAAAATAAAATACAATGAGAAAAACATGTCCTTAAATAGAATGGTCATTGGTACAACATTTTTACATTCAATTTTAAATGGCAAAGTATTAGTGACGATTTAGGAAAACAGTCACTAATAGTCTGTCTTTAGTGACGGTTTATAAAAATCATTACTAATAGTATGTTTTTAGTGACGGTTTATAATAAATTTCACTAATAGTATTTTTATTTAAAAAATATATAAATTATTTATTTAATTATTAGTGACTATTTTTTATGGTTTTAAAACCTTCACTAATACTCTAACATAGTAAAACCCTAGAATCCGCTCGGATTTCCCATTTTTCCCCAACATCCCTCCTTTATTTTGCTCCTCCCTCCTTTCCTCCTCCCTCGATTTTCTTTCCCTACGTGTGTCCTCTCTAGCCATCCTTGCTACTGCCTTTGCTTGCGTGAGCTCCTCCTGCTGTCATTGCTGTCGCCGCTAACCTAAGGTCATTCCACCGCTATTGCCGCCGCTGCTAACCTGAGCTGCTCCTCCCACCGCCATTGCCGAAGCTCCTCCAAGGTTCTTCTTCTTCTTCTTCTTCTTCTTCTTCTTCTTCTTCTTCTTCTTCTGCAAACTATGGGTTCTGTGTGTATGTGTGTGTGTGTGTGTGTGTGTGTGTGTGTGTGTGTGCGCGTGGGTGTGTGACTATGTGTGGGTGTGTGTGTGTGTGTGTGTGACTGTGTGTGGATATGTGTGTGTGTGTTCCTGTATGTTTCCGTGTGTTTGATTAATATTTGATTTGATTGGTTTAATGTTCAATTAGGCTCAATCTAAGTAATTAAGGTTCAATTTGTGAAATTGAAATTCAATTTGACCTTAATTTAAAAATGAGAGGTCAATTGTGATTCAGTTTTGAAGGTTTAGTTTAGGTTTTAATATGACAATTACAACTCAATTAATCCTTACTTGGGGAATTTGGATTTTTTTTTTGTTTTTGGGGGGGGGGGGGGGGGGATCAATTTTGAAAGTTCATGATTTTGAGTTTGAATATTATATGAACTCATTGAATGTTTGTGTTTGCATGAATTTTGTGATTGAATTTGATGAGTTTGTGTATGTTTTCCAAATGAAAGACTTGTGAAGATTGAAGTTTGAACCTTCTTTTTTTTAACCAAGACAAAGTCAAAGTAATATAAGATTCAAAATATCTAGTCTAGCACTATACCAACAAGCTCCACTTTGTTAATAAAATATAAAAACTTCATAAGATTGTGTACCTTAAATGTATCTTAAGATATGCTTACATGTTTGCATTATGTGACTGATGCAATAACTCTATTAATCTACTAATACAATGAACTCTCGCTGCATATGATATATACTAAATCTAATGGAAGTTTCATATTCTAAATTACCTACTAAACTTTTGACATTAGTAGCATTAACAAAATTATAAGGACCATTTTTGACAAGTTTTAATTTGTTTTCAAGTGAAGTCAAAATTAATTTATAGGATTCCATGTGAACATCTTTCAAAATATCGTTAGGCTCATATTTTTCCTTTCAGGAAATAAATATGCCATTATTTGTTTGG
This sequence comes from Malania oleifera, assembly GCF_029873635.1. Taxonomy (NCBI): domain Eukaryota; kingdom Viridiplantae; phylum Streptophyta; class Magnoliopsida; order Santalales; family Ximeniaceae; genus Malania; species Malania oleifera. The sequence goes on from NC_080421.1 coordinate 98,794,227, forward strand.
ACAACTTTAGTACCAAGAAAATAAGCCATTAAAATCATACTTGCCATCTCAAAATTAGTGATGAATCATACCCTCCCTAAAATTTGCAATCATCTTTAGATTACCTCGAGTGAAAATTAGATCATATACATATAAGCATATATTAATAATAACATCCTGCAAATTAGATTTAGCATATAAAATAAGCTCATGAGGACATTTTGAAAGCCATGATCTTGGTATTATAAGAATCAATGTATGTATGCCAGGCTCTTTGAGTTCGTTTCAATCCATAGAAAACCCTTTTAAGCCTGTAAACTTTATCTGCTTTACATTTTTTCATATAACATGCAAGTTGCTTAACATATACTTCCTCTTCAAGATCACAATTCAAATATGCAAATTTCACATTCATTTGAAATTTTTTTTAAAGAATTAAGAGCAACCAGAGATAATCATATGCACAGTATCAAGGTGGGAAACAGGTGCAACACCTTAAATAATCAAATATGTCCCTTTTGTTTGTAGACTTCTATTATCGAATGTGCTTTGAAACAATAGTCTACCTCTCTTTTAGGCGTGTACTTCATCTTATACAATCATTTAACACCAATACTTTAACTTGTATTGGCCTTATTTATTACAATTATGACAATGAATCTAAGATTCATCTCACTTTTGGGTATACTATCATTATGTTCTTCCCAAACATGATATGTATTTTTCTTTTTTCCATCATTGCAAAGTTGATTTCTCTGAATGATTTGAATTTAAATGACTCATTCTTCTCACCTTTTATATTTCACGGACTTTGTTGAACTTATTTTATACCAACTTACAATTTTTCATTTAACTGTTGTTCATACATCTATAATGATGTTAATAATTTTTCCAACATCATTGCAGTCAAATCCTTACACTCTTCAACAGCAATCACAATATATTTATATAAGATTGTAAGAGTTTGTAGGAGTTTCTCCATAATTTGAACATCTTTTATTTCCTCACCATTAGCGGTCACTTGATTGATAATAGCTAATGTTCATGAAAATAATTAAAAATTATTTTTTGTTCTCCATCTGTACTAAAAAGCTTATAATGATGATGTGAAGTTTGCAAGTGCACCTTCTTTAGTTTTTTAAACCCCTTAACATAAGTTCAATATGTATACCATCCCTCCTTTGTGGTTTTTATGTGAGCAGCCTTCTCAAAAATTAATGTATCAATTTCCTCAAAATATATTGTGTCACACGTTCATATTTTTTTTTTTTTCTAATTGTAATCAACACTTTCCTCTGAATTTGTTAAAGAAATCTACCTTTTCCATATATAAAAATATACAGTTTCCCTTTTTACATTATCTCATGTATATATATACCTTTGTATCCCTTGTAATAGGTGTATCAATAAAGATTTTGTGTCTTTCAGGACCTATCAACGAGGAAGCTAAATGGAACATGTGAAGTACGGGATGGGCTTTACCATTTTAAACCTCCCTCCGCCTTAGTTTTCCACTCTTAACGTGTTTCTGACACTACTCTTTGGCATCAATGTCTTGGTCACCCTTCCATTTCATGTATTCCGAAAACCTTAAATATTTCTTCTTCTCATTTTCCTTGTGATGTTTGTGCTAGAGCAAAGCACACTCATTTACCTTTTTTCTTGAATACACATAAGAGCACATTTTGTTTTAATCAGATTTATTGTGATATATAGGGTGGTTATTCTACAGCTTCACTCTTTGGTGCCCATTATTTTTTAACAATCGTGGATGACTACTCACATGTTACATGGGTCTATCTTATGCGCCTGAAATATGATGCTTTCACTTGCCTTAAAAATTTTTCCGACATGGTCAAAAATCATTTCAATTGCACTGTTAAGCATGGACGTACTAATAATGGTCAAGAATTTCTATCCACCACGCTTCAAACTTTTTTCCATGATCAAGGCATTTTTCACGAGCGCACATGTGTGGATACACCTCAGCAAAATGGTGTTGCCGAGCGTAAACATCGCCATCTTCTTAACGTGGCTCGGTGTTTACGTTTTCAAGCCAACCTTCTCATCTCTTTTTGGGGTGAATGCATTCTAACAGGCACCTATTTAATTAATCACACTCCTTCACCCAGCCTCAATCATAAGTCCCCTTATGAACTTCTTTTTTAGAAACCACCCTTGTATACACACTTGCGAGTGTTTGGGTGCTTGTGCTATGCGCAAACCACTCGCCAGCATCGCGATAAATTCTCTCCTTGTGCTTTTTGATGTGTTTTCTTGGTTTATCTTACTCATTATAAGGCTTATCATGTATAAGATCTTGAAAATAAAAAAATTCTCATCTCTCGAGATGTCATTTTTACAAAACATATCTTTCCCTATCATCTCCTACATCTTCTCTCATCCTTCCCCTTCCTATTCCTGATATACACCCTTCCTACACACCTGCCTCTAGCCCCCTACCTCCCTCTCCTTCTCCCTTGGTATCCTCCCTGACGCCCTCGCCCTTGCCCTCTCCACCAACCCCTCCACCACCCCCTCCACCCACCTCCTCACGGCCCAAACGATCTGTCACACATCCCTCTTACTTGGCTGATTATATCTGCCCTACTTTACCAAAGTCCTCCATGGCTTCACAAGTTTTAAGATGTTCCTCAGGTACAGTTCATTGTCTCTCCTCCTTTTTATCTTATCATTGTTTCTCTAATCCACATTTGGCTTTTTCTTTCTGTCATGTCCCAACATCTAGAACCCACCTCATATTCTCAGGTTGTGCTACACCCACATTGGCGTGATGTCATGGCTTCTAAAATCCAAACCTTAGAAACCAATAATACATGGGTTTTTCAACACCTTCCACCTGGAAAAACACCAATTAGCTGTAAATGGGTGTTCAAAACAAAACTTCTGGCCAATGGATCCACAGAACGACACAAAGCTCACTTGGTGGCCAAAGGCTATACTCAGGTAAAAGGTTTGTATTATCATGACACTTTTGCCCCTATTTTAAAACTCGTTACTATTAGGTGTGTTCTTACAGTGGTTGCAACTCGGAATTGGCATCTACTTCAATTGGACGTCCACAAAGCTTTTCTTCATGGTGACCTCGATGAGGAGGTCTATATGCTCCCTCCACCGGGTTATTGCAAACAGGGGGAGAACTCGTGTTTGTCATCTTCAGAAATCCCTTTATGATCTTAAGCAAGCCTCTCACAATTGGTTCTCTAAATTATTTTATGTTTTACCTGTTGCAGGTTTCACCCAATCTCAAGCCGACCATTATCTCTTCACTCGCTCTCGAGGTCAGTCTTTTACTCTCATTCTTGTTTATGTTGATGACATTCTCATGGCAGGTAATGATCTCTTCGATATTAGCACTTTCAAAGTCATGCTTGCTCGAAAAATCAAACTAAAGGATCTTGGAAAATTGAAATATTTCCTTGGCCTCAAAGTTGCTCGCTCTTCCACTGACATATTTCTTAATCAACACAAATATGCTCTTAACATCCTCACTGATAGCGGTCATCTCAGTGCTCGTCCTACCCACTTTCCCATGGAACAAAATCTCAAGTTCAATAATACTGATGATGCTCTTCTCTCCGATCTAAGCTCGTTTTGGCGACTCGTTTGACATTTGATCTATCTCACCATCACTCGTCCCGACATTATGTTTCCGATCAACATTCTCAGTCAATTTATGCACTAGCTTAGACGGACACATTATGATGTTGTTGTACGTGTTCTTCGATACATTAAGACTTCTCTAGGATAGGGCTTATTTTTTCCTACTGCCAACACTCTTCAAGTCTCAGCCTATTCTGATTCGGATTGGGCTAGTTGTCCCCTCACTCGCTGCTCCACCACTGGTTTTTTCATTCAGTTGGGTGCTAGTCTGATTTGCTGGCACACTAAGAAACAAACTACCATGTCTCGCTCCTTCGCTGAAGCTGAGTACCGTGCACTTGCTTCCACTACATGTAAACTTACATGACTCAAAACTCTTTTAAATAATCTTAAGGTACCGCATTCCCAGCCTATACTCTTATATTGTGATAACCAAGCGGCTCTTCACATTACCCAGAATCCAATTTTCCACAAACATACAAAACATGTAGAAATTGATTGTCACATTGCTCGTGAGAAGTTATGGGCTGACCTTTTTTTCACTAAGCATATTCCTACCCACTGTCAGCTTGCTGATATCTTCACCAAAACTTTGGGTCGTGAACATTTCCAAAATTTATCACGCAAGTTGGGCATTAATACAGATCTCCATGCTCCAACTTGAGGGGGAGTGTTAGAGAAATCTACCCTTTTCATATAAAAAAAATATACAGTTTCCCTTTTTCAATTACCTCATGTATATATATACCCTTGTATCCCTTGTAATAGGTGCATCAATAAAGATTTTATTTCCTCCTCCAAATTTAACAGAATTGATATCAGGTTTACATCATCCTTTGAATTTTTGAAACTTAGCTCTAAGACATCCCAAATATCTTTAAATTCAAAAAATAGTTGCATTTGTGTTATCCAATAGTGCTCAAAAATTATTTTCCTAGTAAATCTCAGAATTGTAGTTTGAAGCAAAGCCATCTTGATCACTAGGCACTAGTAGAAATGTAAATTTAAAAAAAAAAAAATTAACTAATCAAGAATGAATATTTCATTGAATAATTAGGACCAATACAATTATTGTTTGCTTCCGTTACATAGATGAAGAATGGTTTAAGTGGTAGTGGGAGACGTGGAAAATTTAAGCATTTGACCTTCCTTGACTTTTCTCCTTTTGCACCTCCCTTATATTTATTCATTTCAACCTTTCCAAAAGATTTTTGTTCATGTAGACTTGTTGTCTTCGAAACTTAATCCAAGGAGAAATATTTGTGAAAACTAATTTCTACATGCAAGATTTAAAATCCACGATCACAAATATTGTGTTAATAGTTAGATTCACTAAAGTGGTGTGGGATCCACATCATTGGGACCCACATGAACTCATACCTCTTATTTGTAAGGATCTAAATAAAAACGTTGACATCTTACAATTAATAATTTCTAAATCGTACTATATGGAGTGATCGTCCCTCGCAAGTCTTTCTGTAATCCAAGTCACCCACTTTTAAAGATTTTATTTTATTATTATTATCAGCCATCATCTTAAATATAACAATACATGAACCATTCCTCAAAAGAATCAGTACTCATAATATCAAATGCAACTACTTTGAAAGATGCCTCTAGACTTACTTATAGCATCCTTAACCACCTCAAAATAGTAAACAAAAATTGTCCCTCCTCAATAATAGTAGATGGAGATTTCTCATTTGGCTTGTAAACGCGCATGTGCAAGGTTTACCCACATAACTTGCAATGTGGCTAAGACCTAAATTGGATTAGCAGACTAAACGTATGACATATAGAATCTTAACCAAATAGCCATACAATCCATTTTATAGTTTATCTTTAATGCATTTGAAAACCAATGTAATGGGAAAACTATTGCATGGGAGCTAGAATTTCAATAAACTAGAGTTCATCTTCAGTGCTTTTGAGTTTGAAGATGAAGGAACTAGTGGATGCAGAGAAGATGTCCACAGTGCCCACTTTCATCCAAATTTTATCTTCACAATTTCTACGCAAGAATAAGCTGGGGCTTTGCCTAGAAACTGACCAAGAAAAATGCTTTTCCACTTTTCAGAGTGGGTTGGAATTTAAAAAATGTGATGAAGAGGAAAGAAAAATGTGATAAATTTTTATTTTTCATATTTGATTATCAAGCAAAGTAAAAATTGGAACAAAAAATATGCTAAACCACAAAACAAAATTTTAATTTTACACATTATTAACATATAATTTTTCTTGATTTTTAATATATTAGAATAATTAATTTTTATTTTTAGTATTGTTTTTGGTATAAAGAAAATATAGCGAAAAATTAATTTTCTTTTTATTTTTCTTTGCTTTCCTTTTTCTCATAAAAATTCTTGATCCAAGTAAATCCTAATGATTTCCATTGAAAGATTAACTAAAATCTTACCATCTACCTCGATAAGTTTTAAAAGATTGCATATCAAATTTGTTATTGCTCTAGTTCAAAACTAATTGCTCCATGTCTTGGTAGGGCTGTCACAGGATTCTCCCCTCTAGGGTTCAAATGCAAAGAAGAAAGTTTTATTTTATCCCATTTCTTAAATATAAATTTAAATGTCAAGTCATTGATCTTATATCCAGTTGATTAAAAGTTTTACTTTATCCCATTTCTTAAGTATAGATTTAAATATCAAATCACTGATCTCACATCCATTTGATTTTTCAATCTTTTAATAGAACTTTTGGAAAACAAATCCATTTATCATGGGCTAATCTTCATATTAGAGAAACCCATTGGAAAACAACAATGGTTAGGGATTAAGTAATTTGTATACTTTACTAAAAAATAGTTATTGAATTTATTAAAATATAATTTAGAATGAAATAATTTACTATCAATAAGAGTTTGTCAAAATTAAAACATTGCTAGCAAAAAATTATGAGTGCCACTATATAGTAATATGGATTATCCAAAATTCGTGATTCAAATGGAATGGAATTTCTTATGACACATTCAAGGCATACCCACGCCAATTCTGATGGGCAGATGTGCATGCATTACTCTCCCAGTTTTGAAAAGGGAAAAGAAAAATGAAATCACCTATCCAACATGATTGGTCATATATTTGTCTATACATTAAATAAAGACTGAGAATAGAAACTGTATTCTTAAAACAAACTACACGTAACCATGAAGTACTTGGAACAGAAACCATGACAAACCACATAGAGGTTTAGAGAAGGTGTTTGATATTCCACACAAGAGAATGTTGAAGGTGGGAGTAACCTATGAGCTTTAGAGGATCAAATGAATATGATAGTTCTATTGGAACAAACATGATGCTTACTTTGCATATCTTCATGCTAAGTTTGCTAACCAACTACTCAACTACTCAATAATACACTGCCTCCAATCTGTTGCTCCGCAGTCTGCAATTATTTAGACATTCTCAATAGAACTATCATATTCATTTGATCCTCTAAAACTCATAGGTTACTCCCACCTTCAACATTCTTTTGTGTGGAATATCAAACACTTTTTCATTTTTCCTCAAGTTCCTCTTCAAGAAATTGTAAGCATAATTTATTAGAATCCTTTTTCCCATCCCAGCTCCTTTGCCTGCAATCACCTCAATCTCGCCAATTAGGTGAATGATGCCCACTTGCAACTGATATCTAAACAATCTTCCCTGCAACGTAAACAATGGAGGAAGTGATATGAACAACACAGATGTTAATTTGTTTGCAAAGATCATTTGTGCATGCCCATACCACTTCTTGAAGCTAAAATACCATTAGTTGAAATTCGTAGAATTTCAAATAAGGAGATGATGTAATTCAACAATTCAGCCTTCGATAAGTTTTAACATTAATGCCACATTGGTGTAGTTGATTTTTCAAGGTAATATCCTCGCAATTTTCAAACCATATTTTTTACAAATTTCATATTTAACTTATTAAAATTTAAGCAAATTATAGCAGCAAAAAGTCACAACATTTTAGGGGAGTGATCTAGTAAGTTAATTCCAATGTGGAGTTTGATTAGATCAAGTGACAAAACTAACATGAACAAGGTGCCATATTCAAACATCATATGTTGCATTTCTAGAATTACCGGACATTTTGTGTTTTGTAAGACTGCTCAGTTGCTAAAGTCTTCTAGGTTAGAGATTAGGGCTCAAGTGGTCAGGATTTGGCTTCTTAATTGAGATAGGATGGCTTGGGGTGGCAAAACGGGTTGGGTCTAGGCAAATTATAAATAGGTCGGATTATAAACGGGTTGGACCGTAAAGAGTTAAACGGGTCGTAGACCCTAACCCGCCCGTTTAAATGTCTCTCTCGGTTGAAGAAGAAGAAGAAGAAGTGCCGCTGTCAATTCTCTCACACTGCAGTTGCCTTCTCCTCACACACCCCCTGCTCCAGTTTCCTTCTTGCCCCATTCTTCACTGTGGCTGATCTGCAGATCTGGAGCCTGGAGGGAGCCGAATAGCCAAATTGAAATGTTTTCAAGAAGAGCAAGACAGCACAACAAATCATCGCTGGCCCCTAGTTACAGATCGAACTTCAACCTACCGAGAGAGAGCGAGAGATCAAACCTTGAAGACCGTAACAGAGATCAAATCGTTAGCAGAAGCACGCACCATGACTACCACAGCGCCGCTTCTCGCTGTGAGACCGTGAGGGAGACCGCAGGAGGGAGCTAGTGAGGCTTATGCTGTTCTGCATTTCTGCTTCTGCCGTGCGGCTTCTCGCCGAGTCGCCGTGAGGCCGTGAGGGAGATGGGTAAGGCCGTAAGGGACCAAGGGTTAGTGGGTTCCGGGTTAGGTTGTTTCATAGACGGGTGAATTAAATTTTGGGCATAGAACAAACAAAAAGAAAAATTAGCCCCAGAGCCAATGGCAAAGTCAATGCTGTGTGTGCGCGCGCGCGTATGTAATGAACTTCTTTTAATGAACTTCAAGTAGAACTGCATGCACTAAGGTCTCCAAAGACACCGACATTCGTATATAATGAAAATCAAAACAATAATTCAATTAATCACTTGCAAATGAAATTAAATTTGAATCTAAAGAAGGTCGCAAGAATTATACATGACCGCTAAAGGAAAGAAACAAGAAGGTGGGGGAAATCACAATACCTACTTCACAGTTCGCATGATGCTTTTGATCATACGTAAAATTTTGTTAAAAGTCTGTGTTGGTGATGCGAGATTAATTAACTTGCATCATTAAATCAACAGAGAGCGTGAGTTTCAGTAACCGTATGAATGTGATAAGATGGTAGGATACGTACCGTCGCCGCTGTCATTGGCGTACAAGACGATGAAGACGTACTTGAGGAGGGTGAGGAGGGTGATTGTGTAGAAGATGATGGAGAGAACTCCAATGATGTCGTCGCTGTGGTTGACGCCGTCGGGAAAGGTGCTGGCGAACACGTAGAGCGGAGACGTGCCAATGTCCCCGTACACCACCCCTATGCTCTGGAATGCCAATTGCATTATCACCCACCATGACCCTCCATGCTTCAATTTTTAATTTCGAACACCCAAATATTACAGTCATCATCATCATAGAGAGAAAGAAGACGGAGACACTCAGATGGAGACAGAGATAGAGACAGAGGAGGAAATTAATGAATGAATGAATGAAAACCAAACCTTGGAGGGATAATGATGATGGTGGTGGTGGGATGTGGGGAGCTTGGCGGATTCCATATCAAGAGAATCGTGGCGCCTCAGCTTCCTCCATGTAGCTTCGGGTTGTGCGTCATTAGTCCTACTCTGTTCTCCACCCATTTCCATTCTCAAATCCTTCATAAACCAAAACCTATCTCTCTCTCTCTCTCTCTATAGCCTCTCCATATATATAGAACTGGCCGTCTGTGATGCAAACATCTCCCCTGTTTTCACACGTAGATGATTTAGAATTTGATATGGATGGACTAATTGAGTTTTACTCAAAACAGTGAGTTTTCACGCATCAATGGGTACTTACTGGACAACTATTTAGTTAAGGGGTAATTGGCGTGTGAACGAAATTAAGGAGTAGGAATGAAAATTAAAGATTCTCACTATCACGTCCTATCGGATCATTTATTGCGCGACCCCAGTTTGATGCTACTCATCCTTCTTCTTCTTCTTCTTAAAATCTACTGATTGAATTAAATAAAACTAAATTTGACTAATTCTGTCAACAAATTAACAGTTTAAAAATGTCAAAATGCTTAATGAAATATATAAATATTTTAAAGTTCACTCATCTAACTATGAAATATATAATTCAAACTAAACCTAATTTCAAAGAAAATCAAGTCAAATCAAACTACAAATTAAATGGATTTCAAGTGACTTGCCACTAGCTATATATATATATATATATATGTATATATATATATATATATATATATATAAAATAATTTTTGCAATTCCTAACATGAGATAAGTCCTAATAATTATCACAATTCCTAAAATATGGGATTTTTTTTCTTTTTTTTTTTTTTTTTGTATTTTTGTGTTGAAAGGTACGTGGTAGTCTCCAAATTGAATTCACCAAAAATCCTACTCTTGCAGCTAGTTGTATTTCTAAGAGAAAAAAATACTTTATCTTGTGATAGGCATTATTTACATTTTTGGGTTGGAAGGTATGCGGTAGCCTCCAAATTGAATTCACCTAAAATCCTCTTACAGCTAGTAAATCTTTTTCACAAACAATAGTTGCGTTTGCGCGTGTAAGACTCTGTGTTTTTAACGGAGAGTTATTGATCATTCCTCTTCTTCTCCGGTTGTTTTAAGGGAATCAGTTGTGGCTTTTTGTTTCGAAGTTAATAATTTTTGCTTCTCAAATAAGATGTGTACAAAGGGTTGCGATTTGCGAAATGTAAATTTATCATATATTGGTGTGAGGATGACACGGAGGAAAACAAAAAAAAAAAAAGCACAGCAACATCAACATGCATGTAGATAACTTAAGCTGCTAACTAATCCCCCAGGGCATGGTGCAGTGGAAAAGCACCGGCAATTCAGTAGGGGATCATGTATTTGATTCCAGTTGACGCCTCGAGTGTTCGTGGTGATGTCCTTCTTGAAGATGTTCGCAATTGATGCCTCAGAGATGATCCTGGTCTCGGATTTGACGAACGCCTAACTGGTGCCAAAAATCGTAGCAGCATCTGATTAACCCGGTCGGTGAACCAGGGGGGAAGGCCGCTGACTTGTGAGTTTGGTGCCGCATCGAGGGGTCCGAAGAGTGGCTCGTCGATAGCAGGAGTTCTCATGATAATCCAAAAAAAAAATAAAAAATTAAGCTGCTAACTAGTTTCAATTTTTCTTTAATTATTGAGGATACAGACCTTCTAGATAGTTTCTTCAAACTCACAAATAACTTTATACACTTTAAAATTAAAATTAAAATTGAAGTCAAAGTAACAAATTGATTAACAGGCATCTATATTTAAAGAATGAATATTCAAGGATATTTTAATTTAATATGGTGGGGATAATATGATTAGTGGAAATTAAAGGAACACACTAATATTGGGATGGGTGACAATGCATGCATGGACATATATAAATACTTTGGATTGGTAGCACGCCACCCAATTGTCATCATTGACTAAACAATCCATTTTGGTAATGAAGAGGACACATTAGATGTTTGGATTAATTGGTACAAGAAATGATTCATTGTTAGATTTTTCTTTCTTTTTTTTTTTTTGGACTTCTAAAGACTTTTATATGCTTTGTTTATTCAATTGGAGAATTTTGTTTGAGGAAATAAAGAGAAGAGAAAAATAAAAAAATAATTATTATATTTTCTATGTATATTAAATATGACTAAATTTAAAAGCTAGAGATTTAATTATTGACATTTGTCTAGTGAAGTATCATAAATACACCAATGAGCATATTTCAATGTTTTCATTGCTCGGTTTGGTGCTGTCTAAGTGGGTCTAAAGGGTTTGATTAGATTGGAATGTCGGGTCATCAATTAAATGAAAATATTTTTAATATGATTAAAAAATAATAAAATGAAAGAATAATACCAAAGTGTACAGATGCAAAAAATAAAATAAAATAAATAATAATAATAATAATAATAAACATGAGAGGATTTTCTTAGCCCAAAAAAAAAAAAGAACGGACAGGGCAAGGCAACAACTCAATTGAGGAAAGAAAAAATGCACAAGACTTTTTAAAAAATATATATATATAGGCATGTGTGTGTTCCAATAATTTTTTCATGTTCACACTTTGATGTGTGGTTTTCTTTTTATAGGCTAGAATGACAAAATGTGTGCGATCGAATTGTATCCCTCATTTTTTGCAAGAGATATTATTAGATAAGCTACGGTTATGTTAATTGTATCCCTCATATTTTTTTTTTTTTTTCTCTGATTGGCCAGACACTAATTAATTTTTTTCATTATTAAAAACAGTACTGAAAAAAGAATGAGTACATGAATTAAGAAAAAGAAATTAAACTGAAAACTAAAAAGAAAAAAAATTGAATTTACTCATGTCGATCGTTAGTTTGAAACTTCTAGTTAGGTGACTTGTAAGAAATATCGAGATGGAGAATGGAATTGAATAAAAGAACCGAGAAAGTAGAAGAGAAGAGGCAGCTTGAGGAACGAAAGAATTGAGTTGATGAATTTTACGAAATCACAATGATTATTTATAGGGGCGGGGCGAGAGAACTATAATTGAATAGTTTTGTTAAAGCTATAAAACCTATATCATTGGGAGTATTTCCAATTCTGAAAAATATTTTAATTAACTTTTGAGTATAAATGAAATTATAAGATAAAAAATAATTAAATCAGTGAATTTTATTTCACTAAAGTAATGTAATACTAACATTAATTCACATGCATACATGCAATTAAATGAATAACTATTTTACTAAATTAATGATTTTGAACTAATAACATGAATAATCAATATTAATTCCAACCCATGCCCCACAATAATATTTTAATTGTATTTCCTTAATACTTCATGTAGACATTTCCCATAAGTGTGACCTTAATAATTTTGAATCAATATATATTTCTCATTATATCTCTCTTTAAAGATGATGTAATACATGGAATTAAAGCAGGTTGGTTAAAATGGAAAAGTAATTTAAGTATGTTATATGATCATAGAATACCCTTAAAAGTGAAAGGGAAGTTTTATAGGACAGTTATAAGACCAGTTATGCTATATGGATTGGAATCTTGGGCGACGAAGAGACATAATATCCAAAAAGTAAAATTTGTCGAGATGAGAGTGTTTAGATGAATGAGTGGTATAACATTGAAAGATAAATTAAGGAATGAACATATTCATGGTAAGTTAGGTGTAACTCCTGTATAAGATAAGATAAGGGAGGGACGACTCAGATGGTATGAACACTTGCAACATAGGCCTTATAGTGCACTTGTGACGAAGAGTGATTTAATTACTGTGGGGGACAGTAAAAGGGGTAGGAGTAGACCTAAAATAACTTGGGAGGAGATAGTGAGTAAGGATTTAATATTCTTGAAACTATCAAAAGAAATGGTTTATGATCACATAAATTTGCGGAAAATGATTCATATAGGCGACCCTACTTAGTGGGACTAAGGCTTGGTTTTGTTGTTGTTGTTGTTGTTGTTGTTGTTGTTATATTATTGTTGTTGTTGTTGTTGTTGTTGTTATCTCTCTTTAACAAATTCGATTTGGTATAATAATTTTTTATTAATTATCAATAACATTTAGTGTATCTTTTAAAAAAAAAAAAAAAACACGAAACACCTTCAAGAGTTTTGTTGGATTTGGTGTATTCCCAAGAAGGTGGGTGAATAGGAATTTTAAAACTTCTTCCTAGGTTAATCCAAATATTAGCAGTATTTCACAACCTTGGGTCTTTCTAAAAGCAGACTCAATTCACCAAACAATTAACTGAGCAAATATTCAAAGCATATATGGCAGGCTCAGTAATTCACGATCATACACTACAATAAAACATAAACATTTAAGTGCAGTAATTTAAACTACAGAAATTAAAATTAGACACAAGAAATGTTATCGAGGTTCAGCCAACAATACCTACGTCCTTGCCTCAAGCTCACAAGCAAGAGGATTCCACTAATTGCTCACTTCACGGGTGGAGCAACACCGTTTACAACACCTTACTAGGATGGTGCACCTAGTTCTCTGAATCGGGCCTGAACTAGTCCGGTGCTCTCCTAACCGAGTCAGAGCAATACGTGACCATTCACAGGATTGTCGGTAGAACAAAAGATATTCAATAAAGTTTTTGTGTACAAACAAATGTGCTTCTAAACTAAGCATATGATGTACAACAATATGTTCAATACACTCACATATGATAGGAAGTTAAGCTCAATGTGAGATTTCGTTAACTAATGTGTTAACTCTCAACAATATGCATTTCAAATAAGACCTTTGATTTCGAGATAATATGTTTGCGATATGAATATTCAAAGAGTCTCTACAACCCTAAGAAAATATCACAATAGTATTTTTCAAATATCAAGTACAATGGATATTAGGGTTTAAGCTTGCTAAAAATATTTTTATCAAAACACAAAGCAAGCTTATGAAACTTGTAATAAGGATGCAAGTTCTTAAGTCAATGAAGAGTTTCCCAATCCAATATTTATAAGTAAAATACAATGGGAAAAACTTTAAGCTACTCTCCAAAATTAATAATCAACAAATGCAAGTGTCGGAGAGAGTTTAGCTTGCAAAAATGAATGTGAAGAACAAAATGATCTCTTTCAAAAAAATGTGTTTGAATGAGTATGAGAAAAAAAATTTAGCAATCTGCTTGTAAAAAATGGGAGTATGAAAGATTTAGCACAATAAATTTTTAGAGAAAAATTTTGCTAATCAATATGCTAATCTCATACAAATTAGGACAAATGAGGGAGTTTATATAGAGTTGAGCAAAAATATAACCGTTAGGGACATCAAGGGTATTTTAAAAATTATTTAATTATGTTTAAAGAAAAATAACCCTGTTTTACTGCAGTAAAAATTTCACCAACCCAAGAGGTTCGGTCGACCATATTCAAGGCTCAGTCGACCACTCTACCTAGTTCGGTCGACCGTGGCAATTTTGAACTACGAAAATGGCCAACCGTCTTAAGGTGATTACGAATCCTCTGTAGGTTCGGTCGACCAAGGCAAAGGTCGGTGGACCATTTTTAAGGTTCAGTCGACCAAGGCTATTTTGAACTGTGAGTTTGGTCGACCAAGTTGTTGGGGGTCAGACACATATGAATTCGGTTAACTATGGACAACACATTCATTTCAGAACGGTCGATCGAGCGAAGTCAATATGTTGACTTCAGAACAGTCAACCAAGCGAAGTCAATTTATTGACTTCAGGTCGGTTCGGACGACCAAGGCATTTACACCGCTAAGGGTTCGGTCGACCGAGACTACTTAAAATGTTCATTTAAGTTATGTTTTGGTCTCTTTGCTTCATCAACCCAGTGTGAATAAGCATAAGGCATTTTAGGCTGTATGGGTGATGATTTTCTATGGTCATCCTAAGGTCTCTTGAGCATATACACCTCATCATGCATGATATGCAAATATTACAAACCATTATTACAAACCAATAGATTATAAACTAAATGCAATACAATAAAAACAAATATCTTCTTCTTCTTCTTCTTCTTTTGCCCCTCTAATTCGTCATAGGATACGCCAGATGATGTGGCTTTTATGTTTCTCTTAGCCTCCATCTCCTCCTTATGTGTGCGCTCAAATATGGATTGGTTCACATGCTAAATACACACATAAGTTCACTGTGTTTCATTAGCATCAAAACAGATATCAGACTCAAAAAGTCAACAATCTCTCCTTTTTTTATGATGATAAACATGCATGAGCAAAATGGGTCCAACCTGAAAAGGCTCCCCCTAAGAATATGCATATCGTAAAAATAAACAATGTAGTTCGGGCATATTCAGGAAAGAAGACATAAGACATTTCAAAATCATTTGCATTTAGTTTTGGCAGTAAGATGCAAGCACTCATGCATTTTGCTCAATAAAACCTAAAAGTTAAGAAAAATATTTTATCGCTTTAAAAGAAGTCTCAGCTTGAGAATGGCAGTCCCCCTTTCTAAAATAATATTTATTTTGCTTAAAAGAGTTCTTCCCCTTTAAAACATTCCCCCTTTTTGATTTAATATTTTGAATATATAACTCCCCCTTTAAAAAAAATTGGGCATAGAAATTTAGCACACAAGTAAGAAACAAAATATATTTAACACAACCATTTCTTGCAATATTATATATATATATATATATATATATGTATGTATGTATGTATGTATGTATATATGTATGTATAAATATATGCATAGCCCCCTTATGGTATATATCATGAGGTGCTAGGGGTGTGCTTGCTGAAAAAGGAACTTTAAAACAAGATACACGCAAGTAACATCATTCTGGTTTAACATTTACATACAATTTCATAATATAACCAGAATCACAACTATATGTAAAGAAAGTTCATAAGATCAAGCGATCACAAAAGATATTGAAAGCTTACATTACAAAGACAAGTGATCAAAAGAAAGTTCAAAAGATCAAAGATTGAAAAATCTTATGAAATCTTAAAAAATATTGAAGCTCAAGGTCAAGATGGACTCAAAGAAAGACATACATGAAGACTTCACATTTAGAATGTTTAAGTCTTAAGAAATTCTTATGTAAGCACTTCAATTAAAAGTCAATACGGATGCTTTGAAGCTTTTTAGGAATGATTATAGACTTAGAGACCCATTTTTAAAACCGTGAAAAATACATCTTTTCAAATTTTAAATCAAAAATTTCAAGATTAAAAGCTAAAAGAGTTTTCAGAAACAAAATCTTAAAAACAGTAAAATTGCATGCTCAGGCGCCTGACTGAGTTTTCTTAGGCGACTAAACTTTTATATAGTTTTTAAGAAATGCAAATAGAACCGAGACAGACGCCTCACAGGTTCTTATCAGGCAACTGATTGAACACACTCAGACAACTGACATAGCACTGACTTTTGGAATACGTTGCAATTTTAAAGTGATAGTCGGCTGACACCTTTTTGACAGATGGCTGACCTTCATAAAATTTGAAATAAAGCAACATGGGAAAGTTTCCAAAAATGTTTGCTTGGGCTCCAAACTTTGTATAAACTTGGAAAATACTCCAAGTTACTTGGGAACAACAAAAAATTACTTTTTGCTCTCTATAAATACATGATTAAACCCAAGAATCAAATACAACTACACAAAATTAGCAACCAAAGTCTATAATTCTTATACTCTTCAAAAGCTCTCTTGCTCACACATCCTTGCTGAAGTTTCACTAAGTTTCTATTGATACAACCACACGATTCTTGTGCTCTCACTGAAATCTTTCAATCTAGAGAAGAACCTGGTGATTAATTTCTTGAGTTTTAAATTCATTTTTTATTGATATTTAAATTGAATTTTTTCGCTGTGCTCTAATGTAACGACCCCCAAAAATAGTTGTACAAGATTAGTGGAGTGATTCTAAAATTAATTAATTAATTTAATAATATAATATAGTATTATAATATATTAATATAATATTATAATATATATATATATATATAAGAAAGTTATCTTATTGAGGAAGATAACTTCTCAGGAAAAACATTACAGAGAGATTCTCTCTCTCTCTCTCTCTCTCTCTCTCTCTCTCTCTCTCTCTCTCTCTCTCTCTCTCTCTCTCGTCATTCTCTCTTCTCGCCTCCATTCTCTCTCTCCTCATTTTCTCGGCAAATATTCGACCGATTAAGAAATGAAAAATACCGCTAGGTTCCATTCTCTGCCATCGTCAATTTAACCAGAGTGGATTTTTCGTAGGAGCATTGTAGGCACCATTCCTAGGGTAAGGTAAACCCACACTCTCTCTTCAATTTCTCCCTAATCTTTAACCAAACTGATGATTGGAAACCACCACGATGTTCTAGGAGTGCTTCTCTACAAGTTTAGCAGAGTAGATTTTTGAACTGTGCTTTCTAAGCACTACTCCGAGGCTAAGGTTAGGAGTACAAATTATGTGGGTTGTTTTAAAATTTTAACTAATTAAATTGTAGTATTTAATTATTAAATTATAGTATTTAACTATATCAGATTTTTTGGAGTGTTTTGGGAATAAGTTAAATTGTAGGGAATAGATTATATTTGATTTTTGGAGATATTCCTGGGATTGAATTAGAAATCTAAGAATATTTTGGAATTAGATTAAACTGCGGGGATTTGATCATATTGGTATTTTTTTAATATGTTAAAGATTAAATTTAAATATGAGAAGTGGATCATACCTCCATTTTTAGAATTTAACTAGTAAATGGGAGTGTGTGAGCCTAGGGATATTAAAATAATTATTATTCCAGGATTTGGCTGATTATACTAAAATATGTGGTTACATGGTTTGTACTCTGAATGTCGTAGGCGTCGGTTTAGGAATCTTATAGGCACAGTCTCCGTGAATAAGGTAAGGGGAATAGATTAAGCCAATTGTTTTGTGAATTCTACCAGTTAAAATGGAAATTATATGTGTATGTATATGATTATCATGCAAGTTTTGAAAGCCAATCGTTCAAACTGAGGTTTTTGAGCCTCGGGTTGTGTTAATAGCTATTATTTTTGGAAATGAACTGATTAAATAAAGAAAAAGGCTACAGGATTTAAGTAATGGATTTTCTAGATTAATTGACTAGTTGAAATGATTAGTTGGAATCGTTTTATATTTTCTAAAATTGTCAAGGTGAGGAGGGTTAATTATCTCCGTTTTTCTTATTAACGCTTATTTTGAGTATTAGATAAATTGTGGAGATAATTTAACCTATATTTTTAGTAAAGCGGATAATGAGCATGGATTGACTTATTATTTCAGCAGTTATATAAATATGTGTATTATTCAAATTGTGTGGCATGAGGAAAAATGAAAATAATGTGTTGAGTTATGAAATGTGTATAATATGTTGAAATATTGAAATGTGTTGAAATAATATTGTATTCAGAATTGTTTAATCAAAGCAAAATATTAATGTTAAATTGTAATGTATGGTTTGATAACTCCGGTGGACTATAGTATGCATGGTACCGTTGCGAGTGTTATGGAGAGCTTAATGCAACCACACGTCTTAGAGAAAGTGTTGGTATTGAATAGTCGATTGAGTTGTGAAGGGTAGAGTTCCCCCTGGAATCTAGACCAGCATGGGAAAGCCAATTGAACTAGCATACTGAAGAGTTTGGAATTGATTTAACTCAGGTGGGCCGACTAGGGTTAAGTCCAGCCTACGGGTTGCACAACCTGCCATAGGGGGAAGCATGTCAATTTTTATCCATATGGTAGTGAGTTCTAAATTCATATTTGCATATTTAACCCGAGTATAACAGAACAGTGCATGTAAATACAGAATAATGTATATGAATACAGAATATATGAAGATAGAGGATGTGAAATGTGAAAAGAGAGTATGTGATAAGAGAACATATCAGAGTATATGAAAAAAAAGCATATGAATAGCCAGGTAATATATGAAAGACGGAGATTATAAAGAGTTGGGGTTTTATAGAGATAACAACATACAGAATAAAGTAACAAAGTATTAAATGTATTAAATATAGTAGTATTATACGTATCATGTGGTCAATTTACTAGACTTTGTAGAAGAATTCAAAATGAAAATGGATATAAAATTACACATATCAGAAGTGATAGGGGAACTGAATTCAAAAATGATGGCATAGAGAACTATTGTGACACTGAGGGTATATCTCATAATTTCTCTGCTCCTAGGACCCCACAGAAAAATGGTTTTGTAGAAAGAAAGAATAGGTCCTTGCAAGAAATGGGTAGAACAATGCTTAATGAATATAAATTACCCAAATATTCTAGGTCGAAGTAGTGAACACTGCTTGTTATGTAATGAATAGAGTATTAATCAGACCCTCTCTTAATAAGACATCCTATGAATTATGGAATGGTCATAGACCAAACATATCTTATATTCATGTCTTTGGGTGTAACTGCTATGTACTTAGGGATAATGAGCACCTACGAAAGTTTGACTCTAAATTTGATAAAGGAATTTTTCTAGGTTATTTTTTTAACAGTAGAGCATACAGGGTTTTTAATAAAAGAACATTAATTGTTATTGAATCCATTAATGTTGTCTTTGATGAATCTAATCCCTTTTCAAAAAGAGATTATGAAGATAATATTGAAATTAGAAAAGGATTAGATAAGCTCTCCATTGAAAATAATGTAGATAAAAATTCAGAGATTAATCATAAATCCATTGAAGATAATAAACTTGAAAATGTGGTTCAGGAACTTCCTAGAGATTGGAAATTTATTAGGAATCATCCCTTAGATCAAATCATAGGTGAACCCTCTCGTGGTGTTGCCACACGGTCTTCTTTAAGAAACTTGATTAGTCATTTTGCATTCTTATCTCAGGAAGAGCCCAAAAATGTTAAGGAAGCCATGGAGAATGAATCATGGGTAATGTTTATGCAAGAAGAGATAAATCAATTTGAAAGAAGCAAAGTTTGGGCCCTAGTTCCTAGGCCCAACGATCACACTATAATCGGAATCAAATGGGTTTATAGAAACAAAAGGGATGAGAATGGTGTAGTCACTAGAAACAAAGCTAAGATAGTAGCCCAGGGGTATAATTAGGAGAAAGGAATAGACTTTGAGGAAACCTATGCTCCTGTGGCTAGGATGGAAGTCATTCGCATGTTACTTGCATATACCGCTTTTAAGAACTTTAAATTGTATCAAGTGGATGTTAAAAGCACCTTTTTGAATGCTTATATAAATGAGGAAGTATATGTAGAACAACCTCCAGGATTTGAAAATCATAAATATCCTAATAATGTGTATAGGTTGTCTAAAGCCCTATATGGATTGAAACAAGCTCTTAAAGCTTAGTATGAGAGGCTTAGTGGATTTCTTCTAGAAAACGGTTTTACCAAAGGCAAAATTGATACTACACTTTTCATTAAATCTAAAAATGATCATATGTTGTAATGAGTTTTCCAAATGCATGCAGAAAGAATTTGAAATGAGCATGACGGGTGAATTAAGCTTCTTCCTAGGACTCCAGATCAAACAAGCCAAACATGGGACTTTCATATGCCAATCAAAATATGTTAGGGACTTGCTCAAGAAATTTAATATGGAAGATGGTAAAATTATAGGAACTTCTATGAGCTCTTCCACTAAACTTGATAGAGATGAGCAAGGCATCCTTGTTGATGTCAAACTTTATCTTGGTATGATTGGTAGTCTCTTGTATCTTACTGCTAGCAAGCCTGACATTATGTTTAGTATTTGTATATATGCTATATTTCAGGCTGCTCCTAAGGAGTCTCATTTTCTAGAAGTTAATAGAATACTTAGGTACCTAGTTGGGACTATTGAGTTAGGTGTATGGTACCCTAAGCATACATCATTTGAGATTGTTAGTTACATGGATGCTGACTTTGCCACTAGTAAAGTAGATCGTAAGAGCACTAGAGGCACTTGTCATTACTTAGGACAATCTCTGGTTTCTTGGTTCTCCAAGAAATAGAAATCTGTTGCCTTATCCACAACCGAAATTGAATATATTGCGGCTGGAAGTTGTTGTGCTCAAAGGCTTTATATGAAACAACAAATTATGGACTTTGGGTTGCATTATGACACAGTTCCAATCAAATGTGATAACACTCGTGCATCAATATATCAAAGAATCCCATCTCACATTCATGAACCAAACACATTGAAATTAGACGTCATTTCATTCGTGATCATGTGCAAAAAGGGGATGTGACACTTGAGTTCGTGTGCGCTAATGAACAATGGGCAAACAATCTCACAAAACCTCTTCAGGAGGATAGATTTATACAGATTAGATGTGAGTTAGGTCTAATGCATAGTAGAGAGGCTACTTAGAAATATGATTAAGTGCATAATCTTAGGGGGAGCTACTCATCTTAGAAAACTAAGGCTTTAAAAATTTAACTCTATCATTGTTATATTTCATACTTTGTGAGATTCTCTTTGTTATTTATTGTGCATTGTATGATTATATTACAGTTTTGGATGTTGAAAGTCATACTTATTGATATACTGAACTATTTGAATTGATTGATGTGGATAATTGTAAACTTGAAATCAATCAGGTCATTGTTATACAGACATTTTTTTTTAAGGAAATGCTCCATTTTCAAACGGCATGCTGCCGAATTTTTTTTTAAAATCTTCCCAAGACTATGTCTTGTATTTGAATGACTATTATCCATTGCTTACCTATATGCTCTTATCTTTTCTATCCTGGTCCTTTCGTTGATGTCAAAAGGGGGAGAAGTAGGCAAAATTGGGTAATCAATTTGATTGCATGTCTTTCTTTCCTTTATGCATATTCTCAGGGGGTGCCTTTCGTGGTTGTACCCACTTTTGCATAAAGTATTTTTCATCATCAAAAAGGGGGAGAATGTTGACCCTATTGGTTATATCTTGTTTTGATAATGACAAATACCTTTGTATCTAACCTATGCCCTAAGTTTGTGTGCAGGATTACTCTATGCACGAAATGGAGGAGAATCGTATCTCCTAGTGGCGTACAATGTTTCCAAGGAAAATGAAGAAAAAGTGTTTACATTTGTATTTAATATTTATTTTAGTTGGGTCTATAATAATAATCAAAAGGTCTGTAATAATTAATGCATGACATGCATGGTAGGATCTATAAGCTTAAAGACCTTAGATAGATCCTAAGTCCTTGCACAATCACTTAGGAAAATCTCCACCATCTTACAAATACTATCTACTCAAACAGGGGAAATATATATTCAAAAATAGGACTTAGAACTTAAATTGAAAGGGTTTCAAGTGACAAAACATGTGCATTAAAAATGCCTCGGTCAATCGAAGTATTGAAAAGTCAATCTGATTGACTTGGGTCGGGCGATCGAACCGAAATGAATTAAACGTTCACTGTCGACTGAACCATGAATACTGACTTTTTCACCTTTCTCGGGTGCTCGAACTTCAAGTTCAAATATGCCCTAGGCGACTGAATCATGAAGTTCGATAGACTGAACTAATAACGAGCGATAACCTCAAGCGTTTGGAAAATCGCCTTGGTTCAGCCACCCAAACGTTTCCCTGGGCACCCAAAGTTAAAATTCAACTTTTCATCTATGTCTGTTTGGACGACCAAAACTCTCAAGTTGGCCTATTTTTAACACGAGTTATTAAGGGTAAAACGAGGTTATTTGGGTTAAACTTGTTTAAAAAACAAATTTAATTATTACCCTTATGTCCCAACCGTTATGTTTTTTAGTGAGCCTATATATATATATATATATATATGTGTGTGTGTGTGTGTGTGTGTGTGTGTGTGTGTGTGTGTGTGTGTATTCATTTGCAAAGATTAAGTGAAGATTAGTGATTTTTATTAAGAAAATATCCTCTGAATTTTTTTGGAGCTCTTCCCTCAAATACAAGCCAAAATACTCCTTTGATCATTCTCTTGAAAAATAATACTGAGTGAGAGTATTCCAAGTGATCCTAAACTTCCAATTATTGCTCAAACTCTCATTGCTCTTTATTACTTGTTGATTTTTGATTGAGAGTTAAGCCAAAAGTCTTCCCCTCTGATTTAATTAATAAATTCATTGTGTGGGGGAACTTCTTAGCTTGTGAGTCTTTGCATTTGTATTGCAAGACTCTTAAGCTTGTTTTGTAATTGTGAAGCAAAAATCTTTTTGACAAGCTTGTGCTCTAATATCTCTTGTGCTAAAATTTGAAAATCATTTTGAGATATATAGATTACACTCTTTGAATATCTTTAAAACCCTATT
Source organism: Malania oleifera (assembly GCF_029873635.1). Taxonomy (NCBI): domain Eukaryota; kingdom Viridiplantae; phylum Streptophyta; class Magnoliopsida; order Santalales; family Ximeniaceae; genus Malania; species Malania oleifera. The sequence goes on from NC_080421.1 coordinate 98,817,678, forward strand.
TGTGGTTGATATATATTTATATATTGTTTCAAAGTTAGGTTGATAATACACTCTCACGCTTGATAGATTATTGACATTACCTTGAGTGTTATTTCACATTTTTGCACCGAGCTTATCGTTCTTATCCGTTGGTTGTACATTGATTATACTGGTACAAATCTTCTTGTTGGAGAAACAAATATTTTATACGTGAAATTTATATTGTGAATCTGTTGTATTCCATGCGTGGCCTGAAGGGGTGATAATCTAACTCAGAAGGATTGTATGTAAAGGTTAAGATCAGCCCCGATAATTTGACGTAGTTGTATTCGGTGCCACTCCACCCGTTAAGTGAGCCGTAGTAAAATCTTCTAACTTGTGAGCTGAGGGGGGGACGTAGACACATTTGCCGAACCTTGATAACACATCTGGTGTCATCTTGCTTAACTTGCTTTACTACGCATGCTTGATTAATTTACTTGGGCAATTTAATTACAGCTGCATTTATCAATTTATTTTATATTTGCTCTAGATTGACCCTAGGGTTGTAAAATATTGTTACTGGATAATTGACCTAGGAGAGAAAATTTTCAAAAATCTAATTTACCCCCCTTCCCTCTTGGGATTACAGTAAACTCAACAGCATGTAATCTTCCCTCTCCTCAGGAACTTTCACTTATAAATAATTGTGTGAGCATGTGAGTATGGTCTAAGAATGATTTTATAACTATGGTTAATTAACAACTGATGATATTTTGTATATACTAAACTCATGATAGTCACACATTGGTATTAATCTATTCCATCTTACTAAGATGTTTCTCACCCGTTATACAATTCATCTTTTTTAGGACCTCCGCATGATCAAACTTAGGGAGCTTGGGGATGGGTTTGTTGGCATAGTAGTTTTATGAGAGGATACATCTTGGATGTATTTTTGGGTTTATGTTTTATTTAGTTTTTTAAGATGCAAATATGGATACTAGATGTTGGGAAATTATGTTTAGGATATTTATATAGAACTCTGGTATATTATTAAGGATATTTATTTATTTTTCCACTACCTGATTCAGGTTATGGTATCATACAGAGCTGATTGGATCACATCACACCCCAACCCCACTTGGTGGGTTCGGGGCGTGACATCTAACTTGTACTAATCAGCTCTATTTTGAGAGTGTCTTTGTACACAAGAACTATTCTTGTTTTTGTTGTTTTTTTTTTTTTTTTTCTTTTTTTGACTGTTTGTGTTTGTTGAATTATTAGATTACCAAGTGTGAGGTATCGCTTGGAAAGGAGGTCTCTATCCTACTTGAAGGAGTGTGTAAACGGTGTGCTCTGTCCGGTTAAAGAAGTGGTACAGTGCAATCCTTGGGTGGTGTACTTAAGGTGAGGACATAGGAGGGTATAACCGAACCTCGTAAAATCTCATTGTCACTCTCTTCCCTATTCTCTTTAAATTTCAGCACATATAAACTGCGTGGATGCTTATTTAAATTGGTGAAAATTATCTTGTGTTTGGGAATTGCGGAAACCTTATAAAAGGGGAGTACGTTGATTGAATTTTGTGGAAACCTTCTAAGGGAGTACGTTCATTATACAGGTCATTCATCAACTACAGCTCAATGTAAAAAAAAAAAAAGGAACTAAATTTGGAAGCTTGCTGAATTTCTAAGTTTAATTTTTATCAGCATACTACATTGTTTGTTGTATTGACATATGTAAAAGGATTGTTGGTTGGACTTTTGAGGGTGCAAACCAATATCATTGAAATTGTGTGATTGATGAAAATTAATTTGTTGGATTAACTTTTAACTAAAGGAACTTGTAAAACAAAGAGGTTTCAAAGAAAATTTTAAAAACCCAATTCACCCCCCTCTTGGGTGTACACCTTACTTTTCACCCCTCCAATGTGAAGGGTAAAAACCACGGGACCTATGAGACCCAATAAAATTTCCACTATAGTAGAGGCAAAAAAATCACAACAATACAATCACAAAAAATCTCACAAACTTAGAGCAAAAAGGATTCCCAAAAGAATTGCGATAAAATAAAAATGAGCGGAAAGAAGTCACCCCAACGTAGTTACTTACTATACTTCAAAATCAGATCCTTCGAAGCTCTAAAATAGATCTCCACCATCCAGATCGAAGGTCGACAAATCTTGAACGTGCTCTCCAAATTTCAACTAAATCGGATCACAAAAGGCCTTAAGCCCAGTCGACCGGATAGTACAAAATGGCGACAAATGTGATTTTATAAAGGGGTTGGTAGACTGGATAATTCTCCTAGTCAACCGGACTTCATACGTGAGATAATCCGACAGATCGAATCATAGGCCGGCAGACCGAACCAAGCTAAAAGGGAAATCGCCCTTTGGTTGGTTGATCAGACCTCGGGTCAGTCGATCGGACCTCTTGTGTTCTTCAATTTCTGGGCATATAACGGTTATAAAAATTTGAAGTAAATTATTATTTTATTGCCTAACGATCATATAACAACCATATTTTGAAATTGACTATATAAACCTTGGCCAATCACTTGAGAAATGTGTGTGTGTGTGTGTGTGTGTGTGTGTGTGTGAGAGAGAGAGAGAGAGAGAGAGAGAGAGAGAGAGAGAGAGAGAGAGAGATATTGAAATAATATTTGATCATTCTTTGATTCTTGTTTATATTTTATACTCTTTTTTGAAGATCAAATTTTTATTTCTCCAACTTTCTTTTTGAAAATTCTTTTCGGAAAAAATTTGTGAGTTGTTCAAGAAAAGCTTTGAGCATGTATTCAACTCTTATATCTTGCTTGAAAAGATTATCTCTCTTGAATTTCAAAGGTCAATTTTGAGGAAATCATTTTCTATATTTCTTATTTATTTGCAAAATATTTTGAGAGCAAAACTCTAACTTCTCCTGCTCATTCTTGAAAAATATTTTTGGAGAAATCTTATATTGGGTTTGAATTTTTGAAGCTTTTATTATACATATTTTTCTCAAAGATCGCACACTCTCATTTTACTTGCAAAAACATTTTTGAGAGGAACACATGTTAGCACCAGAGGAGCCTATGGGTGAGCTTGATACACATTGGTGAACACCAATTTGACCCAAAAGCTTAAGCCTATTGGGTCTTGGGTCCAACCATGTATATAAGCATCCATCATCCACTCACTTTTTTCAATGTGGGACAAACTCACTAGTGGAATTTTCAACAATCTCCCCCTCACTTGTGAGTTCCAACTGCTCCCCCTTGAATGAAAGTTATCTTCTCCCTCATGGGACTAATTCTCCAACAGTTGCTCAAGTGGGCCTTACCTCTGCACCTTATGTGTCTTGGATTATATTCCATATAGGCCTCCAAACCAATCTTACCTCCCACATCTTGACCCTATTTGGATCCCTCTTGGGCAACACACTCCCCTCACTCAGAGTTATGAACCATCGGCTCTGATACCACTTGTTAGCATCAGAGAAGCCTATAGGTGGGTTTGATACACATGGGTGAATACCAACTTGAGCCAAAATTTTAAGTCTATTGAGTCTTGGGCCCAACCATGTATATAAACACCCATCGTCCACTCAAATTTTCCAATATGAGACAAGCTCACAAGTGGAATTCTCAACAACACATTAACTTTATCGAGCATCATATTTAAAATCATTTGAGAGCGCATTTAGTTTTTCAATTGTACAAATCAGCTTTTGAATAAGCATTTCATTGTAGACAAAATTGTTTTTCAAATAAGCTCTTCGCGGTTCGGGTTGTGAACCATGCCAAGTGAGGGTACATCACTTGGAGAGGTGACTTCGCCTATAAGGAGTGGACCGAGTAAGGGGATATTGCTCAGAGAGGTGGCTCCGCCTATAAGGAGTGGACTGAGTGAGGGGATATTGCTCGGAGAGGTGGCTTCGCCTAGAAGGAGTATGTAAAGGGGGGCTCCACCCTATTGAAGGAGTGTGTATAAAGGTGGCTCTACTTTGTTTAAGGAGTAGTTAAAGGAAATCCTCAAGTGAGTTGCTTGAGACGAGGATGTAGGCAGGGATAGCCGAACCTCGTTAAAAATTGTTGTGTTTGATTTCTCTCTCCTTACACTATTTATATTTCTGCATATATATGTTTTTTTGTTTATTTATTGTCATGATTGGTTTACACACATATTTTAAATTTTGATTGGGGTATTATTGGTGAATTGGCAAATAATTAGCCAAAGTTTTTTAAAAATCCAATTAACCCCTCTCTTCTTGGGATTACACCATTCCTCACAAGCCATTTTTTCACAATTTTTCCTTAAAATTTGCAATGAGTAACTCCACTCCTTTGCTAGGTTTTGTCTCTATGTCCGTCTCTGTCCTTGTCCATTCTGAAGTTCTCTATTTATAAGCCTAAGGGAAGAACCTTCATTTAAATTTGATTGACCAATAAGTTTTAAATTGATCAATCAAACTTAAAACTAATTTGTTAATTAAAGTGATTAATTCAATTTAAATTGTTCAATCAAATTTAAAAATCAACTAGTTTTTATTCTGATTTCCTAATTAAAATTCTTTTTTGTGTGTACATGTGCAAGTATGAAGAAGCTTACCCATTGGATCCTTTTTTTTTTTTACCCAAATTTTCTATTTTTTATTTTTTTTCAATTTAATATATATATAGCACAATTGTATGCGTAGGTACATTCCATCTTTTCCCATGTTTTGCATATATATATAGCACAATTATATGCGTATGCGTTGGTACATTCCATCTTTTCCCATGTTTTGCATATTGCTCCATTTGCCTTTTTTTTTTTTTTTTTGGCTAAGCATATGAAATAATCCCTCCTTTCTGTTTGCTCTTTTACTTGTTGTGCTTTAATAGTTTGATGAATTAATTAACAGTTTGATTAATTAATTAATTCTATATATCAACTCCATCCATTCATCCATCATTAAATAATTAATTAATTCTATATATCTACATCATTTTAGTTTCTTATAATTAACAAATATATAATTAAAAAAAAGAAAGATTAATTAAGGTTTCTATTTTTATTTGGAAACAAGATAATCAAATTGAAAATAAATAGTTATCATTTACGGTATTATTTGGTCGACGTACATATTCTTTTATGTTTTTGTGATTTTTTTAAAATTTTTATATATGATGTTACGCTAAAGAATATATTTATTTGAATTTTCATTATTTCACACTTCACATTTCCATTCCTTCTAATTTTTTTTTTCTTGACTTTATTTTACTCTGTTCACTTAGAAACTCCGCTAACCATTTGAATTTTCATTATTTTGTAGAATTATAACCCACATGAAGTGAAAGGCTAATGGACATTTTGGATTAATGGATCAAGGTTAGGCTTTTGGTTTTCAAAATGCTATGAGAGTTAATGGGGAAGTGGAAGGATTTTTTCCTATTAATCCCTACTTTTATGGAGAGTGGGATAAAGGCTATATATAGAGGGTTGGATATTGTTGTCTTGCCACAAACTTTTCTCTCATAGCTTACCCTTATGATCTAGTGAAGAATAGAGATAGAAAGAAGGCTAGGTGAGAGAAATGATTACTACAAGTCTTCTTCAAAGACTAGTTTACATCAGCGCTGATCCAGTATATTAGTTTATGGAGTCTTTAGTTTTCAGCATAAAGGAAATATATGTAAAGATCATGATAATTAAGCATCTTGTAAATTCAGGAAAATAATAGAATAAATTCTTACATGTGGTATCAAACTAAGGTTGAAATTATCATGGTTTTCCTTTAATGTATAAATTGATTTTGTTAATTGTGTAATGTTTAGTGTTCATGATATTTGTTCATTTGATTGTGTAATGTATAGTCATTGGATTTATTGGATTGCTATATCATGATTCCAAAATTGTCATCACCTCTATAGTGGTATATTGTGCTAATTATGTATCTATGGAAAAATTTTGTCAAGGAAAGTGAGACTTAAGCAGTCCATTGTGACCCCCCACTTACATGGAAATTTACCTAATATAATTTAGCACAATCATCATTGAGCCATACTGCCACATCATTAGTGCCACCTCAGCAAATGGCGTTATAGCAATCAGGGAATATTTCGTTGTGCATGTTATATTGTTTGAATTTAGTATGAACTCACTTACGTTGGGTGAATAATTATATTTAGCATGCATGAGCTGGCAAATTTTACATCAAAGTAAGCAAGTAAAATTCTCTTTATGGGAAATTGGTTATCTGCTGTAAATTTAGATAAATTTTTACTGAGTAAGGTATTAATCAGCATTTATATTATGGTTACCATGTTGACACCAAAGTGATCTTGCTAAGAAAAATTATAAGTATTGATTGAAATATGGTTTTGCAAAAATTATGACAGAATGATTATTTGATTATTATGGTTGACCCAAAGGTGCACCAACTTTCAAGTAATCATTGAATTAATTAGGATAATTGAAAGAATGGTAGTGAGATTAGGATGGATGCCCAAAGGTGACAAACCAATTGAACTTTAAAGGGTTATCAATTATGTCTGAGTAGTTGAAAATCACCAGTAAATGTAAATGTTAGTAAATTGTATAAGTTAATCCAAAGATTGAATGTGCTTTACTAATGAAAGTGTTTTACTCAAAGCATTAATGTTGTGATCATTTTATTGCAGTGTATATTCTTGTTTCACTACATTCACTAGCTTCTTCTGTTCCGATCTTTAATGGGACAAATTTATCTGACTAGAATGAACAGATTCAGTTTCACCTTGGTGTTCTGGATCTGGACTTAACTCTGTGAATAGATAAATCGACTGTTATTACTGAAACAAGTAGTTTGGAGTAGCAAGCTTTGTATGGGTCATGGGAAAGGTCGAATAGATTAAGTATTATGTTCATGCGGATGTGTATAGCAAACAATATTAAATCAACACTTCCTCAACTTGAAAATGCAAAGGAAAGAAACCGAAAAAGAGTTTCAAGAAAGATCCATTGAAGGTTGTGGGACCTTCTCATGGCAATGAGGCTCGCAAGAAACAACATAATCGACCGAAATATTATTTCTATCATGGCTATGGGCATTTAAAGAAAAATTATTGAAACAGAGAGCTTGGTTTGAAAAGAAAGGTAAGCTATTAGGTTATGTATGTTTCAAATCAATATGACACTAGTTCCTTCTAATACATGGTGGATTGACTCTAGTTCTACTATTCATATTTCAAATTTGATGCAGGGATACCTTTCGATCCATAACATAAAGGAAAATAAGTATTTTATAGTCTTGGGAAATGGAAATCAAGTACCAGTTGTTGGTGTGGGAACCTTTTGCTTGTTTTTAGAGTCAAGTCATTGTTTAGACCTATTTGATACTTTTTACATTCCAATTATTTCTTGGAATTTAATTTCCATGTCAAGACTAGATAATGATGGTTATGGTTTGTATTTTGAACATAAAATTTTTCGTTTGTTGAAAAATGGCTTATGTGTTGGTTCTGGTGTTTATTTTAGGGGTTATATAAATTTAATCTTAATAAAAAATTTTCTAAAACACTCCTCACTTTGCATCATAATGTTGGAACTAAACCTAGCGGAGTTAATGAAAAATCCTCTTTCTTGTGGCATAAAAGACTGGGTCATATATCTAGAGAAAGAATGGAGAGATTAGTAAAAGATGGGATTCATACAAACCTTGATTTTATTGATTTTGATGTATGTGTTGATTGCATTAAAGGAAAGCGAATCAAATATACAAAAAAATGGGCCCCAAGGAGTGAAAATCTTCTGGAGATTGTTCAAACTGATGTATGTAGACCTTTTGACTCACCGTCTTTTGGTGGAGAAAATTATTTTATCACCTTTATTGATTTTTCACGTTATAGTTATATCTAGTTGTTGCAAGAAAAGTCTCAAGCAATAGGTGCTTTAAAAACATATATTACTGAAGTTGAGCGACAATTGGATGGAAAGGTGAAAATCATTCGATCTGATAGAGGTGGTGAGTATTATGATAGGTATGATGGAATTAGACAATGTCCAGGACCATTTGCTCAATTCCTAGAAGAGCATGGTATTTTTGCGTAATACACAATGCCTGGTACGCCTTAACAGAATGATGTGGCTGAAAGGCGTAATCGTACTCTTATGGAAATGGTTAGGAGTATGTTAACTAACTCCTCATTACCCATTTTATTACAATTGGAGGCCTTTAAAATAGTTGGTTATGTTCTTAATCGAGTTCCTAGTAAGACAGTTCGAAAAACTCCTTTTGAGTTGTGGACGGGAAGGAAACCTTGTAACGCCCCAGATTCGCCACGTGGGGCCCGGAGTGTTAAGAGAACGACACACGTCTCTGATACCATTCACGCATCGGATAATAATAAAGAAACCTCGAACATAATATACCATAGTTCTATAATTACACAGCATCAAACTCATTTCACACATCCACGTTCTCTATAATACAAAACCTGACAGAAATTTAATAAAGCATAAAAACTAAGACATAGCCGTTTAAGTCTCACTCACAAAACTACCCCGCCCCGGAGCTATCTAAGCTCAATCACCTAGATAACCTAAAAGGATTTAACATATGACGAGGTGAGACACCTCTCAGTAAGGAAGAAATAGTTTATAATAGTGTGTGGCTGAAGTGTTTATAATACAATTTAAAATATCCATCTCATGTGTACACACACAATCCACAAGTAACCCAGATGTCATACTCATAATCACACAAGATCAACGTCATTATCGTCCATTCGCATATTCGCAATCATCAGTATTTTATTGTTAATTTCTAAGAATAGGGAAATCTACACGCTTATACAAGTAGGTTCCATCTGCTCTAGTGCTAACACCAAGGCACTCACCTTTCTCAATAAGCCCTCGGGTTATGTATTTAGGTAAAGACACTGAGAATGGGGAAGATCACTCGCCCATACAAGTGGCTTCCCTCTACGCTGGTATCCATAAATAATTACCAGAGTACTCGCCTTCCTCAACAAGCTCTTGGGTGGAGTAATCTACTTTACCCAAAATACTTAATTAATTAAAATTTGTACACAACTAACACAATCGTTTCACAGAATTTCACAAATACACCCATATCATAATTAATCAACATAGGATCCACACAACACATACGTCCACACAGGACTAATCAATCCACAACATAAATGTCCACACAGGACTGGTCCACACAGGACTAATCAAAGCACAGTATAAATGTCCACACAGGACTGGTCCACGCAGGACTAATCAAAGCATAGTATAAATTTCCACACAGGGCTGGTCCACACATGACTAATCAAACCACAGTATAAATGTCCACATAGGACTGGTCCACACAAGATTAATCAATCCATAGCATAAATGTTCACACAGGACTGGTCCACACAGGACTAAACAAAACATATTATAAATGTCCACACAGGATTGGTCCACACAGGACTAATCAATCCACAACATAAATGTCCACACAGGATTAAACAAAGCACAGTATAAATGTCCACACAAGACTGGTCCACACATGACTAATCAATCCATGGCATAAATATCCACATAGGATTGGTCCACACAGGACTAAACAAACCATATAGGTTACAAAACAACCACTCTGTTCATAGTAAAAAGGTAAACAACCTCCTCATACCACTTCTAATACTTACCTCCCAATATAAACGTCCATATAACAACCTCCTCATACCACTGCCAACGTTGTATGATGATTATACCAGGTACGATATAATGACCTCCTCATACCACTGCCAACGCTATATCGTAATTTACATGAACCACATTCCAAATCAACATCAGTCAAACAATCAACATTTCCACAATTCTACCACAATATACACCACATCAGTATTTGCAATCAATCAGTATATTCAACTAGGTAGATTTCACAGTCAAACAAAATTCGTAGTCTCAATAATTCCTCATTCCACATTAATCACAATCATTTAATTACCAAAAATGCTTTCAACCACACGATTTTCCCAATATAATTTATCTATCTAAAAACATTATTTTCAATAACAACAAGGTTTAGAAAATTATACATGTATGTATATAAAAATTCATACTCGAAACTAGTCGTTTAAAATTATGAAAAAGCCATTATAAAATATTTCCCCTTACCTGCTCCTTGAAATTCGATCCAAGATCAATAAAACGAAACCATGAAAATTAAAAATTCCAAATTCCTCAAACCTTAGCAAGACACCCTTATAATACTTCCTAAGCTCCAAATGACCATATTTACTAAAGAAATTTCAAAATAATTCATTTACCTTGGTTTTGGGATGTTTCTCAAACTACTCAAATCAAATATCTACTCTGCCTATATTGCAAAGAATCTTCCTAGGAGTCTCATGGTAGCTTCTGATTGTCGAACGGAGCTATCAAAGAGAGAAGGTGGAAGGGCTGAAATTTCTATATGAAGAGAGAATAAATGCAAGAAATTCGCACTGAAATGAAAGAACTCCACTTTTATACATAGGGATTCGCCGATGAGACACGTCGATTCATCAACGAGTCCTATACAAAATTTGGTGACGAAATAGTGAACTCGTCAATGAATTTTAGTTCGTGAAAAATCCCCCTCTCAATATTTCCTTGTCGACGAGACACATACCCTCGTCGATGAGCTAAGAAGAACATTCGTTGACAAGACCAATCTGTTCGTCGACGAACGATTACTGCCCCTCCTTTTCCCAACTTATTCTTCCTTCCCTTTTATCTTCCTTATTATTTCAAATTATTTAAAATTTTCTAGGTTGTTACATTCTCCCCCTCTTAAAAGAATTTCATCCCTGAAATTCGTTAGTCGCCCATTTACACACCATTAAGCTAATTAACCACATTCACAAATTCCAAGCAACTATAACATGGGCAACATCCAAGCATGCAAAGTCAAACAACATTAACACACATACTAATGTAAACATATTACACATAAGCATATTACCTGGGCCTTTAGTGTTGCCCTCTTCAGGCATACCCAACATATAGACACGCACCAGGCCTCCACTACCGCGAGGCGCTGGATTGTTCCTTTGGTTTTGGTTTTGGTTCGGGGCTGGTGCATTACTCGACGGTTCTCAACATTCCGAGCTATATGTCCCTATTTGCCACACCTGTAGCATATAACACTCTTGCCTCGGCATTCACCCCAATTTCGTTGATTACACCTAGGACAATGGGGGCGTGATGAGTCGTTCTATCGACCCCAATCACCTCTTTATGACCCTTGGCCTACTGCATCTCTATCTCCCCTCCATGACCCTTGCCGGACATTTGTTTGGGATCATGGAGACGTAGGTCTCTTCCTTCGTTCTGATGCCTCTGTACTCCTTTGTAGACTTGACTCTACCACCGTAGCTTTCTCCACCAACTCCGTGAAATCCTGAATCTGCAAACACGCCATATGTTTGTGGATCCTCTGATTTAGACCCCTCTCAAACCACCTTGCCTTCTAATATTCATTTGGAACCACGGAAGGAGAAAAACGGGATAACTCCAGAAATTTAGCAGTGTACTATTGAACCGTGAGGCTCCCCTGAGTCAAGCTGAAAAATTCTTCCGCCTTCACAGTTTGGTGGTGGTGGGAAAATATCGGTCATAGAAAACCTGCTTAAAGAGACCCCAGGTCATAGCTATAGGTACCGCTCGTTGTTCCTCTACTAGTTTCATCGCATGCCACCACCGTTCAGCTTCTCCGGTCAATTTGAAGGTGGCGAAGAGGACCTTCTGCTCCTTAGTACAATTTAACATAGCAAGAATTTTCTCCATTTCTTGCATCCACATCTCCGCCCTAATTGGATCAGTTCCACCCTCAAAAGACGAGGGTTTCAGATGAGTGAACTAGCCAATGGTGTAACCCTGGTGTACTGGTGGATAGCTTGTTCCCCTAAAATCCCGTCTCATTTCTTCCCTAACCTATTCCTCGTAACAGCTGAGAGGTGTCAACCTTGTCCTCGCTAGAAGCTCCCATTTCACTTCCTCCTCCTTCATCCACACTCTTGCCTCTAGGATCCATCCCTGAATATAAATGCACAACAAAGGCAATTTAGAATCTCCACATCTTTATATATATTTGGCATACACCTCATAAAGGAAAACCAAATTAATATACATATCCTAAATTAAACATCCAACATCCATTTATCCACAATCATCTGAACTTCCAATATTTAAATTCCAGATCTCAGTTTTACAACTCAAAAACATCACTGTGGTTGGATTTACCGCGGTTTTCTGAAACCGTCGACTGATTCAAAAAATTACAGAAGTTCGTTAAAGGATTTCTGCCTCCAAGCTACGAAACAACCTCAAACTCCTGTCAATACCCTCTTCTACCCATTCCTACCCTTATTTAATTCAAACCTAAACTCTGGTATTAATCCTTCTAAAGTCTGCAAGACTGTTATGCTCTGATACCAATTGTAACGCCCTGGACCCACCATGCGGGGCCCATAGTGTTAAGAGAATGACACACTTCTCTAATACCATTCACGCAGCGGATAATAAAAAAGTAACCTCGAACATAATATACTAGAGTTCTATAATTATACATCATCAAACTTATTTCACACATCCATGTTCTCTATAATACAAAACCTGACGGAAATTTAATAAAGCATAAAAACTAAGACATAGTCGTTTAAGTCTCACTCACAAAACTACCCTGCCCTGAAGCTATCTAAGCTCGATCACCTGGATAACCTGAAAAAATTTAACATATGACGGGGTGAGACACCTCTTAGTAAGGAAGAAATAGTTTATAATAGTGTGTGGCTAAAGTGTTTATAATACAATTTAAAATATCCATCTCAGGTGTACACACACAGTCCACAAGTAACCCAGATCTCATACCTATAATCACACAAGATCAACATCATTATTGTCCATTCGCATATTTGCAACCATCAGTATTTTATTGTTAATTTTCGAGAATAGGAAAATCTACCCGCCTATAAAAGCAGGTTCCCTTTACTCTAGTGCTAACACCAGGACACTCACCTTTCTCAATAAGCCTTCGGGTTGTGTATCCAGGTAAAGACACCGAGAATGGGGAAGATCACCTGCCCATACAAGTGGCTTCCCTCTACGCTGGTATCCATAAATAATTACCAGAGTACTCGCCTTCCTTAGCAAGCTCTTGGGTGGAGTAATCTACTTTACCCAAAATACTTAATTAATTAAAAGTTGTGCACAACTAACACAATCGTTTCACAAAATTTCACAAATACACTCATATCATAATTAATCAACACAGGATCCACACAACACATATGTCCACACAGGACTAATCAATCAACAACATAAATGTCCACACAGGACTGGTCCACACAGGACTAATCAAAGCACAGTATAAATGTCCACACAAGATTGGTCCACATAGGACTAATCAATCCACAGCATATATGTCCACACAGGACTAGTCCACATAAGACTAAACAAAGCACAGTATAAATGTCCACACAGGACTAATCAATCCACAGTATAAATGTCCACATAGGACTGGTCGACACAGGACTAAACAAAGCATAGTATAAATGTCCACACATGACTGGTCCACACAGGACTAATCAATCCATAGCATAAATGTCCACACAAGATTGGTCCACACAGGACTAAACAAACCACACAGGTTACAAAACAACCACTCCGTTCATAGTAAATAGGTAAACAATCCCCTCATACCACTGCCAATATTTACCTCCCAATATAAACGTCCATATAACGACCTCCTCATACCACTGCCAATGTTATATGATGGTTATACCAAGTACGATATAACGACCTCCTCATACCACTGTCAATGTTATATCATAATTTACATGAACTACATTCCAAATCAACATCAGTCAAACAATCAACATTTCCACAATTCTACCACAATATACACAACATCAATATCCGCAATCAATTAGTATGTTCAACCAGGCAGACTTCACAATCAAACAAAATTCGCAGTCTCAGTAGTTCCTCATTCCACATTAATCACAATCATTTAATTACCAAAAATGGTTTCAACCACATGATTTTTTCCAATATAATTTATTTATCTAAAAACATTATTTTCAATACCAGCAAGGTTTAGAAATTTATACATGTATGTATATAAAAATTCATACTCGAAACTAGTCATTTAAAATTATGAAAAAGCCATTATAAAATATTTCCCCTTGCATGCTCCTCAAAATTCGACCCAAGATCATTAAAACGAGACCCTGAAAATTAAAAATTCCAAATTCCACAAACCTTAGAAAGACACCCTTATAACACTTCCTAAGCTCCAAATGAGCATATTTACTAAAGAAATTCCAAAATAACTCATTTACCTTGGTTTTGGAATGTTTCCCAAACTACTCAAATCAAAGATCTACTCCGCCTATATTGCAGAGAATCTTCCCAGGAGTCTCGTGGTAGTTTCTGATCATTGAATCGAGCTAAATTCAGTCCGGAATCAAAGAAAGAAGGTGGAAGGGCTGAAATTTCTAGAGAGAGAGAGAAGACATGCAAGAAATTTGCGCTGAAATGAAAGAATTCCACTTTTTATACACAAGGATTTGTCTGCGAGACACGTCGATTTGTCGATGAGTCCTGTACAAAATTCGACGATGAAACAGTGAACTCGTCGATAAATTTTAGTTTGTGAAAAACCCTTTTCTCGTTATTTCCTCCTTGACGAGACACGTACCCTCATCGATGAGCTAAGAAGAACATTCGTCGACGAGACCAATCCGTTCGTCAACAAACGATTGCTGCCCCCCCCCCCCTTTTCCCAACTTATTCTTCCTTCCCTTTTATCTTCCTTATTATTTCAAATTATTTAAAATTTTTCGGGATGTTACAAACCTAGTTTGAGGCACTTTCATGTTTGGGGGCTGTCCAGTATAGGCTAGAATCTATAATCCACACGAAAATAAGTTGGATTCTAGAATTGTGGGTGGGTAATTTATTGGTTACCCAAAAAATTCCAAAGGGTATAGGTTTTACTATCCTAACCATAGTACGAAAATTGTTGAAACCAGAAATACCAAATTCCTTGAGAATGGTAAAATTAGTGGGAGTGATGTATCACGTAATGTGGTCATTGAAGAAATTCGAGTGCCTATCCCAATGCCCAGAACTTCAACAGAAATTGTTGTTTCTCTAGTTATTGAACAGTATGATACATTGAACAACAATCTGGTGATCAATCACTACATAATGAGAATGTCACCAATGAACTAGTTGTAGAACAATCACAAGAAATAACATTAAAAAGATCTCAAAGAGTGAGGAGATAAGCTATTTCAGATGATTATTTGGTATATCTGTAAGAATCTGATTATGATTTAGGGACTAGTAAAGATCCGGTTACATTTTCACATGCCATTAAAAGTAATGATTCTGAAAAGTGGATCAATGCTATAAATGATGAGTTGAAATCAATGGAACAAAATAAAGTCTAGGACATCGTTGATTTGCCTGAAGGTTTTAAAACAGTTGGGTGTAAGTGTTTTTTTAAGACCGAACATGACTGTAATGACAATATTGAATGATATAAAGCTAGACTTGTAGCAAAGGGTTTCACTCAAAAGGAAGGTGTTGACTACAAAGAGACGTTCTCTCCTGTATCTAAAAAAGGACTCTCTTATCATCATAATGGCTTTGGTGGCTCATTTTGATTTAGTTTTCACCAAATGGATGTAAAAACTGATTTCTGAATGGAAATTTAGATGAAGAGGTTTATATGGATCTACCTTAAGGTTTCTTGATTAAAGGAAAGGACCATATGGTATGCAAATTAAAGAAGTCAATTTATGGACTTAAACAAGCTTCCAAACAAATGTATTTTAAATTTCATGATACCATCACGTCCTTTGGATTGAAGGAAAATACCATTGATCGGTGTATATATCTAAAGGTCTGTGGGAGTATGTTGACGATATATTACTTACCAGTAATGATCTTGGTTTACTGAATGACATCAAGAGTTTTCTTTCTTTGAATTTTGAAATGAAATATATGGGTGAGGCAACGTACGTAATAGGAATTGAAATATTTCGTAATAGATCATGTGGAGTGTTAGGGTTGTCTTAGAAGCGATATATCAATAAAGTTCTAGAAAGATTTCATATGACTGAATGCGCAATCACTTCTGCTCTTATTTGTAAAAGGGACAAGTTCAGTGAAAAGGATTGTCCATAGAATGCATTAGAAAAGAAAAGAATGGAAAAATATTCCTTATGCATCTGTTGTTGGAAGCTTGATGTATGCTCAAACCTGTATAAGACCAGACATTAGTTTTGTAGTTGGAATGCTCGGGAGATACCAAAGTAATCCCGGGATAGAGCATTGGAAAGTTGCAAAGAAGGTTTTAAGATACCTGAAAGGAATAAGACACTATATGCTCACATATAAAAAATATGCTCAGTTGGAGGTGATTGGTTACCTCGACTTAGATTTTGCTGGTTGTGTTGATAGTCGATAGTCGAAAGTCAACTTTTGGCTACTTGTTCCTATTAGCTAGAGGAGCAATATCGTAGAACAACGCCAAATAAACTATCATAGCAACTTCTACTATGGAAGCTGAATTTGTGGCATGCTTTGAGGCCACAGTTCATGGTTTATGCTTTATCTCAGGACTTGGAATTGTCAACATTATTGTCAGGTCGTTGAGAATATATTGTAATAACTCCGCAGCAATCTTTTTCTCCAAGAACGAAAAATATTCTAATGGCGCTAAACATATGAAACTCAAATATTTGGTCGTTAAGGAGGAAGTTCGGAAATAGACAGTGCTTATAGAACATATTAGGACTGAGCTCATGATAGCAGATCCTTTAACTAAGGGATTGGCACCAAAGACATTTAAGGAACATGTTAATCATATAGGTCTTTGTTGTAATCTTTGATGTATGATAATGGATCTTTATGTTTTGTTCTATAGCATGTATAATGATATCACTAATGGTGTTTCTCAACATTATTCCTGTTTACCATCAGTTACGTAATTATGGAGATGGATTATTATTAACTGGAATGGTCTTTGACAAAGACATTACAGGGACAATATGGTTACTTCCTATTATGGATTATAATTAAGTAATTTGCTTACATTGTAGTGCATGGAAGGGAAGATGTCGCCTTATTGATATTTACCACCGTGACTCATGTTGGTAAGTTGTTTAAATATGAAATTATTGTAATCTCATTAAAGTATGAATAAGCTAATCTTATGCGCATATTATGATTATCTTGTTAATCCAAATAAATGTCATTCATATGGGCCAAGTGGGAGAATGTAGAATTATGACCCACATGAAGTGAAAGGCCAATGGACATTTTGGATTAATGGAAGAAGGGTGGCTTTTGGTTTTCAAAATGCTGTGAGAGTTAATAGGAAAGTGGAAGGATTTTTTCCAATTAATGCTTACTTTTATGGGGAGTGAGATAAAGGCTATATATATATATATATATATAGGGTTGGATATTGTCCTCTTGCCACCAAATTTTCTCTCATCAACTTACCCATATGATCTGGTGAAGAATAGAGATAGAAAGAAAGCTAGGCGAGAGAAACGATTCCTATAAGTCTTCTTCAAAGACTAGTTTACATCATGACTGATTCAGGTATATTAGTTTATGAATTCTTTAGTTTTCAGCATAAAGGAAATATAAGTGAAGATCATGATAATTAAATATCATATAATTTCAGCAAAATAACGGAATAAATTCTTACATATTTCACACTTCACATTTCCATTTCCTTCTTTTTTATTTTTTTTTTTGTTTGACTCAATTTTTTTCTGTTTACATAGAAACTTTGCATTGTTTGGGCAAAAGATTTACAAAAATTGATGAGGTTACTATTTTAGGAGTATATGTATAATTAATCTTTTCCCAAGACCAAAAACACCATCTCCCTCTTTTGCTCTCTCTCTCTCTCTCTTCATTGAGCTTTGCGGCAGCCTCCTTGCTGCTCCTTCTTCCGGAGGACTCTTCCAAGCTAGTTACGTATATTCTTCTTACATTAATTTCATTTTGCCCTCCTTAACTAATTAACTTGTAAATTAAGCATTTAGTTTATTTTAGCCTCTTCAATTCAATACATATTTGTTTTTGTCACTTGGATTCATATTTACGTCATACTTAAATCATATGTTGTTGGACCATGGATAGAAAATGTTAAAATGCTTTATCAACTTTTCTAATTTGTTGCAAAAGCAAGCTTGTGCATGCTTGTAAATTGGTTCGGTTTTCTATTATAGGATGATGGAGATTTTCTCATTTTGCATTTGGTTAAATTTCATCCCAAAAGTTTCAAGGCCCTAGATCTTGCTAGAGTGTAGCTCAAATCTTAGGTAATAAATATGATAGCCATGCTTTTTGGAGTTAGGAAGGAAGCATGCATGCATGCATAAATGATACTTTAACTTTGACCAAGAAACTTTAATTAAGCCTTTAATTATGTTGTGTAATGACCCAAAGAATAATGGTATTTAAATAATAAAGAGAGAGGAAAATGGAAATAAAAAAGAGGCGGCAGCAGACTTCATTGACGAACGCTTCGCGTTCGTCGACAACGTGGCACTTTGGGCTCATCGACGAGGGTGCACTTTGTCGATGAGAAGATATCAAGAGGGTGTTATGGGCAACTCTGAATTTCGTTGATGAAGGGGAGAGTTCATCGACGAATTGTCTCTTAACCTCATCTATGAGGTGACGTGGCTCGTTGACGAGGGCCAGTGTATAAATAGCCCTAAACGCAATTTTTCACCTGTTTAACGCACAGAAACCCTCTCTTCTCTCTCCTTTTTGTCTCTCCTCCCTTCTCTCTAAGTTTTCGAGCCGAATTTTCACCGGTTCGATGATCAGAAGCCACCACGACACTCCTAAAAAAGTTCTCTGCATAGTTGCTGGAGTGAATTTTCAGTGGGGTTGATTTGAAATTCATCCCTGATTTAAGGTAAGACTTTTTATTCAAAATTTGGTCTTTCCATAGTTATAGGAAATGTTGTACACGGAGAAATACTGAAGTTTAGTTCTGGGAGTTTCCGTTTCAGGGTATTGATCGGGGAACCCTAAGGGGGCTGGACCAAAGAATTTTTTAGGGGGTTTCTTTTCAGAAATCAGGTAAGGGAATAAACTAAAACAGTCATTTTCCATGCAAATTATTATTATTTATCAGTAGATTAATTTTTAGAAAGCATGTATTATATATATAAGTAGATTGGTAAAAATGTGTATTTGGGAAAATACTGCTATTATGTTGAAATGTATATATTAATATGAAAAGCTAGAAAATATGATTTTAGAATAGAATGTATGGTTTTATTTAGCTTTGTGTGGTATGAATATTATTTGACAAGGAAAGTATTATGTTATGGCAGTTTTACGAGTAAAGTATGTTTTTAGAGATTATGAAACAATGCAATACACTACGGTTTCAAAATACATGATAAATGATTTATTTATTCAAAATGATATTTATGAAATGTCCCGCGCAAGACCATGATTGATAGCTGGCGCAAGGCCATGTATGATGTATGATTTCGGCGCAAGGTCATATGTAAATGTATAATTTTAGCGCAAGACCATAGATATGAAAGTAATCGGCGCAAGGCCGTATGTATTATGTTATTACAGAAAATGCTATCAATCTATTTATGTTAAACTATATATTATCATATATTATATATTATCAGAACCCAAATGATAGTTTAGCTCAGTTACAGGAGCACGGTACTGTAGCTATGCAGGTTAGATTATTATGTTCAAACTTGTACTAACCGCCCCTGCTAGTAGAGGGGGTGGGAGATGGATAGTCGATGTGGCTTTTATCGTAGAGTTGTAGACGTCCACCTGGCAATCTGGACCAGGGAATGGCGGGCCCATCGTGCTTATACAAACTTTTGACTCGGAAGTGGTCGGCCAACCATTGTCGAGTCCCGCCTTCAGGCTGCATAACCTGTCATGGGGGGTAATATATAATATCAGCTAGCTATACGTCCAGGTAAATTTTAGTATTATCAGATATATCAATTATTTCATGATCAGTATAAATTATTAGAAATTATGAAAGTTTATGATTATTCAGATATGTTATCATGAATGTTTTCTAGAATATAAAATGTATTGTATATGTATTGTAGCATCAAATATTCATGTAGTCACACAGTTGTATTTAGTTTATTTCCCCTTACTGAGAAATGTCTCACCCCCTAACTTAAATAATTTTCAGGACATACAGAAAGACTAGTGAATTGAGGCCGCTATTGAGATAGTACAATACTGCCCTGCTAGGAGGGTAAGTTTTGATCTAGGAATAGTAGATTTGTGTGGTGGGTTCCTAGATATGTAGATATGCATTTTGTATTTTTGGATTTTGTATATAAACACAAATATTTGGGAATGTAGTTGACTCTGCTATTTGTATTTTATGGTTATGAAAATGTGATTTATATTTACTGCTGCTTAAATTTCCGCTGTGAATGTCAAATGTGTCTCCGTTACCCATGGGTTCGGGTTGACTTTAATATTAAATATATATTATTATATAATAAGTTAAGCAAGTCGTTACATGTTGATTACTTGTTTATATAAAAATAATCATGAAATAGAAGGATATTCTAGAAAGAAATTGTTCTAATGAACTATATAATTGTTTTTTGAAAAAAAAAAAAAATTTAGGTTTCTATGCATGTTTCAAATTATGTGGTTTAATCACAAGTCGACTTTGGTTCAAGAGTAGTTTTGATCTTTATACATTCAGCTCCCATTTTTCTTTACATATCTGCATACAATTTTATTTTATTTTAGAAAATACCATTGGCCATGAGTATTATATAGTTTTGACATGCACGTAGATGCTTAAGCTGCTAACTAGCTTCAATCTTTCCTTAATTATTGAGGATAGACCTTCTAAGTAGTTTCTTCAAACTCACAAATAATTTTATACTCTTGAAAATTGAAAAGAAAAATTGAAATCAACGTAACAAATTGATTAACTGGCGTCTATATTTAAAGAACGAATATTCAGAGATATTTTAATTTAATGTGGTGGAGGCAACATGAATAGTGAAAATTAAAGGAAAACACTAATACTGGGATGGGTGACGGTGCATGCATGGACATATATAAATACTTTAAATTGGTGGCACCTCGTCCAATTCTCATCATTGGCTAAACAATCCAATTTGATAATGAAGAGGGACACATTAGATGTTTGGATTAATTGGTTCTAGAAATGATTGATTATTAGATTTTTCTTTTTCAATTGTTTTAATTTCTTTTGTTTTTTTGGACTTCTAGAGACTTTTCTTGGCTTTGTTTATTAAATTCAAAGAATTTTATTTGAGGAAATAAAGAGAAAAGAAAAATAAAAAAATAATTATATACAACTAGATTTAAAAGTTATAGATTCAATTATTGACATTTGTCCGGTGAATTATCAAAAATGCACCAATGAGCAGGTTTCAATATTTTCATTGCTTGGTTTGGTGCCGTCTAAGTGGGCCTAAAGGGTTTTATTAGATTGGAGTGTCGGGTAATTAAATAAAATAGAAAAAATAAAAATATTTTTAATATAATTAAAAATTAAGAAAATTAAAGAATAATACAAAAGTGTACGGGTGCAAAAAAAAAACAAACAAACAAAAACAAAACAAAACAAAACAAAGAGAGGATTTGCTTAGCCCAAAAGAAAGAAAAAAAAATGGATAGGACAATGCAACAACTCAATTGAGAAAAGAAAAAAATGCACAAACTATATATATATGCTTTATACAAAAAATAAAAGCGTAGGTTGCTAGCAAGTGTGTCTCCATTTCACTCATCAATTTTCAATCTATAAATAAACACATGCTTTTTCAACGACGCCCCAATACTCTTGAGCCGAAAATATCAATCACACTATATGAATGCCCCTGAATTTTACTCATAACTTGACATGTCATTAAGGATATGAATGGAATGCTAAAACTTGTTTTCTTTTACTTGATTTTCTGTGCTTGTTTAATAGGAAACAACTTTACCAGTACTTTGACGCTGGTGTAACTTTGTTGCTAACTTAGAGAATCACATCAATAGGCAAGCACCACTACTTTTTCCTTTTTTTTTTTTTTACTTGTAATCAGCTTCCTTTGGCAATAAACATAACTCCTCCATTGCATCACCACTCCAGGATACCTTCTTGATTTGTATTCCATGACTTATTTCAAACTTTCTAATTTGAATTATAATTAGTGTCTCATTAGGTATTCTTATCAATATTCCAATCTCGGGGTGGACTTTAAGACACAAGACGAAACATAGGCTAAGAATTTAGGTTTAAACAAGAACAAAAAAACTATGGCTCAAAACCCCCTCCCCAAAATGACATTCATGCCCCTAGTGTTGACAAAGATTAACCAAACTTGCTCTTTGAACAAGTTGCCTACATACCTTATTAGGATCAGGTCATAACACAATTCAAACTCTAATGAGTTTGACAATTCATTTGAAGTACCGGTACGTACCAATCAGGTCAGGACCTTCATTTGGACCGTAATGTAGGTTGAGGGTATTGGCTAAAGAAGAAAATGATTTAATAAGGCTCGAAATTATCAATTTTATCAAAGGTAACATTGGTCAAAGATCTCCTATGAAGTATGCCCCTTATTTTTTTTCCTTCATTTTTCTTTCTTATTTATTTTTTACCATATCTTTTGCTTTTCCATTGTGAAGGAATTTTAGCTCCCCCTTTTATTTGAGATCCATTTGGAATTAATCTTTTTTAAATTGCCCGAGTGTAGGGAGTGATCCTTTGACGGGTTATTCAAGAAATAGAATTTTCAAACTCAAAAGGACTAGTAAGGGATTCTTATTTGATTTTATTTTGGGTATAAAAAAAGATGGTTTGTCGTCCTTTTGGTAAACTGATTTTAAAAAGGAGTTGATTTGAAATTCAAGCTCAAATGGGTTAATAAATGTTAAATTAGTACATCATTTGGTTTTTTTGGGAATACTGATTGACCAAAGACGGCCACCCCTCATTTGATTAAAATACAATCATTATACCCATAAGACACTAACCATAATTTAGAATAGAAAGGAGAAACTTTTTTTTTTTTTCCATTAATATTCTCAAGAGTACATCAAGCAAAATACTCTTTGATAGGGTGAGGTAGATCATTTCCCATCCATATCAGCTAATAGGAATGCTTCTCTTGATAATACCCCTCATAATTTGAAATCCATTTCCCACACATACTTTTATGGATTTTCAAAATCTTCCTTTGGACTAGTTCATCCTTTTAAAACGATTGAGAATACACTGTTGAAGTAGGGTTCATATTATGCACCAAACTGGATGTATTTTTGTTTTTCCTTCCATTTTTTTATTTTTTCCCTCTTTTCCATTTTTCATATTTTTATTTTTTTTCATTACCCCATCAAAATAGACTCTTAAAACCAAAAAGAGTCACAAGGTTCACTAAGAATCCTTGCACTTCGGTTCACCAAGAACCTTTAACCACGGTTCACCAAGAACCCTTTGTGATCCAGTTCATCAAGAACCTTTTACAAGTTGAAGATGAAATACAAAAAAAAAAAAATGCTCCTTGAATGAGCTGATAATTAATACAACCAAAACCTCACACAACTCTCTCAAAGTAATGATTCACAAAAAAAGTTAAGGAGCAAGAGAGAAGTTGAGCACTTGAAATATGAACTAAAATGTGGTGTGCTTAAGAATGATATATGAACTATTAAATCAATATTTAAAACAAGTCTTTGGACTTATATTTATAGGTAAAATGGGCTACTAGCCGTTTTATGATCATAGGGATGATATATTATATATTTACTTTGAAAACTAGCCATTTATAGCTGTTGGGGACTGAATCTTGACCCAAATCGTTGACTGTTTAACCCAACTAGTCAACTGATTACCCCAATTAGTCGACTAATTGCCCCATTAGTCGACTAATTCATCATATTTAGCTACTGCCCCAATTAGTCGACTGATTAGGCCAATTAGTCGACTGTTTACCCAATCAGTCGACTATTTGCCCAATCAGTCAGTTGTTTGCCCCAATTAGTTGACTGATTGCCCCTCAATTGAAAAAGTCTTCAACATGAAAGTTGTGGGATTTTTTCTTAACTTTTTGTAAATACCAAATCGCCCTTTTTGAAGTTTTTTTTAACAAAAGTTATGCTCCAAATAATGAAGGATATTCAGGAAATTTGAAAGATGCATAAATAAGGTTTTAAACCCAACCAAGACCAAGCTTTTAAAAGATTATAACACTAATATAATTTAAAACTTATCCCATATTAAAATACATTTAAGTATAAGATATTTTCACAAAACTCTTTATTTTTTACTTTGAAAACTCATAAGTATGAAACTTAAGATTTGGGGAAATCCTCTATATTCTTTAAATTAGTAGTTTATACAATTGCTTAACTCTTTGCTTTTGTCTTTGAAAAACTCATAAGAGTAAAATTGTATGCTTTATAAACTAGTATGCATATGTAATTGCTCAACTCTTGCTTAATAATCTAACGTGAAACAATACTGCAAGAATTATAGTAGTTCTTACCTCAAACACTCCTTATTACATATGATTTTACATTTGCTTCATTTAGATGTGCTTGAGTTCTTCTAAATGAGTGTCCACCTTGATCTTTCTTACTTGAATGTCCACTTTGTCTGATCTTTGCTTTTGATCCGGTATCTTCATGTATTTGTCACTTGTACCTATACTAACTTGATCTACAAAGACATGTTACACTTGGAACTACAAATAGGTTAATATCATCAAAACACATTAAATATGATTATGTAGCCACTAAGGCTAATAGGATGCTTCACATTCTTCTCGTAAAAGGTAAGCATATCCTCCAATATTAATGTGGGGATATTATAGGTAATATCTCGATGAACCGCATATAAGACCTGGAAATGGAGCCCCTATCTCTCTGAATGATGCCTGAAAGCTAAAATGTTGCACTGCAGAATCAAGTCCAACAACAAAAAATAATCAGGCACGGGGTTCTGGGTCGTGCATATCCCCTTCTGAGCACCAAAACTAACAGAGTACATATTATGAAACATCTAGGAGATGATATGATGCACGTAGGTGGAGTCGAGAGGCTGCCATGGGATGTCATCAATCTGGTCATGCAACCATGTCGTTGCAATAACCTCATCAGTCATCTCAAAACAAATCCCCTGCACCTGAGTAGTCCAAATGCCAATGGAGAGATTATGTCGTATATTGTTGTAGAAATCTCGAACCAACTGCAGATGGTAGAAATTAATCGTCCAGGTAATGTAGCGGTCATACTTCCTCTTCTCCAGCACATTAATGCAACATTTCTTTCTAGGATGGGCCCAAGTCTCCTCAAGCTTGTATGTGTACATCAGTTTGAAGGTATAATCGTCAAGGGTCATATATTGAGCCCTCTTTCCTTTTCCCTTATTCTTTTGCTCTTTCTGAGCTACCCAATCCCTTTTCTTGCCCTTTGCTGGTGGATTCCTATCAAAATCAAAGGTGGACTTGTCCAATGGCTGTTCCTCAACCCTTTTCCTCTTGGCGGCTGCACTGGAAGACTGCTTAGAAGCAGCTTGGGCATCGGTGCAATATGTCATGGTTATAGAGCCTTGCAGAGACATAAACAACAACAAAGAAGCACAACCTAGGATTAGAATATGCAAGGCAAGATGAATGTGGCCCTTTGGTTGTATAATTAACTTATGATGAGCCTGATGGTAATTCAGGTGTAGCAACTTCACATAGTAACAATGTGACATGGAAATGTGACAAATGACTCAGTCTAGGCAGATGGAGGCAAAAAGTGCTTAAAATAAGTCACTAAATCCATTCAATCCTCAATTATCATTATCAGACACAGCGACCACTCCACAACAATTACCCTTACACTTAAGCAAATAGGTGGTGTGGCATATAAGATCATGACAAACATCGCATTTAAACCAAGGAACCTCGTATTCAATAACATCAATGTTAAGCACACATCAAATATGGCGGTTAGATAACCATGTTGAGAATAGAAATCAAGTATGGCAGTGGACCCTTAAGACACATATTACCCAACCACCAATGCCACATGGCTCGATGAAACCCTAAATACCCCACCCCAAAAAAACTCTCAAAATGAAATACAACTCACCACAACCCTAACTGAATGAATAAAGAGTCAAAGAAGGGAAATCTTACCCCGAGAAGAAAAGACGAGGTTGCACTAGGAGAAGATGAAGGGATGAGGTCGCACTGAAAAAGCAACTCATTACGTAGGGGGGAACTCAAGGTCAGAGATGGAGGAGGATGGATGGCGAGGGTCGCTGGACATAGGAGAGGTGCCAAAGGCTGGCAGAAAGTGGTCGGAGAAGGAGTGGGGTCGAGGGACACAAGGGCGGATGGAGCTGCGATGAGGGGTATGAAGAGAATAGGAAATTAGGGTTTAGGGTTGCGCGGGTTAATAGGGTGTTTAAATTGATTTTAATACGCTCGACCAAGTTGTGCCAGATTGGGGCTGGTCGACCCCTTGGTCAATCACTAACTTAATGTGGAAAATAGGTTCTCGACCAGGTCATACTTGGTACGATTGATGGTCGCATGATGGTTGACCTATTCTGTTGATTGGCTAAATCGATGATCAAATGGAACACACAGAGGCAACCAAATAGCCCCACACTATTGTAATGGTCATGCTTTGGTTGACCAGCACTGTCAAATATTGGAAATTTAGGCCAAAGGGAACCTGAACTATTGACCAAGTTGCTTCTAAAGGAGGCATGGTCATGCATGGGTTGACCCATTCTATGAAAGTTTGGAACGACCGAACTTGTTTAATGGAGGTAGGGGGAGAAAGTTTTGAAATTAACTCTACTTTGGCTATATCGACTTCGATCCCCTTATTGGAAACAATGTGTCCTAATACTATGCCCTTTTGAACCATAAAATGGCTATTTTCCTAGCTCAATACTAAGGTCAAGTCCACACATCTTTTGAGAACTTTAAACAAGTTCTCCAAGCATGCATCAAAGGAGGGTCTGAACACAGAAAAGTCATCCATGAACACCTCAAGGAATTTTTCAACCATATCAGAGAAAATGGCTAGCATGCACTATTGAAAGGTCACGAGCGCATTGCATAGTCTCAAAGGCATCCTCCTATAGGTAAAGGTCCCGAATGGGCAGGTGAAGGTTATCTTCTCCTGATCATCTGGGTGGACCGCAACTTGATTATACCCGGTACCCATCCAAAAAATAGTAGAAGTTCTGGCCCGCTAGCCTTTCTAGGATTTGATCAAATGAATGGAAATGGGAAGTGAAAAGCAAGGTGTAGTCCCAAGAAGGGGGGTGAACTGGGTTTTAAAAATTTCTTTTAATTCCTTTTAAGATTCCTTAACCTTCTTTTATTTCTTTGAACCAATTCTTGACTTGTTTGTTTAATTCTTTAATCACTCAAGAACTTTGTTCTTTTAATTCAATCAATCAACACAACTATGAAAACCACCAAGCAACCAAACCAATCATTCAAGTAACCAAGCCAATCATTCACAATTTGAAAACAAACAACCAAATTATTTGCCAAGCACAAGCTACCTGCAGCACTTAAAATAGTTTGTTTGTTTATATAAGCCCTACATATATAAAATTTGTATTTGCTGATATAAAGCCCTGTATTGATTGTTTTGCTTCTTTAATATGATGTACAATACAACATCCAATCAACACAATATCTACACTCTTCTTAATATTCAGAACTCAACTAAACTCTCAGTTAATTTATCCTTAGGCTGTTAACAAAGTAAAGTACTCTCATATGGTTTTCGCAAGATATGGTGTAACCAATGTACTCCCTTTCGATTTCTGCAACCCAAATCAAAATCAGACTTTAAGTTTACTTGGTTTCGTAGTATATATGATTTCCAATTTAAACCATCCACGCGATTTAAATGTGTTAAAAATAAAGAGTAAGGGAAAGAAAAAGTGAGGCGGAGATTTTTACTTGGTTCGGCTTATACCCATTCTATGTCCTCGCCTTTGGCAAACCACCAAATGATTCACTAAACATGTTCTTTTAATGGGCGGAACAATACCTTTATAACACTCCTTGGTTAAGGCTAGAGCCCGCCTTCTCCAAACGATATCCCCTCGTTCGGTCACTCCTTAACTAGGCTAAAGCTCGTCTGTCTAAGCAATATCCCCTTGCTTAGCCAACGATCCGAACACCTCGAACCATCCAAGAACTACAAAAAATATAAAGAAAATACTGCGTACAAAGCACTCTCATAACAGAGTAGATTAGTACAATTTCAGCTCTAGGTGCTTCAATAATTTAAATACCACAAAGAAATATAATTGAAGCTCAAAAGTAGAATTCACCAAGGGTTCCTTTGTGCTTTGAGAAAATTCAGTGCGAGAACCTTGGGATGGTATTTCAGCAGAAATTCATATGATTTCTCTTCAAAAAAAGTTTGAGCAATTCAAATCTTTGAAAGAGGTTGAGAGATTTGATACAAGTGTGTTGTGTGATTTCTCATCTCTTTTAAATCTTGAGATTAAGGAAGTATTTATAGGCATTCTAGGCTTAGTTTCCTTATTCCCCAAGTGACTTGGAGTGTCTCCTAAGTTTTTACAACGTTTATATTTTGAAAAACCAATTTTTGAAATCTTTTCATTGGAGTTTAAAAAATAAAACCTGTGGAGTCAATCGACTGGACAGGCAACTGAGTAGTTCAAAAAACACAGGGTCAATCGGCTAGATAGGTGGCTGACACCATTCTGTCTCCCATAAATTAATTCAAGAAATTGTTAGTTGGCTGGCGAGACACAGTTCATTTTGGGTCAATTGGCTAGTTGACAGTCGACTGGGTGATTTTACCTTTGTTAAGTCAATCGACTGGACATATTATTTTTGTTCTTTTTTGTCAATTGGTTGAATGAACCAAGGTCTTTTTTGTCAGTCGGCTGGGTAGACCATTAACTGTTTTTTCCTTTTTGGTTTTTCAAATTTAGTTTCGCTCATATGTTTTGATCTTTCATAAAACCATTTTCCAAGGTTTTTAAAAGGTCTCTAAGTCCATATAACATCCCCTAAAGAGCTCCAACAATATTTCAAAAGATATTTAAATATTAAAGCACTTGAATGAAGACTTCTAAATTTTTTGTTAATCTTGAAAAGTTTGAGTCTCCATGCTTTGGTCTTTTCATCTTCTAGATTTAAGATACTTCAAGATTTTCATTGAGTTCTTCTTTATCTTCAAGCTTTACCTTTGATGCTTAAATTCTTGAAGAAACTTTCACTTGACTTGTCTTTAATTTCCAAGCTTGTATCTATGACAAATGTGAGTGACGAGATATATTTACCTGAAATAGAAACTCAACAACACATGTTAAACCATCTACATTTGTTATCATCAAAACAAGATTGAAAAACCTAGTTAGGCCAGTAGGAAGTGCTCCTTGTGGGTGAGGTTATTGAGTTTCTGGTACTCGATGCACACTCGCCACCCACTAGTGACGCGAGTGAGGATACCTTCACCCTTATCATTTTCAACGATTGTGATTTCTGAGTTCTTGCGAACCACCTACGTGGGGCTCACAAACTTACTATCGAAAATAGGAAATATTATTCCGGCATCTAGGAGTTTTACCACTTCCTTCAACACCACATCTTTCATATTGGGGTTTAACCTCTGCTACATCTTATGAATAGGTTTAGCATTCAACTCAAGGTGAATCCAATGCATATAGAAAGATGGATCTATACCCCTAAGGTCCGCCACTGACCACCTTATAGCTCTAATAAATTTTTTTCAGGACATGAATGAGCCAAGACTCTTGCAAACTAGTCAAGTTAGATGAAAAGATAACAGGTAGGGTCTCGTGGGGGCCTAAGAAGACATACTTGTGGAAAGCCGAAAGGGGCTTCAACTCAAGCCATGGTGGGGCCGTGATGGAAGGACGTGCAAGAATACTAGAAAGAGTAGGAAGGGTTTCAAATTTAGCTTTCTAAGGCCTTTTCTCTAGACTAAAGGCCAAGCCACTGATAGTAGAAATATGCTCACACGGGTCCTCTAGACATAAGATGGAAGGAAGATCAAGCAGAAGCATAGCCTCAAGGGGGTCCCTTAAAAGAATTGAGGCAACTTCCTCACCACACTCGTCAATCATATCTACATCCACGCATTGGATGTCATAGGATAGGTGTTGGGAGGCACAAAAAATATTTAGCTTAAGCTTCATGTTACCGAACGATATATCCATGACACTAGTCCTACACTGGATACTTGCATTAGTCGTGGCTAAGAATGGTCAACCTAGGAGGATAGGGATATGTTTTTTGGCCAGGTCGGTAGGTCCCATGTCTAAGACAACAAAGTCAATTGGGAAATAGAATGTATCGACCTTCACTAGGATATCCTCAACAACACCCCGTGACACTTTCACGAATTAGTCAATGAAGCTCAAAGTGACATAGGTAAGCTTAAGCTCTCCCACACCAAATTTTTGGTAAACCGAAAAAGGAAGTAGGTTCACGTTTGCTCCCAAATCCAAAAGGGCCTCATCAATGGTGTAATCGCCTATCACACATGAGATGGTGGCAATGTCGGGATTGTTAAGCTTTGGGGGAATGTGACCTAATAGAATGGAGCTCACATGCTTGGTCAACTAGAATCTTTTGTTCATGTGGACCTGATATTTGCGCTTTTGGGTGCATAGGTTCTTGAGGAATTTTGCATAGGCAGGCACTTGTGTAATTGCATCTAAGAGGGGAAGATTAATCTTAACTTGCTTAAATGTGTCCAAGGTCTCCTGATCGTGCCCTGGTCGAGGGTATCTATGAAACTGCTTTAAACTGGCACTCTGGAATCTTCTAGCTCGACCTAGTCGCCCCTTGTGACTTCTTGATCCCACCACTTGGTCGATCACGGAACTTCTGCTGCAATTGAATCAAGGTCAAAAAGACCTAGTCGAGTTGTGATTTGCACTTGGTCGAGCCTTGTGCTTCCAAATTTCTGCATTAACTTCATGCACTACATAACTCTTCGATTTAAAAACTGATTTCCTAAAACATCAAATATACAACGTGTAACTCCAAACAATATGTTGACTTTAGTGTAATCCCAAGAGGAGGCGTGAATTGGATAATTAAAAATTTGTAGGTCAAATAATTCGCAATTAGTATTTTCGCAACCTAGAGTTGATCTAAACAAATATTAAATTTTCATATCACAAGCTAGTAGATAATCACCACACGTCTCCAAATTCTAGCAATCACAATCCAGTATCTACAAATCCAAGCAGTGGATTCAACACATTTATGTAAATAAGCAAGCACAATGAAATAAAGCAAGAAAGTAAATGTGACACCAGATATGTTATCGGGGTTAGGCAACAGTGCCTACGTCCCCGCATTGAGCTAACAAGTAGGAGGATGTCCACTAGCCCCCAACCATTACAACTAATCTTTACGAGTTAGATCAACACCCCTTCAGGCCACGCCTGGAATACAACAGATAAACAATATAAATTTTCATGTACAATATCAATGCTTCTCCAATAAGCAAGTTGTACCAATATGCACAATCAATGCACTCACAGATAATAGTAATTTATGTTCAAGTGAGATCAAGTCAACACAATGTATTAACTCACAATAGTATGTGTATCTATATGTCTAAGTGTGAGTAAGTGAGATCAATGATTCAGAAAAGGATTTTCACAATACGAATAGTCAAAGAATCTCTACAACCCTAAACAAGTATCACAACAATATTTTTCAAATATTTAGAACAACAAGTGTTTAGGGTTTAATCTTGCAAAAGATTTATCAAGAATAAAATGCAAGATTTCAAGTCTTGCAATTAGAATGCCAAGACTCAGAAGCAAGGACTAGATTTTCCCAATCAATATTTATATATGAAATACTATGGGAATAATCGTAATAGCCAACTCTCAAGAAAGATTTTCAAAAGTATATGATTATGTGAGACTATAATCCAAGAGATATGATCAAGGATAATGCACACACAACAATAAAATCAAACTCCTTTCAACTTGCAATTGATTTGCAAGTGAGGAGTATAAGGGATTAAAGCTCTCTACTCAAAATGATTTTTGCAAGTAGGAAAATGAGAGAGTACGAAAAATTATACTTGAAAGTGTGGAGTATGATCAATGGGAGTGTAAAAATTTGAGAGAATATTTTCTTAATCACTTTTTCTAATCAAGTGCTAATTAAGACAAATGAATGGGTATATATAGACATCCATAAAAATAAAAAAAAATAGTTAGGGACACAGAGATCTTTTTGGAAAAAAATTAATAGGGTTTAATTAAAATTAACCCTCTTTATCCATGGTTAAAATTTTGCCAACCCAATAGTTTCGATTGACCAAGGACAAGGTTCAATCGACTACTTTTATAATTTCGGTCGACTTAGGAAAATTTGAACTACAAGTTTGGTCGACCATATCAAGGGGTTTCTGAACCCTTCGTGGGTTCAATTTAGTATGGTCAACCGAGCAATGTCAACATATTGACTTCTGACCTGTTTGGTCGACCAAGACATTTATACTGTCAAGGGTTTGGTCGACCAAGACCAATTAAAAATGTGCATTTAAGTTCATTTTTGCCTCTGTGCTTTATCAACCTCGTGTGCATAAGCATATGACATTTAAGTTTAAAGGGTGATGGTTCTATGGTCATTCTAAGGCCTCTTGAGCATAAATACCTATTATGCATAATATGCAAATTATTACAAACCAAGGAATTTAAATTGCATTTACAAGAGTAAAATATTGGTCTTCATTTCCTTTTGCTTCTTCAAATGTCATCTTGTGGTGTGAGCATTAAGATCTTTATGGCTTCCACCGTGTCCTTACCCTTGCATGCAAAGTATGGTCCTATTTACAAACTCAAGGCATAGTTAATAAACAAAGATATTTATTATTATCAAAACGGGATATGACCTATAAGGTCAACATTCTCCCCCTTTTTGATGACGACAAATACTTTAAGCAAAAATGGGTAAAGCCTTGAAAGGCTTCCCCTAAGAATATGCATAATAGAAATGTATAATAAAGCTCAAGCATATGCGGAAGGAAGATACCAAATAATTAATCATGCAATTTTAAAATTTTTGGCAGTTAGAACTCAACCCAATTTGATTTATTTAACTCAACCCAATTTGATTTATTTAATTTTCCCAGTTTTGCATGCCTCTCCCCCTTTTAGCATCAACAAAAGGGCTAAGGTAGATAAGTTTTGAAAGAAACCTTAGATAGAGGCTTATAAGCATGCAGAGGATAATAGTCATTCAAATACAAGATTTAGTTTTGGGAATATTTTAGAAATTTCGACAGCATGTCGTTTTAAAGTAGAGCATTTCCCAAAAAAAAAAATGTGTATATCAAGGGCCTGATTGATTTCAACAAATAGTTTACAATATTCCACATCAATCAACTCAAGCAATCTAGTATGGATCAAAGCAGTTCATATAATAAGTACATTACTTCCAACATCCAAAAGATAGTATAGCCATGCAATGCAAAATGGATAACAAAAGTGATCTCTCAAAGTATGAAGTATGTTAATAATTGATGTGAGAGAATGTTTAAATTTTCAGAGTCGTAGTTTTCTAAGTTAAGAAGCTCTCCCTCAGTTTATGCACTCAATCATACTCCTAGGTGGCATCTTTACTGTGCATTAGGTCTAATTCACGTCCAATTTATATAAATCTATCCTTTTGAAGAGGTTTTTTGAATATGTCAGCCCACTATTCATTAATGCACACAAACTTAAGTGCCACATTCCCATTTTGCACATGATCACGAATAAAATGATGTCTAATTTCGATGTGTTTGGTTTGTGAATGTGAGATGAGATTCTTTGAGATATTGATTGCACTCATGTTATCACATTTGATTGGAACCGTGTCATAGTGCAAACCAAAATCCATAATTTGTTGCTTCATATAAAGTGTTTGAGCACAACAACTTCCAACGGCAATATATTCAGTTTCGGCTGTGGATAAGGCAACTGAGTTCTGTTTCTTGGAGAACCAAGAAACTAGATATTGTCCTAAGTAATGACAAGTGTCACTAGTGCTCTTTCGATCTATTTTACTATCGAAAAAGTTAGCATCCGTGCAACTAAGAATCTCAGAAGAAGTATGCTTAGGGTACCACAATCCTAATTCAATAGTCCCAAAAAGGTACCTAAGTATCCTCTTAACTGCTAACAAGTGAGACTCCTTAGGTGCAGCCTGAAATCTAGCACACATACAAAAGTTAAACATAATATCAGGCCTGCTAGCTGTATGATACAAGAGACTACCAATCATACCACGATAGAGTTTGACATCAACAAGAATACCTTGCTCATCTTTGTCAAGTTTAGTGGAAAAGTTTATAGGAGTTTCTAGAATTTTACCATCTTCCATATTAAATTTCTTGAGCAAGTCCCTAAAATATTTTGATTGGCATATGAAAGTCCCATGTTTGGCTTGTTTGATCTGGAGTCCTAGGAAGAAGTTCAGTTCACCCATCATGCTCATTTCAAACTCGTTTTACATGCATTTGGCAAATTCATCACAAAATTCATCATTTGTAACTCCAAAGATAATATCATCAACATATATTTGTACAAGGAGCATGTGATCATTTTTAGATTTAATGAAAAATGTAGTGTCAATATTTCCTTTGGTAAATCCATTTTCTAGGAAAAAAATCACTAAGCCTCTCATACCAAGCTCTAGAAGCTTGTTTCAATCCATACAAGGCTTTGGTCACACGATATACATGATTAGGATATTTATGATTCTCAAATCCTGTTGGTTGTTCTACATAGACCTCCCCATTGATATAGTCATTTAAAAATGCGCTTTTAACATCTATTTGATATAATTTAAAGTCTTTAAAAGTGGCATAAGCAAGTAACATGCAAATGACTTCCATCCTAGCGATGGGAGCATATGTTTATTCAAAATCTATACCCTCCCCTTGATTATACCCCTGGGCTACTAACCTAGCTTTGTTTCTAATCACTACTCCATTTTCATCCTTTTCTTGTTTCTATAAACCCATTAGGTTCCAATAATTGTGTGATCATTAGGTCTAGGAACTAGGGTCCAAACTTTGCTTCTTTCAAATTGATTTAGCTCTTCTTGCATAGATAGTACCCATAATTCATCCTCTATGGCTTCATTTATATTTTTACGTTCTTCCTGAGATAAGAATGCAAAATGACTAACCAGGTTTCTTAAGGAAGAACGTGTGGCAACTCCACATGAGGGTTCACCTATAATTTGTTCTAAAGGATGGTTCCTAACAAATTTCTAGTCTCTAGGTAGTTCCTAAACCTCATTTTCAGCTTTATTATCTTCAATTGATTTATTATTAATCTCTAAATTCTTATCTATATTATTTTCAATGGAGAGATTCCCTAATCCTATTCTAATTTCAATATCATCTTCATCAGTTCTTTTAGAGAAAGGATTAGACTCATCAAAGACTACATGGATGGACTCAATAACAAACAATGTTCTTTTATTAAATATCCTATAAGCATACCCTGTAAGCTCTGCTGTCAAGTGAATAACCTAGAAAAATTCCTTCATCATATTTCAAGTCAAACTTTCCTAGGTGCTCATTATCCCTAAGCCCAAAGCATTTATAGCCAAAGACATGATAATAAGAGATGTTTGGTCTATGGCCATTCCATAATTCATAGGGAGTTTTATTAACTATCTAATTAAGACTCTGTTCATTACATAGGAAGCAGTGCTCACTACTTCAGCCCAAAAATATTTGGGTAATTTATGTTCATTAAGCATTGTTCTACCCATTTCTTGCAAGGACTTATTCTTTCTATCAACAACACCGTTTTGTTGTGGAGTCCTAGGTGCAGACAAATTATGAGATATACCCTCTAAGCCACAGTAGTTCTCTATGCCTTCATTTTTAAATTTTGTTCCCTTATCACTTCTAATGTGTGTTATTTTGTACCATTTTTCATTTTGGATTCTTTTACAAAGTCTAGTAAATTGTTCGCATAATTCATCTTTATGTGTAAGAAATAGTACCCATGTGAACCTAGAATAGTTGTCTACAATTACAAATTTATATAATTTTCCTCCTAGACTCTGAACTTGATTAGGACCAAATAAGTCTAAGTGCAACATTTGAAGTGGCCTAGTTGTGGATATGATTTTCTTTTTCTTGAAACTAGATCTCGTTTGCTTACCCATTTGACATGCATCACAAATTTTATTTTTCACAAAAGGTGTTTTTGGTAAGCCTTTAAATAAGTCCTTTTTCACAAGTTTTGACAGTATATCCATGCTAGCATGCCCTAGATGTCTATGCCACAACCAACTTGTTTCATTTATAGCAGAAAGACATGTTACATGTTGTGAAGCTAAGTTATCAAAACTAGTGGTGTAAACATTTTCGTGACGATCAACAGTAAAAAGAATTTTGTTATCATATTTATTCTCAACAATGCATTTGTCATTTTCAAAGGACACTCTATAACCTTTATCACACAATTGACTTATACTCAGTAGGTTATGTTTTTAACCATCAACTAATAAGACATTATCAATAACAAGGGAAGGTTCCTTACCAACCTTACATACTCCGATGATTCTGCCCTTTGCATTGTCTCCGAAGGTCATGAACCCTCCTTCCTTTGGTGCAATGGACGCAAACTTGGCTTTGTCTCTAGTTATATGTCGTGATCAGCTGCTATCCATATACCACTTGTCCTTAGATGAGGACGACCTCAAGCACACCTACAAAAATATTTAAGTAACTGATGCTGGTACCCAAATCTTGTTGGGTCCATAGGGGTTAGTGATTGATTCACCTTTAACTATCCATACTTTCTTGATTTTCACATTTCTATTTCTAAATGGATAGTCAAATTGAATACGACCTTTTTGTTTACATTTATAACATGTCATTTGTCTAAATGAATATTTAGGTGGAATGTGTGTTTTTGATTCACGAACAAAATGTCCCAAATGAAGATCATTTCGACTTTTATTTTAAATTCCATTAAACCCAAGACCTTCTTTATCAAGTGAATTTCATTGGGCCCCAAGAAGTTTTTAAAAATGGTTTTGGCCCTCTGTAAATTTATAGATAATTTTGGAGTTATCCTCCAATTTTCTTTCAAGCTCTGGAATTTTCAAATCCTTTTCTTTAAGTGACGTGGCATGGGATTTTTTTTCCAATTTCAAAACGTTTTGACCAATTTTCACATTTTTTTTTTCAAAACACCATTTTCCTTGGTCATCTTATTTAACAATTTAAAGACACAAATATATTCATACTGCAGTTCTTTATATGTAGGCATGCTGTCAAAATCAGTATCATCATCATAATAGTAGGACGATAAAGAGCAAGATGATAGTACCTCATCATTGTGTGCCATCAAGCACAAGTTAGCAACCTCAGTATCACTAGAGTCCGTGTCTGAATCATTGCTATTATGTTTGTCCCACGATGTGCCGGCTTTCATTGTTTTCTTTTTTTTCTTTGAATCCTTTTTCAACAATGGGCAATCTAGTTTAATATGCCTAACTTTGTTACAATTGTAGCATGTGGGAGCATTTGATTTTTCTTTTCTTTTTCTTAACTCTCCCTTTTCATATGTTGAGCCCTGGAACCTTCTATATGGTCTACTATTCTTTCTAAAGAACTTACTAAATTTCCGGGTAACCATAGTCACGTCTTCTCCTAACTCTAGTTCACTGCATTCACTAGAGGTGTTAGTATATGTTTTCAAAGTAGTTACTTTCTTTACTCTATTGTGCTCATTCAGTCTCTCATTAATAGCCATCTCATATTTGATGAGTGACCCTATCAATTCATCTAGAGTCACTACTTTTAAACGCCTACCCTCGACAATGGCAGTAGTCTTGGCTTCCCAAACTGGTGGCAATCCCCTAAGAATTTTTTTAATCATTTCGTATGTGGGATATGTTTTGCCTAGTGCATGTAATGAGTTAGTGATGTGAGTGAAACGAGTGTGCATGCTCTGTATGGATTCACTAGTGTTCATCCTGAATGCCTTATACTCACTAGTCAACATGTCAATTCTACTATCCTTAACATATCTAGTGCCCTCATAAGTAACCTCTAATTTATCTCATATTTCCTTTGCAGTTGTGCATGCAATAACCCTATTGAATTCATTTGCATCAAATGCACAATATAAATTATTCATAGCAGTTGCATCAACATTTACTGCTTTCATGTCATTAACAGTGTATTCTTCCTCAGTCTTAGGTACACTAGCACCCTCTACAGTTTTAATGGGAACATAATTTTCTCTGGATACCACTCTCCACACCTTCCAATCAATGTTTTGAACTTAAATACGCATCCCCAGTTTCCAAAAAGTGTAGTTCACACCACTGAAAACAGGAGGACATGTGGACGAGTGTCCCTCAGCAAAAGGGGTTACATTAACATGAGTCATTTTGATCTTTTTGCAGAAAAACGATTAAGTCTAAGCAACTAGGCTCTAATATCAAATGTTGACTTTAGTGTAATCCTAAGAGGGGGGTGAATTGGATAATTAAAAATTTCTAGGTCAAATAATCCGCAATCAATATTTTCACAACCTAGGGTCAGTCTAAACATATAATAAATTTTCAGATCACAAGCAAGTAGATAATCACCACACGTCTCCCAGTTCCAGTAATCAAAATCGAGTATCTACAAATCCAAGCAGTGGATTCAACACATTTATGTAAATAAGTAAGCACAATAAAATAAAACAAGAAAGTAATGTGACACCAGATATGTTATCGGGGTTCAGCAACAGTACCTACGTCCCCGCCTCGAGCTAACAAGCAGGAGGATTTCCACTAAAACCTTTGCTCACTTGCAGGTGGAGCGGCACCGTTTACAAAGCCTCTCCTTACTAGGCGAGGTAAACTCCAAGTCAAATTAATAGGGCTAACCCCAATCTTTATAACCAATCCTTATGGGTTAGATCAACACTCCTCAGGTCACGATTGGAATACAATAGATAAACAATATAAATTTTCGTGTACAATATCAATGCTTCTCCAATAAGCAAGTTGTACCAATATGCACAATCAATGCACTCATAGATAATAGTAATTTATGCTCAAGGGAGATCAAGTCAACACAATGTATCAACTCACAATAATATATGTATCTATATGTCTAACTATTAGAAAGTGAGATCTTTGATTCAAAATAGAATTTTCACAATATGAATAGTCAAAGAATCTCTACAATCCTAAACAAGTATCACAACAATATTTTTCAAATATTTAGCACAACAAGTGTTTAGGGTTTGAGCTTGCAAAAGATTTATCAGGAATAAAATGCAAGATTTCAAGTCTTGCAATTAGAATGCCAAGACTCGGAAGCAAAGACTAGATTTTCCCAATCAATATTTATATATGAAATACTATGGGAATAATTGCAATAGCCAACTCTCAAGAAAGATTTTCAAAAGTATATGATTATGTGAGAGTATAAGCCAAGAGATATGATCAAGGATAATGCACACACAACAATAAAATCAAACTCCTTTCAACTTGCAATTGATTTGCAAGTGAGGAGTATAAGGGATTAAAGCTCTCTACTCAAAATGATTTTTGCAAGTAGGAAAATGAGAGAGTATGAAAAATTATACTTGAAAGTGTGGAGTATGATCAATGGGAGTATAAAAATTTGAGAGAATATTTTCTTAATCACTTTTGCTAATCAAGTGCTAATTAAGACAAATGAGTGGGTATATATAGACATCCATAAAAAAAATAACCATTAGGGACATGGAGGTCTTTTTGGAAAAAGATTAATAGGGTTTAATTAAAATTAACCCTCTTTATCCATGGTTAAAATTTTGCCAACTCGATAGTTTCGGTCGACCAAGGACAAGGCTCAGTCAACCTAGGCAAATTTGAACTACAGGTTTGGTCGACCATATCAAGGTGTTTTTGAACCCCTCGTGGGTTCGGTCGACGAAGGCAAAGATCCGGTCGACTACTCATCTAGGTTCGGTCGACCAAGGCTAACTTGAACTACATATTGTTGGGGAGTTAGGCACTTTATGGTTCAATTGACCTAGAACAGTGCGTTCAATTTAGTATGGTCGACCAAGTGAAGTCAACATGTTGACTTCTGACCTATTCGATTAACCGAGGCATTCATACTACCAAGGGTTTGGTCGACCGAGACCACTTAAAAATGTGCATTTAAGTTCATTTTTGTCTCTGTGCTTTATCAACCTTGTGTGAATAAGCATGTGGCATTTAAGTTTAAAGGGTGATGGTTCCTATGGTCACTCTAAGGCCTCTTGAGCATAAATACCTATTATGCAAGAATTATTACAGACCATTATTACAGACCAAGGAATTTAAATTGCATTTACAAGAGTAAAATATTAGTCTTCAATTCCTTTTGCTTCTTCAAATGTCATTTTGTGGTGTGAGCATTAAGATATCTATGGCTTCCACCGTGTCCTTACCCTTGCGTGCAAAGTATGGTCCTATTTACAAAATCAAGGCATAGGTAATAAATACAGATATTTGTCATTATCAAAATGGAATATTACCTATAAGGTTAACACAATAATAAGAAGTTATAATTACAAAGTTAATAGAAACATCGCACATGTAAATGGGGGACTAAATAAGCATATTTAGGAACACATCAATGCGGCTGCTTGTGATCCGAGCTGGAACTCCCTATGTCATCTCCACCTTGAGTTTCTAACTCCACCAGCACTCATGGCTAATCTCTCAAGTTAGGACTCCCTGCATGTCTACCCTAAGTCTCTAACTCCACCTGAATCGCATGCTTGTTGTTGCTGTGATTTTTTGGCATATGTTTCTTTATTTCTTCCTAAGTATGCCGTAACATGGCTCTCTCATCAAAAATCATGTCCCTACTGATCATCACCTTGTTTTCCACTGGATCCCACAACTTGAACCCTTTCATGCCTTTCTGATATCCCAAAAAGATGCACCGTCTATACTTCACCTCAAACTTAAATCTCTCCTCACTGAGAATGTGCACATAAGTTGGACACCCAAATACTCTAAGTCCAAAGTAGTCTACCTTTTCTCCTATCCATACTTCCTAAAAAACATTCCCATTCTGTGATTCCCTTGGTTATTTTTTTATCAAGAAACACGTCATACTAACTGCCTTGACCCAGAAATTCATGGTGAGCCCAGCATGCAACCTGAGGCACCAAGCCCTTTCAGCAAGGATTTGATTCATCCTCTCCGCCACAACATTTTGTTGCTGTGTCCAATGTATAGTAAAATGCCTCCTCATGCCCTATTGCTCTCAAAAGTCTCTAAATGCTGAGTTTGTGTACTCAGTTCCATTGTCTATCCTGAGGAACTTGATCTTTCTCCTGGCTTGGTTTTCCACCTCAGCTTTCGACAATTTAAACTTGGAAAACATCTCTGAATTGTGTCGCATGAAGTAAAACCTGACCTTTAGTTAGTAGTCATCGATAAAACTCACAAAATACACATGCCCCCCTCCCGTGATGCCACTCTCATCGGTCCCCAAACGTTCGAATGAGTGTAGTCTAGTACTCCATTCATCTTGTGTGTGGTTGTCATGAACTAAATTTTGTTCTAATTCCCAAGCACAGAGTACTTGAAAAACACTAGCTTACATGATTTTACTCCCTTAAGAAGATTCCTCTTGTGAAGTTGCCTCATCTCATGCTCTCCCATATGCCCTAGATGCATATGCCATAGAGAATTACTGTCAGACTTAGACTCTAGGGTGGCCGCTCCACCTACAACCGTGGTACCCAACAGTGTATATATATATTACCTAGACACTCTCTTCCCATTCATCATGGTTAGAACTCCATTTCTCACCTTCATTACCCCATCTTTAGACTTGTAACTGAACCCATTACAATCCAAGGTGCCTAACGAAACCGGATTCTTCCTCAACTCTGGTATGTGTTTCACATCACACAACGTCCTCACCACACCATCATACATCTTGATTCTAATATTCCCCATCCCAATCACTTTGCACGTAGCATCATTTCCCATTAGAACGGAACTAGAACTGACCAATTTGTATGTAGTGAACCAATCCTTGTTGGGCTTTATATGACATAAACACGCAAAGTCCAAATCCAAGAATCTGCAAACTCATCCGACCCCCATGAAACCAACAACATATCACCATCACTGCTTCCAAAGTATCATTCTCTAACTACATTCATAGTTGTTGACAAACCTTCTTTGTTTTCAGCAACTCCCTTCCTTCTCTTCGAACACTCAAATTTTATATGTCCTCTTTTCCCGCACTTAAAACACCACACATCCTTCTTCTTCCTGGACTTGGACCGAGCCCTATGGTTGCTTGATCCACCATGAAAATCGCTCCTCCCATGATCCTGATTCAACTTCGCCACTAGCCCTTCAGCATATGAACCCTTGTCGCTGGCCTTCTTCCTTTGGTG
Organism: Malania oleifera; assembly: GCF_029873635.1. Lineage (NCBI taxonomy): Eukaryota > Viridiplantae > Streptophyta > Magnoliopsida > Santalales > Ximeniaceae > Malania > Malania oleifera. Next base: position 98,860,124 of record NC_080421.1, read on the forward strand.
GAATAGCAATTGTTGACTTCTTGAATCCAATCCCTACTTTGATGCTAACAAAGCATAAATATCTTACCTGTGCACTGAGCTTATGAACAGGGTTAGTTCTTTGCATGCACGTATGGTAAGGACACAAGGAAGTCATAAGGACCACACAAATCATACTTCATGATGGCTTAATAGGAGGGCAAAAGAATGAAGACATTTTTGTGTTATATTGTAATGCATTTAATATTTGGGTCTGTAATAATGCTCTACATGCATGATAAGGATGAATGCTTAATGACCATAGATTGACCCATAAGAACCAATACCCCTAAAATAAAATGCCACAGCTTATTCACATAGGGTTGAAAAAGTTCAAGGGCCAAAATGGATTTAAAAAAGACTTTGGTCGATCGATGGTCGACCATGGCCATATTTTTTTTTGTCTTAATTTAAAAAGCCTAAGCCTTAGACTGACCTTAAGTTCCTAAGTACTTCATGAAAAATCCCCTATGACTTAAAAGTTATACCATTAGGAACAGGGGTGTCTTTCTAAACAAAATAAGGACATAACTTAACTTTGAAAAAGCTTTTGGCAACTGAACAGAGGGTGTTATAAATACCCCGATCGACCGAACTAGTAAAAAGTCAATACTTTAACTTGGCTTGGGCGGCCGATCCAAAAATGAACGTAAGTCGACCGAACCCTAGTCTTGACTTTTTCCAACTTCCCCGGCCGCCCGAACTTATAGTTCAAAATCACCCCAGGCGATCGAATTGTGAAGTTCGGCAAACCGAACCACTCACCAAGCGACCGAAAGCACGAACGATTGGGAAATCGCCTTGGCTTCATCCAATCGGACTCACCCAAAAGCACCCGAACCCAATACATGCTTTGTGTTTGTTCGGGCAACCGAATCTTTTGGATTGCCAAGAAATAACCACGATAATTGGGGTTAAAAATTAATTAAACTTTTTCAAAATATCTAATGTGTCCCCAACGACTATTTTTTTAAGCTAATCTATATATACCCTTTATTTGTTTTGATTAGTATGGGATTTAGCAAATGGATTAACAAAAATCCTCTCAATTTTTTTATACTCCCATTTGCCCATACTTCATACATTCAAGCCAAATTTTTCATACTCTCTCTAACATTCTTTGCAAAAATCATGTAGCAAAAGAGAGTATCATTCTTGTTCTCCTCACTTGCAAATTATTTGCCAATTCAAAAGGAGATTGATTGAGCTTCATTGTGTGCTTTAAACTCTTGTTTACAAAATCCATACTCTCACATTTTCATTATTTTAAAATCCCTTTTGAGAGTATTATTTTAAAGTTCTTCCCATATTACTTGATTGCAACATCTTAATCTTTGGGAAAAATTTTTAGAGCTTGTGTGTCTTTGTAAATTCATTACAAGACTCAAGAGCTTCTTTGGTGATTATTGAAAATTATTTTTGAAGCAAATATTTATTATTACCTATACTTGATTGTAGAAATACATTTGTGGTAGTCATAATATTGTGCATTGATAAATATTTGAAGTACATTATATCTTGAATCAAGGAACTCATTCGTTAGCATCTCTCACATTATCATATACCTTATTTGATTGAAAGATATATTTTACATACTTACTTGAGCATAAATCCTTATCATACTTGAGTGCATTGATTATACTGTGCTGAATTGTTGTACACATTTGCTTTTGAGAAGCATTATGCTCGTACGAAAAATATTTCATTTGAATATTGGTTGTATTCCCAACGTGTGGTCGGAAGAGAGAGACTAGCCTTGTGAATAGTCCCGAATTGCTCAGACTTGGTTAGGAGACACCAGACTGGTTTAGACCTGGTTAAGAGAACTAGGTGCACCATCCTGGTAAGGTGTTGTAAAGGTTGGGGTTAGCCCTATTAATCTGACCTGGGGTATTCCCTTGCCCAGTAAGGAGGAGGGAGGTTGTAAATAGTGTTGCTCTACTCCCAAGTGAGCAATCTTAGTGGAATCCTTTTACTTGTTAGCTTGAGATGGGGATGTAGGCAGTATTGGCCGAACCTCGACATCATATCTAGTGTCAACTTTATTTATCTACAATTTATTTTCCGTACCTATATGATATTTTTCATTACTCTGATTATACTATTTATGGGCATTGAGTGATTGACAATACTAAGTGTTGACTCTATGAGTCCAATCCGTTTTTTGATAATGACAAATCACTTGATATTTGATGTATGCATTGAGTTTGTGAATAGGACTTACACTAAGCATGCACGGAAAGATAACGAGTCATGGATGCCATAAAGTAAAGCTTATAGTACCATAGAACTCAAAGAGTATGAGAATCAAGATGCAAGTGGCAAAGTTCAAGAATGTCTTGGGAATGGGTATTTAGAACTCATGTATCTACATTTTCATATGATTTATCTTGAGGCTCAATATAACTTATAATGATTTTAGGATTCATGCATTTCATGTACATCATTAGAGTACTTACATGGGCTTAGAAATGTGTTTAAAATCATGAAAACCTGTTTTGTAAAAGACCCAAGCAAAGAATCAAAGTAAAATTTTAAACTGAAAATGAATATGTGTGAAAAAGGGGACTTCGGTAGCCTGAAGTTAACCTCAGGTGCCTGAAGAATTTCTTCGGTATCCTGAAGATTAAGTTTAGTAGCCTGAAGAATTAAATGGGAAAGACAGAACCTGACAGAGGTACCTCGGTCGCCTGACCTTGGAACCTCAGGCGCCTGAAGTTGACATTTCAAGAGCCTGAAGTCAAGTTCGGTTGCTTGAACTCGCGGGAAAGCCTAAAAATCAGTTCTTTATTAAAAAGACACGCGAGGTATCTTATTGATCCAATGGCTGAGATCAATTCTAAGAGTTATATACTATATATTATGAATATCTAAACCCTAGAAAAGAGAGATAGACACATAAGAAAGAGAAGAACACACCTTGTTGCAAGTTTGTTGATTATCTACTCTTAGTGCTATTCGTTTGCCTATACATCAATCTTATATCTTCAAGCTTGGGCAAATCAATTCATATTTTCAAAGGGAACTTGTTTACTTTACTGTACTTCAATCTAGTACTGAGGTTTGATCTTTTAAGTTATTAGTCTTGTGATTTTTGCATATCATCTCATTGTTTGTTTTTGACTAGTATTGAAAAGTATTGATCTTGAGTGTGCCTTTCGTACAAAAATTAATTTTCTAAGAGATCATTACTTGAGAAAGTTTATCTAACTTGGTAGATTAAATTTTGGTTCAAAAGCATATAAATATACATATATTGTTTCAAAGGGCTTCTTATTGAAAAACCTAGTTTTTGATTAAAAGAGCGATCTTGAAAGTATCTTTATATATACCAAACTATTTTAAACAAGATCATTATTTGTCTTATGGCGTGTGACTCATTGAAAGGTTTGATTCAAGTGTGTGGTTTCTAAAAGGATCTATCTTTAGATACATTAGAACTTGATTTAATATCCTTGATACTTATAAATATAATTTTAATTGAGGGATATTTTCTGCAAATTCATATACTCAGTTTTATGGTTAAGTACTTGAAATAAAACTTTGTGATTTTGATTGAGTGTATATTCAAGACAAAGTTTTTGCCAACAAGTTCACTTCAATTATATAAGTGTGCATTTTTGCAAAGTGAACCAAGAACCCTAGATTATTCCAAAATGTTTTGAATTTATCTTTACTTGAAAGTTTTGGTTAAAAAGGGATTTGTGTGTTGAGGCATATCATACATAAAACAATTTTATCATTTTCATTCATTCATGAGCTTCAAGTTATATCATATGTCAATGTTTTAGGAATTTGAATTGTACTCACCAGCTTTTGTTAGAAGCATTGTTTTTGAGTGTATTTTCCAGATTCTATTGTATACACAGTTCGGTGTGTGAACCGGTGTGAGAGGAGAGAATTGTATCTCTTGTAAGCAGTGGAGTAGGAGGAAGTTGTGCCTCTTGTAAGTAGCGGATTGTAAGGGAAGCTCCGTCCCACTTTAAGGAGCAGGGTTAGTGAATCCTTGAGTGGTTGCTCAAGGCAAGGACGTAGGCCAAGTAGGCTGAGCCTTGTAAAATCAGGGTTGCATTCTCTCTTCCCTTATCTTTTTATTTTTCGCATCGTATTTCAATTTCCAACTTGCGTATGTTGAATAATTTCACACCAACTTGATAAGTGACTAGTTAAACTTAGATATAGGGATTGATTGGTAAATAGGTTTCAAAGAATTTTTAAAATACCCAATTCACCCCCCCCCCCCTCTTGGGATTAAACCTTAATCAACACTAAGTTTGATTTACTTGTTTAAATATTTGCTCAGTAGTTTATATATTATATTGGTATATGTTCTAGACAGACCCTAGGTCGTGATATACCGCTATTGGATTAGTTATACATAGGAAGAAATTTTTAATACCTAATTCATCCCCTCTTGGGAATACGCCAATTCCAACAGCAGTGCACTCGTGATATCCTTCAACTCCATGGTTTTCTTTTCCCCAATTCAACGTCATAACCAGGTTTTCATATATAGGAGACGTCGATAGGGAATTTAGTAGCATCAATGTTTTATCCTCTTCCTTAAACTGCACATCAACACGTTTCATATGACTAATGATCTGATTGAAAGTGTTGATATTCTAAGTCAGGTTCGAACCCTCCACCATCTTAAGCCAATAAAGCTTTTGCTTAAGATACAACTTCTTCGTAAGCAACTTGGACATGTATTGGTTTTCGAGCTTCAACCAAATCACAGCTAGCAATTCCTCATCCATGATGTTGTACATCATGTCATTTGCCAAACGATGTTGGATAGTGGAGACCACCTTTGCTTCAAGCTCCTTCCAACTTGCGTCGTTTATGTTGTCTAGCTTCTTTCTATACAAAGCCTTCACCATCCCTTGCTCCACTAGTAAATTTTTCACCCAAAGTTACCAGTTCCATCAAACTTGCTCACATCAAACTTCATCGAAGAGACCCCAGCCATTGTTGAACCAATAGCTCTGATACCATGTAACACCACGACCCCGAGGGGCTTGGGATATTAACTTTTTACTATTGATTTACAGCGGAAGCAAATAAATTCGATTATTATTAAACCAAAGCGCTAATTATCCATATTACAATCACTTATTTTAAAAGAAGAAAATTACATAAGTATAAATATCTGGCATCATACTAATATTTCTAATAAATCTTTATTTTTCTAATCCCTACCCACATGTTTGCTAAGCCTGATTTCCAACATGGCCTTCAGAGTTATCTGAAATAAAAATATGATTGGAGTGAGACGACGCTCAATAAGTAAATAAGATTATTATTAGTGTGTGGCCAAAATGAGTTTTTTAAAAAATTTCGTAAAACAATATTTAATACTATAACTTCAAAATTTCTTTTAGAATAAATATAAATTTAAAAATTTCTACATAAAACTTTTGTCATTAATTACAACAGTAAAATTTTATAATTATATACTATAACTGTTAAATTAAACTTTTAACTTTAAAACTGTAAAAATATTTAATGATAAACATACATATACTTTTCCTTATACGTTTTCCTTAAATCGTCATTTAAGCACCAAAATGATCCTTTCCACGTAAACTTACACTTTTCCTTCAAATCATCAGTAATTTTGTACACGTAATTAAATATGTATAAACATATATTATAAAAACCACCCTTAGGCCTGTTTGCCGTAAGTCATGTTTACCCCGATGATTGGGTTGTGCGGTCCGAAGACTGGACTTAGTTGGCTGGCCGACCAAACTAAATCAACATACGTAAACTTTAAAAGAGATTTTCCTTATTAAGTCCTGGTCCGGAACCAGGTGTGCACTTAGGAGAAATCCACTAACATAAATAACCACTCTGTAAACAGTGTAAGTGCACTCTAATCCGTATAAACTTTAAGCTGCGGTACCGAGCATCTGTAACTTTGAACTTTCGTTGCCATAAGGGGTTTTAAAATCATCTTATTATAATTTATGTAATTTAAAATAATATCGTAAAAATCTCATCTTTACTCATATTTTCATAAAAAAATGCAACGTAGAAATAAACTCATGCCACACAATTTTTGTGTTAAAAATATATATAATTTTATTTTTGAAAAAAGATGCAAGTGTATTAAAGATAGAACTAGTATAATCAAATACGCGTAAAAATAAACTCATGGAAATTTTGTGGAACTAATTAATATAATTGAAATTTACTTATAAAATAAACTCGGGTATGAATTTTAAATAAAAAAAACTAACATAATCAAAATTTACTTACCTTCTTCCTTATAAACACTGTAACTATCTCTAAGAAATGAGATCGAAAAGAGTGGGTGATTGAGAATTTATTCAAAAATTCTCTCTCCAACACAAATTCTTTCACTCACTAATCCTTCTCTTCCTTGAAAAATTGTTGTGAAAAATGAAGGTTGAGAGCTCCCTATTTATAGGAAAATTTTGGGAAAGAAATGAAATTTATAAAAGTATGGGGAGATTGGTGAAATTATAATTTTTTAAAATTAAAGAATGGGCAAGGAATGGACAAGGTATGGGTTGAGTATGGGATGGGGATGGAGGCCATGTGGGAGTGCTTGCCACCATTCCCATTAAATAAATTTTTAATTAATCACTTACCTAATTAATTAATCAATTAGTTAATTAATTATTTTATTATTTTATTATTTTTCTTAATCATTATTATTATCATTATTATTATCATTGTTATTAATTTTGAACCATTTTTAGTATTTATTTATTTTCTTATTTATTTTTGAATAAGAATTAAATTTGAATTTTGAAAACTCATGTGGGCCCCACACCACTTCGAGACCCAAACGGATCCTACGTAACTCCAATAATGCTCATACGATTTTACTAGCCCTACACAGCTTTGAGACTCGTGTAAACCTCCACACGGCTTCGGAACTCATGTGGGTCCCACACAGTCTTGTGGGCCCCGCATAGGATACTTATATTATTATTTTATCATATATTTCTGCAAATTATATCATTCAAAACATTATTTTATGCTCTTATTTACGTATATAAACAGTGTCTTGTAGCTCCGGGACTCATATGACCCCACATAGTCTTGTGGGCCTCACATATGATACCTATATTATTATCATCTTATTGTGTATTTTTACAAATTATGTCTGTCAAAATACCATTTTATGTATATATACTTATTTACGTGTACAAACAGTGTCTATCCTGTTTATCCTATGAAATTCCATTTTAACCAAGCCGACCTCCAGGGAGCGACTGAGCCGCAATGGTCTCTGAGCACTCGCTTAGACAAGGTCTTTCTTAGGCATCAAACATAGAATCAAGGATCCTACAGAAAAACACTTCTGTATTAATATTAACTCAATGACCATTTTTATTATTTTATTATTATTGTGCTTTAATCATGTATATATTTTTGGGTCATCACAATCTCCCCTCCTTATAAAAATTCCGTCCTCGAAATTTGCTAATTTAAAATGAGTACTGTATAATTGGTTGCGCTATTTAAAAGAGTACATTGATTAACGATTTGACTAAGTCTTAGAATAGATTGAGGGTCAATTTGGCGAAGTATTTTATTTTGGGAATTGAAGTGTGAATCGTCGGTCTAATAGAGGTTGAAATGGAAAAGAAATTCAAAAGATGTGAAAAAGGATAATTATATATATGTATATATATTATACATGTCCTATAAATTAAAAATATACGAGATCTGGCCTTTAGAACCTTAGATCAACGTCAACATCTATTGCAGTACTAGCGGTGTCACTGCTAACCGCTTAGGTTCTTTCTTGGCAGAGTTGACCTCTTATAATGTCGCCGGCTTGGGTCGGAAAAAGGGAGAGAATGCCCGTTTGTTAGGCGAAGGAGGAAGTGCTGCCCTCTTCCCGAGTTATTGGTGGCCCGTGTATGAGTCTCAATGCGAATCGGATTTTCTTGCAATGGTGAAGTAAGCCAGCATTATCCGAAACCCTTAGTGTGGTGACTGCGATATTGCCATTGTAAGGGATATGACTCATTGGTGTGTTATTAGTTGTAAGTTTCATAGTCGAAATATTCTCGATAGAGAAGAGGGTTGGAAGAATGGCAGGGGCACTGCTCGGGTCGGCAGTGGCGGAGGAGGTAATATGGAGAATTGATGGGGCAGTATTTGAGATAGTGGCTTCTCCAACTGATTCCCACCTACGCCTACGGTTCTCAAACCAAAAGCGAACATTCCTCGGCTCGATTGGACCATACCTTCGAAGTTGTGCTGCAAGTAAGATAGTTCGCTCCACAGAAGGGAGTTCCCGTTAACTGCTGCAGAAGACGTCCTCTAAAATTTCCAGTTGTGCCTTGTTAGGTTTCCATCTTTGGATTGGCGATCTAGTACTGCTCTCAGTAGCTTGAGGAGTTGGGTGATTTGGCAACATTTTTGAGTAATGAGACAACCAAGAGAAAAGTTGGGAAGAACTAATCTCTTCAAACCGAAATGTGGTTGTTCAAGATGCTAGAAAACTGTGATGCTTAGAGTTTGAGGAGGGCGTACACTTTTAATAAGGGAAAGACCGCGTGTTGTGGAAATCGAGAGAGAGCGACGTGTACTACGAGAATCAAGGGAGAGCGACGCATGTCACGGATATCGAGCAACGCATTTTGCACAAATCGAGGGATAACGATGTGTGTCGCGAGAACCAAGAGGGGGTGACGCGTGTCACAGATATCGATTAACGCGTTTTGCACAAATCGAGAGAGAACGACGTGTGTCACGAGAATCGAGAGAGAGCAACGCGTGTCATGGATATTGAGCAACGCGTTTTGCACAAATCGAGGGATAGCGACATGTGTCACGGAAATTAAGCGAGCGACACGTATTGCAAAATTTGCAGACTCTAGGTTCTTTTTATGTTTTTACATCTTTATTAATGCTTTAATTATAATTAATTTCATCCATAGATCACCACTTGGGTGGGTGGCCTAGTGGTAAGGAACCGGCCATACATCCATGTGATCGTGGGTTCAAGTCCCTACTATGCCCAAGTGGTCTCATGCCCTGACCTTGCTTCAGGGGTAAGTGAGCTATAGCCGATGATTTTCACCCATGAGGCTTTTTTTTTTTAACTACAAGAGTACCCCTTTATATATATATTCCATTATTATTATTATTATTATTATTATTATTATTATTATTATTATTATTATATGTTGGGCATGTTTAGCCAATTGATGATTTGACATTGGTTAGTTATTTAAAGGGAATTAGTTAATTTTTATATTACTTTCATTAATGGAAATTTTTTTTTTATATAGAAAAAATTACGTTGTATTAACTTTTATAAATTTATACCAAATTAAAGATTTCGTCAAAATTTGTACTCCTAAATCAAACTTGGATACTTGATGGAAATTGAATATGTAATGGGAAAAAATAGATATACATATTTAACTTGTAGATACTAAGAGATTATACATATATATATTTTTTTGAATTTAAATATGATAAGCAATATTTGAATTATATTTAATTTCTTATAAACTGATACAAAATTAAAATTAAAGATTTTGTCAAAATATATATTCCTAAATTAAGCTTGAATGTTTTGTTGATAACTGAATATGTAACGTAAAAATACATATTCATATCCAACTTATGCATGCAAAGAAATTTTTTGGATAAATTCAGATTTCATAATAGACCGTTTGTTCATATCTATTTGTATGTGTAGTACTTCTAAACTCAATAGAGTCTAATGGGTTATTTCTTATATATTTAGTGAAAATAATAACAGAGAAAATAAATAAATCTCAGATATTATTATATTATTATATTTATATATATATATATATAAATTTTAAATTATTAATGCATTTGACAATTAATTATGAATCATCAATATAGGTACGTGTTTCTACAAACATAAATAACATATTTAAATTAATTAACGCGTCTTTAATAATACTATCATTTTCTTAGAGAATTTATGATTATTACCTATCCTTTGGAGCCTTCACGTTAATCTCATTTCCTCCAATGCTACTATCTTTAGGATTCATTCTTAAACAATGACCAAATGTTATTTTAAAATCATAAATCTATTATTAACGTATAATAATATAACAAACTAAAATAAATATTCAAAACTACCCAATCCTACCCAAATCATGTTTTATACCTAAGCTTTGATAAAATTTATATATTAGAGTATGCAGAACTTATTTCCTATGCTCTAGTAAAATTATTTTTTAAAGTCTACAGAACCTATAACCTATTACTCTGATACCAAATGTAACACCTCGACCCCGAGGGGCCTGGGATATTAACTTTTTACTATTAATTTACAGCGGAAGCAAATAAATTCGATTATTATTAAACCAGAGCGCTAATTATCCATATTACAATCACTTATTTTAAAAGAAGAAAATTACATAAGTATAAATATCTGACATCATACTAATATTTCTAATAAATCTTTATTTTTCTAATCCCCACCCTCACGCTTGCTAAGCCTGATTTCCGACATGCCCTTCAGAGTTATCTGAAATAAAAATATGATTGGAGTGAGACGACGCTCAGTAAGTAAATAAGATTATTATTAGTGTGTGGCCAAAATGAGTTTTTTAAAAAATTTCGTAAAACAATATTTAATACTATAACTTCAAATTTTCTTTTAGAATAAATATAAATTTAAAAATTTATGCATAAAACTTTTGTCATTAATTACAGCAGTAAAATTTTATAATTATATACTATAAATATTAAATTGAACTTTTAACTTTAAAACTGTAAAAATATTTAATGATAAATGTCGCGACGTCCCGGACCTGGCCTAGAGAACCAATCTCTGGTTTAAAAATGGGTTTGGCTTGCGAACTGGGAAAAATGAATGTGTATTTTGAAAATGTGAATTTTCGTGGAAAACGATGTGTGGTGGAGTCGCCACTAACCTTTTGAAGTGAGGTTAGAACACTTGATTGCTACCCCGTTAGGGGTAGAATCGGTCTGCATCACCAGAGTCGGGCTCGGGAGTATGGTTATGCAAGGGGAAGGTATTAGCACCACCTACACGCCCGTTCTTACGAACGGTACCAGATTAATAAAGAATTATCCCGAAATAAATGTAATAAGTCTTTAAAGATTACTCCCTTTCAAAGTCAAAAGAATGAAAATACTATATAGGTATTCCCTCATAACCGGGTCAATCCAATACCCTAAAGAGTCAATGCTCTTGGTCGCAATCATCGGGAAGTAAAATCGAAAATAGGATACGAAATATGCACCTGGGAGTTTTGAAATCTATAGGTTTTTCTAAGTAGGAAATATACTATTCCGGGAGGTTTTTGAAATTTGTTCAGGATTTGGAATGATTTTTTGTGTCTAAAAAGATATTTTTTTTGATTTTTCCTAAGTATGAAAATGATTTTTGTGATTTCTGTGATTTTTCCCGAACTTTTAAAATAACACAAATAAAATTAGTTGAAATCAAAATGTGAAAGTATTTTTGGGATTTTCGAAAATTTTATGATTTTTTATGAATTTTTCGGATATAATAATAGTATACAAGCGAAATGGAGAAAACAAGGGTAAACCGGTCCGGAAATGGTGAACCTGTCAAACGTTGACCGGTTTGAGGGAAAACCAGTTTAAGGTCTTGGTCGAGACCATTGATTTTTCAGGGTTTTCCAATGTTCTTCCGAATACAACATAATTTTAGACAACAATCATGAAAGTCATAGTTTTAAAGATATGACTTTATAATGTATTTTTGAAAATCTTGAATGTGGGGAAACAGATCTAACCTTTGCCAAACATGTTGGAAACTTTCTTGGATTTTCTTCAAAAATTTTCAAATGTAAATAAGTTTCAAAGCCTTAAAAATTTTTGAATTTTCTTTGACAATTTTTTTTTGAATTTTTGTGTCTTTTATGAATTTTTTTTTTTTTTTTATAAGTTAAAAAGAAGCCATTTAAAATAAAATAAGAAATGAAATAGAATCAAATAAACCAGCAGAGATCGGTTCGGGAAAGGGGGACGGAGATGTAACATAGGAAGAGAAAGTTCATTGGTCTTACCTATCGTCTTCTTCTTCTCCGGTCTTCTTCTCCTGTCTGTGAATCCGCAGGGGTTAGTCTACAGCGCCTTCCCGAGGGTTGTTCTTGAGCTCCGACTCGAGGCACTGGGGAGTACCGGCACCGATAGGAAAAGGGATCAATCGATCGCTTGATCTTCTTTCGTTTTCCTCTGCTCCGGTCTTCTTTTCCTGTTGATGAGTCTACTAGGGCCGCTCTACAACGTCTTCCCGAGAGTTGTTCTTGAGCTCTGATTTGAGGTACTACGGGGTGCCTTCTTCAAATGGGGTGACTCAACACCGATAGGAAACAGGATCAGTCGACCTCTTGATCTTTACTAAAAAAAAAAAACTAGCTTCACAAACTCTTGATAGAAAATTTCAATATTTGAAATCTTCTCCTTACCACCACTAAGAGCTCTCTTCCCCTTATGCTTGGAATGAGAGGGCTATTTATAGGCTTAGCTTGTAGCAAGCATAGGAAAGAAGACATAAGGGAGTGATGATGGGGGGAACCAAGTATGGGAGGAAGAATGATGAAGGGAAATTAGCATGGGAAGAATGGTAAAAGGAGATAACATGACATGTGGTGAGTGATGATGGGGGGAACAAAGTATGGGATGAGGAATGATGAGGGGAATATAGTATGAGAAGAATAATAAAAGGAGGAAACATGACATATGGTGAGTGATAATGGGGGGAACAAAGTATGTGATGAAAAATGATGAGGGGAATATAGTATGGGAAGAATGATAAAGGGAGGAAACATGACATGTGGTGAGTGATAATGGGGGGAACAAAGTATGTAATGAAGAATAATAAGGGGAATATAGTATGGGAAGAATGATAAAGGGAGGAAATATGACAGGTGGTGAGTGATAATGGGGGGACAAAGTATGGGATGAAGAATGATGAAGGGAATATAGTATGGGAAGAATGATAAAGGGAGGAAACATGACATGTGGTGAGTGATGATATGGAGACAAAGTATGTGATGAAGAATGATGAAGAGAATGTAGTATAGGAAGAATGATAAAGGGAGAAAACATGACATATGGTGAATGATGATGGGGGGACAAAGTATGCTTGCATTTGACAAATTAAAATAAATAATAATAATAATAATAATAATAATAATATTAATAATAATAATAATAATAATAATAATAATAATATGAGGGTTCTAGAAGCTATGCGGAGCCCATCGGAAATGTGTGGGGCCCACGCGCCATGTGGGGTCCACAAGCCGTTTGATGGTTACAGGAACCCGAGCTAGCAAGGCATCGGATATGTGGATCCGAGCTAGCGTACCAAAGGTGGTAACGTGCATCGGATGTAGGAATCCGAGCTAGCGTACCAAGAGAGGTGGGGCCCACCAAACATGTGGGGCCCAATGAAGATATGTGGGGTCCACGAGCCATTTGAGGGTTATAGGAACCCGAGCTAGCAAGTGCAAGCGTGCCAAAAGAGGTAACGTGCATCGGATGTAGGAATCCGAGCTAGCATACCAGAGGGGGTAACGTGCATCGGATGTAAAAATCCGAACTAGCGTACCAAAGGGTAACGTGCATCGGATGTAGGAATCCGAGCTAGCGTACCAGATGGGGTAACGTGCATCGGATGTAGGAATCCGAGCTAGCGTACCAGGGAGTAACGTGCATCGGATGTAGGAATCCAAGCTAGCGTACCAAATGGGGTAACGTGCATCAGATGTAGGAATTCGAGCTAGCGTACCAGATGGGGTAACGTGCATCGGATGTAGGAATCCGAGCTAGCGTACCAGGGAGTAATGTGCATCGGATGTAGGAATCCGAGCTAGCGTACCAGATGGAGTAACATGCATCGGGTGTAGGAATCCAAGCTAGCGTACCAGATGGGGTAACGTGCATTGGATGTAGGAATCCGAGCTAGCGTACCAAGGGATAACGTGCATCGGGTGTAGGAATCCGAGTTAGCGTACCATAAGATGTGGGGCCCACAACACATGTGGGGCCCAATGGAGATATGCGGGGTCCACAAGCAGTGTGGGACCTACAAGGACGTATGTGATCCACCAACAGCGTGGGGCCTACAAGGATGTGTGGGGTCCACCAACAGTGTGGGGCCTACAAGGATGTATGGGGTCCATCAACAGTGTGGGGCCTACAAGGATGTGTGGGAAGGTTTCCCATGAGGTCTCCATGGAAAGGCCTGGTTAAAATTGGGGTGTGGACAGTTGCCCCTCTTTATAGGTCTTGTTGCTTTGGGGTAATAGTAGGAACTCTCCTACGTTATTTATAGCAACAGGCCTATAAAGATAAAAGACACCTATTTTAGCCAGGCCATACAACCGACCACGTGTCGTGTTCTAAGTAAAGTCATGTGCTAAGTAGGAGCATGGAGGGTGACCCGGATCGAAGACCTGGCATGATCTAGTCCATCCAGGGAAAACATAGATCAAATGGTTGAGGAGGGGTGCCACGTGTCAGTGACTGAGTGGCTGGTGTATGTGGGTGCGGATCAATGATGTGGCTTAATCCAGGCCATCTTTGGAAAACACAGATCGTGCGGTTGAGGAGGGGTGCCACGTGTTAGTGACTGAGGGGCTGGTCAAATGTGACCCGGATCAAGGCGTGGCACAATCCTGACCGTCCTTGGAAAACATAGATCGTGCGGTTAAGGAGAGGTGCCACGTGTCAGTGACTAAATGGCTGGTGTATGTGGGTGTGGATCAATGATGTGGCTCAATCCAGGCCGTCCTTGGAAAACACAGATCGTGCGGTTGAGGAGGGGTGCCACGTGTCAATGACTGAGGGGCTGGTCATATGTGACCCGGATCAAGGCGTGGCACAATCCTGACCGTCCTTGGAAAACCCAGATCGTGCGGTGATCAGGGTGGCCACGCAGACTTTTTGTGTGTGGGGGAAAATGAGCCACGTGTTGGTGACTGATTGGCTGGTCAAATGTGACCCGGATCAAGGCGTGGACCGTCCTTGGAAAACAAAGATCGTGCGGTGATCAGGGTGGCCACGCAGACTTTTTGATTGAACAGACGGCGGATTGCCACGTGGTTGAATCCTGTGGCTCCGGGGCTTTAGATATTTAAACCTAATTTTTTTGTTCTGTTCATTTCCCTACGTTTCATTCTCTCGAACGCCCTCTCTTTCTCTCTTCTCTCTTCTCTCTTCTCTCTTCTTTCACCCTCTCTGTTCTCCTCTTTCAATCTTTGTGCTCTGCTCTTATTTGCTGTAAACTTAAAACCCTAGCCCCTCTGTAATTTCTTTCCTACTTTTGCCTATCTCCAAGCTCTCTCTTTATATACCGTTCTTTAGAGACCTTAGATCTTGGCAAACTTACGATCCCAAACACCTTTAGAGGTGATCCAGCTCCGATCGGCCTCCTATTCTGTTCTCACGGTCAGATCTGGAGAGATCTGGTGAAGGCCAAACAAATGATGATCACCGGGAGTGCCCCGGTAGGGAAGATCCGCACAGATGCAAGGGGAGTTCTTTCGAACTCCCAAAGGAGATAAGCTCTTTCTTTCTTCTCTTTATATATATATATATATATATATATATATATATTCAATGTTGTGTATGCTTGATTATTGGTTGTTATTTGTGTGGAAATTTAGGGCTTGAGGTATTTCTGGTTTGGAAGTTAGGTTTAAGGTTTCATTAGGGTTTCAGTTGGGGTGGTGAGGTCGAGGATGAGTCAACTCGTCTTCGAGTTGAGTGAGCTGAGTGAATTCGGGGGATCACGAGCAAGCCACATGGGCTCTATCACATGTTTAGGTCACGTGTGGTCTTTGGGACGGGCTTGAGTGAATTGGGCCCGAGTTTGCTTTCGAAAAATGGGCTTTGATTTTTAAAACGGGCCGGCCCAATTCAGAAAGAAACAGGGCCCAAGTCATTTTTAAAACAGGCCGGCCCACTTTTCCTTTTAAAAAATAAGGCCCGTGTCTAATTAAACAGTTAGGCTTGGATGGAGTTTTAAATCCGGGACGGCCCAATTCAGAAAGAAACAGAGCCCAGGTCATTTAAAACAGACTGGCCTACTTTTTTTAAAAAAAAATAAAAATAAACCCCGTGTCTATTTAAATGGTTGGGCTTGGATTGAGTTTTAAAACTGGGCCGAACCAATTCAGAAAGAAATAGGGCCCAAGTCATTTTTAAAATAGGCCGGCCCACTTTTTAAAGCCCATGTTTGTTAAAACGGTTGGGCTTGGATTGAGTTTTAAAACTGGATCGGCCCAATTCAGAAAGAAACAGGTCCCAAGTCATTTTTAAAATAGGCCGACCCACTTTTTAAAGCCCTTGTCTATTAAAACGGTTGGGCTTGGATTGAGTTTCAAAACCGGGCCGAACCAATTCAGAAAAAAAATAGGGCCTAAGTCATTTTTAAAATAGGCCGGCCCTCTTTTCCTTTTCAAAAATAAAACCCGAGTTTATTTAAATAGTTGGGCTTTGTGCAAAACAAACCGGCTTCGGGTTCTTTTTTTTTTAAAAAAAAAAAACAGGCCCCAAGAATAAATGCGCCCCCCCTTTTTCTCTTTTTTCTTTTTCTTTTTTCTCGGGTTTAGATATTATGACTGCTCCACGTCTCTCAAAATCTGCCTCGGGATTTTTTTTCGCCACCTTGTGAACATAATCCTCCACTGAGGGGACTGCACAACTCCCACAGCTTACCTCGCTCACAAACTTTGGGGGCTTCTCGATGCACGTCGCCTCTCTCGTCCTTCTGTCAGACACACACTCAGCATGGCAATCCTTTTTATTCTATTTAAACGGACTTCCTCTCACACTTAAACACCACAGGCAAACTCCACGCGTGACTGTAACCTATCTTTGGCCATCCTCTGTTACGAGAAACTGCACCTTAACTATTTTCAAATCTCTCAACACTCTTAAACGTTTCTCATGGCTGGGGCTTCATCTTCCAAGCGGGTTCCTGATTTGAATGTGGCACCAGAGGTGCCATTCTGTTCTAGTGCTCTCAGCTCCTTCCAACTCTCTCCTCGGTTCCAAAAAGAAATGCTGAGGAATGAGACAGTACTGGCCTCGATGTCTGATCCCGGCATACCAACCAGGCACTCTATCACAGTGCCCAGGCAATGTCCTCGACATCTCACCTAGCCCGTCGTCTGCAGAGACAGAACGAAACTGTGACCCTCCTCGGGAATGAAACCTAAATCTTACAGACGAAATACCAAGAGGAACAGCAGAAAACGAGGGAGTTAAGGCAAGAAAATAATATGTTAAAACGGGAGGTCGATGATTTGAGAAAAATGGTAGCAGTTTACTCCGACGACCTTAGGCCTAGAATAGCTGAGTTAGAGAAAAGCCGGGAGGACATCCAGCGGGAGCAAAAACGGCTCAAAATCATGGCGCATGGAAAAGGTCCGACTTCTCGTTCTTCAGCCTGAAATGAAAATCCGTCTGTACGTGACCTGGAAAAGATCTTTTTTTTTTTTTTTTGGGTTTTGGGAGAGTTCTGGTTGTAATCTCCCGGGACCATGACTTTAACCACGGTATTCCTCCGCCATAAGTGAGGGCAATTAATAAAATTTGAGCATTTTCTCTTTCCCTTATTTTATTTTTTTTATTTTTTTTTATTTTTTTTATTTTTTATTTTTTATTATTTTTTTTTATTACTAAGGAAAATAGTGTTGCTGGTACACTGAACCGGGTTGTAATATCCTCTGAATGGCTTGTTATGGATGTAAAAATTTGGGTCACGGGGGTACAATGACCAAACCCCTACGCTGGTTGGCTATGGATGCAACAGGATTAATCAAAAATTTATTCAATCAGGCAAGTATGAATGAATGGTGCTCTACTCCTATATGTATGCGTGTTACTAAATTGCGATGTTTTGTTGATGCAGGGGCATGCTGGTTATTATACATGTGCTGTTACATGATATGTCTGTATATGTGCTTCCTATAAGGGAATGCCTTGCACTAAATGCATGAAGATTGTACATGAAGTGGCATGCATGAAATGCTATGAGGAGGCCTGGCCTTCTTCTTAATCACGGATCTGGCCACACTTTTAAGTCTAGTTATGGCACAATGGTACCGACCTTCGCCTTAAAAGGCACTCAACAAATGCCTTGGTCATCCATACGCTTAGTCTTTACGCCTTTAGGATTTTCCAAAAGGGTTTCGAAATCTGGGCCAGTGCTTTGCTTGTCACGACTCTTGACCATTTTCCAAATTTTTCTACAGGCACTCAAAATATACGACGAGGTCGATGTCGGTACTTCTAAGGAAGGATTATCAAATTTGTTCTTGTCAGCACTTTCCTCAAAAATCCAAAGATGCTCAATTTTCTGCCCCAGGTTGGCTGTTCGGCACTGCAGATTCCAAAAGATACTCAAATACACGTGTTTGCTGTCAGTACTTTCCATGATCTACCAAAACTAAGGGATTTTGTTCAAGATTCGAACATGGTAGTTAACACTACTGCTTCGCAGAGATTCCAAAACCGAAGGAGTACGCCGAGCTGACCAACCACTCATTACCCGATGTTTGACATTGCTTCAGGCTCCTATTGTGCATGCACACCATCCGGGTGTATGGGTTCCGGATTTTTGACCTCAATAAACGGGGATCCCCTAATAATGAGAATAATCATGCATTTATGTCATTAATGTGCTGTGAATAAGGACGTCAATCTGTGCGAAAATAGTGTTTTGTTACATTCAAAATGTATTCAGGAAAAAGATAAGTTTTACAATAGCATCCCCTGTTCTTAAAAGGTATCGAAGTATTTGTGAAAACTAAATCTCTTGTTTTTGCGATAACTGCCCCAGTTTTCAAATAGATGGAGAAGACCTTCGGTACTGTAAGGTTGAATAGTGCCGAGGTCCGTTGTTTGCTCACGGCTTCTTTCGCGTACTTTGCTTCCCGTTTCGATCTCTGGCTGGTCTGTAAGATCTGACGAAATGTAGACTCGGGGATTTAGTTTTCAGAAGAATAAGGAAAACCAAGTGATCACAAACCCATCCCATGGCAACAAATCCTACCCCGTTTGGGGCTGAGCATTTTTACAAGAGGTGACCGAAACTCGTTCCTTTTGAACAAGTGCCTCGTACCTTTCAGGATCAGGTCATTACGTTCGTCAGGTTCAATATTAAGTCTGACAAATCATTTGAGCAACAACATATGCCAATCTGGTCCAGTCTTTTCATTCAGGTTGTAATGTAGGTTTGTGGGTTTGGTTAAAGAAGAGAGGGTGCATGCGGCTCGACTTATGAATTTTACCAAGTGGTGAATTGGGCCAAAGACACAAATTGACGAAATATCTCCACCTTTCTTTTACTTTGATTTTCCCCTCAGCTTTTGAATCATTTTCCTTTTCTTGTTTTTTTTTTCGTGCCTTTATCATTATTAGGTTCAGTCGAGAGCGACCTCTTTCCAAAAACTGCCCCAGTGTCGGGTTGTGATCCTTGGCGGGTTAAACGAAAGATAAATATTTTAGCACACTAGAGGGTATCAAGGGGTGTTTTCTTTCTCTAACACTTGGGGTAGTAGAGGTCGTAGAACAACTGGACGCCGTCATTTTGGCACGACATTAGTCTGCGTTGATTTGTCTGACCTTTTTGAAAATCCCAACCCGGATTTAAATTTTGAGGAACTGACTTTTTCGACGAAGTGGTTCGATTTTAAAGTCAAAAAGTTCACCAAGTGATTAAAAAACATGGGTTCTTTAAGGGAACTGGGTTTGGTCCCAAAAATGGCATCCGGCATTTAATCGAACCAATGAGCAAGATGGAAACATAGAAATAACACCTGTGATAATTTCTTTTGGCGATGTTATTATAACCATCAGGCATAATATTTTTACGTCAGAATTAACGGGTGGGGTGCAATAGGCGGTTCCGTCCATATTTGTAACGAGGTGGCGGCCTCATGAGAATGCCTTCTTTAACACTAGGCCTTCATCGTTGGGTCAACTTGATGAGGGTACGTATGAATGGTATTAAAATCTTTTTCAGCACTAGGCCCCTCTGAAACTGCGGCGGCCGCCACTTTTGGTTTAAACGCTTCAGATCTTCTTTGGTAAAATTGTCATGGGCCATGGGGCATCATTTTCTCCTCGATCAAGTTTAACTGTCATAATGGATTGTACCATTGCTCAGGCCAACTCTACTTCTTTTAGAACTCTTAGAGATGGGATCTCAACTTCTACAGGGATCACTGCCTCCATTCCGTACACCAAAGAGAAGGGAGTAGCGCCCGTGGAGGTTCTAGTCGTAGTCCTGTAAGCCATTAGGGCGAAGGGAAACTTGTCATGCCAATCTCTGTAAGTTTCTGTCATCTTCTCCAAAATGTTCTTAATGTTTTTGTTGGCTGCTTCCACCGCGCCATTCATCTGTGGTCTATAAGGCGTTCAATTTTGATGCTTAACCTTGAACTAATTGCATAGCTTAGTCATTACTGCGTTGTTCAGGTTCTTGGCATTATCCGTGATTATTCTCTCAGGGATTCCGTACCAGCAGATCAACTCTCTTTTGACGAAACGACTTACTACATTCTGTGTGATACTGGAATACGAGGCGGCTTCTACCCATTTAGTGAAATAATCGATTGCCACAAAGATGAAACGGTGTCCGTTACTGGCTTTTGGGCTTATTGGCCCGATCACATCCATGCCCCAGACTGAAAAGGGCCAAGGTGCGAAGAGAACATGAAGTGGGGCTGGTGGGACTTGGATCTGATCACCGTAAACTTGGCACTTATGGCACTTTCGGGCGTAGTCAATGCAATCTCTCTCCATGGTCATCCAATAATACCCACTCCTAAGTATTTTTCGTGCCAATGAGTGGCCTCCAGCATGGGTACCACAGACTCCCTCGTGAACCTCATGCGTGACTTGTCGGGCTTCCTGTGCCTCTACACACCGTAGGAGGGTCATGTCATGATTTATTTTGTACAAAACTTCACCATCTAAGAAGAAACCCATGGCCAACCTTCTAATAGTCCTCCGATCATTATTGGATGCCCCTTCGGGATACTCATTTTTTTGGATGTAGGTTTTGATATCATAAAACCACGGTTTTCCGTCGGCCTCCTCTATCACCATGCAGTGGGCAGGTTCAGGTTGTACTCTGATCTGAATAGTTTCGATCTTCACCCCTTCTTCTACCTTGAATAAAGCTGCTAGTGTGGCTAGCGCATCAGACATTACATTGTTTTCTCTTGGCATATGAGAGAAACTAATACTGTCAAACCCTTCTATCATCTTTTGAATATACTCTCGATACGGTACTAGCTTGGAATCGCGGGTTTCCCATTCTCCGGTTAGCTGGTGGATGACCAAGGCCGAGTCTCCTCTTACTATTAGTCGCTTGACACCCCGATCTAAAGCAGTTCACAAACCCAATATACATGCCTCATATTCGGCTACGTTGTTAGTACAAGGGAAGATGAGCTTAGCTACCACTAGATAATGTTTCCCATCGGGAGATATGAGCACCGCACCTATCCCATGTCCCCAAACATTGACTGCCCCATCGAACAACATCCTCCATTCTTCGAGATCTTCTTCTTCCTGGGTTAGGGAGTCTATATCTTGGTCTGGGAATTCAAACTCCATAGGTTGGTAATCCTCCATGGCTCTTTCAGCTAGGTATTCGGCAATGACACTACCTTTGATAGCTTTCCTAGTGACATAAGAAATATCATATTCCATCAACAACATCTGCCATCATGCTACTCATCCAATTACTGCGGGCTTTTCAAACACGTACTTGATTAGGTCCATTTTGGAGATCAGCCAGGTGGAGTAATACAAGGTGTATTGCCTCAACCTACTGACCGTCCATACCAAAGCGCAACATGTTTTTTCCAGATCAGAGTACTTAGACTCATAATCTGTGAACTTCTTACTAAGGTAATAAATGGCCCTTTCTTTCCTCCCGGTCTCATCATACTGGCCCAATACGCAACCCATGGAGTTTACTGAAATCACTAAGTACAAGATTAAAGGCCTTCCGGGTACTGGTGGCACTAGTACTGGGGGATTCAAAAGGTACTCCTTTATTTTTTCAAAGGCCACTTGACACTCTTTGTTCCACTTTTCTGGGTTGTTCTTTCTCAACAGCTTGAAGATGGGTTTGCAGGTGGTGGTTAATTGAGATATGAACCGAGCAATGTAGTTGAGCCTACCTAAGAAGCTTCGCACTTCCTTTTTAGACTTTGGGCTAGGTATCTCTCGAATGGCTTTGACCTTGTCAGGATCTACCTCAATCCCTTTCTCACTCACTATAAACCCCAATAGCTTCCCGGACGTAGCACCGAAGGTACATTTTTCGGGATTTAACTTCAATTGGCACTTTCGGAGCCTCTCGAACAATTTTTCCAAGTTTAACGCATGGTCTTTCTCATTTCGCGACTTAACGATCATGTCGTCGACATAAACCTCGACCTCCTTGTGCATTAAGTCATGAAAAAGGGTTACCATAGCCCTCTGGTAAGTGGCTCCGGCATTTTTTAGTCCGAATGGCATGACTTTATAGCAGAAAGTCTCCCATAATGTGATGAAAGTCGTTTTTTCCTTGTCCTCAGGTGCTATCCTGATCTGGTTGTATCATGAGAATCCATCCATGAATGAAAATAAAGCATGCCCTGCAGTATTGTCCACCAACACATCAATGTGCGGGAGAGGGAAGTTGTCCTTAGGACTTGCTTTATTTAGATCTCGGTAGTCGACACAAACTCGTACTTTACCATTCTTCTTGATTATTGGGACAACGTTGGCCATCCATTCAAGGTACTGGGCTACCTCCAAGAATCCTGCCTCAAGCTGTTTCTGTACCTCCTCCTTTATCTTGAGTAACATCTCCGGTCGCATTCTCCTTAGTTTCTGCTTTACTGGCTTTGAATCTGGGTGAAGTGGGATCTTGTGGGTTACTAAATCCGTGTCTAAACCTGGCATGTCTTGGTACGACCAGGCAAACAGGTCTTGGTATTCCCTTAATAATTCAATCATTTTGTCTTTTTCTTCACCCTTTAGTAGTGCCCCGATTTTCACCTGCTTGGGTTCTTCCTCGGTTCCAATATTAATCATGACGGTGGGATCGCTACTGGTCAAGATTGGTTTTTCATCGGACTTTAACATTCTTTCCATTTCAGGAGACAAGTTTATTTCTTGATCTTCAACTTCGGTTTCATGAATTAGATTTTCAAAATTAATGTCAATTACTTGGCGAGGGATTCTGGTGTTGTTATTTTCTTTATTCCTACATGAAATTAACAAACAAATTTCGACAGTCGATTTCCAAAATGCACATAAATGACAAGGAATACATGATTCATTTTCATTAAAATGCTTCCCCGATTTTTCAGTGGCCGGGGGAATACAAAAGAAAAGCATAACTAAACAAATCCTGAAAAAAAAAAAGATCATTACATGATGATATCTAGTAAATCAAAAGAACTCCAGTTCTGAAGCTGTACTCCTGGTTAGAGATGACGGATCCACTCTGTAGAAGTGTTCTAGGGGACTTCAGCATCCAATACTGATATACTTAATTGCCACAGTTCTGCCTCCAGGTTGGATTGACTGCTTTTTACGAAGGTCCGGCTGATGGACGGGACATACAGTCCTTCCTTGGAGCTTGTTTCACCGGTGATTCTTTCCACCCTCCGCATCTTCTTCTCTTCAGCTTTCTTCCTTCAGTCTGCCGCCGTAGGTATGTAGCCAAGGCCATATCTGTCTTTCACTTCCTTAAGAATTAACGGCTTTTGGATCCCCTGTAGGTATTTTCCGAGCCCTTTTTCCAGATGGTACCCCTGTCTGATCATTTCGGACGCCATCATATGCACTGCGGCGGAGATCTGAGGGCGTGGGATTGGAGATCCTTCTGCTATAGTTGTGACATTTATGATCTCGAAGGCTCGGAACGAGTCCTCCAATGCCTCTTCCGTGACTTCCACATAAGGAGTGGAAGTGGGCTTTGTTATCATAACATCGGTTTCACCATATACACAAACCAATTTCCCATCTACTACAAATTTGACCCGTTGGTGCAGAGAAGACGGAACTGCCCCGGTGTTATGTATCCACGGCCTCCCCAATAAGCAGCGATAAGATGGTGTTATGGCCATGATTTGGAATGTAATGTCGAAGGTGACCGGTCCATTTGCACAGGAATTTCAATAGATCCCACCGATTCCCTGCAGGTGCCGTCAAAAGCCCGCACAATCAAATTGTTTTGCCTTATGTAGGACGGGTCAACAGGCAGTTTTTGTAGGGTCGTCATGGGCATGACATTCAAAGATGACCCATTATCAATCAACACTCGTGCAATCATGTGATCTCGACATTTAGCGGAAACGTGCAACGCCTGATTGTGCCCCTGTCCTTCCACGGGGATCTCCTCATCAGCGAATGTAATGTAGTTGGTAGCCGTAAGACCACCAATCACGTGGTTAAAATTATCGATGCTGATGTCTTGGGGAATATAGGCCTGATTAAGAGCCTTTAATAGGGCTTCCCGATGGGCTTCCGAGCTCAACAACAGCGACAAGACAGAGATATGGGCTGGCATCTTCTTCAGTTGGTCAATGATGTTGTATTCACTGTGTTTAATTATCTTCAAGAATTCTTCGGCTTCCTGAGATTGAACTGGCTTATTTAGGTTCCTATTCTGTTCTTGGCTAGGTTGCACCTTCTCCAAGACCTTCAGCGTATAAACCCTTCCACTTCTAGCTATCCCCCTTGCTTCAGCAGCACTGCTAGTTTCTCCTTCGGTGCGTACTTCACAATTGTACCTCTATAGCACTGCCCGGTCACTGCGGTATGCGAAATGGCGAGGGGCTGAGATCACTACCTGAACTGGGGCCTCTGGGACTCGTGGGGTTTTTCCCATGATGGGGATAAACAGTCTGTTGGTGAATTGGGGATGGTCAGATTCCCCTATGACTGAAACTTCATTCGTTTTCTGAATGCGGCTAACTTCCACTCGTTTGCTGTCAATCAAGCTACTTAGAAAAATCCGGAAAGTCTCACATTGTTGTACTGATCTTTTCATAGTATTTTGGCATGTGCATGGGGCGCCTTTAGGGCAAATAGCCTTTAGTCTTGTTAGGCCTGCCATTGTCAGTTCACTATACACCCAGTGTAGCGTCATTTGCTCCCATCTTCTTTCGGATTTTTCCCCATCTTGTTCTTCGATCATTCCAACATTGTCCTTCCCATGATCAGGCAAAGGATTCTCTTGAATACCAACCGGCTTCGCATCGAATGACAACTGTCGCGACGTCCCGGGAGCGCGTGTGCCCCGGGCGGCGAAATAAAAATCATTTTGGTTATTTCAAGGAAAACATGGAATTTTGGAGTCGCCACTAACCTTTAGTGCGGTTAGAACACATGATTACTACCCCGTTAGGGGTAGAATCGGTCTACATTACCAGAGTTGGGGTCGGGAGTTCGGTTACGCGAGGGGAAGGTACGAGCACCCCCTACGCGCCCGTTCTTACGAACGGTGCCTAATTAATTTGAAATTATCCCTAAGTTAATCTAATAATTCTTTAGATTACTCCTTTTTATGAATTTATAAATACATGTGAAAAATAAATAAATAAAATAATAAATAAATAAAGATAATATATACATATATATTCCCTCAAAGCTTAGGGTATGTGAAGTCCAAAGGCTCATACCCCCGCAATAAAATCATAGGGATAAAAAATCAAGAAAATACTTTACAAAAATAGCTCCCAGATTTAGTTTCAAAATTTATAGATTTTTCATAAATAATTTAAAATATTTTTCAAAATTCTCTGGGAGATTTCAATACATAATAATAGGATAATAAATTGACATACTAAGCTAACATATAATAAGCAATAAAATACCATACGCTATACATATTAAGATACTAAAAATACTAAATCAAATAGTACCAAATAATAATAATAATGTATAATGTAGAATAAAATACTAAAAATAACATAATACTGAAATATACCAATATTCTTAATATAAACGTATAACCTAAGAATACTAAATATAACAACATACTTAATATAGCAGTATACTCATATGAATCACATAACAATATAACGATATAAATACATATGTACAATAAAGGTAATAATAATTTACTTCTAATAGTGAAATGATAATAAGGATATGATGTATATAATAATTACCTTAATATTAACAAGCAATTAAAGATATGCACACTACACATATAGGTAAATCACTAATTAAGGAAGCAAATCAAACATAGGGTTAACAATATGGAAACCAATGAGAAGCCAAGGAAGTAATGAAATTATGGAGAAGATTTATTTCTAAAAATAATATACACCTATTCAATATAGTTGCCAAAATTAATACACAACCCTAAATATACAAATATTACATATAAAATAAGTGCAAGAATAACCAAAACCCTAAATAGTGTAAAGAAACCTAGACATGCATAAAAACCTAAATAATATCTACACATGATATGATGACAATAAAAACCTTACTTTGATAATACATAATCGATACAATTTAAATTTGAATATCTAATTATAAAACAAATAATATAACAATAAGAGAAAAAACCCTAAATATGAAAATATTATTTACTAAATAAATATATGACAACAAGAAAAGGAAAACTTATTCAATTAACCAGAATACTACTTATTTAACGTATACACAATTCAAAATTTAAAAATTGAAACCAAACCCCAACAAATAAAAAGGAAACCTACAAAAATAAGAGCAAATCAATTAATATTTATAGTAATTACTACAAAAAATCTAAACAAATATTGCCGCGATAAAATGAAACCTAAAACACAATATTTAAAGTTTTAACATATATACAATAAAAGGTCTAACTGTGAATATTAACTACATACTATGGCAAATAGGATATTAATATAAGCACCTATGGAGTCTTAAACTTTAAATATTAAAACAGATCAAAATAAGAAAAGAAACATAAAAATAAATAAGAAAACAAATAGCTGAACAAATAAATAAAAGGAAAATAAAATAACAAAAAAATACACGTGCGTGTGTGTGCTGTGTATGTGTGTGTGTGTGTGTTCTGCTGTGTGTAAAAGTGTGTGTTCTGCTGTGTGTAAAAGTGTGCTGTGGTGTGTGTTGGTGTGTGTTCTGCTGTGAGCGTGTGTGCAGGGGCGTGTTCCAGTGTGTGAGTGATGTGAGGGTGTGTGTGCACGGGTAGGGGGACTTACAGAGGGCGTTGCTGGTGGCTGTCAGCCGGAGAAGACGACCAGAGCTGGGCGCGGCGACGGCGAACGGAGGACGCACCGCCGGAGTCGTGGTGGCAGTGAGATTAAAGATGACCGGAGCGGTGGACGTTGGGGGGCGATTGATGATTCCGGCGACGTAGAAGCAGTGGGCCGGTTTGATAACAGCGTGGTGGCCGGATATCGTCTCTGCAGGAGAAACGACTTGGGATTGCTATGGGTGTCCGGCGCGGGAAGAGAAGATTGACGACTTGCTGAAACAAAGAGGAGTGGCTTCTCTGTTTGGGCTTCAGCGTGGCTATGTTGGGCGTGTGGCAACTGCTGCAGCGGTGCTCGGATCTTCGGGTGGCCGTGTGGCCTGCTGGTGTGGAGGGTGGCTCGCCGGAGTTGCAGCAGGAAGAGGAGGCAAAGGGGAAGCGAGGTAGCTGGTGAGGTGACGATAACGGTGGTGGTGACGGCAACGAGAGATGGTGGCCGGATCAGCGGCGTGGAGTTAAGATTCAGCGAGACTGGGTTGGTTCCGCTTGACGCCGGTGAGGATTGATGGGCTGTGAGCAGGGGAGTTCTGTTGCAGAGATTTGCTCGGGTCTCGGCTGGCTGTAGAGGGTGGTCTGGTATGGTGAGGATTAAGGAAAAGAGCAGCGGCTGGATTTTTTTTTTTTTTCTTTTTGGCTTCTCCGGCTATGCTGTGCGCAGCGCCCCCTTTTGGCTGTGTGAATAAGAGCCTATAAATAGGCTCTCCGACTTAAAACCCTAATACCAACATTCCATAACAATAATAATAATAATAATGAACTAAATATAATAATAATAATAATAATAATAATAATAACAATAATAATATTTGAGAATAAATAATAATAATAATAATAATAATAATAATAATAATAGAAACAATAATAATAGTAAAATAATATCTAAAAGTAATATTAATAATAGAGAAAATAATAATAATAATAGATAGATAAATAAGAATAAAAATAATAATAGTAATACTAATAATGGTAAAGTAATAATCATAATAATGATAAAGATACTAATAATAATAATAATAATAATAATAATAATAATAATAATAATAATAAAGTAAGATAATAAAAATAATTATAATAATAGTAAAACTAATAATAAAGATAATAGAAATAATAATAATAATAATAAAAATAATAATAATAATAATAATAATGATAATAAAGATACTAAAAATAATAACGATAACAAAATAATAATAATAATAATAATAATAATAATAATAATAACAAAAATAGATAATAATAATAATAGTAATAATGATAATAAAAATGCTAAAAATAATGATAACAAAATAATAATAATAATAATAATAATAATAATAATAATAGTAATAACAAAAATAAATAAATAATAATAATAATAATAGTACTGAAAATAATAATAATAATAATAATAATAATAATAATGAAAATAATAAGAGGGGACCCTTTGTTCTATTTGGTTAGGGCAAAAATAGGGTGTCTACAACAACCAACCCGCATGCCTCAAATCTTGCACCTTGTGTTTGAAGGCCCAACACTGGTCAATAGGGTGCCCCGGAGAATTGGCATGGTACGCGCATCGGACCTCGGGATTATACTAGTGCGGGGGAGGATTTGTGAGAGAAATCCCGGGGATGGTAGATATCATCCTTTGTTCTAGAAGCTAGGGGAATAAGTCTACGTATGACATGGGAATCGGTTCCAATCTCCGAAAACTCTTGGGTGTATTCCTCGTGTGTGTTTGCTGTCTCAGGCGAGTTGGTATGTTCAGCTGGGCTGGCACAAGCGCTGGGGCCACAAAGTGGGGCCTGGGGCCCATATGTAGTGTTTGGTTTACTACTGGTTCCATGTAGAAATTTCCCCTAGGTTGTTGACTTCGGCTTCTCTGCCTTAGGCTTCTGATAGGCCCCTGTATCATTTGGGTCTCTTCTTCCTTTTTACCTTTGACCCACTTCTTACTTGGGCCATTATCGGTAGTAACAGTCTTTATCCATCCAGCTTTGACGTCGGCTTCCACTCTGGCCCTTGCCGCCACAATGTCCATGAAGTTATGAGGGGTGGACCCTACCAGATGTGAACGGTAGGGATCTTTTAACGTCCCTACAAACATCGATATTGCCTCACGGTCGTTGACCGGAGGGTCTACTTGAGTGGCCGTGTCTCTCCATTGGTGTACATACTCCCTGAAAGTTTCTGTTGGCTTTTTTTCCATTTCAGAAAGAGACATCCTATCTGGAGCCATTTCCAAGATATGACGATATTGCGCTTCGAAGGCATCGGCCAAGTCACCCCACGTGCGGATCTGTGCCTTATTCTGCTGGACATACCATCTAGCCGCTGTCCCGGTAAGACTGCTTTGGAAGCAATGCATCATCAACTTCTCATTATCGGTATAGGCGGCCATCGACTGACAATACATCTAGAGGTGGGTCTGAGGGCATGTGGTCCCGTCAAACTTCTCGAAGTCTGGCATCTTAAACTTTGGAGGAATGACTACATTAGACACTAGGCAGTAATCTGAGGGTCTGGCGGTACTGGCGGTCCGAGTCCCCTCTATGGCCCTTAGCCGTTCTTCCACCTCGTCACAACGGTATTCCGTCGCGGTCTTACTTATCCTTACACCCGCAACTGCTGATGAAGGCATCCCTATTCCTGTCACTGCCAGGATAAAAGGTGGCGTGCCATGCGGCGATTTCTCCAAGGTGAATGGGGACGGACCAGAAGATTGCCCATGAATTGGCGTAAAACCGGGCGGGTGGATAGGGTCATTTTCCTCTTCATGATCCTGATCTTGGACTGTCTTCCCTTTGTTCAGCAATAGGTCCAATATCTTCTTCAATTGATTGCTCAGCTCTTCCTGCCCCTGCTCAATCCCCAGAACACGGCTCTCTAACTGTTCTGCCATGGCCTTAGCTTTTCCGTGGGTGTTGTACGGGTGCGTACTTTCCTCAATCTTGCTGGATCTCAGTCACTTCCGGCTTGTTTCCACCTCCCTATTCAAAAAAACCCGCATCCTTCAGAACAAATGCATGTAATGGATGTTTATGAGTATGTATGAAAAAGGTGCAATCATGCAGTCCTATGTGCTTTAGCCAAGGTTCTGAAAAAAAAAAAAATCCTTATCATTTCTTTCAAATTTTCATACAATTTTTAGTGAGAAACACAGAAAATTTCCAACTAGTCTACACAGGTGTCAGATCCTGATTTCCTGGTCCGCTCCTGACGAGGCAGCTTGAATCTTCTGGGGTTGGTTCTAACTTTGTGAGAGCCGCACTGTCCACCTTCTGTTTCAGTGCTTTGTACTGGGTTTCCCAGTAGTTGGCCTTGCTTACACAAGGCTCCATCTTTTCAAGTACTTTGTTGAAATAGTATCTCTGCTTTTCATACTGCTTTTCTAGGTCTTGTATATATTGAGATTGTTCCTCAATTTCTGCTTTTGACTCCCTTAATTGTTGGACTTTTTGATCAAGCATCTTTTGAAGTCTCTGCTTCTCTTTTCTCAAAACTGCCGATGCTTTTTTTGACGGTGAGCCTTGAATCTTCAGTCACTTGCTTGGTTCAAGTTGAGGATCTATTAGACCCCGTTTTGGAAACTGTTCTCTAGAGGTCATTCTTTTAGATGGACACATGGTTTCTCTCAGTCGTTTCTCGTCTGTCAAAGTTTTTCCCTTGCACAGGAACCGAGGGTCCACCTTGTCACGTTTCCATAGCTCATAACTCTCCTGGATTCCCGAGTTTTGACCGGTTGCTTCAACTATGTACACATGCCTCCATGATACAAAAAATTCCCGGATCTTCCTTTAGCTATCATCATCCTCATATGTGAACCGAGCGTCTGTCAGTCCATGGGTTATGGGTACAAACTGTATTGCGCCTACTTGCCTTCGGAACATAAGTGGTGCGTAGGATATTCCACCCCAGGGACCTAGCAGTGGGACCCAAGGAAGGTTTCCACATCTATATATCACTTTGGGCTGGTCGATCCACGGTGCCTGCCATACAATCCCCTTGCTAACTAGATTCTGTAGTCTGTCTTTCCATTCAGTCCTGCCGGCGTGTTCCTCCCAACGAGCTACTTCGAACTCTGCTAAAGGTATTCTGATTGTTGAGAAAGAAGCGCGAAAGAATCCCTGGATGCATGGCAAATGGCTCATCATCCACACATAAAGCAATGGCACACAGCAGGTCAAACGAGCATGTCTCCTAATCCGGCATCTGTTAAGAGATCGGAACGTTTCAACAAGAATACCGTAGACTGGGTTCACCCCTTCCTTTACTTGTGCTACGAAGGCAATTGTGGCATGATCTATGATTCCCAGTTCCTTCGGGAAGATAAGTAAGCCGTAGATGGCTAACGCCAGCAGATGCAGTTGGACTTTTTCCTTTCCTTCCTTCTTCATCAACTCTTTCAAGTGTTCCCAAGTGACCTTTGAGTCTCCCAGATTCTGGACCTTAACCTCGGTGGCCCTGAACAAATCCTTGACGACAGAGGTTTGAGCGGGTGCGTACGTTCTGTAGTGCGTCGGCAGTTTGGCCAGATGCAATAGTGAAGTGTATTCCTCTATGGTGGGGGCAAGGTCTGCCCCATCCAGAGTAAAGCAGCAATACGACGGATTCCAAAATTCCACCAATGCTTCAATCATGTGGGAGTTTACGGAAACATGCAATAGAAAACCGATGTGCCCGTACGTCTGAGAAAAAGTCAATCGTCCCTGAGGCGTCCACCCCTTCCAAATGTCTCTCAGCTCCTTTAAGGAATTGGATCGAGTGTTGATGTCAACCCTGTCTGGTATCTTAAGCACTAATTCTTTACTTGTGCTGTCACCCCTCTTCTTTTGTTGACTTTCAGAGTACAATTGTACCACTGGTTCGGTTTCATGATGGACTACTATGCTCTCCATGAGTCAGATTTTAAACAGAACCTTGGCCAAGCATATGGGAATGCCTAGAATGAAATGCAGGATGCAACATGTTTTAAATCTCAAGTTATAATCATATAAGGTCACAAGGAGAAGGATGGAGCCTCTGTCCCAATCCTGGGGTAATTATGTACATAAGATCCTCCGAGGCTCTACCCTAGGCAAGGGATTATGGAAAATCATGTGTGGTTAAGCTCTAACCCCTATTTAAAAAGGTCCCCAAATTGAAACTTCATCCTCCCTCACAGAGGTCCAGAAAAAGCTCGCACTGAGCGGAGTGGTTCGCGGGTCCCCATCACTCCTTTCTAATCCTAGCTGGGAAAGTCCGAGTGTAGAGCTGTGAGAGTGTGTGAGTTTAACCATTTCAACCTACACCCCCTACCCCACATCCATCCATTATTCAGAACACATGCTTAATAAAATAGCAAGGGAAACAAAACATCATGCTTATCCAAGGTACTGCTAATCACATGCTTAGCAAAAACAAACAGAACCAAACACATGTTTATTCAGAATCAAAGCAAGTAAGGCATTCACAATTATTCATGTATATGCAACCAAATTTGTACAAAAATGAAAGGGAGTAATCAAAAAGGCTTATTTAGATTTGAGATCGGGATAATTCTTAATTAGTCATTGGCTCAACTCTCAAGTATCCCTAGCGAAGTCGCCAAACTGTCGCGACGTCTCGGACTTGGCCCAGAGAACCAATCTCTGGTTTAAAAATAGGTTCGGCTTGCGAACTGGGAAAAATGAATGTGTATTTTGAAAATGTGAATTTTCGTGAAAAACGATGTGTGGTGGAGTCGCCACTAACCTTTCGAAGTGTGGTTAGAACACTTGATTGCTACCCCGTTAGGGGTAGAATCGGTCTGCATCACCAGAGTCGGGCTCGAGAGTATGGTTACGCAAGGGGAAGGTATTAGCACCCCCTACACGCCCATTCTTACGAACGGTATTAGATTAATAAAGAATTATCCCGAAATAAATGTAATAAGTCTTTAAAGATTACTCCCTTTCAAAAGTCAAAAGAATGAAAATACTATATAGGTATTCCCTCAGAACCGGGTCAATCCAATACCCTAAAGAGTCAATGCTCTTGGTCGCAATCATTGGGAAGTAAAATCGAAAATAGGATACGAAATACGCTCCCGGGAGTTTTGAAATCTATAGGTTTTTCTAAGTAGGAAATATACTATTCCGGTAGGTTTTTGAAATTTGTTCGGGATTTGGAATGATTTTTTGTGTCTAAAAAGATATTTTTGTGATTTTTCCTAAGTATGAAAATGATTTTTGTGATTTCTGTGATTTTTTCCGAACTTTCAAAATAACACAAATAAAATCAGTTAAAATCAAAATGTGAAAGTATTTTTTGGATTTTTGAAAATTTTATGATTTTTAATGAATTTTTCGGATATAATAATAGTATACAAGCGAAATGGAGAAAACAAGGGTGAACCGGTCCTGAAATGGTGAACCGGTCAAACGTTGACCGGTTTGAGGGAAAACCAGTTTAAGGTCTTGGTCGAGACCATTGATTTTTCAGGGTTTTCCAATGTTCTTCCGAATACAACAGAATTTTAGACAACAATCATGAAAGTCATAGTTTTAAAGATATGACTTTAGAATGTATTTTTGAAAATCTTGAATGTGGGGAAATAGATCTAACCTTTGCCAAACATGTTGGAAACTTTCTTGGATTTTCTTCAAAAATTTTCAAATGTAAATAAGTTTCAAAGCCTTAAAAATTTTTGAATTTTCTTTGACAATTTTTTTTTGAATTTTTGTGTCTTTTATGAAATTTTTTTTTTTATGAGTTAAAAAGAAGCCATTTAAAATAAAATAAGAAATGAAATAGAATCAAATAAACCAGCAGAGATCGGTTCGGGAAAGGGGGGCGGAGATGTAACATAGGAAGAGAAAGTTCATTGGTCTTACCTATCGTCTTTTTCTCCTCCGGTCTTCTTCTCCTGTCTGTGAATCCGCAGGGGTTAGTCTACAGCGCCTTCCCGAGGGTTGTTCTTGAGCTCCGACTCGAGGCACTGGGGAGTACCGGCACCGGTAGGAAAAGGGATCAATCGATCGCTTGATCTTCTTTCGTTTTCCTCTGATCCGGTCTTCTTTTCCTGTTGATGAGTCTACTAGGGCCGCTCTACAACGTCTTCCCGAGAGTTGTTCTTGAGCTCTGATTTGAGGCACTACGGGGTGCCTTCTTCAAATGGGGTGACTCAACACCGATAGGAAACGGGATCAGTCAACCTCTTGATCTTTACTAAAAAAAAAACTAGCTTCACAAACTCATGATAGAAAATTTCAATATTTGAAATCTTCTCCTTACCACCACTAAGAGCTCTCTCCCCCTTGTGCTTGGAATGAGAGGGCTATTTATAGGCTTAGCTTGGGGCAAGCATAGGAAAGAAGACATAAGGGAGTGATGATGGGGGGAACCAAGTATGGGAGGAAGAATGATGAAGGGAAATTAGCATGGGAAGAATGGTAAAAGGAGATAACATGACATGTGGTGAGTGATGATGGGGGGAACTAAGTATGGGATGAGGAATGATGAGGGGAATATAGTATGAGAAGAATAATAAAGGGAGGAAACATGACATGTGGTGAGTGATAATGGGGGGAACAAAGTATATGATGAAAAATGATGAGGGGAATATAGTATGGGAAGAATGATAAAGGGAGGAAACATGACATGTGGTGAGTGATAATGGGGGGAACAAAGTATGTGATGAAGAATAATAAGGGGAATATAGTATGGGAAGAATGATAAAGGGAGGAAACATGACATGTGGTGAGTGATAATGGGGGGACAAAGTATGGGATGAAGAATGATGAAGGGAATATAGTATGGGAAGAATGATAAAGGGAGGAAACATGACATGTGGTGAGTGATGATATGGGGAAAAGTATGTGATGAAGAATGATGAAGGGAATATAGTATGGGAAGAATGATAAAGGGAGAAAACATGACATATGGTGAATGATGATGGGAGGACAAAGTATGCTTGCATTTGACAAATTAAAATAAATAATAATAATAATAATAATAATAATAATAATAATAATAATAATAATAATAATAATAATATGAGGGTTCTAGAAGCTGTGCGGAGCCCATTGAAAATGTGTGGGGCCCATGCGCCATGTGGGGTCCACAAGCCGTTTGACGGTTACAGGAACCCGAGCTAGCAAGGCATCGGATATGTGGATCCGAGCTAGCGTACCAAAGGGGGTAACATGCATCGGATGTAGGAATCCGAGCTAGCGTACCAAGAGAGGTGGGGCCCACCAAACATGTGGGGCCTAATGAAGATATGTGGGGCCCACAAGTCGCGTGGGGTCCACAAGCCATTTGAGGGTTATAGGAACTCGAGCTAGCAGGTGCAAGCGTGCCAAAAGAGGTAATGTGCATCAGATGTAGGAATCCAAGCTAGCGTACCAGAGGGGGTAACGTGCATCGGATGTAAGAATCCGAACTAGCGTACCAGATGGGGTAACGTTCATCGGATGTAGGAATCCGAGCTAGCGTACCAGGGAGTAACGTGCATCGGATGTAGGAATCCAAGCTAGCGTACCAGATGGGATAACGTGCATCAGATGTAGGAATCCGAGTTAGCCTACCAGATGGGGTAACGTGCATCGGATGTAGGAATCCGAGCTAGCGTACCAGGGAGTAACGTGCATCGGATGTAGGAATCCGAGCTAGTGTACCAGATGGGGTAATGTGCATCAGATGTAGGAATCCGAGCTAGCGTACCAGATGAGGTAATGTGCATCGGATGTAGGAATCCGAGCTAGCGTACCAAGGGATAACGTGCATCGGGTGTAGGAATCCGAGCTAGCGTACCATGAGATGTGGGGCCCACAACACATGTGGGGCCCAATGGAGATATGCGGGGTCCACAAGTAGTGTGGGACCTACAAAGACGTGTGTGGTCCACCAACAGCGTGGGGCCTACAAGGATGTGTGGGGTCCACCAACAATGTGGGGCCTACAAGGATGTGTGGGCTCCATCAACAGTGTGGGGCCTACAAGGATGTGTGGGGTCCACCAACAGTGTGGGCCTACAAGGATGTGTGGGGTCCATCAACAGTGTGGGGCCTACAAGGATGTGTGGGAAGGTTTGCTATGAGGTCTCCATGGAAAGGCTTGGTTAAAATTGGGGTGTCGACAATAAACATACATATACTTTTCCTTATACATTTTCCTTAGATCGTCATTTAAGTACCAAAATGATCCTTTTCACTTAAACTTACACTTTTCCTTCAAATCATCAGTAATTTTGTACATGTAATTAAATATGTATAAACATATATTATAAAAACCACCCTTAGGCCTGTTTGCCGTAAGTCATGTTTACCCCCATGACTGGGTTGTGCGGTCCGAAGACTGGACTTAGTTGGCTGGCCGACCAAACTAAATCAACGTACGTAAACTTTAAGTGAGATTTTCCTTATTAAGTCCTGGTCCGGAACCAGATGTGCACTCAGGAGAAATCCACTAACATAAATAACCACTCTGTAAACAGTGTGGGTGCACTCTGATCCATATAAACTTTAAGCTGCGGTACCGAGCATCTGTAACTTTGAACTTTCGTTGCCATAAGGGGTTTTAAAATCATTTTATTATAATTTATGCAATTTAAAATAATATCGTAAAAATCTCATCTTTACTTATATTTTCATAAAAAAATGTAACGTAGAAATAAACTCATGCCACACAATTTTTGTGTTAAAAATATATATAATTTTATTTTTGAATAGAAAGAAATGCTGAAAATTTACCCGAGGGGATTAGAACATTTCTTAATCTCAAAAATAGATGCAAGTGTATTAAAGATAGAACTGGTATAATCAAATACGCGTAAAAATAAACTCATGGAAATTTTGTGAACTAATTAACATAATTGAAATTTACTTATAAAATAAACTTGAGTATGAATTTTAAATAAAAAAAACTAACATAATCAAAATTTACTTACCTTCTTCCTTATGAACACTGTAACTATCTCTAAAAAATGAGATCGGAAAGAGTGAGTGATTGAGAATTTATTCAAAAATTCTCTCTCCACCACAAATTCTTTCACTCACTAATCATTCTCTTCCTTGAAAAATTATTGTGAAAAATGAAGGTTGAGAGCTCCCTATTTATAGGAAAATTTTGGGGAAGAAATAAAATTTATAAAAGTGTGGGGAGATAGGTGAAATTATAATTTTTAAAAATTAAAGAATGGGTAAGGTATGAGTTGAGTATGGGATGGGGATGGAGGCCATGTGGGAGTGCTTGCCACCATTCCTATTAAATAAATTTTTAATTAATCACTTACCTAATTAATTAATCAATTAGTTAATTAATTATTTTATTATTTTATTATTTTTCTTAATCATTATTATCGTTGTTATTAATTTTGAACCATTTTTAGTATTTATTTATTTTATTATTTATTTTTGAATAAGAATTAAATTTGAATTTTGAAAACTCATGTGGGCCCCACATGGTCTTGTGGGCCCCACACCACTTCGAGACCCAAACGGATCCTACGTAACTCCAATAATCCTCATACGATTTTATTAGCCCTACACAGCTTCGAGACTCGTGTAAACCTCCACACGGCTTCGGAACTCATGTGGGTCCCACACAGTTTTGTGGGCCCCGCATAGAATACTTATATTATTATTATTTTATCATATATTTCTGCAAATTATATCAGTCAAAACATTATTTTATGTACTTATTTACGTATATAAACAGTGTCTTGTAGCTCCGGGACTCATGTGGACCCCCACATAGTCTTGTGGGCCCCACATATGATACCTATATTATTATCATCTTATTGTGCATTTTTACGAATTATGTCTGTCAAAATACCATTTTATGTATATATACTTATTTACGTGTACAAACAGTGTCTATCCTGTTTATCCTTTGAAATTCCATTTTAACCAGGCCGACCTCCAGGGAGCGACTAAGCCGCAATGGTCTCTAAGCACTCGCTTAGACAAGGTCTTTCTTAGGCATCAAACATGGAATCAAGGATCCTACAGAAAAATACTTCTGTATTAATATTAACTCAATGACCATTTTTATTATTTTATTATTATTGTGCTTTAATCATGTATATATTTTTGGGTCATCACATACCACTTGTTGATTTAATTCCCAAGCAATCAACAAGTATCCGGTTCAGATATTGCTGTGATAAACAAAAGCTTTGATACCACTTGTTGTTCTTCATTAATGGATGCGCAATAGAAGCACACAATCACACACGAATCAATCAACAACCATCAATTCAATCATTCGATGTTGAAATATACTCAATAAGCAAACACTCAATAATGAGAAGAATAAAAAACACAAAGAAAAACGCAAGATTTACATGGTTCAGCAATTTGCCTACATCCACGGGAGGAGCAACCTCTTTTCCACTATAAACAATGTCAAAGCTTACAATAGGGTTAAAAATCAATGATTATATGTGAACCCTAAATGTATAAGAACCTTAGATCCTGTATAAATAATCCCTATAGCAATCCGTAAAGGAAATCCCTTTATTTAGCCTAATCTAATGACCCTCAACTTCAAAATACGTAACTAGCACCGACTGAAACTGTCAATGGTTTGGCCAAACCATCGTTGGTTTGGAGTAGAAAGAAAACACATCTACATTATGCCTGAAATCGTTGCCAGTTAGAGCCCAAACCGTCAACGGTTTGCCTTCCTCCTGTAGACTCCTCACATGCTCTTACTCCTCGCTGCACGTAACTTTCCCTAGTTCATGCGCTTCCGCTCAAAATATAAGCCACAACCCCTAACATATTGTCGGTCAATTTGTCTCCTCTCCCACCACAATCCATTGGGCTATTGTTCTTCGTATCTTAAGTTATATCATAGGGACATTGTCAACTTTTTTGAGTCTGATCCTTGGTTTTTATTATGACAAACTGCATATTACTAATGTGCATGCCTAGTACTTGAATAGTTCATTAATTTAGTGCACACATATGAGAAAGGATTGATGGAATCCTGAAAGACTTAAAGATCATACTTTTGGCATATTCAATGGGAAAATGAAGGGCAAAAGAAGAAGACCTGCTTGTGCTTCATTTGTAAATGCATTTATTATATTTGGGTCTATAATAATTTATATCGATCTGTAATAATCTTTGCATGTCATGCATGTAGGTAATTGTAAGCTCAACATGACCGTAGATTGACCATAGGGAACCGAATGTCATTAGGGTAGGTTGATCGATGCTAGATTTTTAGGTTTAATTAAAAAAACCTAGACTATAAACTGACCCTAGGTCCTTGCACATACACTTAAGATAGTCCCCTAAATCACTTGCATTATCAGGGGAATCAATTAAAGTGAATAGGACATAAACGCCAAATCTGTGAGAGGTTGTACAACCAAACCCTTAGTGTTTAAAACACTTCGGGCGACTGAACCATTGACTGGTTAGAATGTTGACTTAGTTTCGGGAGGCCAAACTTAAATGACCACATTGTCCTCGGGTGATCAAACCATAACTCTAACCTTTCCCACCAACTTGGCAGCCTAAACTTCACATTCAAAATAACCTCGGGCGACCGAACACATGAGTTTGGTTAACTAAATTCTAGACCAGGTGACCGAACCGCGGACAGAATAGGAATCACCTTGGTTTAGCAAATCGAGCCCAGATTCGGGCACCTGAACATTTAGAAATGACTTTTTTTATTGAGTTTGTTCGGACGATCGGACCATGGATCAGGCACTTGAAAACTCTCAAGTTGTTTTATTTTTACCATGGTTAAGCACAGTTAAACAGGGTTAATATTCCTAATTGGTTTTAAAACAATATTAATAATTATCCCTATGTCCTTAACAGTTATAATTTGCCCTACTTCGATATATAGGGGCTCATTTGTAAGGATTAGCACAAGATTAGTAATATCATTAGTGAAAACTCCTCTCAAATTTAAAAGGCTTATTTTGCCAATACTACTTCAAATACTCTTATACACTCCTTCCTTTGATCATCCAAAGTATTGTGAGAGTTTCTATTGTGCTATTACTCCATTTCAAATTACTTAATACTCTCATTATATTGCTTGTTGATTATTATTGGTTTTGGAGAGTTAAGTAAGAGTTAACTCACAGATTTAACTTGATAAATATTGTGTTGGGAAAACTCATTAGCTTGAGGATTTTAACATTGTTATTGCTAGGTCCTAAAGCAATAATTTTTGTGTGCAAAGTATTTTACAAGCTATATTTTTCAAACAACTCTTGTACTTATTTTATTGAGGAAACTATTTTTGAGTTGGTTTGAATATTGTTGCCAGCATCTTTGAAGCCCTAATCTATTATTAAGATTTGTTATATCTTGTTTCAAAGATTAACTTGTTAGAACACTCTTGAGCATATTTCAGATTATACATTGCTGAGTGTTGCTTCCACAAAATCACATCACCAAACTTACAATTCCTATACTGTTGATGTGTGGTTGATTGATTATCATTGGTATATATCTGATTGATTGAGAAGCATAATCACCGTACCTAGTTATTATTGTGAAATTTTTTGTATTCTAGGCGTGGCCTAAGGGGGCGTTGATCTAGTCTGTAAGGATCGATAGAGTCTTCTTTGCCCCACAAGAAGAATTTGTAAAAGGTTAAGGTCAGCCTTGTGCTAATTGACCTGGTTGTATTTAGGTGCTGCTCCACCCGTTAAGTGAGCCTATAGTGTAATCCTTGTGTTGGTGAGCCAAGGTGGGGACGTAGGTAGTTTGCAAATCTTAATAATGTTTCTGGTGTCGTCTCTATTTACTGCTTTATTGTGCATGATTAATTAGACTACTTGTGCAGTTAAATTTTCACTGAATATATATTGGTTTATCTTATACGCACTACATTGACCTTAAACTTATATAATATTGTTGCTAGTGGATTGATCTAGGGGATTAATTTTTTAATATATCAATTCACCCCCCTTATTGGGAATACACCAAAGCTAACAAACATTGTATTAGAGTATATTACTCTCTTCTACATCTACTTTAGAACTTCGTGCTTATTATCATGTCGATTGGGCTGAAAATCTTACAAACTGCAAGTCCACAACTGGTTTCTATATTTTTCTTGGTAACTCTCTCATATCCTGGGAAAGTAAGAAGTAACTTGTAGTTTCTCATTCATCTATTGAGGCTGAGTATCGTGCTATGACTTCAACTACTACTGAAATAGTTTGGTTGCATTGGTTACTTGCTGACGTGAGTGTCTTTCTTGCTGAACCCACTCCTATGTATTGTGACAACACCAGTGCTATTTAGATTGCTCATAATTATGTCTTTCATGAATGCACTAAGCATATTGAAATTGATTTTCATCTCACACATCATCCTTTTAGCCTTGGTAACATCTCTTTCCTATTCATTTCCTCTACCATGCAGTTGACTGACTTCTTCACAAAGTATCACACTATTAGGCGTTTCCAATTTCTACTCAGCAAACTCTAGATGCTTATAGGTGTGCCATCGTGAGTTTGAGGGCAGATATTATATAATATCTTATATATTTAAGTAATATTTTAGTTAAGGGGCACTTTAGTATTTGTATCATTATTAGGGTTAGGTTTATTCATTATTTCTAATTGTATTCAATATATATATAAAAAGCATAAAGGCAAAGGTAATTCTTTGGCCTTTTGTGCAGAAACTCTCTCTCTCTCTCTCTCTCTCTCTGCATTGGATCATAAATGTTTTCACATAAATACCAAGCTGAAGGGGAGTCTGTCTTCACCACTATAAAAAGGGGATCTCAATAGAAGGTAAACATTTCATTCTCTCTCACTTTTCACTTACTATTGCAGTCAAAACCTCCAATTCCCTAACTTAAACATTGAAATGATCCCTCGGAGTACACGCGGGTCCTCCAAGTCATTTTATTTGATTCCTTTCAAGTGGTCGTGGTCGAAGAACAGTTTCACAAAAGTCATTTGATTCTTGGCAGCAACTAGATATTTTCTTTTGGCCTCTATTTGGAATTCAGAAAACATGAAGGAAATAAAAGAAAAAAAAATGTAGTCCACTTTACTTGTTTTATAATCGAGGAAAATGAGAAATAAAATGAAATATACATCAAATTGATGAATACAATTTTTATTTTACATGTCCTTAACTTTTGATTTACTTAATCTTTAACTATATTTGAATATTTTTTTTTAATTTTTAATTGCATTTAAGTATTGAGATAGAGATGAACCTTAACATAATATAATTATGTCTTGTTTTCGATCTTCTATGACCTCAATCATATTTTTCATCTTCGGGTATTTAAAAAACTTATTTTAGGCTTTTTTGTTTTCTTTTAAAGGCAAAAAATATTTATGAAATGTTTGGTTTGTAAAGGAGAATAAAATAAGAAAAGGTATAAATGAATTTTGAATGGTTGAGATGATGAAATCAAGTTATAAATTTGATCCCACTTTCTTCGGCTCTTCCATTGTTACCCATCAAATGTACAGTCACGATAATCATAACATTAGTTATTGGGTGCTATTTACTTGGAAAATAATTATAGGGCAAATAAATTGAGATTTACTATGTTTAGGTTTCTTTTTTTCTTTTTTAAATTTAGAATGTCAACAAGAAAATTGTTAAACTCATATCATATAAAGGAAAATATTCAAGAATGGACATTTTCAAATTTTTTTTTCAAAAAAAATATCTATTTTATGTTATTATATACTTTTTGGGATGATGACAATTGCAGATGACTTGAAAATGGCATGATCTTTTCTTTTGCAATTATATTACTGTACATTACTTATTTCCTTGGGATCCTAATCCCTTCTATACATCAATATTGCAATTCTAATAATTATTTTTGCTTTTTTTTTTTTTATCAAATGCCCATTAGTTTAAATGATCCATTTTTGGTTATGCGATAATCATTGACCCTTTTTGAAAATTTCAAATTATTTAAATATTTATGTCAATAAGTGTCTCTTTAAAACTTAAAAATATATTATGGACATGAAAAATAAAATAAAATTATTTCCTGAATTTCGTATGTTTGATTATCCAGAATAGCAAGAAAGAAAGTATATAACCTATTAAATAAAAAGTTTATTTTATACCTCATTAATTTTTTTGTGACATTTATTCTTTTTTACTAATATCAAAATAAAAATGTATGATTTTAATAGTATTTTGAATGAAATAAAATATAAAAAAAATAAATTTAATTCTTATTTTCCTTTCTTGAATAAACCATTATCCAAACGAAGCCTATACGCCCTCTACCAAAAACTAAGAATCAAGATTCTTCCCACATGAGTCAAGTGGAAGTGTATGAATTTGGTTTATAAAGTAGCGTTTGGAGTCCTAAAATTGTGTATATTTTTTGGTGACTAGTCATTGCCGAATGTAAATGCATATATGCCTTTCTGCATTTGATAGGTAGTCATTATAATAAAATAGCAGTGTGGGTACACAAATTAAAAGAGAATAAGGCGTGATTATTATAAAAGAATTACAGGTGCTATTCATATTACTAAATTAAGCAATAAGCAAATATATTTTTTCTAGTAGAAAAATTATAAAGATATGAGGGTATTGAAATAAAAATGCACATTGAATTCTGCCATTTTTTAATTTATTTTTTTATTTTAAAAATCAGTAGTATAGAACGTAGATGGTTTGTTTGCAAGTCTTTTTATAAAAAAGAAATAAAAAGAAGATGATGTTCGGGCCAGAGGGCTATGAATTGGAAACGGGCTTGGGTACGAGGCCCAGGGCCAGGCTCAGGCCCAATCCAAGAAACATTACCATCTGGTCCATCTCCGCTTCATCGTCTCTGGGCTTG
Organism: Malania oleifera; assembly: GCF_029873635.1. Taxonomy (NCBI): domain Eukaryota; kingdom Viridiplantae; phylum Streptophyta; class Magnoliopsida; order Santalales; family Ximeniaceae; genus Malania; species Malania oleifera. The sequence goes on from NC_080421.1 coordinate 98,904,183, forward strand.
GGATTGTTCAGACAGAGAGTGAAGCGGAACCACAGAGAGGTGGGGTTAAGGCTTAAGGCTGAAGGCTAAGGTTGAAGGTTGAAGCGCTTTCTTCGCGTCCCCAATGATCGCGTTTCCGGTGAGGCCGCCTTTCCAAGTTTTCTTCCATTCCCACTGTTTTCATCTCTGAGTAATTTCAAACGCAGTAATTTGTTCTTTCAATTCAATTCTTTTCAGAAACATCCACATTCTGATCAGGGAATTTCCGGTAAACATTACGCCCTCCCCTCTCTCTAACTATCTATTCATATATGTATGTAAGAGAGATTAGCTTCCGCTTTCTATTGTGGCAGATGAGGAAGAATTGGATGGCGATGGGTCAGAAAATTGCGTTTCTTTAGGTGGACCGACCGGGGAGAAGGTTTCTACTGGCTAGCGTTCTAGTTATTATGGTTTTATTATATTGATGTTTCTGTTTATTATGTTGATTTTTTAACATAATTTTTCAGGGTAAACAATTTCAAATAACTTAAGAAGCTGTTTGGTATTATGTAACGAAATTCAGAAATGAAAATTAAGAATTAGAAATAGAAACTAAAAATAAAAAAACTAGCAACCTGGTTAATATTTTTAAAACTAAATTAAAAAGCTAAGTGAACAAATAGTCATTTTGTCCTTGAATCAAATAACAATAAAAATATATATACGATTAAAGTAATGATATGACAAAAGAACAGTGAGTAAAAGTACTATTACAAAGATGTAAATTATTATAGTTATTTTGTTAAATATTCCAAACTCGCTTTTTAGTGCTCTAGAAACAATTCTATTATACATGACAATTGCAACATAGTAAACTCTTTTTTCTTGAAAAAAAATATATATAAAATTTTATGTAAATGGGTTCAAGAATTAAAGCATTGTGAGTTTGTGACAACAAGGTTGCCGAAACAACTAAAAACCATAATGTCTAATTTTCAATTTTTGTGAAAGCAATTGAAAAAGAAAACTAGCCGTATAACAAATGCATTATCATAATCAATTTCTTGCATATATATTGCTCGAAGAAAGAAAACAAGTGGTACCAAGCATCCCCATAGTTGCGTTGCAAAATTCATGTTAATTGATAGACTTCATGTGACCAGTGGACCCAAATAGTTCAAAGGCAATGTGTAGCGGTCTTGGGCCCAACTAGCCTCATGGGTTTGTCCTATGAAAGACATCTCACAAAGTTGGAGCCTAAACCATTCTTATGAGCCAAAGATCTCCCTAGTACACGTCTGATGTGGGATCTTAACATGCTCTTACGTTCGATCTCTAACGCCCTCGTTAGAGTGGCTTACATCTCTGTGTAGGATCCACCTACATGTTAGTACTCTTAGAGTGGTTTTGATATCAAATGTAATGGTCTTGGGTCCATCTCTAGTGAGATATTGTCTGTTTTGACTCATTGGTCTCACAAGTTTGTCCTATAAAAGACCTCTCACATAGTTGGAGTCCAAACCATCCTTATAAGTCCAAGATCTTTCTAGTACACATCCGATGTGGGATCATGACACAATGCCATTTGGGGTTCTGTGCGCGCGTTTGTCTTTTATATATATGTATGTATGTATGTATGTATGTATGTATGTATGTATGATGTATGTCTCTATATTTTGCAGCCTACGTAGGTATATTTATAATCAGCTCTAATTGTTGTAGTACTTTGATAGGGAGTATTGCATATTCAATCCCAGCTTGAGATGCTAAGAGGTACCCAACAATACTAAACCCTCATTTGATTTGATTGAGCACTTTTCTTCATGTGTACCTTACTAAACATGCATATGTGTTGAAAATGCATGTGTTCATTGTGCTCGACAGCAAAGTTAATGCTGCAGATACCAGTGCTTTTACTTCTCTTTCCATCATCATGATTGATCATTGTAACACTAGTATATTTTTGGTGCAGGCACCCAAAAAGTAAATCATATGGGGAAAACTGTGAGTTCATCAAATGAGGCAGGTGTAATTATGCTTGAGTCATTATTTTCTCTTTCAACCAGAAAACAGCTAAGTGTACTGAGCAATTCCTGTCACATTATTATTACTAGAAGCAAACTGGTTTCAGTTGTGACGGTGAAACTAAAATGCCCATCTTCAACACTGAGGGAAACTTTGTCTGCTTTTCAAAGAAGTCATTTACAACTAACTCAGATGAAGAGATGATCTCTGATGATGAGGTATGCGCTAGGATTTGGTTATTCTCCAGATGGTAATAATATGGTTATCCTTAGGTAGTTTTGCTATTTGTATCCTTGCCTTAGTAAATGTATACCAAGGTTCCACTTTGACTTTGTTCCTTATTGCAAGAAGTTGACATTATCTTGTTACTTGTTGGAAAAGGGGAATAATGTTCCGTCAAAATTTTCAAACATTTCTGGCTGTAAAGGGTTACAGAAAGCTAATCCTCCTAGCTTTGGAAGTGACAAACGATCTTGCTCATGGTCTGAAGCTACTAAGGAAGCTGAGGCACTAATGTGTTTGAATGACAGTGCAGAGTGTTGCTCTTCGCATGTTGCCAATTTTAAAGCAAACACATTCTGTAAAGGTATTCTTTCATTCTTTAATGGATGCTAGGCACTTTTCTGGTTGTTTCCATGTCTGCATGCATCTATTTTTAAAAGATATGTGCAATACACATTCATTGTCAAGTACATTCTAAGAATGTCCACTTCAGGCAAAAATTCTGGAAGCTGGGATCATATCCAGATTCCAAACTTGTACTCCTAGGTCCCTTCTCGTTGGGACCGGCGTTCAGTAATGGGCTAGATATGTATTTAAGTTTCATCTGTGATAGAGCGTAATTTTTTCTTAGTCATTTTCTATTTTCAGATTAGTGATTCAATTATTTGTTTTCTATATGTTATTTTTTTTTATTCCTAAATATTTTTCTGGAACTTAGTCTGGCTAAATCATAAATACAGTTCTGCTGTTAAGTCACCACTTCATCTACAGCTTAAGATGTTAAATTGTGGGCCAACAATTCATATCAAGTCTCAACACTCCCCTGCATGTGTGGCTAGTCTGAGGTGAAGTCTAGAGAGACACATAAACAGTGAATAACACCAATTAGGCATTGACGGATTACAACATCCAATTTAAGATAGTTATAAAATAGAGAGTAAAGCAGGCTAAAAAGTTGAAACTGTTCTCAATTGTAATTGCACGACTCAATTCTATTCTCTAGCTCAAAAATCTGAATCTTGTAGGCTTATCAAAGTTAGCACGAATTGACCATGAATCTCGACTCAAATCTTATGATTGACATTTCATTAAGCAATCATAGGTTACACCTTGATCCAATTGGATCCTAGTCAAATGCGTATTTTTAAAAATCCACAAAAAAAATTGCATTCAATACAACAAGCCTTTCTTTTCTAATGGCTTATGGTACCTATAACACTAAACCATTACCGTTTTTTTTTTTTCTTTGATCTATTTTAAAATTATAGGGTTCTTAAACTTTTTCTGAAGAGCTTGAAATCCCATGAGATCTCCATTTATTTGATTGTTGCAATAGTTTATTTGGAAGCTAGAAATGTTTGGCTATGAAGTCGTCTTTATTTTTGAAAAAAAAATTTAAATCTTAAAGGCGAATTGTTTCAGTATTTTAACTTTATAATAAATACTATGTTTTTTCATATTTCAATAGTTATGCATGTTTTTATATCACATGTAAATCAAGCACGTGACCATTCCATGTCAATCAACATATTTAATTTTTGGGTAAAATTCAGCAACATCCCCCCGTATTCAAAAAATGACACTCCACCCCTGAGTTTTTGAAAACTACCACAAAACCCCTTGAGGTTTAATTTTATTGACAAAATGAATTTTTCGTTACTTGACCATTAGCCAACTATTAAGTGTAGTGAAAAAATTAAATTTTATCCTTAATATTTACTATCAACTCAATTTTGATAAGATAAATTAAGAAAATTACATTAATTTAATAAATTAAGTCGGAAGATTTGATCAGTTAATTAAAACATATTTTGAAAATTAAATTTATAAGTGAATTGAACACCCAGCGACTAAACCGGGTAATTCAGTTGACATAAGCATGACAACATAATTAAATTATTATTTTTAAAAATTAAAAATTATGAAAAATAAATAGTACAAATAATTCAGAAAAAATACTTAAATAATTATATTATTGAAAAATATTTGCTATATACATTTCATGAAAATTAAATGACTAAATATATCTTTAACAAATAAAATATAGTTTAAAATAACTGATTCATATAGACGGTTGGTCAATTTGTGGCTTGCTTTTTGGGTTTGGTTGAATACCAAATTTAATAACATAACAACTTGAATAAAATTAGGAAAAAGCAGGTGTATAGTCTCAAACAATGGTCAATCAATTAATATAAATTTAAGTTTTCTTTATCCATTTAGCATTCATATTTTACACACAGAAGAACTAACATCTCATCTTATAATTTTAATTTATAAAGAATGAATTTTGAAATTTTATTTAATCTTTTTTTAACACTACGTTTGATAAGTTACTTGAATTTAAATATATTGAACTAAGTTTTATTTGTTTTATGATGTGTTTTGTCATTAAACTTTTATGAAAATAGTGTCTAATCAGCATTTTGTAGTATTATAATTAATAGATATTTAAATGATTTATTAGTAAGTTTATTTTTCTATATTTTTCAAAAAAATTTAAAATAATAATATATATTTTTTGTTATGATGATGTCAATTGGTATAATTAATAGATATTTAAATGATTTATTAGTAAGTTTATTTTTCTATATTTTTCAAAAAAATTTAAAATAATAATATATATTTTTTGTTATGATGATGTCAATTGGTTGATCTAAGTGATTGGACCGGATAAACTAGTTAATTTGAGAATCAATTAGGTCTTCTAGTCGCTTAGTTAGTTTTGAAGACAATATATCATCCAATTGTTTCAATTTAATTTATTAAATAGGTGATATTTTATTATGGCTAAATTTTTTTTTTTTTTTTTCACATATACATGATGATTGACTAACAATCAACTAATGGAAGGTTCATTTTGTTAATAAAATTAAAACTCAGGGGGTTCTTTGGTAGTTTTTGAGAACACAAGGGGTGAAGTGTCATTTTCAGAAAACTCAAGAAAGTTGCTGGATTTTAGGCTTAATTTTTTAAATGTATTTTGTTTGTCTTACACGCATAGACATACAAAAGAAAAAAAAAATACATAGCCATATACATACATTATACATACATATAATTTATCACTAACTTCTAGAATTTGTGCCTATTAATTTGATTTACGATTCTTGATTTCCAAAATAATGATTTCAATTTACAATTTATATCCTAATCTGACAATTATGTTCACAACATAGAAGTGATGTGTTATATGATAATTTGTAAATGACTACCTTTTTTATTTGTCAGCAAAGATAAATAATATTAAGAAGGGGCATCAAGGGGATGCCTCCCAAGTATGATGAAAACCAAGGATTACAAAGGAGTCCCTCCCAACCAGCCCAGAATGCCAGCCAGAGTTCATACAATCCAACAGTCTATGACAGCCTGAATAGGAGAAATAGTTTCTTTGAAGGCTTTTTTTGTTCCTTTCCCTCCACACTGCCCAAAAAATAGCAAGGGGAATGTGTGAGAGTACTCTCTTGCTTCCTCGTCCTCCATCTTAGCTTTAGTGATCCACTTCTGCTTGACCATGGATATGGCCAAGTTCCACAATTTATGGTTCCATGAATGATGCTTGTAAATGGCTAATTGAATAATTTATCGGAAAATTTTGCAATGTACAAGCTTAATGTTGCTATTTAGAAAAAATACATAAAATTAGAAGTTGGATATAGGTGTGGAAAGAGTTGGATTTGGAGGTCTGACTATCATTTCCTCATCCTCCCCTTGCCGCCTCTACCACCTTTGTGACCCCAGCTGAAACCCTACCCCTCAACAGTAGACATCATCTCTGAACAAGAACAATGGATTCTGGAGCTGAATGCCTAGGATCCTTCAAATTCAGCTTACCATCACATCATGAACAAATCTGTCTTTCTTTACATCCACCCCCTGCCTCCATGGCAGATTGCTACTTTACATCCTTCACCTTCAAGGTTTTTCACTGCTGCTGCCACCTGACTCCATAAAAGGTCATCTTGCTAAGTACCTCCATCTTTGCCACCAATGATGTAGATCCCTATCCAAGTCATGGAGCTCATTTCAAAGATTCATCATCCATCATCCTCAGAGCCATGAAGGACAAAACCGAATACCACTTCCCTTTCCACTGCAACCCTTGAAAGGCAGAAACTTCCCCACCTTTGTTAGATGAATCGACGCCCAATACCACATGCTACCCAATTGAAAAACCCTTCCCAACCAACCAAAAATCGACAACCCATCAAAAAACCATTTTGTAGCATCTGTTGCGATTTTGATTGTGTTTGACAATGAACAAAAGAAGATTCCCCTCACTTTGTCTGGCTGCAGGTTGAAGGTCTAAGCTTTGATCTTAACCGAATGCCATGGGGTAGTCTTCATGAGAGAATAAGGGAGGTTTGGGGGATATTAGGGAGAGAAACTGCCATTTTGCAAGAAAATAGCTAATTTTAACAAAAAAACAGCTGGTGCATAAAGAAAGAAGTTTGTTGAACCTTCGAAAAATCAATTGGAAGAGATTTTTGTTGTTTAGCAGCCCCTTTGTTCTACTTTATTACAGATCTCTTTACTTATCACCATAGAAAGAGAGAAGTTTTATTGAAAGAAGATATAAATCTTACATTACTTTTGATTTGTGGAATAGTTATTTTTTGGAATAAAATGGAATATAATGTAAAAGTTAGAGTACAGAAAATAGTTATTCCTTGTATATTCCTAATTTTTTCATTCAATATGTTGTAAGAAAGGAATAGAAATTACCTTGGTGAAATTTGGGAATAGTAAGGAGCAGACATTCCCATGTGAAATTTGAGAATAGTTATTTCCTGTCTATTCCTTATTATGGACTCAAAATGTTTTACATTGTCATTTTCTTATTAGTAACAACTTAACTTTTTTGTAAAACTAATTGTAACTAACCTATTACAACTAATCCATTCCTATGAATAGGACAAACAAAACATAGGGTAAGGGAATGTTAGCAAAGAAAGGTGATTGCAGTGCTTGTTTAAGGCTCAAAGCTATAAAAACTTAATTGCAGTTGGAGCTAGATTCTGGAGAAGTGTGCATGATCAAGGTATATATATAAAGGAGATTATAGAGCTTTTTAAGGATTAAGATGCTGGCAAGTCTCCTTTTAGATCCATGATTAAGGAGAAATCTACATCGCATTATATGTCTATAATTGTAGAAGGGAAACCTAAAGTTTGGTTTAGTGCATCTTGTGGGCTTATTACTTGTTTTGTTACTCAATTGAGTTGGTTGGATTTCTATATGTATAAAAGCGAGGTGATTCCCTTTAGACTTTTCTGTTCGCTATAGCAATTGATGTGTTAAGTAGATTGGTGATGCATGCTTGGGAGTGGGAGATTATTCAGGGCCATGGTAGAGGGTTGGAGATCTCCCAGTTACAATTTGTTGATGATACCATTTTTTCTTTGAAGTTGAGGCTAGAAAAATTTCCTAAAGTGCATTTGTTGCTGTGGATTTTTGAGCTATGCCTTGTTTGGAGACTAAATATTGGGTCAGAGTGGGTTTGGAGGGACTAATTTGACTCATAGGGGGCCCTAGTGATTCAGTAGGATTGCTGGTTGTGGGAATTGGCTTGGCCTTTGTCTTATTTAGATCGCCCTTTAGGTGGTAATCTTAGGTCAGTTTCCTTTTGAGATCCAGCATTTAAAGAGTGGGCAAGCATCTTGAGGTTTGGAAGAGATCTTATATCATCACAATCTCTTTTTGCACCTTTCTTGTATTCATTTTTATTTTTTGTCTTTGTTAGGAATCCAGTAGTTACAAGAGATAGAATTCAAAAAATTGCGTGGGATTTCTTTTGGTTGATTAGAGGATGGGAGGAGATATCATTTGGCTAGTTGGAAGGTTGTTAGTCGGCCTAAAGCAAAAGGAGGGTTGGGTCATGGTTTTAGTACTTGGATCAGTTACTGACCTGGTGAAGCCATTGGTTGGTTAGACAGTGAGTTAAACCAGTGGTTGCACTGGTTAAATAAGCATTATATAGAATAATAATAATTAAAATAATATTTCAAATATGTGATTATAGACTCATAATCATCTGTTAGCTAATTACAATTTTAAAAAATTGAAAAAATTTAGATGAGATGTATAATTTATATGCAAAAAATGTTCACTGGGTGAAATGACTTCTTCTCTCTTTCTCTATATCACAAATCTCCATATGGCTTTGGATGTAGCAAGAGATGTCTAAGCTCACGATTCATATTGAAGGGAAGACCTTCAACTTGAGATTGGACAAGGTAGGAGATATCCAAATTTTGTTCGTGATCGAGAAAAATCCCTCTCGAACTAGATGGATTAAACTTCCAAAAGAGGCAGTTCTCTAGTTTGCCAATGGTCTTCCAGATTTCGTTTGGTTGGTTAGGGATTGGGAATGTGCTATATTGGATGTCAATTAAGTGGACTAGAATGGGGAAGTTTTCGGAGTTAGGGTTGGGTTGGGATGGTAAGATTTTATGCGTGTTTATTCTTGGTGACGCAAAAGGGGTTGGCTCGTGCAACTTTGCAAGTAAGTTTTGCCAACTAGCCAAAGAGTTTGGGTTTCTATCGTGAGGCGCGAGTGTGGAGAACCCTTTTGTGCCCATATCGTGGAGTCAAGTGGTGTTCAAAGGGAAGGCAGGTGAAGGAGAAGGCTATGAAAGCTAGTTCCAACAAGGAAAGCAGGTTGCTGTGAATGAAAAGATGATGTGTGCATCCAATGTGGGGTTGAGCCTAGGTCAAAGGTTGTAGGGGAGCCGACGCTAGAAGATCTCCGGTCAAAGACGCGTGTTCGTATTGCTCAGGCAGTCGGGCTTGCTGATATTGCAATGGTAGCTAGGGATTCAGTTGATGGTGCAATTCCAAATGAGGCTGCTAGGGCTATGGTAGGGGAAGAGGAAGGTAAAAGTTCTGGGCTGGGTTAATTAGTTATTGTATTGGACCTGGGCAAGTTAATGGAAAAATGAGGAGCCTCATTTCTATATAAAATAGGCTTATTAATTGAATAGGCCCATTGTATCCAAGGCCCTATTTGGGATGTTCATCGTAAGGGAAGGATGATCAGGCCAATCATAGTCGGTAGGCCCAAAATGTTCAATACTCTAGCCCCAATAAGTAGGTAGAAAATATAGGGAAGAAGGATTTTCACCCATTTGTAAACAAAGGTCAAAATCTCTCTCTTGTTCCCCAAGATTCATGTGGAACATATCATAACGTGGAGTTGTTACAGGAAGCTGGCAGCTCGGAAAAGTCTCTTGATGACAAAAAGGAAATAACTAAAAGTGTTAAAAGTGATTAAAGATTGTAGATTTGCAGAGGGCAGGAGGATGCTGCAGCAAAGTTTTATGAAGTTGATGGTATTTTGGACAGGATATCTGATGCCTCAGACCTTAAGGCATAGGGATCAAAAGGTCCCAAGGTTTATACTTATCAGAAAACTGCACAGATGGGTGCGGAAATGAAAAATTGTCCAAAGAAAATAGAAAGCACGTTGGTGAGGTAGTGCCAAAGATTTTAAAGAGGAATTTAAAAAGAGAGTTATTGCAGAAGACAGAAGTGCTAAGAAGATGGGCAACTCTTGTGTGGTTAGCAAAGGAAAGGAGGTAATGAAATGGGGGATTTACCAAATAATGAAAGCGATGGTATTAATGAGTTTGATTGTGATGGGGTTTAACTATTGGATGAAATTAGGGAACAATATGCATATGTTTCCAATTCCAATGACATTCTAGGGGACTTATCTTATGTACATCCATCCCCTTTGGAAGGATTGGAGGGGGTCTTTATATTTGAAAATGACAGTTTGGTTAATGATTTGTAGTGCAAGGACGGTGTTTTACCAACACTAGAAGTTCAAGATGTCATGGATAAATTGCACTTAAAATTTTGTGATGCTAGTGGAAATGCATTGAATTTTGATGGGTGTAAGTAAAAACAGAGCTAAAAAGGGTCAAATGGAATTAGCTAACTTGAAGTGTTTGGGTAATTATGAAGGAATAGGATTGAAGAGGGGGTTCCCTGTTAATTGTTCTTTTTTATTTTTTATTTTTTTCATTTATTTATTTTATTTTTATGTTGTGGACTTCTTGTCCTGTTTTGTTGTAACTCCTCTTTCTGTATCTAATATACCTTCTTTTATTATCAAAAAAAAAAAAATGCAAACAATGTTCACAACACCCATTAATAAAATCATAGCAAAAAAAATTAAAAGACATATTTGGACAATTTATGGAACTTATCCTGTTATTCATCAAATATTCTTGAAATATATATTATTATAATTGTGTTCATATTATAAAAGTAAAAGAACATTCGTGATTGAGGGAGAGAACTTTTTATCATGTGAAGAAGCTTTTATACACACACACACACACAAAAACACACGTTGGGAGCAAATTGCAACAACTCCCCTTGGATTCACATTTGGAGGACGGCAGCCCCTTCAGAAGTTGCCTTTTTTGTTTGGGAGTCCGTACATGGAAATATTTTAACCCTTGACTATCTGCAGAAAAGAGGGCTTATAGTCACAGACAAGGAACATGTGGAATTTGGCTCTTTCCTTGACTGGGCAGCAGCAGGCTACGGCATATTCATTTGGAGGGGAGATTCGGGCTTGGAAAGGCATCAGAGCCACCAAGGAGAAGTGAAAGGCTTGGAACCTCATCCTTCTTGCCACCATTTAGTGTGTTTGGAAAGAAAGAAATAAGAGAGCCTTCAAAGATTCAACTACTTTGCTTCAGACTTGCAAAGACTAACGGATTGCTGCTGTCACTAGCTGGCTTAGTGGGAAAATTGTTAATGATCATTCTGTAATTCTTGATTTTTGCGACACTCTACGGAGTGGTTAATGTTTTGTGCTATGAGTTGGCATCCTCTTGATGCCTTGCTAATATTATTTACTTTTTTTCTTATTAAAAAAAAAAACAATACAAACACACACACACACACACACACATATTATTGGTGTGATTCCTTCACTAGACAGAAGGAACCTGCTTGACAAAGCATACCTCTTCCTTTCTCAAAGACTCAGGTTAAAATCCTCCCATCCTTCTAGTGGCCAATGCACAATTCAACATTTTTTGGTGCAAATGTGAACAAACTGGGTCAACTAGGCTGGTCCACCGAGTTTGGCCTAGTCTCGCCATGTTGCCTAGTTTTGAACAGGTTTGACTTCAATTTGACTGATTTTCAAGTTTAGGGTGTAACCTGAGTCGGGACCCTGACCAGTTCCAATCCGGCCGGTTTGGACCAGCCATATGGGCTTTTAAAACCATGGTTAGGATCTCGAAAATTTGGGCTTTAGACACAAAGCTATTAGGAGTAAGTATGGTGTTCATTTGGATGGGTGGAGTGCTAGAGGAGCTAATTATACTACACATGCAAGCCCTTGGAAGTTGCAAGTTCAACTCTTGAGGCTTCTCACTTGTTTTGCCCCTTGCTTCTTATAAAAGTAGAGATGGTGCATCTTTTTATTTGTGGGTGGATACTTGGGTTGGGAAGGTTACTTCTTTTCCTTGCCTTCATAGGGTTTCTTATCTTCATAATACCCATGTTCCTTAAGTTTGTTCTTTGGATGGGGTTCTATCTTGGGATTTCAGTTCCTTAGAAATCTTAATGACAGGAAGGGAGGAATTAGCTCATCTCTTGGAGGTTCTCCTTTCACTCCTGACTCCTCACGTGAGAGCAGATGAAAGAATTTGGACAGTGGATGGTTTCGGACATTTTTCTTTTAAATCTTTTCTGATGTATTTGTTGAAAGATCCCTCTCCTCCTACTTCCTCTCTAGACAGAATTATTTGGCAGGCAACATTCCTTCTAAAAATTAAGCCCTTCACCTGGACTTTGATTTTTAATGGAGTTAATACTAATGATCTGTTGCAGGTGAGACCTAATAAATCTTGTAGTCCAGGCATGTGCATCATGTTCAAGTCATCACAAGAAAACACTGCACTCCTCTTCTCCATTGCGAGATTGCTTGGTGGCTTTCGGGTAATTTGTTTGATATTTTTGCCGAGGTGAGGGTGTCCCCTCAGAACATGGAAGGTTTTTAGAGTATATAATTTGTGGGTTTGGGGCGTGGAAGTGTGCTTTGCTTTTGTATTCATTTGGCACTTTGGCTGGAGAGAAATGAAAGGATTTTTTTGGATAAGTTCACTCTTCCTCCATTATTTTGGAATAGATAGGGTTGTGTTCCTAGCATACTCTTGGGCATGTTCTTTTGGTGCATTTGGGTGTATTCCTTTCGGTGATTTGCAGCGTGATCAAAGAGCTGCTTTGATGTGATTTTTGTTTCTGCTTTTTTGGAGCAGTTCCAGCCTCCCTTCTGATTTGTGTATTGGGAAGATGCCTTGTCCTCCCTTTTGTTTTCTGCTTTCTTTTTAATAAATCTTCTTTTCTATGTATATAAAAAGCTCTGTCTGATGGTTTCTCAGATTATAGATCTGTATGGCATTTGATGATTAATCAGTGCAGGTGGGAAGGGCAAGGCCAAGCCCAAATTTTCATTCCGTTTTCAGTTACCCAAGGAAGGATTCTTTTTGTCTTCTATCTTGAAGGATGAAAGGGACTTCTGTTGCAAGGATCAACATGTGCCTCAAGAAGCTGTTGCACTTTGGACTGCGGAACATTCAATGTCTGAACTCCTGGAAGATTTTCAGGGAGAAAGAACGACATATTCAGAGATTAATGGAATGCCTGCTGAAGTAGACACTTCTGGACATGGATTGGCCAATAATTCAATGACCGAACTTCTGGATGGTCTTCAGGATAAGACTGGTGTATGAACAGTAGTTCTAAAAAGCTTCTTTTTCTTATTTCGCCAATAAAATCTTCCTATCTTTACTGCTCTTGTTATTCGACTTTTTCTTGCTGCAGGATAATAGAACTAAAGGAAATAGGGTACAGCTTGCTGGTAAGAAAAGTATATTATCATTGGGAGACAGAAACACTGATGATGAAGACCCCCCTGAGCTGATGGGCGATGGAACTTCAAGCGATGAAGAGGTTTCTCTCTGTTTATTATCTTTAACAGCAACATCCATTCAAAATTATCTCCTGAAGTATTCCCAACTATATCCTTACATAGCTTTTCAATCTCCTATCCAGACCTATAATCAAAATCTAAAGCTTGTTATCCCAGAAATTGAAAGGCAAACAATGGCAGATCGGTTTCATGAAGTTTTGAGTGCCGCTCAAGTGAATGATGAGGGGCTTCCTGTTGCAGCACATAAATTATCAGGGTAACTGAAACTAGAGGCTTTCCTCTTGTAAACAGATCATGGATTTTGTAATTTAGAATCCAAATGAAAAATAATGTTCTCAATGAGGTGTTCTTTTGTGCCGCCAAGTTTTGCAGGGGATTGTATGGGCAATTGCAGCAAGTCATGCAGAATGAAAGGGGAAGAGAAATGGATTTTTCAAGGAAGTTGCAAGCAGGAATTAGTCCAAATGGTTAAAGCATATATATATATATATATTGTCTTTTAAACTTTAATTTATTCAGGGAGTGATTCAAAGCATGTGCGAATTCAAAATGCTTTCATAATTGAGCACACAGATAAGAAAATGAGTTTTTTTTGTTCCTATGTTTGTGTAAGGGCTTATATTTGACTTGTCTAATTCCCTTACCATTTCAGATGAGGCAAGCTGCATTGATTTGAAAATCCTGTCAAAGTACTTGGATGGAAAGGTCACTGTTTGTCTATGTTCTTTTAAAGAAAATGAAGAGGTATATTGCTTTGAATATCAATTTGAGTATTTCCTGAATTTTGCTCATGCAGCCTCAAGTTATTTGTCTTGTATCAGCAAAAATTTCTAATTTATAGTTTACCAAATCGAAAAAACCTTTTCAGTTCGCTGAGGATACTTCTACAGCTAGAAGTTTTGAGGTTTCTTTAATATATATTTTTGTGTATAGTTCAGTATATAATAAATTTATGTAATAAATATAGGTAGTAAACATCAAAATGGGTCTCTCTATCTCTCGCGAAACGAATCTCTTATTCTTATTGAAATCAACCATGGTTGCGTGAATAGCAGATGTTAAGGTGATCGGTGATCTGAGTTTGGAGAAGGAAGGGGAGACCCCTTTTTTGCGTGTGTTCGAGAACAACATCTCTCGAAATCAGTCTGTTAAACTCTCAAAGGAGGTAACTTTTTGGGTTGCTGATGGCTTATCCACCTTCATTCAGCTGGAAAGGGGATTTAGAAACGCTCATAAGAGAAGTCATCTATGTTGGTTGGAAATTAGGTGGACGAGGGTGGGGAAGCTTTTGGAGCTATGGCTGAGGGAGAAAGGGAAGAACTCTTTGGTTTTCCTGGAGGTATAAAAGGTATGGATGGCAAATATTTGCATATGAGTTCTGTGAGTTCACGAAGGAGTTTCGTCTTGTTCTAGAAGAAGCTGGTTCAGCAAGCTTTTCACATCCCAGGTCTTGCAGTATGGTGCTGCTGAAAGGTAAATCAGGCAAAGGCGATGTAAGTCATTTGAAATCAGATCATTTGTGTTTTCAGTGTTGGGGAGAAATGCGATTGCAGGATTCCGGAGTGACTGTTCCAGACAACTTCACATCATGCCCGTAGGAGAACATCCAAAAGGCAAAAATGCATAGGGCTCCAGTGGTTGCTGCGAGCATCGATGAGGCTGTCGGGAAGATGAGGGCACAAAGGCTGGGCTGGATCAGCTGGTCCTCATCTTGGACTTGGGCTAGGTATGTGAGAAAGGAGGTTTTTTTTTTCTTATTAAAATTGGTTCACTAATAGAATGGGCTCAAGGTTTAATTAATTATTCTTTGGGCCTTTCTATGGGTCCTAAAGAGGATTCTTCTCAACAGGGGTTTTCTCAGTTGGGCCTTGCTTCTAAAAATGTCCATTGTGAGGGTATGCGTGGCCAGGCTCATCTCATATCTGATCCCATTAGTCATCAGGTCCATTCCCCTGGCCAAAATTCACAGAAACCAGAAAAGGGTGACGGAAGCAGTCAGATAATTGTTAACAAAATCCAAGGCCTCTCCAATTATACAAGAAAAATATAGAGTGGATAAATATTCTGGAGAGGCTTGGATTTGGTTAAGATGTAATATAAAATGGTGTTAGAATTTGTCCAATGCACCCAAATGCAAATCCAAGGTCTAAAATCCATGTTCCCAAACACAGCAGCAGTGTGTTATCTGGAAGACTTTAGCTTGTTCTCAAAAACTGATCTGGGAGAAAATGATGATATTTATTGAAGTGTCAGATTAGTTGTTGATTTTGGTTTTGATACAAAATCTGATATTAAGATTTTAATTTTAAAAAATTTAAGGGCCCAAAGGTTTACGCTCGTTGGAAGGCTGCTCTTATGGGTGTAGAAATGAGGAAAGTATATAATTCAAAGAGAGTATTCCGGTGAGATAAAGTCAAAGCTTTTGAGAAATTCTGCAAGCGATTTGAGTATTGTGGAAGATGGACTTGATAAGATGAAGGATAGAGGAAGTAATGGAACTAGCAAAGAAAATGAGGAAATTTTTCAGATAATGACAATGATGACATCAGTGAGTTCGAATGTGATGGGGGTTTTCTGTTGGATGAGATTGGGGAACAATATGGTCATGTTTCTGAATCCTGCAATGAACTTGGGGACCTTTCATAATTTAGTTGAATAATTGTAATGACTCTAGCATGAATGGGTATCTTTTGTGAGAAAGCTGTGAACCTACTGAAGTTAGTTAATTCAGTTATTTAGTTGAAAAGTCAGCAGACAACTCAGCTTACAGTTAGCAGAACATTCAGCAATAAAATTATTCTGTCAGCAAGTTGCAGCCAGTGTGATTCTTATTCAAAGTGCTGTTCATTTTTTCAAAGTGGAATACAACTGTCATCCATTAATAGCACAGGAGTGAGTTATTTTGTGTAGGAACTTGTCATATTCTTTGCCTTGTTTCTAGGTTTATTTAATGAGTTGTTAAGTCCCTAGAATATTAAAATTTCCCATCTATTCCCCATGTACTCTGCCTTATAAATAGTGGCCTCATCCCAGTCATTTTTAAGTAGTGGAAAAATAGAAAAGAATCTCAAAAAATCGAGCAAAAAGGGCTGCAGCACTATAGCTTTTTATATATATAATTTCTTCATCAAGTCAGTAAATTAAAGAGGCATTTTTCAGTATTTTTTCTTCTCTGTTTTTTCTATTTTTTCTATTCTTCTGTTCCAACAAAATTTGGTATCAGAGCCATGTCGTCCAGCACCTCTTCCTCTGCTAGAACTATGTTCAATTATTCTCAAAACCAAGTACCCATTTTCGAAGGAGAAAATTATGGGTACTGGGCTGATCAAATAAAAATTTTCTTCATTGCACAAGACTTATGGGAGAATCTTGAGGAAGGGTATGATGATTCAACTTCAGCAAATGATGATTCATCCTCTACAAACACAAGCACAGCAACCTCATCTCAGAGATCTGCCCAGAACAAAGAAAAAATAAAAAAGAATGCTCTTGCTTTGAGTTATCTTCATCAGGATCAGCAAGACCATCTATCCCCGCATTTTTGGCATTCAAAAGGCTAAAGACGCATGGGAAACACTGTGGAAGGAATTTCAAGGAAACAATAAAGTAGTCCGATGGAATTTTAAGGAAACAATGAAGTAGTCTCAATCCGACTACAATCTCTTTGGAAGAACTTTGATTGCTTGGCAATGAAAGATTCTGAAAGCATCAAAGATTTTTTCTCCCGGGTTGCTGAAATAATCAACCAAATCAAAGCTTATGGTGATTGGATAGAATAAAAAAAGATTGTTGAAAAAATTTTCTAAAGTTTACCACCAAAATTTGATCATGTAGCTGCAGCAATTGAAGAATCAAAAGACCTCTCAATTATGACTATGTTTGACCTCTGTGGTTCTTTAGAATCACATGAGAAAAGAATTAAAAGATCTTCAGGTCAGCCCTTGGAGCAGGCTTTTCAATCAAACCTCAATTTGAACTGGAAAAATCAAGAAAGGAATGGAAATTTTCAGCAACAAGACCAGTCTCAAAGAGACCAAATAATTAGTCCTGTGGTTGTGGAAGAAGCCGTGGCAGAGGCAGGAATTTTCAGCCTCAAAGGTCCAGCAATCAAGGACAGAATTGCATCATATGCAAGAAGTCAAATCACACCTCAGCTGAATGCTATTTAACGTGTAAAAGGTGCTGCATTCCAAACCATTCAGACTGGGATTGTTGCACAAGAAGAATGAAAGTTCAAAAGCAAATTTCAGCAAGGAAAATGATGAAGAGCAAGTGTTTCTCGCTTGTCTCAATGCTGAAAGCAACGACAACAAGGTTTGGTACCTTGACAGCGGCTATAGCAGTCATATGACAGGTAACTGTGAGTTATTTGTTGAAATTGATGAAAATGCTTCAAATTTCGTTATTCTTGGTGATGGGAAATTTGTAAAAGTTGAAGGAAAATGAGTAATAGCAGTGCGGTCCATATCAGGTGAGCAAAAATTAATCCATGATGTTCTTTATGTCCCAAGTCTTGCTCACAATCTCTTAAGTGTGGAGCAGTTAATTCAAAAAGGATATCAAGTCCATTTCGAAGGAAATGAATGCAGAATCATAGACAATAAGAAGAACTCACTGATGGCTAAAGTTGAGATAACTCGAAACAAGGTTTTTCCACTCTCCATCAACTACACAAGTTCAGTGGCTTTGAAGAGTGAAATTTCAGACGAATCTCAACTATGGCTTCTCAGATATGAGCATTTAAATCATAAGGGATTGCAACTTCTCAAGAAAAAGGATATGGTTCGTGGTCTTCCCCAAATAAATCAAATTGAAGGAGTTTGTGAATGCTGTAATTACGGGAAGTTGCAACACCTTCCTTTCCCCAAAACTTGTTGGAGGGCCAAAGCTCCTTTGGAGTTTGTTCATGCGCATATATTTGGTCCCACAAAAACGCCATCTCTTGGAAACAAAAGGTATTTCATCCTTTTTGTAGATGATTTTACTAGAATGATATGGTTGTATTTTATTCAGCAAAAATCATATGCCTTCTCAATATTTCTAGTGTTCAAATCTCTCGTTGAAAGGCAAAGTGAGCTGAAAATGAAGACCTTAAGAACTGATTGTGGAGGTGAATTCATATATCACCTGTGCATTAATTATTGCAAGAAGGAAGGCATTCAAAGGCAACTAATAGTGAGTAGAAGCCCTCAGCAGAATGGAGTTGCTGAAAGAAAGAGCTAGACCATTGTCGAAATGGCTCGGAGCATGTTAAAAGGTAAAAGACTTCCTAATTCTCTTTGGGCTAAAGCTGTACATACTACTGTTTATATCTTAAATAGGTCACCAACAAAATCAATGAAGAATAAAACTCCCTGTGAGGCTTGGAGTGGGTAAAAACCAAATGTTAGCCATATGAAAGTGTTTGGTTGTCTAGCCTACTCACTCAACAAAGCTTTTAATAAGGACAAGTTTGATCAGAAGGGAGAAAAGCTTCTGTTTATTAGGTACAGCAAAGATTCTGAGTTTGTTTTGACTGGTTTCACTGACAGTGATTGGGCCGGATCAGTTGATGATCGAAACAGCACATCGGCATATGTTTTGTGTCTTGGAAATGGCACCATTTCATGGTGTTCAAGAAAGCAAAACACTGTTGCCTTGTCATCTGTTGAAGCAGAATATATTTCAGCAACAGAGGCTGCTTGTAAAGGAGTTTGGCTGAGGAAATTACTTAGTGACTTAGGGCTAAGGCAAGAGGGTCCTATAACCATTTATTGTGATAATATGTCAGCAATAGCTCTAACTAAGAACCCAGTTTTTCATGCCAGCACAAACCATATTGAGGTCAGCCATCACTTTATTCATGACCTTGTGCAGAAGGAAGAAATTCAGCTAGAATTCATCAGCACTAATGAACAACCAGCAGACATGCTGACAAAACCCATTACTACTAAGAAGTTTTTGAAGTTCAGAGACATGTTAGGAATCACAGCTTTAGAGGGGAATTTGTGAGAAAGCCATGAACATACTGAAGTTAGTTATTAAGTTATTTAGTTGAAAAGTCAGTAGACAACTCAGCTTACAGTCAGCCGAACATTCAGCAATAAAATTATTCAGTCAGCAAGTTGCAGCCAATGTGATTCTTATTCAAATTTCTGTTCAGTTTTTCAAAGTGGAATACAGCTGTCATCCATTAATAGCACAGGAGTGAGTTATTTTGTCTAGGAACTTGCCATATACTTTGCCTTGTTTCTAGGTTTATTTAATGAGTTGTTAAGTCCCTAGAATATTAAAATCTCCCATCTATTCCCCTTGTACTCTGCCCTATAAATAGTGGCCTTATCCCAGTCATTTTTAAGTAGTGAAAAAATAGAAAAGGATCTCAAAAAATCCAGGAAAAAGTGCTGCAGCAATGTAGCTTTTTATATATGTAATTTCTTCATCAAATCAGTAAATTAAAGAGGCATTTTTCAGTATTTTTTCTTCTGTGTTTTTTCTTTTCTTCTGTTCCAACATCTTTAACCAAAGGGATGTTAGTATACAGTATAAAGTTGATGTATACATTGTCATAAAAGTAATTCACCTAATTTTTTGACTTCTAAGTACATAGTTTTTTTTTTCTTTTAAAAACATTGTTTTCTTTTTCCTTTTTACTGACAAAAAGAGTGGGAAGGATTGGAGGGGGGGTCTTTTTTTGATAATAAGGGGTTGGAGAAAAAAATGCAGTGCAATTGATGTATTGTACCTATACCAGAGGTGGTGATTCCTAGGAAGGATTTGGTAGCCCAAGAGATATTGGATAAATAGGATTTGAAAAGAGTGATGCTGCAGGAGTGGAATTGCATTTTATTGGGGGTAAATTCAAAGGGAAGAAGGATCAATGGGAGCTCTGAAGTGCTCAGCGAATTACTTGAAAAGGGGTTTCCATGGTTAATTGTTTTTTTCTGATTATTGTCTTTTTTGTTTTTTTCTTTGTTTTCTTTTTTGCTTTTTCTGTTTTTTATTTTGTTTGGGTGGGCTTCTTGTCCCCTCAGTTTGTAATTTCTCTCTTTCAATCTAATATACCTTCTTTTATTGTCTTTAAAAAAATAGGTAATAAATGATGCTGTTGTTAAATACATATAATTAACATACAATTCAGTTAAATGAATCTTAATTCATAATTATCTTCTTCAATTTGTTACAATAAATGAGTTTGAGTACTTAAGAATTGTATATTTCCTGTACAATATTTGTGGATGAAATCTCAGTGATTAATTTCTTAAGTTAGAAAGTAAATATTTAATTATGTTTTTTTAATATATAAAGAGTACCATAGGTTCATTTGCGACCTTTCAGTTAATAAAAATATATAGTAATTTGATGAGAAGTGTTCTAAAACAAGTTTGGGAAATAGGAAACTACTATGCAGAAAATATGTGAAAATTTAAGTAACTCTTATAGTATCATAGTATATTTTCTCCAGAAATTATAAATTTAATCATATTGTATAATGTACTTTGTGGCGCTGACAAAATAAGTGAAAATTTTGGCTCTAAAATTCTCTCATGCAAGATGTTTGAAGTTCAAGTATTATAATTCTTTTGTGCATACATTGTATTTATAAACAACATTTACACAAATTGGTGAGCATGAGTTAAATTTTTTATGATTTTTCAGTATTTCAAAAGCTGCTCATTAAAAGTTAAAGGTCATTGTAATTTTTTTTTAAAAGAATAAAATATAAGAAAATTTTGACTGAATTTACCCAAGTCAACTCATTATTGAATGGGGTCAAAATTCGATTAGGCATATGAAAATTTGTGACTACATTAATCCAAGACTCCAAGTACAAACACACACACACACACACTTGTGATCTTAATTTTTTTCTACACTACGCCACCCTCATACCCCCAATATGACGTGGGAGCCTTGTGTACTAGGTATTGCAACTTTCAAATGCATGCATCAATCTAAAGAAAATAAATGAATTACATACCTACAAGCCATAAATAATGGCCTATAGATGTATCTATCCTTAACTCCCTATTGCTTGACAACCCTTAGCATCTCTCTTTCCTTGATTTATTCATAACTTAATATCCTTCTAAATGTTTATAAAATTGTTAAACTAAAAAAGTATCAACTAATAATTTTTTAAATTTGTGGAAGATGTGTAACTGAACAGCTAAAAACATGGAATTTGCTCTTTTTAATGAATAAGAGTGATCTATTCAATTATCTAATTTTTTGGAAAAAAATTTTGTGACTTTCTCACGCCTCCACGTAAATATGTAAGACAACTGCAATAAAATAATTATAAAATGATAGTTTTTAAAGTATGTAAAATAAATCTGTGCAAAGCACAGATGTGTAACTATATGGATTTATTATTTCAGTCTTACTTTAGTGGGAGTATGTGATTGTAATTATGAGATGAGGAAATGTTTCTTGTATTTCATTCTCTTTTTGTTGCATCTCCTCTTTGTTGATCTGTCTGCTGTTGAAGAATCTCCAAGCATGGCAACAAATCCCTTTTCTTTTTGTTCTTGTTATTGTTATTATATTAAAAAAAAATGTGGATCATAGCCATTTGCAACTAAATATGGATGAGAATTGCTGGCTGGGACTGTTCCTTGCCTCCCTCTTCATCTTCATCTGCTCCTCCCCCTCTTTTCAAAAGAATGTGGATGTCTTTTTACAGTGGAAGCCTGGGAGGTTATTGAATGCACATGCTTGATTCTGCAGAGCCCCCAAATGAGAAGGGAAAGTGGAGAAAGGAAGAGGACAGTTATCTTTAACCCAAGAGCATGTACTGATGTTGACCTTGAAGTGGGGAGCTTGATTCGAATTCACCCTCCATGGTATGGACTCTGGATTATAATTTGGATATATTTTTTTAGATTCCCTTTTTCTAATTCAATTCTGGAAAATGATAAAAAAAATATTCTGCGGGTAAATTTTTTGAAAGCAGGATTTGATTTTGACTCATTAATTGTGTATTTGTTCAAGTTACTTTGCCTGAGCTTTCCACTGGAAGTAGAATTGCATCTCTTCTGTCACAATTGAACCTATCCTTGTTAAGAAAAAAAGAGGTAGCTTTTCTTCCTTGCAGTTGATGGGAAAAAAAGACATTTACCACCTGTGCCACGATGTCCAAATCCCTATTGAACTGCTGCAGTTGTGATATTTTTTTTAATGCCATTCTAATTGAAATGGTGCAATTCATTGTTTATGAATTCTATTGACAGGAAAGAGGTCCAGATCATGGCGAATGATGAATGCATAATTTTATCTGCATATTTCTCCCAGATTTGACAATCACCGTTAATTTCTCTTTCATCCAGGAAAGGTAAAGATCACAATGCCTTCCATTTTTGCATCTTTAAATGATGGGCACCTTTTAGCATGTTTTGAACCTCAGATCTTAGCATTTGAATTGTATAATGGTTATATTTTTTTGAATGATCCACCTCATTTCCCCCCATCTTTAGGTGATAATGGTTTTGTGTGGGTTTCATGAAGATACTAGAACTAGTCATGTATGCGGCTTCTCTGTCTGATCCTCATTTGTTTGCACATTTGTTTTTCCTAGGTCACAGGCACGAGTGTGGCTGCTTGTATCATCTAGTTTAGGTTTAAATCACATCACATTGGCACTTGCATTGGTTCTGTTTGTAGCAATTTTACCTTGAGGTGTGTATCTGCGGTGAGGGAGATTGCATTGTATTATCTCTAGATTGAGGAACACAAATGTACGAGCACTTGGTGTGAATGCATATATGCTCTTCATTCAGTATTTTTAGCAAATGAGCTTGGCATGCGGTTTCGTTTTCCACTATTCATTTTTATTTTCCATTTTGATGGACCAATGTTCATTGGCTTTGTGCTGAATCATTCATCTCAGAAACTCTTGTGGTTACCATTTTAAAAGAAATGGAAGTGTACTTTCTCAATCATGCTATTGGCCCAAATTGAAATAATTTTTACTGTGCACCAGAACTTCACAAGTTTTTTTAGGCCTTTGCCTTTTTTTCATTTTTTGTGGATAGAAATAGAAATGTACCATGATAGATGAATTACAAAGAGGGTGAGGAGTCCTCAAGAAAACGAGGGGAAAAAAAGGACAAAAAGAAGCTAGTGCAGTATGAAGAAAAAAAAAAAAAAGCTAGTAAAGCTACCCAATCGGATTGGATATTAGAGAAAGCAGCATTGCCAAAGCTACAAAAATTTAATAATTTAATTGTACTGAGATCAAATCAATAAATGAAGCACAATCTTGAATAGTCCTGTTGTAAATTATTATTTTTCAGTTTAATAATTTAATTAGTCACAAGTTTATCAACAGTTGGTTAAGGAAAGTAAAATACAACAAATGGTTTTTTTTTTTTTTCGTGGCATTCAAACCAAAGGTCAGGGAAGCAGTATATCCAAGTATTGATTGATGGATATCATATTCAAATGCTTTGATGTATATCACATTTACATTCAAACTACATTTGCCATATTAGACGTCACAGTCATCTGTCATTGGATTCTAGAGCAATACAACAGTGACAAATTTTTCATGATACTGCATTTAGTGATCCAAGCAAATTTAGCCGTGCTTCAATGATGCAGGAGTTCCCCGCTAAGAAGCCCTTTTTTGGGTCTTTCAGTTTAGCCAGTGATATGAACTTCTGGGAGCCCCAAACCAGGCAGGAAGGACTGAAAAGATTATCCGCTGCAGAAGAAGAGAAGCAGAAAGACCTCAATATTACAGGTCTAGCAAAAGGGAAAGCCAGAATTTGTATAAGCAGCTCTGGACCTTACTTTCAAATTCATGGTATTCTTCACCGATTTGGTCAACTAGGTGAAAATTGAATTTCACGAACAATTTAGTATCAGCGGGAGTAATTGAATCGTCCAAACATAGGAACAAAGAAATGCTATTGCCTTTGCCTTCCCCATTTCCATTAGGGTAGAGCCTAATCTTCCTGTTACAAATTTGCATACCATTATTTATAACTTACGATATTAAACTGCAACTCAAAAATAGAAAAACATACAGTAAGTTGAACCTTTATAGATATAATTTCAACCCGCAGAAAACAAATTAGCAAGACATTCTAACTCATGAGTTTGTGAAATTGAATTACACATCAAATATAGGAAAACATTGAGTTAGCTGGACTTATAAATGTATGGGTACCATTTGCAGTCTCCACCAAGGAATGATTCGGACTCATATCGATCGCAAATCAAACCAGTAAAATTTTTTATGTTCCAAGTGTAGTTACAAGAAACAGGTGTTTTTATCATTGATAAACACTCCCCTTTATGTGTCTGTTTGAGAACAAACACCTCTGCCCCAAAGACGCAAGTGTCATTTACAAGAAATCCATTTGAACGATCGGTGAAAGTAAGAAGTTCGGTGAATCTGGGGAAGCCCTGTTCGGTTTTCATTGCATGAAAACGTGTTACCCTTTCATCTGCAATGTGGAAACGGTAGTGTTAATGAAGAAGCTGACATGTCAGCCATTGCATTTTCATGTCTGCAAATTCAACTCCATGGGGGACGAAGGATGACATGTGTATAGTATGCTATGTAGCAACATGGCAAATGGATGCAGAAATTCCAGAAACAGTTCGAAACAAAACAGAGACAAGTTTGAAAAAAACCACCTTTGTTATAGAAATACTGGTCCACATCATGATTAAACACGAACAGTTTGAAAATTACATTAACCTCCCAACCAGTCGGGAGAGTGTTTGTGTCAACCAAAGCAAGGTAGATAGAGACATGATTTTGCCCATAGCTGCTCTTGTCCCCCTCTGGGTAGATAATCAATTTCCTGCCATGGAAGATGTTAGTGATGCTGTGGTTTCAACTTTCAACACAAATACACCCACATAAAATGCAGCCGATCAACAAATCAGAAACTTCACCGCCAGTAGCCAGAAAAAAGAAATTTCCCTCAATGTTAATTAAAATTGTGTCATCTTGAGGAATGAAGTTTCTATTGATTGGTTGTACAAGCCATGCTACTTTTGTATCATATGAGAGAAAAAGACTGTTGTAGGTTGTAGCCAGCTGGGTGTAGCCATTTGTCAGCTTCAAAGGCTGAAACACCATAACTAATAAGCAGTTGGAATCTAAAAAGCTAGGCATAAGAGAGCATACCACTTGTAATCCCCTGCTTCAAACTTTTCTGAACCGACCTTCTCTACTGGGGCTGCTGAAAGTGTTGAGAAGGATTGGATTTTGAAGATGTAATGACAAGGTGGAGCATCTCTCCCTGAAACAGCAATGATCAAAACAAGAAAAAGCTTTTTGGGGTACCTTCAAAACGAGAGAGAGAGAGAGAGAGAGAGAGAGAGAGAGAGAGGGTACCTTCCAAGTCTAGGTGGGAAAAGGGTAAGCTCTTCATGATGGCAGGAGACGGTGTGCGGGTGGGGATGATGCAACTGTCCATGTTATTATGGTTCAAACCAAATGTGTGGTCTGACGAATGAGGTCCTCCTGATATTTATGCATATTTGAGGTGAGGATTCTGAAGGAATGTCCCAAGTAACGTGGGAAAGGGCAAAAGGAAAGGGATCATTCTTCGACTCCCCAATGCGCTTGCCTTACTTTACCCAGAAGAAAGAGATTGTTCATATTTCACAATTTTTCTGACCCCCAACAGCAGTATGCAATTTATTTGCCCCTATAATTTGAATTCTCAATGGATTTAGATAAATAGTTATATAAATTTGTATTGATTTTCTTCTAAACTCATACAAACTCTATAGGTTTGAATTCAAACCTTCAAATGTATGCTCTTTTACGAGCTCTATTATCTAGCTTAGAGAGAAATGGTGAAGCCTTGAAGGCAACTGAAAAAAAAAAAAAAAGGGGGAAACTTTCCCTTGTCGTAAGTCAAGCGACTAGTTTAGATACCACTTTTCGGCCCAAGAGTGTGTCTAGAGGGGGGGTGAATAGACAACTTTCGCGGATGATATATTTTTCTACAAAACAATAAATCTTTGGCTACAAGTGATTTATATCACAATATATTACAAAGTAAACAATACAAGTAAATAAAGTAAATGAGAGGGAGAAGAGTTTAACACAGAGATTTAACGTGGGTTCGGCACCAAGCCTACGTCTACACCTTGAGACCAACTCAAAGATTGCCAAATCCACTATTCAATCTTCTTTCAAGACGGAGAAGCCTCTACAAATCGAGAATCAATCCCAACTGCTCACCAAGAGCTACAACAAGGAGTTCACCAAGAACCTCCTTACAATGTGGTTCACCAAGAACCTCTTCCAATGTGGTTCACGAAGAACCTTCAATCCAACAATCAATCAATAATGAAAATAGAGATTACATAGAATGCTCCTTCTTGAGCTAATAATACAAGATAAACCGTCACACTACTCTCTTGAGCAAATGATTTATAACAAGAATAAGGTGCAAGAGAGTTTTGAGCAAATATGAATACCTAGAATGAATGCACAAATCAAATATTCACTAATAATGCTCCAAAGGATTGTCAAATTCATTCTAATACCTCATATTTATAGCCAAGAACCCCAGGTAGTCGTTATCTGATCATTGGGTGTGAAACCCCTTTGATTGGCTCAAGAACTAGCCATTTTCTAGTCGTTGGTATTCAGGGACTGATGTTAATCGTTGACGAATTGCACCCAATCGTCGATGAGTGACCTGCAGTCGTCGACGAATTACCCCTTTCTTTGTCGACGAGTGACCTGGGTTAAAAAACATAATATGCTACTAGAAAAATTTGTCGACAACTCAATACCATTCGTCGATGATTCAACCCCATTCGTTGACGATTGGCCTGGGCAGATTCTCAATTAGGCTATTGGTTTTATTAGTCTACGAATGCACTCCATTAAATGACTATTCCCCTGTTTTTCATGCTTAACAAGCCTTTCAATGAGTTAACCCATGCTTAGACAAAAGTATATGAAGGATGTTAAGTCCAATGATGCTTAATACTTGTCCTAATGAAGTTTCAATTTAATATAAGATGTCTTGTTCAAGAAAACATATTTGAAACCTCATTTTAACATCTTATGCATTTGTATGGCTCGGTATGCATGTGAACACTTCATTTTGATGTCTTATACTAGTATGCATGTGTATTTGCTGAACTATTTGCCAATTATTCTTACCAACATCATAAGACAAGAGATACAAGAAGTTCTACCTCACACATAATATATTACACATATAAGACTTCATATGACTTCCATTGGTCGTGCTTGGGTATTCGTCGTGCAAGCTTTGAACAATGCTTCATTGGAATTCAT
Source organism: Malania oleifera (assembly GCF_029873635.1). Classification (NCBI taxonomy): domain Eukaryota; kingdom Viridiplantae; phylum Streptophyta; class Magnoliopsida; order Santalales; family Ximeniaceae; genus Malania; species Malania oleifera. The sequence continues at coordinate 98,931,617 of NC_080421.1, forward strand.
CTTATTCTTGTGCTTGCTCCAGTAATGACTTGTTGTCCTATACTGAACTAGAGTGCATAGGCTGGTTATCCTGAGGGTCACGAATGGGTTGTTATCATCAAAATCTACTAGATTGGGATACCTTAGACACTAAAACTAATAATATCCCCCTTTTTGATAATGACAAACCATTGGTGTTTTTTGTAGGATATTTCCTAAAGATTGCCCCTCAAAATATGCATATTGTTTAAAATTTTAAGGAAACATTCCTCCCTCTTACTGTATGCATTTCATGCATGATAAAAATAATTAACTTTGAGTTTCACAAACATGCATTGTTTAAAAAAAAAAAATTCATTTTTATCAGCATATCCAACAATTCAACAGTATTTCCAATAGACAATCAGTAATCCAACAGGTAAGCAGTATGTCCAACAAATAACCAGTATGTCCAACAACATTTGATATATCCAACAAGTCTTTTCAGTATTTCCCAAAGGATGTCTAACATGATCAGTGTGACTCAACATATATCAACAGACATATTCAACAAACAAGCTTCATCAAAAGTTAAGCAAGCAAGAATAAGAGCTAACCTAGGTTTATCATATCCATCCAAACCAGACATATATAAGTCAAAAATGTATCAGCCAATACCATGCCCAAAACCAATAAAACTTTCTCCCCATTTTTCCGTCATTAAAAAAAAAAAAAAATGGATCCTAGTGGTTATGGAGAAGGAGGTCAAGGATGGTGGCTAGACTTGAGTCAATCCGAGCGAAAAAATACAAGTGCAGTGAATGGGAATTTTTCAAGATAGATCCCTGGGAGTGCACGTTCCCAATTCATGTATAATTTTGTAAATTCTCTCTTCATTAAGGGGTTTTGTTAGGATATCGGCCAATTGGTTTTCGGTGTTAATATACACTAGTTCAATATCCCCTTTTTATACATGGTTTCGGATAAAATGATGCCTGATTTCAATATGTTTGGTCCTAGAGTGCAGGCAGGGATTTTTTGAAATGCTAATGGTACTGGTTTTATCATAGTGAATTTGAGTTCCTTTCACTATAATTTTAAAATCCTCCAATTGTTGCTCCATGTACAAAGCCTAAGCACAACAACTATCGACAGCTACATACTCAGCTTCGGTGGTTGAGAGTGCAATTGAGGTTTGCTTTTTGCAAAACCATGAAATAAATGAGTGTCCTAAAAAGTGACACGTCCCACTAGTGCTTTTCTTATTTGTTTTGCATCCTCCATAATCAGCATCTGAGTAACAGGTAAGACCAAATGGAGTGTGCTTAGGGTTGAAGAGACCTAAGTCACATGTTCTTGCAAGATACTTAAAAATTCTCTTAACGGCATTTAGGTGTGATTCCTTGGGGCATGATTGGAATCTTGCACATAGGCACACACTAAACATGATATCAGGTCTACTAGAAGTTAGGTAGAGTAAGCTACCAATCATTCCTCTGTAGAGTTTTTGGTCAACCTTCTTGCCATTTTCATAACTATCAAGTTTGGTTGTCATGCTCATAGGGGTTGATTTAGTTTTTTCGATTTCCAGCCCAAACTTCTTGAGCATGTATTTTACATATTTGGATTGATTTATGAATATTCCACTTGTCATTTGCTTAATTTGCAGACCAAGGAAGAAATTCAATTCTCCCATCATACTTGCATAAACCGAGCAAATTCTTCACACATATTTTCTTTTGTAGCACCGAAGATGATATCATTTACATAGATTTGCACAATTAGCATATCATCCCCTTTGTGTTTTAAGAACAAGATAGTGACAAATTGTCCTCTTGTGAAACCATCTTCCAAGAGAAACTTAGTTAATCGTACCTACCATGCTCTTGGTGCTTGCTTAAGTCCATAAAGTGCCTTTGAGAGTTTAAACACATAATCAGGGTGTGCATGACTTTCAAATTTGGGTGGTTGTTTGACATAGACTTCTGCATTTATGTATCCATTGAGAAAAGCACTTTTAACATCCATTTGAAATAATTTGAAATCTTTGTAACAAGCGAAGGCTAGTAACATCCTAATGGCTTCTAGTTTGCTACAAGGGCATACGTTTCATCGTAGTCAATACCCTCTTGTTGGTTATACCCTTGTGCAACTAGTCTTACTTTGTTTTTAGCTATGTTCCCATCTTCATCTTTCTTATTCCTAAACACCTATTTTTTGCCGATTATCAAAGTGTTCTTAGGCTTAGGAACAAGTTCTCATACTTTGTTTTCTATAGAATTGATCAAGTTCTTCTTGCATAGTCATGATCCAATTTTCATCATTTTTAGTTTCTTCAAAATTTTTCAGTTCAATTTGAGATACGAAGGCTATGTGGTTGCATCCACTACTCAAGTGTAATCTAGTACTAACTCCCCCAGATGGATTTTCTAAGATGAGATCAATTAGATGATTTTTGACAAATTTCCAGGCTTTAGGGAGTTCCTGACCTACTTCTTCTGGTTTCACAGCTTATTCCTGAGGTTGTGACTCTTGATGGTCGGTTTTGTTATCTTGAGAACTTTCTTCTTGTTTGTTATTTATTTTAAGTTGCTCAAGTTCCATTTCAATTCTAAACGTGGTTACATGATCATCTTCCTATACATCAACTGTTGCTTTAGGGGCAAAAGGGTTTGATTCATCAAAAACTACATGTGTTTACTCTTGAACAATTTGGGTTCTTCTATTAAACACTCTATAAGCCTTACTATTCATAGCATACCCTAGGAAGATCCCTTCATCAGATTTTGGATCAAATTTTGCCAAATGGTCTCTATCATTTAGAATAAAACATTTACATCCAAATAAATTGAAGTGTGATATATTGGGTTTCCTACCCTCCCATATTTCATAAGGAGTTTTACCAATTTTGGATCTAATGATGACACGATTACTAACTTAGCAAGTTGTGCTTACAGCTTCAGCCCAAAAATAATTTGGAAGACTATGTTCATTCAACATTGTTCTAGCCATTTCTTGGAGTGTTCGATTCTTTCTTTTAACTACTCCGTTTTGTTGTGGAGTTTTTGGTGTGGAGAAGTTGTGTGAATAACCATTTTCATTACAAAAGTCTTCTAATTCTTTGTTTCTAAATTCTCTTCCTCTATCACTCCTAATGTGAACAATAGCTATCCCTTTCTCATTTTGGACTTTGCTATAGAAATTTATGAAAGCATTACAAGTGTCGCTGTTGTTTGCAAGAAACATAACCCTATAAAATCTAGAGTAATCATCAATAATCACAAAAAAATATAATTTTCCACCAATGCTTGCAACGTCATTAGGCCTAAATAAATCAAGATGTATTAACTCTAAAGGTCTAGTTGTCGAGATTACCTTTTGGTTTTGAAGGGTGACTTAATTTTTTAACCATATTGGCATGCATCACAAATGTTGTCCTTGACATAATTATATTTTGGTAGGCCATTAATTAATTCTTTAGAGGATAATCTATGCAATAAATTCATGCTAGCATGACCAAGTCTCCTATGCCATAACCAACTAGTTTCATTAGTAGCAGCCAAACATCTAATATCACAAGATTTAATGTCATCAAACTATATAGTGTAGATATTAGATTCACGTTGTCCAACCAGGATAGTTTTTCCATTTAAATCATTTATTAAGCATTGAGTGGACTGAAATATAACATTGAGACCCTTATCACATAGCTGACTGATACTTAACAAATTGTGTTTTAATGTGTCAACAAGTGCAACATTATCAACTGAAAATGATGAGTTACCTATTTTACCTTTGCCGATGATCCTGCCCTTGGCGTTGTCCCCAAAGGTCATGAACCCTTCCCTTTTTGTAGGTGAGAGAGATGAATTTTCTAGCGTCTCCTGTCATGTGCCTTGAACATCCACTATCAAGGAACCATTTGTTCTTCATCGAAGTGGTCTTCAAGCAAACCTGCGAAACAGAGTTAGGTGATTTGTTTTGGAACCAATTCTTTCTTGGGTCCTACGGGGTTAATTTTCTTGATGACCCATTCAAACTTCCTTTCTTTTCCTCCATTTCCTTTATAAGGACAAGTGAAGCGAACATGACCTCTTCTCTCATAGTATACACAAATTTTATTAACATGTAAGGGGTTTGGTTTGGGTGTCGTGTTTTTTCTTGGTAAAGAGCTTCTTTTGACACAAAGATTTGCAAAGCCAATAGATTTAGATGAGGATAAACTATGACCTAAACCTTCTCTGAAGATGCCAATTCTTTAAGCTCTAAGTAGTTTGTCAAAATTTTCTTTCCCATTGGTAAACTTATAAATGATATTTCTTTGATCCTCAATTTTCTTTTTCAAAATCATGTTTTCATTTAAACTCTCATCAATTTGATTTTTCAAGTTTTCAATTTTCTTTTGGAAAAGTTCATGATCTTTCTGAGAACCTTTAACAAGTTCTTCATTTTTATACTCAAAGATGCATTTTCTTCTTTTAAAGTAGAATGAAGACATATCTCCTTTTGTTTGCATTTTGAGTGTATTTCTTCAAGATGTTTATTTTTTCTTTTAATTGCAACTAACTCATCATATAGTTTTCTACAATTATCTTTTAATTCATCATAAGAATGGAAATATTCATCATTAGAACTTACCTCATCTTGTTCTTCTGCCATGAAATAGAAGTTGGCAACTTCATCTTCATTTTCTCCATCAGTTGAAATCCTGTCTAGTTCGTCCCATTTGGTTGCATTCATGGCTTTGTACTTCTTCTTGTCTCCTTACTAATTATTTCCTTTCTTTTTGAATTGTAGACAATCAGCCATCATGTGTCCGGTTTTCTTGTAGTTTCAGCACCTCATGCTAGCTTCTCCCAGTTCTCTTTGCTTACCAGGCTTCTTGTTCAATAAAAATCTTCTAAATCTTCTTGTAAGAAGAGCCACTTCATCGTCATTGTCACTCCCTTCTTCTTCCACTATTTCTTTTTGACTTGTTGACTTTAAGGCGATGCCAGGTGTCTTTTTGGGCTTTTCTACTTCAAGTGTTGAATTTTTCTTTTTGATCTCATAAGTCATGAGAGATCTGATCAGCTCATCCAGAGTGACCTTTAAGAGATCCTATGCTTCTTCAATGGTTGTTGACTTTGCATGCCATGATTTCGGTAATGAACGAAGGACTTTCTGCACATTATCTTCCATAGAATAATCCCTACCAAGTGCTTTTAATCCATTTTTTATATGTGTAAACCAAGTAAACATGGAAGTAATTGACTCATCTTCTTCAATTTTAAACATTTCATATTCTTTTACCAACATATAAATTTTAGACTTCTTAACTTGAGACGTACCATCATACGTTACCTGGAACTTATCCCAATTTCCTTTTCGGTGTCGCACCCGCAAATCCGGTTGTACTCTTCATCACTCACAACATAATAAAGAAAGTTCTTAGTCTTGAAATTTAGTTGAACTAACCTCGATTCATGCTCTGTCAGCTCCTTAATTTTTTTAGGTTCACCTTTGTCATCTTTGAATACATAATCTCCTTTTGTGATAACTCACCACATTTTAAGATTGTGAGATTGGATGAAAATGGCCATTTAGTTTTTCCATGTTGGGTAGTTGCCTCTGCTGAATTTAGGTGGATGATCAATGGATTGTCCTTGGGTGAGTGATGCTTCAATCATATCATTTGATCTTTACGCTCTAGAAATTACTCTGTAAGTCAAGCGACTATTTTTTATACCACTTGTCGGCCCAAGTGTATGTCTAGAGGGGGGGAATAGACAAATTTCTCAGATGATGTATTTTTCTACAAAACAATAAATCTTTGGCAAGATACATGTGATTTATATCACAATAAATTGCAAAGTAAAAAATACAAGTAAATAAAGTAAATAAGAGGTAGAAGAGCTTAACATCGAGATTTAATGTGGTTCGGTATGAAGCCTACGTCCACACCTCGAGACCAACTCAAGGATTGCCAAATCCACTATCCAATCTCATTTCAAGATGGAGAAGCCATTACAAATCGGGAACCAATCCCAGCTGCTCACCAAGAGCTACAACAAGGAGTTCACCAAGAATCCAGCTGCTCACCAAGAGCTACAACAAGGAGTTCACCAAGAACCTTCTTACAATGTTGTTCTCAAAGAACCTCTTCCAATGTGGTTCACCAAGAACCTTCAATCCAACAATCAATCAATAATGAAAATAGAGATTACAGAGAATGCTCCTTCTTGAACTGATAATACAAGGTAAACCCTCATACTACTCTCATGAGCAAATGATATATAACAAGAATAAGGTGCAAGAGAGCTTTGAGCAAATATGAAAACCTAGAATGAATGCACAAATCAAATATTCACTAATAATGCTCCAAATGGTTGTCAAATTCATTCTAATAGCACACATTTATAGCCAAGAACCTCAGGCAGTCGTTATCTTACTGTTGGGTGTGAAACCCCTTTGATTAGCTCAAGAACTAGCCGTTTTCTAGCTATTGGTATTCAGGGCCCAATGTTAATCGTTGATGAATTGCACCCAATCGTCGATGAGTGACTTGTAGTCTTCGACGAGTGACCTGGGTTGAAAAACATAATATGCTACTAGAAAAAATTATCGAGGGCTCAATACCATTCGTCGACAAGTCAGCCCTATTCGTCGACAATTCAACCCCATTCGTCAATGATTGGCCTGAGTAGATTCTCAATTAGGCTACTGGTTTTATTAGTCGACGAATGCACTCCATTGGTCAAATATTCCCCTATTTTTCATGCTTAAAAAGCCTTTTAATGAGTTAACCAATGTGTTAGTTTTAGTGCAATCCCAAGAGGGGGGGGTGAATTGGTATTAAAAAAAAAAAATTTATCCCCTAGGTCAATCCACTAATCAACACTATTATACAAGCCTAAGGTCAATTTAGTGCATATAAAATAAATCAATGCAAATATGCAATGGAATTTAAACTGCAATAGAAATTTAATCAAGCATGCACAATAAAGCAATAAAGGAGACGACACCTAGAAATGTTATTGAGGTTCGGACAAATTGCCTATGTCCCCGCCTTGGCTAACAAGCACAAGGATTACCACTATAAGCTCACTTAATGGGTGGAGCGGCACCTAAACAACCAGGTCAATTAGCACATGTCTGACCTCAACCTTTACAACCAGGTCAATTAATACAGGGTTGACCTTAATCTACACAATCCTTACCGGACTGGATTACCACCCCCTCAGACCACGCCTAGAAATACAACAGTATTCACTTAATCAAATGGTACAGTGATTGTGCTTTCATGTAAATCAGATATGTACCCAATATACGCAAGTAATAATCAATTCACACCAAACATGTATGAACTATAAGTTCAGTGGTGTATATGCGCAATCTACACTCAATATAATATAATCAATATGATGCTCAAGAGTGTTCAATACAAGTAATATCTTGGAATCTAAGCAAAGTACTTCAATAGCAAATCAATATTTCAAAGATACGAATCAGATAATCAAACTAGTTCAAAAGGGTTTTCTTCAATGTAATATGCACAATACTAGTTTGAAAATATTTGCTTGTTTGAAAAAATATTTGCACAAACAAAAACCAAGCTATTGGACACTTGCAACATGATGCAAATATCCTAAACTTACTTAGTTTATCCCTACACAAGATTTATCAAGTTAAATCCATGGGATAAACTATGCCAAACTCCCCAAAATCAATTTCAAATATTCAAGGAAGGCAATGGGAGTATTAGCAATATCTAATAAGTACTAGCACACAAAATATACTCACAATGTTAAGATGTATCAAGGGAATGAATGTACGTGATTATTTGGAGTGGAATAGGCTAAAATAGGTTTTTGAGATTGAGAGGATTTTTGTTAATCTCTTTCTAATTATTGCAAATGAAACCCTATATATAGAGATAGGAAAAATTATAGTCGTTAGGACATATAGGGTATTATTATATTTGTTTTAAAACATTTTAACCCCATTAACCATGTTTTAAAAATTAAAACGTGGTAAAAAATAGGTCCAATCCAAGAGCACCGGTCGACTAGAAATACTTTCGGTTGACACAAGTTCTAAGGGTTCGGTCGACTGGGCTAAAAATGAACTATCTTATCGGTCGACCGGACATGTATGTCCGAGGCAATTTTTTCATATGTCCGAGGTTCGGTCGACCAAGGTGAAAATGAACTAGGCTGGTCGGTCGACCAGACCGTTGGGTTCCCACACGCGAGAACTCAGTCGACCAAGTTAGTGGTATACAAATTCTTCTCGGTCGACTAGGAGGTCAAAATGTTGACTTCCTAGGAGTTCGATCAACCAGGGTCAATTGAACTGTCATAGCTCAGTCGACCAGGATGTGGTCAAATGGTTGACCCAGACTGGGGGCAAAATGACCTATATAGGTCGATCGACCGAAAGTACATAACTTGTGCATTTCGGTCCTATTTCATTCCACAATCACCCTATTCAAGTGATCATTCATATACGTGCATGAGTGAGTGTCCTAGGGTCATTTATAGATCCTTTTGAAGGCATCGAAAAAATTCGGTGTCGGTCGACTTCTCTACGGTCTTTAAGCTTTGTAGTTCTACATGCATAATATGCAGATTATTACAGACCTTTTCTTAATTAAATATTACAGATCCGAATAGAAATTACAACAATTAAATTATAACTAGGGTCTTCAGGGTCTTCTTTTCCTCTGGGTCTCCGAGTGCCATCATATGATACCGCTAAGATAAACTTGCACATCAACTCGGCAGACATTAAATGCTTAAGTATTTATCATAATCAAAATAGGGTATGACCCATAAGGTCAACACAATGCTTAGATAAAAGTATATGAAGGATGTTAAGTCCAACGATGCTTAATACTTGTCTTAATGAAGTTTCAATTTAATATAAGATGTCTTATTCAAAAAAACATATTTGAAACCTCATTTTTACATCTTATGCATTTGTATGGATTGGTATGCATGCGAACACTTCATTTTGATGTCCTATACTAGTATGCATGTGTATTTGCTCAGCTCTTTGCTAATTATTCTTACCAACATCATAAGACAAGAGTTACAAGAAGTTCTTCCTCACACACAACACATTACACATATAAGACTTCATATGGCTTCTGTTGGTTACGCTTGGGTATTCCTTGTGCAAGCTTTGAACAATGCTTTATTGAAATTCATCTTATTATTGTTCTTGCTCCAATAATGACCTGTAGTCTTATACTTAACTAGAGTGCATAGGTTGGTTAGTCCTGAGGGTCACGAATGGGTTTTTATCATCAAAACCTACTAGATTGGGATACCTTAGCCACAAAGACTAACCTCACATACTTCAAATGAATTGTCAAGCTCATTAAGAGACTGAACTACATTATTACTTTATCCTAGAAAAAGGTACGTAGGCAACTTGTCCAAAGGACAAGTGTTGACTTTTTAAGTTTGATCCCTATTTTGATGTTGACAAAACACATGTATCTTATGTGTGCAATTAAGTGCGTAAACATGTATGTATTTCAGATCACACATAAGATCAAGGGAAAATGGATGCTAGAGGAACTTAAAGAGTGATATTGTCTGGCATATTCCATAAAGATAGGAGAGCAAGAAGAAGAAGAAGAAGACCATAGGGAACCAAATGACCTTAGGGCACTTAACATTTCTAAGAAAAACTTTTTTTTCTAAAAGACTAAAATCATACAAAAGGTTTAGAAATAATTATGGGTCATATTTGGGGCAAAAACAGACTTTGTTGGGTTTTTAGGCTTAATTCAAAAGCATTGGTTGACCAAACCTTTTTTGTTCAAATCAGCTTGGTCGACCAAACCAGCCCTGAGTCAAAAGTTTGACTTCCTCGATCGACCGAATCCTTTTTGTTCACATTAGCTTGGTCAACCGAACCGGCCCTAAGTCAAAAGTTTGACTTGCTCGATCAACCGACCCACTTTTGAACTAACCTTCCTCAGTCGACCGTCACTTGAGAATTTCACTTTTCCACCAACTTGGTCGACCAAACTCATAGTTCAAAATAGCATTGGTCGACCGAACCTCAAAAATGGTCAACCGACCTTTTACCTTAGTCGACTGAACCTACAAAGGGTTCGGAATCGCCCTGATATAGTCGACCAAATCCATAGTTCAAAAGTGCCACGGTTGACCAAACTTATAAAAGTGGTTGACCGACCCTTATCTATGGTTGACCAAACCTCTCGGGTTGGAAATTTTTTTAAGGGCTAAAACGTCATTATCTTTTAATTAAACTTTTCCAAAATACCGAGCGTGTCCTTTAACGGTTAAATTTCCTAAAAATCTATAAATACCCCCTCCATAACTCAGATTGGCAACTTTTATTAGCTTTTATTTTCTATCTAATCCTTTGTTAATCAAAGTTCACTCAAATAATTTTTATTACAAAAATCTCTTCTTCGGGGGCAAATGTTTTAAACATATCTCTCTCAAACTCTCTTTCACTTATTTATCTCAAAATCATTTTTAAACAGAGTATTTTATTTTGGGCATTTTATTTGTATTCACATGCATATACTCTCACTTGTTATTTATCTTTTGAAAATCATTTTTGAGAGTATTGCTTGGGTTTCTCCCGATTATTTTCACGAATATTATTTGGAGAAATTATTTATAGCACAATATTTTTTTGAACTTAAACTTCAGATTCTCCAAATACTTTTATTTTCTAAAATCTTTGTTGGAGAACATAATAATCATTTTATTTTCATATATATTATTTGTGTAAAAATTAGTTGAATGCAAAACCCTAGGTTCTCCAGTCATTCTCTGAAAAATATTTTTAGGAGAATATTTCTACTAGGGTTAAAACCTTTGATTTTTCATCATACAAATTATTTTCAAAGGTTGAAATATTATTTTGAAAAACACCCGTACTCTATTGAGCATAATGCGTATCATTAGAGAGTGTATGTATTTGAGCATTAATGCGTACATCTCTGCTTGTATTTTTAGAAGCATGTTTATATGTTCGAAAAATATTTTTAATATACCGGTTGGGTTCATCCCGTAAATTGAACTAGGAAGTCTCAGCCTTGTAAGATAGACCGGTTCGGTTTAGCCCGAAAATTGAACTGAGGAGTCTCCACCTCGTAATGGAGACAAGTTGGGATTGGCCTTGTAATTGAGTTGGGGTTTATCTTGCCCCGTAAGGAAAGGTTGTAATGGCTTTTGCTCCGCCCTTTTAAGTGAGCAGAGATATTGGAATCCTTCGGGGGTATGCCCAAGGTGGGGATGTAGGCTGGTTTGGCCGAACCTTGATAACAAATCTTGTGTGTGTGTGTGTGTGTGTGTGTGTGTGTGTCTCTCTCTCTCTCTCTCTCTCTCTCTCTCTCTCTCTCTCTCTAATTTATATTTCTACGCTTAAATTTTCGCATGTGTATACTTTTATTTATCATTATAATTATTTGTATGCACATTTATTTTAAATGAGATACACGTGTATGTCTGTACTGATATCTTAATCGTTTTACATACACACTTTCAATATTGAATGGGATATGAACTATGGTGAATCAGTAAAAGTTTAAAATAGCCAAAAGTTTTAAATCTCCAATTCACTCTCCCCTTGGGATCACACCAATTCCAACAACAAGTACGGTCAACCTTTGTAACAACTGGGGTAGGAAATGTCATTTTGGGGAGGGGTTTTTGAGTATAAGTTTCTTGGTTCTTGTTGAATCCTAAATCCTTAGCATACATTTTATTCCATGTCTTAAAGTCCACCCTTAGATTGGAATATCGATCAAAATACCTAATGAGACACTATTTATAATTCAATATAGAAAGTTCGAAATAAGTAATGGAATACAAAAGTGGTGATGTTGTTGACCTTATAGGGCACGCCCGATTTTGATTATGAAAAATACTCACTATATCTAATGGGTACTTGAGATTATGTGCAGGAACCTCAATTGTCAAGATCAAGATGCACGTAAAGCAAATAAAGCTTAAAGACCAATCCTTGCTTTAAATTGTAATATATATTAAGTTGTGTAATTGGTCTGTAATAGTAAGCTAGGAATTGGTTTGTAATAAGTTCACACACATCACATGCATGATTTATTACGTAAGCTCAAACAAACCATAAACTAAAAGTGACCTTAGAAAGACCTTAGGGTTTACCTTCGGTTGACCAACACCAGACTTTTTTTGTATCTTTAATTGGACATAAATGACCCTAGGACACTCTCCATTGCACTTATGTATGTTAGACACTTGATTAGGGTTTGTATGATTCAAAACATGACCAAAATGCACACATTGTGCACTTTCGGTCGACTGACCTTGACAGTTCATTCTACCCTGGTTGACCGAAACAAGCCTGAGTCAACAGTTGACCAAGGTCCTGGTCGACTGAACCAGTGTAGTTCAAAACTCCCCAGTCGATCAAAACCCCTGAGGTCAACAAATTGATCATCTGGTCGACCGAGCCAAATTTGTATACCAACTACCTAGTCGACCGAGGGTCCTCGGGAGAAATCCCAATTGTCTGGTCGATCGAACCATTCAGTTTAAAATGGCCTGGTCGACCGAACCTCGTTAAAGTGAAAAATCGCCCACTTTCAGTCGACCGAGTCTTCAGTTCAAAAATGCCTTGGTCTACCGAACCATATGAACTCTAATTGACCGAAATGGTTCTGGTCAACCGGACCTAGTTGCCTTGATTTTTACCGCGGTTAAACATTTTTTAAACTGGATTAAAATATTTGAAATGTCATTAAACTTTCCTAATAATTCCTAATAGGTCCCTAACGGTCATAATTCATGGGGTGTCTATATATACCCCTTCATTTGGAAAAATTAGTAATTCGATTAGCAAGCAAAAGCAAAAAATTTTCTCTCAGGCAAAAATACTCTCTTCTATTCCTACTGTTCATTTTCTCACTCATACAACTCTAGCTTACCTTCTTCAAGTTTCCATATTCTCTATAAGTGTGTTGAGTGTTTATGGGAAGTGGTTTGCTCTCTCATTGTTGTGAGATTGATTTGATTTTCATCGAGAGCTAAACCTAACTGTTCTTAAGGGGCTTTGCTCATAAGCCTATCCTAAGAAGACTTGTCTAAGCTTCTGAGTGTTGCATTTGTATTGCAATATCTAAGGAAGCTTGTATTTGTTTTTGGGTTGCAAAATCGTTTTCTCAAAACCTACTCAAATATCTTATGGTATTCATATTGACATATTTGTGAAAAGATATTTGTGTTCATTGTATTAATCTTTGTGGCAATATTTATTCAAGTATATATCATTTGCTGAATACAAAGACTATATAACTTTTGCAAACCAAGCATATACACTATATTCGTGATTGAGACATCCTATTGATTGACATACTTGAAACTCGCTTGATATTCTGTGTGAACACATTTGATTGAATATTTTGAGATACACGGATTGTTATTGACACTCTCACGTACTCACTACACTGCTAGAAAATATATTTGAGAGTTGAAGTATTTAGACCACACTGAGCTTACATATTAAATCACTTGTGGTGTATGTGATTGAACGCATTTGGGTACAAATCTGCTTTACGTGAAAACACTTTTATTTTGTACCATTTGATTGTAATATCTGAGTGATTTCAGGTGTGGCCTGAGGGGACGGTAATCTAGTCTGGTAAGGATTGTTGTAAAGGTTGAGGTCAACCTTGTGCTAATAGACCTGGTTTGTATAGGTGCCGCTCCACCTGGTTAAGTGAGCAAGTTATAGTGGTAATCCTTGTGCTCGTTAGCTAAGGCGGGGACGTAGGCAATTGGTCGAATCTCGAAAACATATCTGTGTGTCACTTTTACTTTACTGCTTTCTGGTGCATATGGTTTTGGTTAAGTTCGCTTTACTTAATTTATGGCATATTTACTTTACTTGCACTAGATTGTCCTTAAGGTTGTGAACATACCGGTGTTTGGAGGAATACCTAGGGGTTTAAATTTAAAAATGCCAATTCACCCCCCCCCCCTTTTTGGGATCATGTTAAAGCTAACAAATGCAGTGAAGGAGTTATGTTTATTATTGGAGGAGGCCGATTAAAAGAAAAAAAAATAGGGTGTTTGCCCATTGATGTGATTCTTTAAGTTAGTAACAAAGTTACATCAGCGTCAAAGTACTGGTAAAGTTGTTTTGTGTTAAACAAGCATAGAAATCAAATAAATGCAAGTAAGTTTGGGCATTCCATTTGTATCCTTGATATGATAATGTTATTTGATTGCATATTTGTTCATTTGAATTTCAAATTGATTTTAAAACATTAAGAGTACAATCCAAAGAAAGTCTTTGTTAAGAAAATTCAAAATGAACATGATCGGTCACAAGTAAACTGGGGTAGATGTCATGCTAAAATTTGTGGGAACAAAATTCAAGGGCATTCATATCATATTGGAATTCAAAAATATGGCAAAGATCAGAGTTTGGCTTGTTGATCACAGAAATGTTGGAGAAAGAAATTTCATATATCATCATGCATTTCATGCATTACATAAAAAAATGTGCACGCATGTCATCATACAACATGCATATATATCCTCATACTCTAGCATCACAAGTAGCAGCATATATACATATCATCATATCATGCACCCACTTAGTCCTGACATGCATGTTTCATTACATAGGCTTTGCATATCCATTTTCATTCCAGCTCAGTCAAATCCTTATTTTCTATGAATTCAAGTGGTTGGAGTTCTACTTTGACTTGGGGCATTTTTCCTCAGATCCAAGTAGTTCTTCCGAGATTGTTTCTTTCCAAATTGTTTTGTCTACTTTGGAGAGGGGGTATTGGTCCTCATATCCGAGTAATTCCTGCAAAAATTAGGGCATTGGTCCTCAAATCCAAGTAGTTCTTTCAAAATTGTTTCATTCCAAAATTGTTTTGTCTACTTTGAAAACTAAGGCATTGGTTCTCAGATCCCAGAGGATGTTTTTCAAATACTAGGGCTGTAGAGACTCGAAAAATAAAATAACTAAATAATTGGAAAAAATAGGAAATTTGGTTTGGGAAGCCCAAACCGTTGATGGTTAGGAGAGGGGCGTAGAAAACCATTGATGGTTTTCTTTTTACCACGGCAGGGTAACAGGATAAATGGTTAAAAAGGTTTGGTTAAAGACCAAACCGTCGACAGTTTTTGTGACACCCAAAAAAATCGTCGACGGTTTTGTCTAGAAGTGCTAAGATTATCTAACCCGTGAGCTTTATTTGTTTTGTAAATAAATTTCCTCTCCCTCTCACTAAACCCACAAACACTCTCCCCCTTCTCTCTACAATTCTACTCCGATTTAAGCCCGAATCGATGATCATAAACCACCACGACGATTAGGGGTCGATTCTCTACAAGTTTACCGGAGTAGAAATTTGATTTGAGGAGTTCAGGCACCATTCCAAAACTGAGGTAAGGATGTATTTTTAGGTGTTTATTGGTGGTTTATCTGGTTTATTGGATGTATAGGCTTAGAAATGTGAATATGATAATTGTTTTGGGAATTCAGTTAATTAACTGGGGAATATATGTGTAATTTTAGGGTGTTGAAATCGCAAACGCTGTAGGCGTGAGATAGAAAAAAAAAAAAAGAAAAAAAAATAGTAAACAAGTCTTAGTTAGTCAGGTAAGGGAAATATGTTATGCCAGATGTTTAGAAATTTTACCAGTAATTTATAATATATATAAATAATTATGTGCTTTCAGAATATAATTTCAAGAAAAATTCAGAATATGAAATTGTGGGTAAGAAAATATGTATTTTCAGAAAAATTCAGGCATTTGAATTTCAGGAAAATTCTACATATTATAAGTTATTTTTATACAGTAAAAAAAATACAGATCATAGTATATAAGTTTTATTCATTTAATTGTGTGGCATAAGAAATGACAGTTTAGTACAAAATTTTTACTCAGTTTTTATATTATTATGATTTATAGTTGATACAAAAACATGAATTACAAATATTACAGAAATTGATTTCAGCTATTACAAAGTTATAATTTATAGTTATACAAAACCATGATTTTACAGTTTTTACAATACCATGATATACAGAAAATACAAAACCATAATATACAGAAAATACAAAACCATGATGTATAGAAAATACAGAATCACGATATACAGGTAATACAGAATCATGGTATTATAGTCAGTACAGTTGTTTCAGATAATACAAAATCATGGTTATTTCAATTATGCAGAATTATGGTAAACAGTAAGATACATACATACATATATAGTATTACATAGTATCAGATCCCTAATGGACCAGATCAGATTACAGAGCAGGGTGTTGTAGCTAATACAGAATACAGAGTGCAACCACACATCTCAGATAAAGTGTCGAAATTGATCGGTTGATTATGCCAGAGGAGAGACGAAGACTCCCTGGTGGTCCAGGTTGAGGGGACCAATCAAACCACAGAGGTTTCAGTTTGACTTAGCCTGGTAGGCCAGCAAAAGTTAAGTCCCGCCCACAGGCCGCACAACCAGAGCATGTGGGGTTAATTCATACAATATTCTATCCAGAGGAGATTTTTCATAGATATATATATATATATATATATATATATATATATATATATATATATATATGGATTTACAGAAAACATAAATATTATATATATAATAGTTGAAAGTATGATTAGATAGAAAATTCAGAAATGCTTGTATTTTAAGTGACCTAGGTGTGAGTTATAATATGATTTTTATTATTATGTTATTTTAGATACAGTTTGATAGATAAATATATTATTCATGAAAACTCTTATGTCACACACTAGTACTAACATATTTCGTCTTACTGAGGTATGTCTCACCCCAGAATTCCAACATTTTAGGTGATCATATTAGACGAGCAGAGCAGGCTAGGAGATAAAGAAGACTGTTGATACTACCTTGATTAGAGGGTAAGTAGTAGGAAGGATATTTTTGGGTGGATTTTTGGGGATATGTTCCTTGGTTGTTTATGGTCTTTTTAGGGATGCAATAGACTCTGGTATTGTATTGTTTTGTATTGTATATGTATATATGATCAGACATATTATGTTTTCACTGTTTTGTTGACATGTAATATATAAATAGGAATATCCCTAGTACCTATAGGTTTGGGTCGACTCAGGTTATAATTTAAGGGTATCAGAGTAATTATGAAAAAAATGGTATAAAAATCAGGGCGTTACAATTTTGTATCAGAGCCTAAGTTTTTAGTTTCTATAGACTTTAGTATACAGCGGAAACAATACCAGAGTATAGGAATAGATCAGGAATTTAGTGAGTCAATGTTGGGGAAATTAAGATGAGTATTTAGGGTTTTGTTTTGTAATCAAGAAGCAGTTGTAGTAGTTTTTGTGTCTTTCCTAGGGTGAAAATTTCAAGAAAGTCATAATAAACTATTGTCGGGTTGTGTTTTTCCATTGCTGGAATGAACCTTAAATTGAGAATAAGGACGTTAGGTTAATTAATTATATGATATTTCAGTTAGATAAATATGTTAGTTTTGTTATGCAGATAGGGTCCTCATACTATGTTTATTTTCTTTTCAGGATGGACCCCTGGGGGTAGCAGCACTCATGCTAGTGGTGATGATGGTGCAAACCCCTCTGGTGCGGGCGGGAGTGATTCAGACGTAGTTCTATGTAGTGTAACTCAGTAGGTTATGACTGAGATTGCACGAAGCTCTAGAGAGCAGGGAGGACCATCAGCAGACCAAGGCTGCAGTATAGAGAAGTTCGCCAAAATGAATCCTCCGTCATTTTCAGGAGGACCTGATCCTACAATTGGCGAAAACTGGATGTAGAAGATTGAGAAAACATTATCAGTGTTGCATTGTACCGATGATCATAGGGTCCTATATGCTACATATAAGTTGACAGGTGCGGCTGAGAGATGGTGAACAGCCATGAAATTGCTTGAGAAACAGAGACCCGTACCAGTAGCCATGACGTGGAATCGATTCAAGGAGGTGTTCTTTCATCGTTATTATCCTCCCACTATTAGAGAAGTCAAGATAGCAGAATTTTTGAATCTGACACAAGGGCAACTAACGGTTCAGCAATATGTAGCAAACTTTATCGAGTTGTCACGCTTTGCTCCATACATTGTCCTAGATAAGGTTAAGAAGGCGAGAATGTTTGAGAGGGGCTTTGTAACGACCTGAAAAAATTTAAGCAATAAAAATAATAAAAGAGAAGGAAAGAAAAAATAGAAGGGAAGAAAAGGGAATTTTTAAAAGGAGTGTTAGTGAGGCCTTGTCGACCAACCAACTGGTCTCGTCGACGAACGTTCTTCCTTGGCCCGTCGACGAGGGCACATGACTCATCGACGAGGAGTTACCGAGAGGGTTTAAGATATTCTAAAACTCGTCAACAAACTCACGGTCTCGTCGACGAGTGTTCTTCATGGGATCGTCGACAAATCCATGTGTCTCGTCGACAAGTCCCTGCCTATAAATAGCGATTTCTTTCATTTTCAGTGAGAAAACTTGCATGAAGCCTCTCTCTCTCTCTCTCTCTCTCTCTCTCTCTCTCTCTCTCTCTCTCTCTCTCTCTCTCTTTAGAAAAACAACCCCTTTGCTTTCTCTTTTCAAATTCGGCTTGGATTCAACTCGGTTTGACGATCCGAAACCACCATGAGGTTCATGGGATCGTTCTCTACAAAGCTGCTGGAGCTGATTGTTGATTTGAGGTTTTGGGGTACCATCCAAAAATCATGGTAAGTGAGTTATTTTGGAGTTTTCTTGTTAAATATAATTATTTGAAGCCTAGGAAGCATTAAATGGGTACTTTTCGAAGATTTGAGTGAGTTGGGAATTTTGGATTACAGGGTCTCATTTTCCATTCGGTTTAAGCAGGAATTTGAGGAGCAAGTAATAGGAAATACGTTATATCAGTTTCTATTAATTTTAAACTGGTTAATTTTTGGGTATAAAATTTTATGTATTTAGGTAAATTATTCTGAACTGTGCAGGCATTGAAAATACTGTTTTTGATTATATATTATAATGGGAAAAACTGTGTGGCATGAAAACAACTTTGATAATTAAATGGTTGTGGGTGCTGCTTGATTTTGACTGAGGTATACTTGAGGATACTGTTTGGATTGTGAATTTTGTTTGATTGCGATGTTGTTTGGATAATTAAATACTATGAATGGGAATGCATTGATGTGTTTACCTATACTGGATGTGTATTATTTTATGGTTCATTTAAATTGCGATATAGCATTGACAGTGGTATGAGGAGGTCATTATGTCATACCTGATATAACAGTCATAGAACGTTGGCAGTGGTATGAGGAGGTCGTTATATGGGCATTTATATTGGAGGCTAAAACATTGGTAGTGGTATGAGGAGTTTGTTTACCTATTTACCATGAATAGGGTGGTATGTGTTGTAATTTGTGTGATGATTAGTCTTGTGTGGACCGTGTAACCTGTATTGTTGTTAGTCCTATGTGGAGATGTATTTTATATGGATTAGACTCCTGTGTGAACGTTGTATTCTGTGTGGATATGAACCTTGTGTGGGTGTGAATGAAAACTGTACAAATTATCCTGTGTGGATTGGTTGTGGTATGCGTATATGTGTGAAACTCTGTGAAATGACGGCATTGGATATGTGTAACTTTAATTACATGAGTATTTATGGTAAAGTAAAATTCTCCACCCGAGGGCTTGTTAAGGAAGGCGAGTGCTCTGGTAATTATATGTTGATACCAAAGTAGAGGGAAGCCACTTGTATGGACAGGTGGCCTTCCCTATTTTCAGAGACTTTACCTGCATACATAACCTGAGGGCTTACTAAGAAAGGTGAGTGCCCTGATTTTAGCACTAGAGTAGAGAGAATCTACATGTATGGGCTGGTAGACTTCCCTATTCTTGAGAATTATCAATAAAAATAATTATGTATGTGTGTATATGATTGGGTGATAGAGAAGTCGATAATGATGCGATTAAGAAAGCATTTTTTTCAGCTGCTATTGATAGTGAAATACAATTGTATGTATATTTTGTAATTGTATATCAAACACTTCAGCCACACACTGTTGTAACTTATTTCTTCCTTACTGGGAGGTGTCTTACCTTGATGGTTTATTAATCTTTTCAGGTCCTCCAGATGATCGATCTTAGAAAGCTATGGGCAGGGTTTAGTTGGTGTGTGGATAAAATAACAGGTTTAAGTAATGTTTGGATGGTCTCATAACACTTTGGGCCCGACGTGGCGGGTCCGGGGCATTACAGTTGGTATCAGAGCCATAACCAACCGGAAATGTGATAAGATTCACATTGGTGGACTTCTATGATTTTCTAAATTAGGATATTGATAGTAATTTTAATTATGTTTCGTAGCCTGGAGGCAGAAATCCCTTGGTGGACTTCTATGATTTTCTAAATCAGTCTACGGTTTCAGAAAACCACGGTAAATCCATCGATAGTGATGTTTCCAAGAAGAGAGACTGAAATTTGGAATTAGAGTTTGAAGGATAATATAATTGCAGATAATTGGATGTGGGATGTTTAATTGAGGATTTAGATATTAAAATGATTTCTTGTTTTATGATTTTGTCCGTCACATTAAAATGTAGAGATATTAAACTTGCCTTTGTTATATATATATATATTCAGGGATGGATCCTAGAGGCAAAGGTGTGGATGAAGAAGGAGGAAGTGAGTTAGGAGCTTCCAGTGGGGATGAGATTGACACCTCTTGACTGTTTCGAGAAATAGCTCGTCAGGTTAAGGAAGAGATGAGACAAGACTTCGGGGGATCAAGCTACCCACCAGTGCCTCAAGGTTGTACAATTGATCAATTCACCCGCCTTAAACCCTCATCTTTTGAGGGTGGCACAAACCCAATTAAGGCTGAGACGTGGATGCAAGAGATGGAGAAGATATTGGAAGTGCTGAATTACACTAAGGAGCTGAAAGTTCTTTTCGCCACCTTCAAACTAGTAAGAGAAGCTGAACGGTGGTGGCATGCGATGAAGTTATTGGAAGAATAGTGAGCAGTACCTATAGCAATGACCTGGGGTCATTTCAAGCAGGTCTTTTACTACCGATATTTTCCCGCCACCACCAGAAATGTGAAGGCGGAAGAATTTTTCAACCTGACTCAGGGGCGTCTCACTATTCAGCAGTATGCTGCTAAATTTGTGGAACTTTCTCGCTTCACACCTTCCACGATTCCATATGAATACCAAAAGGCGAGATGGTTTGAAAGGGGCCTAAATTAGAGGATTCATGAGCACATGGCATGTTTGCAAATTCAGGATTTCGCGAAATTGGTGGAAAAAGCCACGGTGGAAGAGTCAAGTTTGCAGAGAGGTGCAGAGGCATCAAAATGAAGGAAACGGTATGTGTCTCCTAGTCCTTTTGCAAATATTAGACAGGGGTTATGGAGGGTAGACAGAGATGTCGTAGGTCAGAGGTTAGAAAGGAATGATTGAGGACGTCAGGGCGATTCGTCATGCCCCCACTGCCCTAGATGTAACCAGCAGCATTGGGAAAAATTTTGGAGTAGGGGTGTCGTGTGCTATAGATGCGTCAAATATGGTCATATAGCCCGAGAATGTTGATAACCGCCAAACAATGCACCTATTCCAAATCAGAATCAGAGGAACAACCATGTGCCTTGCAGCAGCAGTGTGTAACGACCTACTTAATTTCCATGTTTTTTTTTTTTTATACTATAACGTTTAACATGCTCTGATACCATACTGAGTTAAACCCAATCATCAACCTAAGCAACAAGAAGCAGAAATCAAATAAACATAACCATATATAACTGTATACAATACCAAAGTGCTAACAGGTTTCCCAAAATATACATACATAACTGTTCCCAGCAATATCCTCAACTGGCTAGAACTGTAAAAAAATACTCCGAAAAATACTCACTCTAATATCATGACCAAACTGAGGCCCCTCTATCTGCAAGCCTGATCTGCTCACCTACCTGGATCACCTGAAAAATGTTAAAGTAATTGGGATGAGCCAAGTCTCAGTAAGACGAAATATGTTATTACTAGTGTGTGGCAGATGAGTTACAATATTATGAAAATATGTTTCTATATTATCATGTAAATGCAGTACAAGTAATAAAAACCACCACCATTTCCATGTTGCTTAACATACAAGTATTGTAGGTTACTATTCAAAATACTTCTAATGTACATAGGTATATTCTCTGCCTCTATAAATTTGTATATACATAATAATAACTGAAAACTTTCCCTGTGAATAACTGTGTGTCATGATTTAACCCCTTATGACAGGGTTGTGCGGCCCGTAGGCGGGATTTACACTGGCTGCCCGACCAGGGTAAATCACTATACTCCCTCGGTCTGATCTGCCCTCCTCAACCCTTATCTGATGGGGAGTCTGTCCATGTCTAAGACACTATACAATCGACCTACTACCACGTATTATCTGAATAGGTGGTTGCACTCTGTAAACTGTATGTAGCTACGGTACCGTACTCTATAACTGTATGGTCCAACAGGGTTTGATACTATATAATACATCTCTATATACAACTATCTGATTTACCATGATTCTAAAATAACTGTATTAACCATGACAATGAAAGAACTGGAACTGTATCATCTGTATTTCTGAACTGAACTGTAATCTGTAAGTCATGGTACTGAAAATTGTATAATCATGATATTGTAAACTATATAATCATGGTACTATAAACTGTATAATCATGGTACTGTAAACTGTATAATAACCACTGGCTATATATTCTATAAATCATATCTTGAAAATACTATAAAACATATTTCTTTACTATACTCATATTCTCAAGCCACACAGAAATTTTAAACATATACATAAATGATAACCTGTATAAATTTCTATCGTGAATAATCATCTAATAAAAAAAACGTATAGTTTATACTGAAACATAGAAAAATTATCTAGCATAGCATATTTCTCTTACCTAATTATTGAAAAGCCCCTATGGTATACTGGCCTAACACCCGCAGGGCTTCCTACATAACACCTTGAAAACAACATTTACCAGAATAGAATATCAATATTTCTTTGCCTACATCATTTCCTATAACTGTCAGAAAGCCAAAAATTGACTAAAAGGCCTTACCCTGAATTTGGGATGAATTCCAACTTCGTTTCACCAACGATCTGCTCCGGCAAACTTGAAGAAAACTCTGCCAGGAACGTCGTGGTGGCTTCAGATTGTCGAACAAGTGACTAACGGGGCCGAAATAGAAAAGAGAAGAGGAAGGGGTCGTAGGAGAGAGAAAGAGAGAGAGAGAGAGAGAGAGAGAGAGAGAGAGAGAGAGAAGAGAGCGGCGCTGATTTTTGCTAATTAAAATAAGTTTAGGGCTATTTATATTGTGGGCTTCGTCGACGAGCCACGTCATCTCGTCGACGAGTCCTTAAGTAAATTCGTAGACGAACCTTACCCTTCGTCGACGAAATTTAGAGTAGGCCAAATTCTTCTCTCGGTATTTTCTCGTTGACGAGTCGTAACTTTGTCGACGAGGTCCTTTTATGCACTCGTTGACGAACTCCCTGTATTCGTTGACAAGCCCCTGTGAAAAATCTTTTGGGTTGTTTTCTCCAAAATGCAATTTCGCCGAAGCATTCATCAACGAAGCCTACTGCCTCCTTCTGTTTCTGTTTCCATTTTCCTCCCTCTTTATTATTAAAATACTATTATTCTTCAGGTCACTACATGGTGCCTCGACACATGTTTATATGTTGGGTACACCTGAGGAGGACAATGATAAAGGCGCGGGTAATATATCTTCGATAGCATGGGTATTAATTTTGTTTGACTTTGCATGATTCGATGTTGCATATGTTTGAAGTGATTGAAATGTATGAATGTGGCTAGTTAGTTTTGTTTTTTGTTGTGAAAATGGCTGATTAACGAATTTCGAGGATGAAATTTTCTAAAGGAGGGGAGAATGTAACGACTCGAAGAATTTAATTAATAAAAATAATAAAAGAAAATGAAATAAAAGAGAGAAGGGAAAAAAAGGAATTTTTAAAAGGAGTGTCAGCGAGGCCTCGTCGACGAACGTTCTTCCTTGGTCCGTCGACGAGGGCACATGACTCGTTGATGAGGAGTTACATAGAGGGTTTGAGATATTCTGAAAATCGTCGATGAACTCAAGGTCTCGTCGATGAGTGTTTTTCATGGGATCATTGACGAATCCACATGTCTCGTCAATGAGTCACTGCCTATAATTAGCAATTTATTTCATTTTCAGCGAGAAATCTTGCATGAAGCCTCTCTCTCTCTCTCTAGAAAAATGGCCCCTCTGCCTTCTCTCTTCAAATTCGGCTTGGATTCAGCTCGGTTTGATGATCCAGACCCACCACAAGGTTCGTGGGATCGTTCTCTGCAAAGCTACGGGAGCTGATTGTTGATTTAGGGTTTTGGGGCACCATCCCAAAATCAGGGTAAGTGAGTTATTTTAGAGTTTTCTTGTTAAATATAATTATTTGGAGCCTAGGAAGCATTAAATGAGTGCTTTTCTAAGATTTGAGTGAGTTAGGAATTTTAGATTACAGGGTCTCGTTTTTCGTTCGGTTTAGGAAGGAATTTGAGGAGTAGGTAAAGGGAAATACGTTATATCAGTTTCTATTAATTTTAAATTGGTTAATTTTTGGGTATAAAATTCTATATATTTAGGTAAATTATTCTGAATGGTGCAGGCATTGAAAATATTGTTTTTGATTATGTATTATATTGGGAAAAATCGTGTGGCATGAAAACAACTTTGATAATTAAATGATTGTGGGTGCTGCTTGATTTTGACTAAGGTATACTTAAGGACACTATTTGGATTGCGAATTTTGTTTGGTTGTGATGTTGTTTGGATAATTAAATACTGTGAATGGGAATACATTGATGTGTTTACCTGTACTGGATGTGTATTGTTTTATGGTTCATGTAAATTGCGATATAGCATTGGCAGTGGTATGAGGAGGTCGTTATATGGGCGTTTATATTGGGGCGTAAAACATTGGCAGTGGTATGAGGAGTTTGTTTTACCTATTTACCATGAACAGGGTGGTATGTGTTGTAATCTATGTGATGATTAGTCATGTGTGGACCGTGTAACCTGTGTGGTTGTTAGTCCAGTGTGGACATGTATTTTATATGGATTAGAGTCCTTTGTGGACGTTTTATTCTGTGTGGATATGAACCTTGTTTGGGTGTGAATGAAAACTGTATGAATTATCCTATGTGGATTGGTTGTGGTATGCGTATATATGTGGAACTCTGTGAAATGACGACATTGGATATGTGTAACTTTAATTACATGAGTATTTATGGTAAAGTAAAATTCTCCACCCGAGGGCTTGTTGAGGAAGGTGAGTGCTCTGGCAATTATCTATGAATTCCAGAGCAGAGGCAAGTCACTTGTATAGGCGGGTGACCTTCCCTATTTTTAAATACTTTACCTGGATACATAACCCGAGGGTTTACTAAGAAAGGTGAGTACCCTGGTTTTAGTACTAGAGTAGAGGGAATCTACTTATATGAATTATGTATGTGTGTATATGATTGGGTGACAGAGAAGTCAACCATGATGTGGTCAAGAAAGCATTTTTTTCAACTGCTATTGATAGTGAAATAGAATTGTATGTATATTTTGTAATTGTATATCAAACACTTCAGCCACACACTATTGTAACTTATTTCTTCCTTACTGAGAGGTGTCTCACCCCGACGGTTTATTAATCTTTTCAGAGCCTCAAGGTGATCGAGCTTAGAAAGCTCTGGGCAGGGTTTAGTTGGTGTGTGGATAAAAGAACAAGTTTAAGTAATGTTTTGTGTTAAATTATCCTTGTTATGTAATATTAGAAATGGGATTGTATTTATGGGTTTGCATATGTAAATATATATTGCACTCTGGTATTTATTCGAGGTTGTTTAATTAGAATGCTGTGTGAATGGTATCAGAGACGTGTGGATGGTCTCATAACACTCTGGGGCCCACATGGCGAGTCTGAGGCATTACAAGCTTGAAACAATAAATTTATAAATAGGTGGCAATTCTAAAGGTGCAGGATTTCTCCGAATTGGTAGATAGGGCCACAGTGGTAGAGTAGAGTAGCCACAAGGATGCGGGGACATTGAGTCAGAGAAAGAAACCCACACCTTCGGGATTATAGGTGGGTACCAGCCAAGGCCCATGGAGGTGAGATCGGTATAGCAGAGGCCAAAGGCAGATGATGGGATACCATGATTTTCAGAGTGAGCAGACTTATCCCGTCTGCCCTAGGTGTGGCCAGAGACATATGGGTGAATACCAGGTGGGAGAGAAAGTTTGCTACCGGTGTGAGAAAACTGGCCAAATTGCACGAGCATGTCACAAATCGTTGATTCACGCACCAGCTCCTAGACCATTCCAGGGACATAACCAGGCACCCAGGGGTGGCGGCCAATAGAGGAACACCGCCCCAGCAAGGGTCTATGTGTTGACGCCGAGAGATGATGAGGTTGTAGGCAATGTTATGACGGGTGTGATTATTATTTTATCATATAAAGCTATTGTTTTATTTGACTCAAGTGCCACCCACTCATCCGTGTCGTTGGGGTATGTCAAGTTAACTGGAGTTGAGACACAATTGCTTGATACTGATTTGTTAGTAGCCATGCCAACTGGATCAATAGTGAGATGTGGATAGATGCTTAAAAACTAACTAGTGGGCATTCAGGAGAAAATGTTACCAGCTAATCTTATGGTATTAGACATGCAGGGATTCAATATGATATTGGGTATAGACTGGCTAACAGCTAACTATGCCAACATAGATTGCCATGAAAAAAAAAATGATCTTTAGACCCCTGGGAGAGCAGGAATTCAAATTTGTAGGATCGCGTGTACGCGCTTCACCACAATTAGTGTCAATCATTCAGGTCAAGAGGTTACTTCAGGATGGTTGCCAAGGGTATGTAGCTTATATAAAAGAGATGTCAGAGGAAGAATTGAAACTTGCAGATATTCCAGTAGTCAAGGAATTTTAAGATGTATTTCTAAAATATTTACCTAGTTTACCACCAGATAGGGAGATTGAATTTGTCGTGGATTTACTTCCAGGAGCAGCACTGATATCTAAAACACCCTACAGGATGGCCCCAGCCGAGTAAAAGGAGCTCAAAGACCAATTGCAAGAGTTGTTAGAAAAAGGGTTTATCAGGCCTAGTGTGTCGCCCCAAGGAGCGCCAATGCTATTTGTAAAGAAGAAAGATGGAACACTAAGAATGTGCATCGATTATAGGGAGAAAAATAAAATGACAATCAAGAATAAGTATCCTTTTCCTAGAATTGATGACTTATTTGATCAGTTATAGGGAACCCAAGTCTACTCCAAGATTGATCTTCGGTCAGGATACCATTAGGTGAAAGTTAAAGCAGAAGATATTTCGAAGACATCATTCAGTACCAAATATGGTCACTACGAATTTCTAGTTATATTATTTGATCTGACTAATGCACCCGCAACGTTTATGGACTTCATGAATCGAGTATTCCATCAGTACTTGGATCAGTTTGTTGTTGTCTTCATTGATGATATGCTGATCTATTCGAAGAGTTTTGAAGAGCACAAAGGTCATCTGAGGCTAGTACTGCAGGTACTGAGAGAAAAGAAGTTACACGCTAAGTTCAAGAAATGTGAATTTTGACTGAGACAAGTCACTTTCCTCGGACATGTAATCTCCGGGGATGGCATATCAGTAGATCCAAGTAAGGTAGAAGCGGTGGTGAATTAGGTGAGACTGGTAAATGTTCAGGAGATCAGAAGTTTCCTAGGTCTGGTGGGGTATTACCGGCGTTTTGTGGATGGTTTTTCCAGATTATCAAGTCCACTAACACGACTCACGAGAAAAAATATGAAATTTGAATGGACTGATAAGTGTGAGTAGAGCTTCCAAGAGTTGAAACAGCGACTTATCACAACACCGATATTGTAATGACCCGAAGAATTATGATATCTAAAAAATAATAGAGAGGAGGAAAATGGGAATTGGAAAGGAAAGGAAGGAAGCAGCAAGCGCGTTCGCCGACGAAGGTACATATTGGGCTCGTTGACGAGGGCACATCTCGTTGACAAGAAAATACTGAAAGGGCATTTTCCCATCTCTGAATTTCATCGACGAGGAAAATGTTTGTCGACGAACTACCTTCGTGACCTCGTCAACGAGGTGACATGGCTCGTCAACGAGGGCCAGGGTATAAACAATCTTAAACGCGATTTTTCGGCAGATTGTTCACACAAAAACAATTCTCTCTCTCTCCTCTTCAGTTTCTCTCTCTTCTCTCTTAATTTCTAGGCCGGATTTTCGCGGGTTCGACGATCTGAGCCCACCATGACACTCCTGGGAGAGTTCTCTTCAAATCTGCTGGAATGGATCGTCGGTGGGGCTAAGTTGGAAACCATCCCAAATCTAGGGTAAGGCTTTTATTTAGTTTTTGGCCTTCCCTACAGTTGTAGAAAATATAGTATGCATAAAAATACTGAAATTTAGTTCTAGGGAATGTCATTTTCAAGGTGTTGAATGGGGAACCCTACAGGTGTAGGGTGTTGGATTGATTGTTTTAGGAGCTTCTTCAAAAATCAGGTAAGGGGATAAACTAAGCTAGTTATTTTATGAAAATTATAAGTAAAATTATATAGCATTTGATTTCAGGAAAATATATGTCTATAAATATATATATATATATATATATATATATATGAGTATAATGTTGGGGAGCACTGTTGAAAATGATAATATGTTCTAATTATACAATATACCCATTTTTTGTGGCATGAGTAGATTATATGATGAAGTACTGTTTTGTGGGAATAAGATAATGATATGAAATTGTTTTAAATAATGAAAAATTGGTGTACGGGCCAACAGTTTTATATGATTTTTCGGCGTACGGGCCGAGCTATGGATATGTTTTTCCGGCGTATGGGCCGAGCTATGGATATGTTTTGCCGGCGTACAGGCCGAGCTATGGATATGTTTTTTTGGCATACGTGCCGAACTATGGATATGATTTGTCGGCATACGGACCGATGATTTTCATGATGTATATATGCAAAATAATATGATGATATTGATTTGGCAATTAATAGTATGAAATACCCATGTATCACAGTTTCATTATATGTTATATGTTATCAGAACCTGGTTGGCTTGGTTTAGGCTAGCACTTGCACGGTACCACTACTATGTGTTCGTGATCATCACGATATTGTGTTAACACTGCTGTACGGAGTAGTGTGAGGACGGATAGTCGATGTGGTTTTAAGAAGTGTGAGCGCCCTTGGTGTATGGACCAGGTCTGGCAAACCCATCGAACTTACAGACTGTACTTTTTACGTGGCAGTGGTTGGCCAACCATTGTCAGGTCCTGCCTTCGAGCCACACAACCCAGTCATGTGGGGGTAATACATGATAACAATCAGCTTACCTACCAGGATTGTTTTCGTATTACTATTATATGAGATGAATAATGTTTATGATAATGCAATATGTTCTGCCATGCTATGATTATATATGTTTTCCCAGATATGATACAACAGTTACTATATTTGTTTACGTATGATTTATGTATAACACAGATAAACTTATGTTGCCACACACTAGTATTAGTTTATTTCCCTTACTGAAAGGTGTCTCGTCCTTTAATTTCATAAACATTTCAAGAGCCCCAGATGGGAGAGCGGATAAAGCTCTGCTGTGATAGTTACGGCTGATCTGCCCTCTCTGAAGGGTATGTATTTTGTGATAGGGTTATGGATTTTTGTGGGAAGTGACCCTAGGACTCTTTTGGGGGGTTTACATATGTAATTACAATGGATATAGTAACTCTGGTATTGTAATGGAGGGTATTGTATATGGTAGTATGAGTTATTTATGACTTTATGTTTCCTACTGCTTAGGCTTCCTTATTATATCTTTGTTGTATCCCTGATACCCACGGGTTCAGGTTGATTATGATCTGCTGAGCTTGTCATGTTGATTTTATTATATTATGAAAAAAAATGTGAAAATTAAGCAGGTAGTTACAGTTTGTTATAAGAACCTAGGTTGTTAGGTTCTGTAGACTTTAGAATGTAGCGGAAACAATACCATAGTATAGGAAAATGTTTTGAGGTTTTGTTCTACAGTCTAGAGGCAAAACTTTCATAGTGGTTTCTGTGTTTTTCCTAGGGTGATAATTTTCGAAAAACTATTATAAACTATTGTCGGGTTATGTTCCTAGAATGTAGAACTGGAGTTAGAAATAAGTTGAGAGTGTTGAGATAGGAGGCTAAGTTTAGTGGGTAAATTATAAGGATAGGATTATTAAGTTGCTTTTGTTGTTTTTTAGGATGGATCCAGGAGGAGGTAGTGCCCATGCGAGTGGCAGTGATGGGGCAGGGCCCTTGAGTGCAGCTGGGACTGACTCTGACGTAGTACTACATAGCGTGGCTCAACAAGTTATGGCTGAGATCACTAAAAGCTCTAGGGAGCTGGGTGGTCCATCTACAGGCCATGGATGCACTATCAAGAAGTTTACAAAGATGAATCCTCCGGCATTCTTAGGAGGAGTCGATCCTATAGCCGCTAAGAACTGGATGTAGGAGACCGAGAAAATTTTGGTTGTGTTGCAGTGTACGGAGGAATAGAGTGTCCTCTTTGCCACCTATAAACTGACAGGAGAGGTCGAGAGGTGGTGGATTACTGTGAGACTTCTGGAGTAGCAGAGGACTACACCGATAGCCATGACTTGGGATCGGTTTAAGGAATTATTCTTCGATAGATATTTTCCAACTACTATCGAGGAGGCTAAGGTGGAGGAGCTCCTGAGTCTAAAATAGGGCCAGCTATCAGTCCAGCAATATGTGGCGCGTTTTATTGAACTCTCTCGCTTCGCTTCGTATATTGTCCCTGATGAGGTGAAGAAGACGAGGTAGTTTGAGAGAGGTTTGAGGCAGAGCATTTTCAAGCAGGTGGTAGTGCTACGGATCCAGGATTTTGCTGAGCTAATTGATATAGCAGCCTTGGCAGAGGTTGGTGAGCGTCTGGATGCAAAGGAGTAGGAACGGAGGAAGAGATCTGCATCTTTGGGCTACCAGCAGGGTTCTAGATAGAATCAGTGGAGGAGAGGAAACCAGGGCAAAGGACGGAGCCAAGAGATGGGAGGACACGAGGTTCAGGCAGGGCAAGGTCCTCCTGTCTGTCCGACTTGTGGGAGGAGACACTAGGGAGAGCGTCGTGCAGGAGGAGCTGTTTGCTATCGTTGCAGTAGACCGAGGCATATGGTGCCAGACTGCCCTACACCACCAGATACAGCTCCTTCTCCTAGACCATACAGAGGAGGTTATCAAGCGCCACAAGGGGGCCAGTAGAGGAATATGGCTCTAGCCAAAGTGTTCTCTTTGACGTTGGGTGATGCTGAGACAGCCGGTGACGTGGTGACAGGTATGGTTAATATGCTTTCTTTTAAAGTTATTGCATTGTTTGATTCAGGATCCACATACTCGTATGTGTCTTCGGAGTGCACTAAACTTTGTGGGGTAGAAACACAGTTGTTAGATACTGAGTTATTGGTATCTACACCGACTAGGTCGGCAGTGAGGTGTAGTAGGGTGCTCCAGGGTTGTTCAGTTGATATTCAGGGGAAAATCTTGTCTGCTGATCTAATAGTGTTGGATATGCATGGCTTCGATGTGATATTCGGCATGGATTGGCTAGCAGCTAATTTTGCCAGCATTGAGTGCCATTCACGAGAAGTGCTATTCAGACCTCCGGGATGAGCAGAATTCAAGTTCGTAGGGTCGCGAGTGCAATCCCAGCCTCAGCTAGTTTCAGCTATTCAGGCCAGAAGACTACTGCTGAGTGGTTGTCAGGGGTTTGTGGCAGTTATGAAGGAGGTGTCAGAGAATAAACTAAAACTTGCTAGCACGCCTGTGGTAAAAGAGTTTAGAGATATTTTTCCCGATAAGTTACCAGGCTTACCACCTGATCGCGAGGTAGATTTTTCTATAGATCTACTTCCAGGTACATCGCCGATTTCTAAAGTACCTTATCGAATGGCGCCAGCGAAATTGGCAGAATTGAAAAACCAGCTGCAAGATTTGCTTGATAAAGGATTTATATGACCTAGTGTATCTCCTTGAGGAGCTCCAGTTCTATTTGTAAAGAATAGGGGTGTACAAAATTTACCGAAAAACCAAAAATTGGACCAAAACCGAACCGAAACACATTTCGGTTCGATTTTTCAGTTTCGATTTTGAAATATAAAAAATTTTGGTTTTGGTTTTGGTTTTGCACCAAAATCGAACCAAAAAAACTAAAAACCAAATTAATAAATAATAATTGTATAATTTTATATAATAGATGCTACACGTGGTGTTGGATTGCCAGTCGCCGGCGAGAAAGCACCTCCGAATCCAGCACTGGTCCATCTGGATGGTGGAGATTTTTGGGACGAAGTCCATGCGGTGGGTGGCGGAGATTTTGGAGGTGAAAAATTCTAATAATACAAATTTTTTTACAAGGAGGCCATGATTGATTCCACTATTTTTCTGGATTCGTTTCATGAGGTGGGTGTCGGGTGGAGAAGCCGGCGATCTTGTTTCGGAGGTGAAAATTTCTAATCTTGTTTTGGATCCGTGTTGGTTTATGTACATCAAATATGTTATGACTTGGTAAAATGAAAGAAATGGATGGAAACGTGGAACAACATTTGGTGGAGGTGAAAAATTCTAATAATACAAATGCTTTAGTTAAAAGGCATTTGAACCATAAGGACAGAGCAGCAAAAAGAGCATAAGCAGTAGAAAGGGCATTGATGCAAACTATGTACCTGCAGAAAAGAAAGAAAGAAAAGAAAAAACTTTGAATCATAAAATCTACACAGAACAGAGAAATTCTGAGAAAATGAAAATGCAGAGTATTGTGTATGACAGACTTGAGTCCCCCAAGAGTGGAGAATTGAAGTTTGCCATAGCTGCTGTTGTCATTCTAGTTGGTCACAGTGACCCAAATGGATGCAACGCTGAGAGGGACTGCACAGAGCCTAAGGACAAAATCTAAGAGCTTGAGAGAGAGAGAGAGAGAGAGAGAGAGAGAGAGAGAGAGAGAGAGAGAGAGAGAGAGAGAGAGACCACCGGCGAACTGCAAAGAGGGCAAATACAGATTTGCAAAGGCACATGCAGGAACAACATGCTAGCCATCCTACATCGGTTGGAAATGGGAAGAGAACTAGTATCCCCACCTTATATATTTTATATGGATCCTTCTTTCAACATGGCTCATGTTTTGGGCTTTGCAATTAAAGCTTTGGCCCATGAGTTATATAATGCCATAATGGGCTGTGGCCTGTTGATGCAGCCTAGGCTCAAGTAATGTTAGTGTTGTTTTGATAGTTCAAAATTTGGTAAAACCAAAAATAACCAAACCGAACCACAAACTTCGCAGTTTGGTTTGTTCATAAACCAATGGTATACGGTTTGGTTTCAGTTTAATCATTTTGAAAATCGAGGAGTTCAGTTCGGTTGGCTGTTTTTGCAAAAACCGAACCGAACCGAACAGTGTACACCCCTAGTAAAGAAGAAAGACGGGTCTATGAGGATGTGTATAGATTATGGGGAGATTAACAAAGTGACAATCAAGAACAAGTATCCTCTACCCCGTATAGATTATTTGTTTGACCAGCTCCAAGGTATAGGGGTGTATTTGAAGATTGACCTTAGATCAAGATATCATCAGGTAAAAGTGAAAGCAGAAGACGTCTCGAAGATGGCCCTTAGGACCAAGTACAAGCATTATGAGTTTCTTGTTATGTCATTTGGTCTGACGAATGCTCCTGCTATATTTATGGATTTGATGAATAGGATTTTTCATCCATATTTAGATCAGTTTGTTCTCATTTTTATTGATGATGTACTAGTCTATTCGAGGAGCTATGAGGAGCATAAGACACACTTGAGGCAGGTTCTGCAGACGCTCAGGGAGAATAAATTGTACGCTAAGTTTAGTAAATGTGACTTTTGGCTTGGGAAGGTCATGTTTTTAAGGCATGTTATATCTGGAGATGGTATTTCAGTGGATCCTAGTAAAGGTGAGGTGGTAGTGAATTGGGCTTGACTGAGGAATGTTCAGGAAATCAGAAGTTTCCTAGGGTTAGCTGGGTATTACCGTTGTTTCGATAAGGGATTCTTAACATTATCAGGACCTATGATACGACTAACTAGGAAAAATGTCATATTTGAATGGGACGACAGTTGTGAGCAGAGTTTCCAAGGGGTCAGGGTTATGTCATTTTTAGTGATGCGTCCTTGAAAGGACTTGGCTGTGTGTTGATGCAGCATGGCAGGGTAGTGGCTTATGCTTCTAGACAGTTGAAAGAATATGAAAAGAACTACCCTACCCATGATCTTGAATTGTCTATAGTGGTACACGGAATGAGATTTTCTCCAATCATAAGATTTTGAAGTACTTTTTCACTCAAAAGGAATTGAACATGAGGCTGAGAAGGTGGTTGGAGCTAATTAAGGATTTCAATTGTACCATCAGTTATCACCCAGGGAAAGCTAACATGGTAGCTGATGCGTTGAGCAGGAAGACTAGGGAATCAGTGTTGGCGGTTATGGAGATCCAGTATCTGATTATGATGGATCTAGAGAGACTTAGCATCGAATTAGTTGACAGTGATTCACAGGTATGTATCACCAATTTAGTAGTGCAACCTACTCTGCAGAAAGAATTAAAACTGCTCAGAAAGAAGACCCTGAATTAGCAGAGGGGATGGACTGAGTGCAAAGTGGTCAAGGGGAGGAATTCAGTATTGTAGATGACAGAACTTTGCGGTTCCGTTCCAGATTATGTGCTCATGCTAATACTGAGATTAGGAAGACTATTTTAGAGGAGGCTTCTAGATCTTTGTACACAATTCATCCCGGCAGTAC
Organism: Malania oleifera; assembly: GCF_029873635.1. Lineage (NCBI taxonomy): Eukaryota > Viridiplantae > Streptophyta > Magnoliopsida > Santalales > Ximeniaceae > Malania > Malania oleifera. The sequence goes on from NC_080421.1 coordinate 98,966,532, forward strand.
AGAGATGTATAGAGATCTGCATGAGTCTTATTGGTGGAGTGGTATGAAGAAAGAGATTGTTGAGTATGTAGCCTAGTGTTTGACGTGCCAGTAGGTAAAAGCTGAGCACCAGAGGCCGGTAAGGCAGTTGCAGCCATTATTTATCCCAGAGTGGAAGTGGGATCATATATCTATGGATTTTGTGTTAGGACTGCCGACGGCGTTACACGGTCAAAATGCCATTTGGGTGATTGTTGACCGTTTGACTAAGACCGCCCATTTCTTGCCTATCAAGATCAGCTACTCCCTCAATAGGTTGGTGGAGATTTACATTCAGGAGATAGTTCGTTCACATGGGGTTCCAGTATCTATTGTGTCAGATCGAGACCCGCGCTTTACATCACGTTTTTGGGGTAGCTTGTAGGAAGCTCTAGGGTCTCAGTTATTGTTTTACACGACATTCCATCCCCAATCAGATAGGCAGACTGATAGAATCAGTGCAGCTCAGAACCAACAGAAGAGTTATGTTGATAATCGCCGTAGGAATCTAGAATTTTATGTGGATAATCATGTATTTTTTAAGATAACTACATTGAAAGGGGTTATGATATTTAGGAAGAAGGGTAAACTTAGCCTTAAGTTTATCGGTCCGTTTGAGATTCTAGAGACAGTAGGGCCGGTTGCCTACAGGCTAGCTTTGCCACCTGTGTTATCTAGAATTCACAGCATATTCCATATATCTATGTTGAGGAAATACGTCCCAGACCCTTCTCATACTATCAGTTATGGTGAGTTAGAGTTCAGTGATTCACTGGTGTATGAGGAGGTACCAGTACAAATTTTGGATAAGAAAGTGCAAAAATTACGTAACACGAACATTCCTCTGGTAAACGTTTTGTGGCAGAATCATACAATGGAAGAGGCTTCTTGGGAGTTCGAGGAGCAGATGAAGCAGAAGTATCCACAATTATTTTAAGAAGCCTAAGTAGTTAGGTAATATTTCTTTTGTAGGTACATGTAAAAGTTTAGTTAGTAAGTAGCATTTTGTTTTGGGGGAATTTTCTTTTGTATATGTAATCTCCCAGGACTCAGAATGTAACGACAGTATTCCTCCGCCATCAATGAGGGTAACTAATAAAATAAGTAGACCATTTTGTTTTAAGGGATGATGAACCACGTGAATAGAAAATTTTGAGGAAGAAATTTTTATAAGGAGGGGAGAATGTAATGAACTGAAGAATTATGATATCTAAATAATAATAGAGAGGAGGAAAATAGGAATTGGAAAGGAAAGGAAGGAAGCAATAGGCCTCGTTGACAAACGCAAAGCATTCATTCGCATTCGTCGACAAAGGTACATATTGGGCTCGTCGACAAGGGCACGTCTTGTCAATGAGAAAATACCAAAAGGGCATTTACCCATCTCTGAATTTTTTCGACGAGGAAAGTGTTCATCAACGAACTACCTTCGTGACCTCATTAATGAGGTGACATGACTCGTCGATGAGGGCTAGGGTGTAAATAGTCTTAAACACAATTTTTCGGCAAATTGTTTGCGCAAAAACAGTTCTCTCTTTCTCTCCTCTTCAGTTTCCCTCTCTTCTCTCTTAATTTCTAGGCTGGATTTTTGTCGGTTCAACGATCTGAGGCCACCACGACACTCCTGAAGAGTTCTTTTCAAATATACTGGAATGGATCATCGATGGGGCTGAGTTGGAAACCATCCCAAATCTAGGGTAAGGCTTTTATTTAGTTTTTAGCCTTCCCTACAATTGTAGAAAATGTAATACACATAAAAATACTGAAGTTTAGTTCTGGAGAATGTCATTTTCAGGATGTTGAATAGGGAACCCTGTGGGTGCAAGGTGTTGGATTGATTGTTTTAGGGGCTTCTTTTGGAATCAGGTAAGTAGATAAACTAAACTAGTTTTTTATGAAAATTATAAGTAAAATTGTATAGCATTTGATTTCAAGAAAATATGTATATGTGTATATATATATATGAGTATTATGTTGGGAAGCACTGCTAAAAATGATATTATGTTCTGATTATACAATATACCCATTTTGTGTGGCATAAGTAGATTTTATGATGAATTACTATTTTCTGGGAATAAGATAATGATATGAAATTGTTTTCAATAATGAAAACATTGGGGTACGGGCCAAGAGTTTTATATGATTTGCTGGCGTATGGACCAAGCTATGGATATGTTTTACCGGCATATGGGCCGAGCTATGGATATGTTTTGCCGGCGTACGAGCCGAGCTATGGATATGTTCTGCCAGCGTACGGGCCGAGCTATAGATATATTTTGCCGGCATACAAGCTGAGCTATGGATATGTTTTCCTGGCGTATGGGCCAAGCTATGTATATGATTTGTCGGCGTACGGGCCGAGCTATAGTAAAATATGAAATGCCGGGGTACGGGCTGATGATTTTCATGATGTATATATATATGCAGAATGATATGATGATATTTATTTGGCAATTAATAGTATGAAATACCCATGTATCACAGTTTCATTATATGTTATATGTTTTCAAAACATGGTTTGCTTGGTTTAGGCTAGCACTTGCACGGTACCACTACTATGTGTTCATGATCATCACGATATTGTGTTAACATTGCTGTACGGAGTAGCGTAAGGATGGATAGTCGATGTGGTTTTAAGAAGTGTGAGCGGCCTTGGTGTATGGACCAAATCTGGCAAACCCATCGAATAAAGCTCCGCTGTGATAGTTACGGTTGATCTGCCCTCTCTGAAGGGTATGTATTTTGTGATAAGGTCAGATGTATTTTTTTGGGAAGTGACCCTAGGACTCTTTTGGGTGGTTTACATATGTAATTACAATGGATATAGTAACTCTGGTATTGTGTTGGAGGGTATTGTATATGGTATTATGAGTTATTTATGATTTTATGTTTCCTGCTGCTTAGGCTTCTGTATTATATCTCTATTGTATCCCTGATACCCACGGGTTCAGGTTGATTATGATCTGCTGAACTTGTCATGTTGATTTTATTATATTATGAAAAAAATTGTGAAAATTAAGTAGGTCGTTATAGGTATTATCTATTCCATCAGGAGAGGATGGATTTGTTATATACAGTGATGTGTCCCAAAAAGGACTTAGGTGTTTATTGATGCAGCACGGGAGGGTTATTGCATATGTCTCTCGGCAACTTAAGGAGTATGAAAAGAATTACCCTACCCATGATATGGAATTAGCAGCGGTGGTCTACGCGTTGAAAATTTGGAGACATGGGGTAGATGTGAAATTTTTACTAATCATAAGATCCTGAAGTATTTCTTTACGCAAGAAGAATTAAACACGAGGCAGATGAGATGACTGGAGCTTATTAAGGATTACGACTGTATCATCAGTTACCACTCGGGAAAAGCAAACGTGGTAGCTGATGCTTTAAGCTGGAAATCAGTGGGAGCAGCACTATCAGCAGTGGTGATTCAGCATCCGATTCAAATGGATTTGGAAAGGCTCGATGTGGAGCTGGTAGAGAGTGATCACCAGGAATTTGTTGCCAACTTGGTACTACGGCCTACGCTGTAGGAAAAAAATAAAACTTCTCAGAGGAATGATGTAGAATTAGTAGAGCTGGTGGATAAAGTGCAGGACAAACAGGGAGAGGAGTTTAGTATTTGAAAGATGGAGCTCTGAGGTTTCATATCGGATTGTGCATACCTACAGATATTGAGATTAAGAAGGTTATTCTAGAGGAGGTGCACTGATCCCTTTACACAGTGCATCCTTGTAACACTAAAATGTATCAAGACTTCTAAGATTCATTCTAGTGGAGCAAAATGAAAAGAGAGATAGCCGAGTTTTTGGAGCAGTGTTTGACGTGCCAAAAGGTAAAGGCTAAGCACCAGAGACCGGTAGTATAGTTGCAGCCACTCCACATCCCTGAATAGAATTGGGATTATATATCTATGGATTTCGTTATGGGGTTACCGCTAGCATTACATGGACAGAACGCCATTTGGATAGTTCTGAGTTATGCTTCCAAGTGCAGAAGTGTCAAGTTGTATCAGGGATGAGTCCAGGATCGTATTCCACAGGGACCACTGAGTATCAAAGTATTTACGCAAGTTTAGTGAAATCCTGTTGCTGAAAAATGGGGTTTGAAAATCTTTTTGGTCTTTTACGATTTTGAAAACAGTAAACAAAGTGAGAAAAGGTTGAGTAAACTATCAAAATGAAACTAAAATTTTATCAATTTTCCAAAAATGTAAATCTAATAACGCAACCAAATTAAACGGATTAACTGAAACAATTTACCAAATACTCGGGTTACGGGTCAATGTCTGCTTGCTTCCACCGTTTACTAATTTCCTAGGCCTTACTCATCTTCTTGTTAATCCAATCAAGGCATTAATAAGATGAAATTTTTATCACTAAAGATCGAGTAAATTGGCCACATCCAAACGGAAGAAAATATAAACTCTCATTACGCATCAACCGAATGTCGTGTAAATTAGTTGATGAAAATCCTAGATTAAATCAAGGTTTTGATGTGCCTAACGTCAACAACAAAACAAGAAGTAAGAGCTAGCAATTTATCAACGATCCCTTCAATTTTCGGTTTTAACTAAATAAAAGTTTAACAATGATATCATAGGATAACTAATAAACCATGGAACGCAAACGACATCGACCCACAACCCGAGTTACCGAACTTAGCCACTCATGCTTGCAATAAAAAAAAAAAATATATGGAAATCCTAGTCTACTTAAAGAAACATTGGGACACGCACTAATTAAAAATGGAAACTACAAATAAGGAATTAAAACACGCTAGAAAGGAAACTTAATCAAACCCACATACACTAACAATCAAACCTTTAATACGAATCAATAATTCAAACCGAGAACTCGAACAAAAATGCAAATACATTAAAAATCTAAACTTTGAATGATACCGAAAAAATAAAAATACGAACTTTAACAAAACTGAAAAATATGAACTTTGACGAAACTGACCCTAACTAAATTAATTAAATAACTTGGAACATTAAACTAATCTACGGAAAAATATTTAACCGGAAGAGATTAAAAAAAACAATTAAACTTCAATAATAATGGAACACCCTATTTAATATTCAAAACCAAAAAATAACAATAAACTCAAATAACAAGTTAACAATATTCAAAGTAATAATCAAAGAAAGAGAAAAGATAAGAGAGAAAGAGAGAAACTGCAGGGGAATTTCAGGCCGGAGAGATGTGCAGAAGCAGCTTGCTTGCTGTGGTGCTTCACGGGTCTTCCAGCAGGTTGCTGCTGTAGCAGGGGCTGTGCTCTACTGTGTACCTGCTGGAGAGGAGGCTGGAAGGAGGATGAAGGCTGCTGTGGAGTGGTGTGGAGTTCGGGTGCTTCTGCTGTGGTGGCCGTGTAGGAGAAGCTCTGCTGGTGTTGCTGCTGGCGGGTAGGAGTTTGCTGGCCGAGAGGGCTTTGCTGGGTGCTGGAAAATTGCAGCAAAAAGAAACAGGACCTGCTGCAACCGTTGGAATGGAACAGGGACTCGGGTAGAGTCGATGAGTGCTGCTGCTGCTTGCTGGTGTTGGCGTGACAACAGGTCTCTTGGCTGGAGTCTGCTGGTGTTCGGTTGGCTAGCAGGGGCTGCGGGTAGGAGTTGCAGCGGGGAATCCATGGGAGGCTTGGGAAGAGAAGAGAGGGATATATAGAGAGTTAAGGAAAACAAGAGGGGCAGAGAGCTACGGGAGAGACAGCAAGGAGCCAAACAAAGAAAAACAAACTAATATAAGGAGAAGAAGAAGAAGAAGAAGAAGAAGAAGAGGAGACGAGAGGAGAGCCCTCACGGGCTGCCTTCCAAAAGAAGGAGGAGGAAGAGAATATTTAAAGGGGATGGGGAAAAACCCTATGACCCGGATTACCCAACCCGACCCGGCCATGCATGGCCGGGTCACATCAAATACCCATTTATATATATTTTTTTTTCTCATTTTATTTGTTCTCTGTTCGTCGCAAATTCTGCTCTTCTAGAGCCCGTATATCACAAAACTCAAAACATGAAAGTTGTAGATAATCCTTTCCTCTTTCTCCATAAATTTGAATCGTATCAATCAGAGCTCGGACGGAAAAGTTATGTACGAAATACAAACAGGTGTTGGTTTTGATTCCCGGAAATTTTCCTGCGACAAAAAAATTACCAAAACTTCATAAATAGTGCAATAAAGTTCAAGAATGATGATTTTGGCATTTTATTAAAATATTGGACAATTTTGGACATTTAATTAAAAATATAAACCGAAAAGCCCGGATTAAGATGCCCAATTAAGCAGTTTTGACCCGTAATCACACCCCCCAACTAACGTTTTGCTAGTCTTTAGCAAATGACGTGAATGAATCTCAGGGTGGTGTCTACAACTACAAACTCTAATAATCATGAAATCAATGCACATGCGATATAACTATACCACTTCACATACAAGAACATAACTGAATTTCACACAAGCTTATTCATATTCAATGCACACGACTCCAAAGCACGTCACTCATGCAAGTTTCATTGTTTATATGTGATTTGAAAGTAGTATACTCACATGAAGTTAATCAGTGGCACATTCAGAGTTAATGCAATCATATAAGTTCTAGTATAAACAGGTAAACTCTCGAGGTGTGTGTGATGTGTGTGACTCAGTACACCAAGGATGCCAGTGGACACCTACAGAACGGTCGCTTTGACTCGGCCTAACTGGTATACCCTCAAGAACACTCAAAGAAAATGGGTTCACTCATCATATGTGAGGAGGAGTGTCGTGATCAAACATCCCACATATTAAAAGGAACAACGCTAAGTATATGGAGTGGACTAGTCTGGAAAGGATCTAGCCTATCTATGAGGTGTCGGGTCCTTCACCCTAGCATCTTCTCACCTACTCGCCATATCCAACTGAGACCACCCTAGATCAACTCATTCAAAAACTTGTCGTGAATACATCTGAGGCATTAATCGGTTGAAGAATCTTCGTACGTAGAGAACATGTGTTGTGTCCTTGACTTTTTGTGATATTTCTGCGGAGCAGACATTAGCATTTCATTTCACGCGCATATTTATTTCTTATCATTTCTTCTGCTCATTCTTTATTTTTCTGCCTTTTCTTGAACAATTAACACAATCATAACACTTCTTTTGTAATCGTCAAACAATCAATGGGATTTGAGCTTGAATAGGGGTCCATGAATTAAGTCTATCTCTAGGAGTGGCTCAGCCTTCACATCTTGAGTAGGCTACAAGACCTAGGTTTCTATCTCCCCACTAGGTGTCACCTCTAGGCTAGCAAATCAAAGACAGAGACTAGTGTACAAGGAATCATCCAGAAAAAAAAAAAAAAAAATTGAGTTCCATGAACTCTGATTTGATATTAACGCTCAAAATGACGATAATAGCTCAAGAATATCTCACAAAGGTGTCATAGTCGTCACGGGTGTTCTCTCAGTGCTTACAAGAAACCCTAAGTGTAATGAATCACGTGAGTGTGTATTCAACCTCGTGAGATGTCATGTAAATACTGAAAATTATATAACCAAATTAAATCGAATGTACTACCAATCAATTATTCATGGAGTCATAAAATCATATAAAGAGAAACTACGCATAAATGACTCAAGTGTGTAGTTCTTAGGTTATATGCAGGTATGTGAAGGGTACGAGTCAATGTTAAGCATAGCATAGTGCAATGTAATTCCTTCAATACTCCTCCTTTATTTCTCTTTTTTTTTTTATTTTTTTTTCTTTTTTTTTGTTTTTTTGTTTTTTTTTTTTTTTTTTTTTTTTTTTTTAAATTAAAAAAAACCGGTACGTGTACGTGCATAGTGTCACATGCAAATGCTCACCCCCCAACTAAAATGAAACATTGTCCTCAATGTGAAAGCATAGGGGAAATAGAAAAACTGTGCACGGAAAAAGTGGGGCGTACCTAGATGAAGAAATAATGGAAAAGGAAAACTGAACTAAAGGAAATTGTACCTATCAATAAACTAAAAATAAGACATAATGAAACAAAATGAAAACAAAGGAAAGCAAAACGTCACAGTGTGTCTGGAGGAGGCTCGGGAGGAATTTCGTCTGGTGGGTGCAGATTTATAAATTGAACTAGCGAATCTCCAAATTTGAGTCGCCATAATGCATCAGCTTTGTTATCTGCACAAAAGTTATCTATGAATAAATCAATACTTTCCACAATATCAGACAACACATTTTCAAATTGTCTTTCTTGGTTTAACAAGAAAGGATCCTTATCCAGTATAGTTTCCAGGAAATATACTTCTTTAAGAACTGGCATTTGAGGAAAAGTTTTCGGAACAATTACCTTTGGTTCTTCAGAAGCATCAACATTAAAATTTGTACCTGGTTCCATGAAGGTTAAAGTCTCACCATTCTGCTCAACTTCTTCATTTAGTGCACCAGTCACCCTACCATAGCTGGGATTTGCTTCGACATTGCACTCATTGACATTTGCTTCAATATAGGATGACGGTTCCATGATTGCAATCTGTACTTGAGTATCTGGCTGGGCTTGAAATTGGGATTCATCTATCTCCGAAGCATTCAATAATATGTTCAGCTTAGTCAATTCGGTGCTTATCTCGTTGATGGCTTGAGAAGTTTGAGAATTGATCACATTTTGGCTTGCCATGAACTGTTGCAAGCTAATAGTTAGCTGCTGTATGGAATCTTCCATTTCCCTTCTTTGCATTGGAGGAGACTGATTTGCAAAGTAAGAGGGTCCCGAGTCTTGGCCAGATGCTGCATAAGGAATGTATTGACTTTGTTCCTGGGGAGATGGCTCCACTTGGTCATTCGTCCAACTGAAATTTGAATGACTTCTACAACCTGCATTGTAAGTATCAGAATAAGGTTCATAAGAAATCTCAGAAACCATATACACCGGGTTAGACTGATCAAGCAAAACTTCCTTAAGAGTAGGAATAGTTGGACATGCATCAGTCGCATGCCCTGGATCCTCACATATGCTGCATTTCTTAGAAGATGAGGGTAAAACATGCATTTCATTTACCTCCTTAAGCTCAATGGAATCTAACCTTTTGGACATCAATGCAAGCCTAACATTCAAATCATCAACTTCTTCCAATTGATACTTACCGCCCCCACTAATACATTTTTGTTTTTCAAATTTATCATACACATTAGAGACATCCCAATATTGGGCGTTTTCAGCCAAATAATCAAAATAGTCAAAAGCTTCTTTGGGCTCTTTATTGAAAAACTCACCATTACACATTGTTTCCACAAATTGCCTTATCTTTGGTTTCAACCCCTCATAGAAAAAACTGATGATCCTCCAATTCTCATACCCATGGTGAGGACATGCATTTAAGAGGTCTTTGAAACGTTCCCAAGACTGATAAAATGTTTCCACATCCTTTTGGAAAAAATTCATGATTTGTCTTTTCAAAGCATTAATTCTTTGCATGGGAAAAAATTTCTTTAAAAACTCAGTTTGCATTTCTTGACAAGTCCCAATGGATCTTGGCCTTAAGGAATAAAACCAGGTTTTTGCCTTATCTTTTAAAGAAAATGAAAACAATTTCAGTCTTATTACCTCTTCAGTGCATGTTCTATCCATGAATGTGGCACAAACTTCTTCAAACTCTTTAATATGCAAATATGGGTTTTCAGATTCAATGCCATGAAAATGAAGTAATAATGGAATCATCCCAGGTTTAAAATTAAAAGCATTTGCATTCAAAGGTAGAACAATGCAGGATGGGGTACTGGTCCTAACAGGTTGCAAATATTCTCTGAGTGTCCTATTAGGGTTCTCCATATCATGAGGTTCGTTCTCAGCCATAATGCTATGTGTATCAAATAGTGATTCAAGTGAAACGGGTTCACTCGATGATGAGATGGATGAGTTTGTCCTGACTAGTCTAAATGTGTTATCTCTAGCCCAACTAGTCATACAAACGCAGTATAAACGCAATAAAAGCAAACAGGTCAAAGGAGAGGAAGTAGATATCACCCAGGCTGTGAAGACGTTCACAGCTCTAAAACACCTCTCTGAAATCTGAGAAACGCTTTGATGACACCAATTAGTCCCCAGCAACGGCGCCAAAAACTTGACTCGTTCTGAGTTATGCTTCCAAGTGCAGAAGTGTCAAGTTGTATCAAGGATGAGTCCAGGATCGTATTCCACAGGGACCACTGAGTATCAAAGTATTTACGCAAGTTTAGTGAAATCCTGTTGCTGAAAAATGGAGTTTGAAAATCTTTTTGGTCTTTTACGATTTTGAAAACAGTAAACAAAGTGAGAAAAGGTTGAGTAAACTATCAAAATGAAACTAAAATTTTATCAATTTTCCAAAAATGTAAATCTAATAACGCAACCAAATTAAACGGATTAACTGAAACAATTGACCAAATACTCGGGTTACGGGTCAATGTCTGCTTGCTTCCACCGTTTACTAATTTCCTAGGCCTTACTCATCTTCTTGTTAATCCAATCAAGGCATTAATAAGATGAAATTTTTATCACTAAAGATCGAGTAAATTGGCCACATCCAAACGGAAGAAAATATAAACTCTCATTACGCATCAACCGAATGTCGTGTAAATTAGTTGATGAAAATCCTAGATTAAATCAAGGTTTTGATGTGCCTAACGTCAACAACAAAACAAGAAGTAAGAGCTAGCAATTTATCAACGATCCCTTCAATTTTTGGTTTTAACTAAATAAAAGTTTAACAATGATATCATAGGATAACTAATAAACCATGGAACGCAAACGACATCGACCCACAACCCGAGTTACCGAACTTAGCCACTCATGCTTGCAATAAAAAAAAAAACAAATATGGAAATCCTAGTCTACTTAAAGAAACATTGGGACACGCACTAATTAAAAATGGAAACTACAAATAAGGAATTAAAACACGCTAGAAAGGAAACTTAATCAAACCCACATACACTAACAATCAAACCTTTAATACGAATCAATAATTCAAACCGAGAACTCGAACAAAAATGCAAATACATTAAAAATCTAAACTTTGAATGATACCGAAAAAATAAAAATACGAACTTTAACAAAACTGAAAAATATGAACTTCGACAAAACTGACCCTAACTAAATTAATTAAATAACTTGGAACATTAAACTAATCTACGGAAAAATATTTAACCGGAAGAGATTAAAAAAAAACAATTAAACTTCAATAATAATGGAACACCCTATTTAATATTCAAAACCAAAAAATAACAATAAACTCAAATAACAAGTTAACAATATTCAAAGTAATAATCAAAGAAAGAGAAAAGATAAGAGAGAAAGAAAGAAATTGCAGGGGAATTTCAGGCCGGAGAGATGTGCAGAAGCAGCTTGCTTGCTGTGGTGCTTCACGGGTCTTCCAGCAGGTTGCTGCTGTAGCAGGGGCTGTGCTCTACTGTGTACCTGCTGGAGAGGAGGCTGGAAGGAGGATGAAGGCTGCTGTGGAGTGGTGTGGAGTTCGGGTGCTTCTGCTGTGGTGGCCGTGTAGGAGAAGCTCTGCTGGTGTTGCTGCTGGCGGGTAGGAGTTTGCTGGCCGAGAGGGCTTTGCTGGGTGCTGGAAAATTGCAGCAAAAAGAAACAGGACCTGCTGCAACCGTTGGAATGGAACAGGGACTCGGGTAGAGTCGCTAAGTGCTGCTGCTGCTTGCTGGTGTTGGCGTGACAGCATGTCTCTTGGCTGGAGTCTGCTGGTGTTCGGTTGGCTAGCAGGGGCTGCGGGTAGGAGTTGCAGCGGGGAATCTGTGGGAGGCTTGGGAAGAGAAGAGAGGGATATATAGAGAGTTAAGGAAAACAAGAGGGGCAGAGAGCTACGGGAGAGACAGCAAGGAGCAAAACAAAGAAAAACAAACTAATATAAGAAGAAGAAGGAGAAGAAGGAGAAGAAGAAGAAGAAGAAGAAGAGGAGAGGAGAGCAGAGCCCTCACGGGCTGCCTTCCAAAAGAAGGAGGAGGAAGATAATATTTAAAGGGGATGGGGAAAAACCCTATGACCCGGATTACCCAACCCGACCCGGCCATGCATGGCCGGGTCACATCAAATACCCATTCATATATATTTTTTTTTCTCATTTTATTTGTTCTCTATTCGTCGCAAATTCTGCTCTTCTGGAACCCGTATCTCACAAAACTCAAAACACAAAAGTTGTAAATAATCCTTTCCTCTTTCTCCAGAAATTTGAATCGTATCAATCGGAGCTCGGACGGAAAAGTTATGTATGAAATACGAACAGGTGTCGGTTTTGATTCCCGGGAATTTTCCTGCGACAAAAAAATTACCAAAACTTCATAAATAGTGCAATAAAGTTCAAGAATGATGATTTTGGCATTTTATTAAAATATTGGATAATTTTAGACATTTAATTAAAAATATAAACCGAAAAGCCCGGGTTAAGATGCCCAATTAAGCAATTTTGACCCGTAATCATGAGCCCTAGGTACTTTGGCCCATTCAAAATACTTGAGAGAGTGGGTCCAATTGCGTACAGATTAGCTTTACCACCAGCATTATCCAGGATTCATAACGTATTCCATGTTTCTATGTTGAGGAAATACGTCACAGATCCCTCCCACGTGATCAGTTATGAGAAGTTAGAGTTTAAAGATACTTTAGTATATGAAGAAATACCAGTGCAGATTCTAAATAGTAAAGAATAGGAGTTGCGTGCCAAGAAAATACCACCAATAAAAGTCCTATGGAGGAATCACTCAGTGGAGAACTTTGTGGGAGCTCAAGGAAGAGATATGACAGGAGTACCCACATCTATTTAGTGGAGATTAGTATTAGTCAGAAAAGGAAGGTAATAGTTCATATACAGTAAGTATTGTTTCAATTTTATTTTATACAGTGCAGTATAATTAATGTATATAGTTTTGTTTTGGTTATAGGATATAGTTGGTTTTAGGAGAATTTTGGTTTGTTATTGTAATCTCCCAGAACCGCATGCGTAACTACGGTATTCCTCCGCCATAAGTGAGGGTAATTAATAAAAGTATAGCAAATTATTTCTTTAGAGTTTGGTACATGTATAGTCAGAAAATTTCGAGGACGAAATTTTTAAACGAAGGGGAGAATGTAGAGACCCAGAAAATAAAATAACTAAAGAAATTGGAAAAAAAAAGAGGAAATTCAATTTGGGAAACCCAAACCATTCACGGTTAGGAGAGGGTCGTAGAAAACCGTCGACAGAATTATTTTTACCATGGCAGGGTAACAAGGTAAACGGTTACAAAGGTTTGGTTAAAGACCAAACCGTCGATGGTTTTTGTGACACCATGAAAAAATGTCGATGGTTTTGTCTGGAAGTGCTGAGATATATAACCCGTGAGCTTCATTTGTTTTGTAAATAAATTTCCTCTCCCTCTATCTCTCTAAACCCACGAACACCCTCCCCCTTCTCTCTACAATTCTACTCCGATTTAAGCCTAAATCGACGATTAGAAACCACCACGACGATCAAGGGTTGATTCTCCATAAGTTTACCGGAATAGAATTTTGATTTGAGGAGTTCAGACACCATCCCAAAACTAAGGCAAGGATGTATTTTGGGTGTTTATTGGTGGTTTATCTGGTTTATTGGATGTATAGGATTAGAAATGTGAATATGATAATTGTTTTGGGAATTCATTTGATTGATTGGGGAATATATGTGTAATTTCAGGGTGTTGAAATCACGAACGCCGCAAGCATGAGATAGAAAAAGAAAAAACAAAATAGTAAACAAGTCTCAGTTAGTCAGATAAGGGAAATATGTTATGCCACATGTTTGGAAATTTTACCAGTAATTTATAGTCTATATTAATAATTATGTTCTTTTAGAATATAATTTCAGGAAAAATTCAAAATATGAAATTGTGGACAAGAAAATATGTATTTTCAGAAAAATTCAGGAATTTGAATTTCAGGAAAATTCTACAGATTATAAGTTATTTTTATATAGCAGAAAAAAATAAAGATCATAGTATATGAGTTTTATTTATTTAATTGTGTGGCATAAGAAATGACAGTATAGTACAAAATTTTTACTCAGTTTCTATATTATTATGATTTACAGTTGATACAGAAACATGAATTACAGATATTACAGAAATATGATTTCAGCTATTATAGAGTTATAATTTATAGTTATACAAAACCATGATTTTACATTTTTTACAATACCATGATATACAGAAAATACAGAACCATGATATACAGAAAATATAGAACCATGATATACAGGAAATACAGAACCATGATATACAGGTAATACAAAATCATAGTATTACAGTCAGTACAGTTGTTTCAGATAATACAGAATCATGGTTATTTCAATTATGCAAAATTATGGTAAACAGTAAAATACATACATACATATATATACAGTATTATATAGAATCAAATCCATGATGGACTAGATCGAATTACAGAGCACAGTATCGTAGCTAATACAGAATACAAAGTGCAACCACACATCTCAGATAGAGTGTGGAAATTGATTGGTTGATTGTGCCCAGAGAAGAGACAAAGACTCCTCGGTAGTTCGGGTTGAGGGAGCCAATTAGACCACAAAGGTTTCAGTTTGACTTAGCTTGGTACGCCAGCCAGAGTTAAGTTTCATCCTCGAGCCGTACAACTAGAGCATGCGGTGTTAATTCATGCATACAGTATTCCATCTAGGGGAGATTTTTCACACACACACACACACACACACACACACACACACACATATATATATATATATATATATATATATATGTATATGTATATGGATTTACAAAAAACAGAAACTATATATCTAATAGTTGAAAGTATGATTAGATAGAAAATTCAGAAATGCATGTATTTTAAGTAACCTAGGTGTGAGTTATAATATGATTTATATTATTATGTTATTTCAAATACAGTTTGATAGATAAATATATTATTCATGAAAACTCTTATGCCACACATTGGTACTAACATATTTCGTCTTACTGAGATGTGTCTCACCCCAGAATTCCAACATTTCATGTGATCCTATTAAACAAGTAGAGAAGGCTAGGAGATAGAGAAGATAGTTGATGCTACCCTGATTAGAGGGTAAGTAGTAAGGAGGAGATTTTTTGGTGGATTTTTGGGGATATGTTCCCAAGTTGTTTATGGTCTTTTTGGAGATGCAGTAGACTCTGGTATTGTATTGTTTTGTATTGTATATGTATATATGATCAGACATATTATGTTTTCACTGTTTTGTTGACATGTAATATATAAATATGAATATCCCCAGTACCTATAAGTTCGGGTCGACTCAGGTTATGATTTAAGGGTATCAGAGTAATTATAGAAAAAAAAATGGTATAAAAATCAGGGCATTACAGGAGCATTGGTCCTCAGATCCCAGAGGATGGTTTTCAAGTTTTAGGGCATCAGTCCTCAGATCCATGTGGTTTTTGCAAAAATATTTTTCGAGTATTGGGGCATTATGCCTTCAAAACTCAAATAATCACTTTGAAATTGACCATTTTCGATCTCATCCAATTAACCATTTGCAATCCCATCAAAATTGTCCCTTTGTGGTCCCATCCAAATTGACCCTTAGCGGTCCCATCAAAATTGACCCTTTGTGGTCCTATCCAAATTGACCATTTGCAGTACTATCCAAATTGACCATTTGCAGTCCTATCCAAATTGACCTTTTATGGCCCCATCCAAATTGACCCTCTACGGCCCCCATCCAAATGGACCATTTTCGATCCCATCCAAATTGACCTTTTGCGATCTCATTCCAAATTGACCCTTTGTGGGCCCCACCCAAATGGGCCATTTGCAATCCCATCCAAATTGACCATTTTCGATCCCATCCAAATTGACCCTTTGTGGTCCTCTCCAAATTGACCATTTTCCTAATGGTCTCATCCAAGTTGACTTTTTTTTGAAATACTCTCTTTAAGAAAATGCTCTGGTTGTCTCGGGGGTTAAGTACTCGAGTAGTTATCCTTCAAGAAAATGCTCTGGCTCTCAGGTCAAGTACCCGAGCAGTCATCTTCCAAATCAAAAATGCTCTAGCTCCCAAGTCAAGTACCCAAGTAGTCATCTTCCAAGAAAATTTTTTGGCTGTCTCAGGGGTTAAGTACCCGAGTAGTCATCTTCCAAGAAAATGCTCTGGTTCTAAGGTCAAGTACTCGAAGAGTCGTCTTCCAAATTGAGAATGCTCTGGCTCTCGGGTCAAGTACCCAAGTAGTCATATTCCAAATTGAAAATACTCTAGCTCTCTGTTGAATTTTTTAATATGATCCTTGTTTTGATGCTGACAAAGCACATGTTTTTGTGTGTGTATTTAGTGATTAAACAGGTTATAATTCAACATATACATAAGGAGATTGGCAATGGAAGCCTTGAAGAACATAAAAACTATACACGCAGGCGCATTCCATGATGTCAAAAGAGCGAAGAAGAAGAAGACATATTTTATTTAATTTGTATATGCATTTAGATTTTTATATTTTAGTATGTAATAAATGCATACATCATGCATGATATGACTTAATGCTCAGATAGGCCTTAGATTGACTTTAGGTCCCCATAAACACTTCATGGAAAATTCCCTATAACTTAAAAGTTATACCATTATTAGTAGGGATGGATTCTAATAAGAATTAGGACCTAAAGTGAACTTTGATAGGGCTTCGGCCAACCAAACATAGAGCATTAAAAATGTCTCGGTAGACCAAACTAGCAAAAAGTCAATACTTTGACTTGACTCAGACAACCGGTTCAAATTTGAACTAAAATTTCGCGGTCGACCAAACCTTGAATGCAGACACTTTTTACCAGCCCTGGCCGCCCAAACCTCTAGTTCAAAATGATCCCAGGAGACTGAATAGCTAGAACCGACAACCCAAGCCAAGTACCGAGCGCCCGAACCTACAAAGGTTGGGAAATCGCCTAGGCTTTAGCCGACCGGTCATTGCCCACGGTTAACTGAGCCCAAAAAATTACTTTTACTCTTTGTGAGTGTTCGGGCGACCAACCCTAGGCATTAGGCTACCGAACCTCTCAGGTTGGGTGTATTTCCAACACCTAAACACACTTAATTTTTAATTAAATATTTTTAAAAATACCGAACGTGTCCCTAACGATCATAATTTTTAGAAAAACTATAAATACCCCTTCATTACTCTAATTAGTAACTTTGATTAACAAATATTTTCTCTAAAATTTTTCACTTAATCAAAGTTCCCCCACACACACTCTTATTTCAAATATCTTTTGGGGGTTAAATTTTTCATACTCTCCAACTCTCTTTGTTACATTCTTTGAAATATTTTTTCAAGAGAGTATTTTGTTTGGGCATTTATTTTTAATTGTATTTATTGCACATATATTCTTGAGCTTAAAATCCCAAATTCACCAGACATTTTTATTTACAAAAATCTTTATTAGAGAACGTATTTATCATATATATATATATATATATATATATATTCACATATATTTTATTTGTACAAAAACTATTTGAAAAGCAAACCCTAGGTTCTCCTATACTTGTATTGAAATATATGCTTTGGAAGACTACTTGTATTGAAGCTGACTAGTCGTTGCCCACGGTTAACCGAACCTTAAAAATCACTTTTACTCTTTGTAAGTGTTCGGGCGACCGGCCCTAGGCGCCGGGCTACCGAACCTCTCAGGTTGGGTTTATTTTCAACACCTAAACACGCTTAATTTTTAATTTAAAAATATCGAGCGTGTCCCTAACGATCATAATTTTTAGAAAAACTATAAATACTCCTTCATTACTCCAGATTAGTAACTTTGATTAACAAATAATTTCTCTCAAATTTTTCACTTAATCAAAGTTCCCCCACACACACTCTTATTTCAAATATCTTTTTGGGGTTAAATTTTGCATACTCTCCAACTCTCTTTGTTACATTCTTTGAAATATTTTTTAAAGAGAGTATTTTGTTTGGGCATTTATTTTTAATTGTATTTATTGCACATATATTCTTGAGCTTAAAATCCCAAATTCTCCAAACATTTTTATTTACAAAAATCTTTATTGGAGAACGTATTTATCATATATATTCACATATATTTTATTTGTACAAAAACTATTTGAAAAAGCAAACCTTAGGTTCTCCTATACTTGTATTGAAATATATGCTTTGGAAGAAAATTTTAATAGGGTCATATTTTGAATATTTTATCATGCACAACATTTCTCAAATATAGAAAATATTGTTTTGAAAAAACACAATTTCTCTACTGAGCATTATTGCATATCATATTAGAGTGCTTGTATTGAGCTTAAAATTGTATATGTCTGCTTGTATTTAGAAGCATGTATTATGTACAAAAATTGTTTTCATTGTACCGATTGGGTTCAGCCTGTAAATTGAATTGAGAAGTCTCAGCCCCATAAATTAGACTGGTTGGGTTTAGCCCAAAAATTGAACTGGGGAGTCCCAGCCCCGTAAGTGAGACAAGTTGGGTTCAACCTTGTAATTGAACTGGGGTTTACCTCGCCCCGTAAGGAGAGGTTGTAATGGCTTCTACTCCGCCCCTTTAAGTGAGCAGAGTTAGTGTAATCCTTGGAGGTATGCCCAAGGCAAGGATGTAGGTTAGTTTGGCCGAACCTCGATAACAAATCCAGTGTCGCTATCTCTCTATCTTAGTTAAATTTTTGTTCTTTAATTTCAGCATGTGTATGAATGTTTATTTAATATCATAATTATTTGCATACACACATTTGATTTAAATAAGTATACTACACAAGTGTATGTTTGCTTTCATTGTTAAAATTATTTTACATACACACGTGCATATTGAATGGGATATGAATTGTGGTGAATCGACAAATATTTAAATTTAGCCAAAAAGTTTTTAAAACTAAATTCACCCCCCCCCCCCCTCTTGGGATCACACCAATTCCAATAATTGGTATCAATGTCCGGTTGCAATAAGCTTAATCGCATTTGCATAAAGATTGCAACGGCTCATTTTTCGGTATATCCCTGTTTTGAGGGTCAACCCTTGCAAATCCTCCACTATTTTCATTGCGTAGATTTTACTATTTGAATATTGAAAATTCTTGTGTAAAATCAATTGATTGGAGGTTTTGGAAAAGGTTTTGGCAAAGTATTTCATATCCCATTGAAAATGATCTTTAATGTTGTTAACTTTGGTGCAATCCTAAGAGGGGGGTGAATTAGAAATTAAAAAATTTCCTCCTAAGTTCAACTAATTCAGCAGTAGCATTACACAACCTAAGGGTAGTCTAAGTATGTATGAAATTGCAGACATGATATATTAAACAAATTTCAGTGCATGCACCACAATTTTAGTATTTCCTCAACCAGATATAATACTGTGTCAATCAAATGTGCAGTGTATTCAGTAGGAAAATTAAATCAAGTACAAAGCAAAATATAATGCAGGAAATGTAAACGTGACACTGAATATGATATTGGGGTTCAGCCAATACTGCCTACGTCCCCGTCTTGGCTCACACGCACAAGAATTCCACTAAGGCTCACTTCACGTGTGGAGCGATACCGTTTACAACACCTTACCAAGATGGTGCACCTAACTTTCCTAATCAGGTCAAAGCCAATCTAGGACTTTTCACAGGGCAAGTCTCCCTCTTCTGAACACATGTCGGGTATACAATTAATCTGATCAAATTTTGACATACAAATAAATTGTTTCTATACAAGTAGATATGTACCACAATATAGTCCAGATAAATACGCACTCACAGATGATAGTAATAATACTCAGTGCAAATAAAGTATGCTAAAACTCAATCTGATGTAAATATACAATCAAGTCCTAGAATGTATTTTCAAATAATTTTTGAAACATAGTATCAATATTAATCAATCACAACAAGTTTCAAAGAGTTCCAACAAGAGTATTCAAAATATCTCAGAAATGATAAGAGATATTTGAAAATAATGATTGTGAAAAAGATTTTGCACAACCAAAAATTACAAGCTTGATGAGTCTTGCAATAACGATGCAAAGGCTCACTAGCTACAAAGGTTTTTCCACATAAAGATTTATTAGATAAAATTAAGGGAAAAACCTTATGCTCAACTCTCAATCCGAAAATCAAATATACAACACAATGAGAGTTTCCTAGCAAAGAGAATAGTGTATAACCACTCAAAGAACTCTCACAAGGATTGATTTATCAAAGGAATAGTAGTATGTGAGGGTATAGGTTTTGTATTTGAAAAAAACTCTCTAAAAAATACAGAGAGTATTTTTTCTAATCAAAGTGCTAATTAATTGCTAATCTAAGCAAATGAACTCATATATATAGGCAGGGCCAAAATTATAATTGTTGGGGATACATAGAGAATAATTAAATTTGTTTTAAAAGAGTTTAAGAAAATTAACCCTATTTAACCCCAATTAACTGTGGTAAAAATTTAGCCAACCCGAGAGTTTCGGTCAATCTAGCCATAGGTTCGGTCGCCCAAACAGACACAATAGAAAATGTAAATTTTGAACTTCGGGTGCCTGAGTGAGGGTTCAGTTTTCTGATCAAGGCGATTTTCCAATCTATTCGAGGTTTGGTCACCTGGTCTCAAGTTCGGTCTACCAAACTTGCACATTCGGTTGCCCGGTGGTATTTTGAACGTAAATGTTTGGGCGCCCGAGTTGTTGGAAAAGGACAAGGTACGAGTTCGGTCAACCGTGAACACTCAGTTCATTTGGGTTTGGTCGCCCGAAGTTAGGTCAACTATTTGACCAGTCAAATGTTTGGTCGACCGAGGCGTTTTCAACGCCAAGGTTTGGTCGACCGAGGCATTTTCAACGCCAAGGTTTGGTCAACTGAGGCGTTTTCAACGCCAAGGTTTGGTCGACCGAGGCGTTTTCAACACCAAGGTTTGGTCACCCAAACCCCTTACACAATTAAGACCTAAGTCATATTTTAAATTATAAGTTACCCCTGATTTCATAGTTGATAGTGGGGATTTTTCTAAGTGTTTGTGCAAGGACCTAGGGTCTATCTAAGGACTTTTTACTTAGTACCAAAAATCCGGTGTCAGTCGACCGTCCCTAAGGTCAATCAATGGTATTTGAGCATTTATTCATATCATGCATGTGATGCAGTTATTATAGACCATATTGTATTATAGACCAAAAAATGAATGCAAATACAATAGCAAATAGGTCTTCATTTTTTTGATTCTTCAGTCTCCATAAATGAAACTTGATCTTCATAGTCTATATGGCTTGCTTTAGTTCCTACCATCAATGCATGTAAGGATAAACCTGTTCAAGAAGCTCAGTGCACAGGTGAGAAACATTAGTTTTGTTATAATCAAAATGGGATCAGACTCATAGAGTCAACAAATGCATAGTTTCCCAAACATGAAAATGATTTGAAAGTGCATGACTTGAACTTAATGCATATCATTTGAGTGTTATGCATATTGTATTGTGTCTTGGCTACTAATATTCTTGTAAAACTTATGTTTTATAGTAGTCTTAAGGATTTTGGGAACCATAAGAATTTTGGAAAAATAGAGAGAGAAAAAGACACTACTTCGGGTTTAAACGTTTAAGGAGTAAAATGTAAAGGTATATATCTTTCTTCTTCTACTTTATTGTATCTTTCATGTCATTATTTGTATGTTATATCTTGTATTTAAATTTTTTTATGAATCATGATCATTTTTTTTTAGCATGATATCTTATGAGGCACTTCTTGAAAATGAATTTTATTAATACTCATAAAATGTTAGGTCAAAATATATAAAGGGGTTGTTATGCTTTGAATGCTTAAATAGTGCTTGAGCTTAATATTCTAAATTTTAGTAAACATTATTACCATACTGAGAACCCTAAGGAAATCTAGCCAATACTAAGTTCTAGTGATCATATCCAATCTTAACTTAATATATACATATCATTTTGATTGGTGAACATTTGAAGATATTGGCTATCCTCTTTGAATAGACAAAATGTTTTTAATTGTTATAAGATTCATGATGCTATATTTGCCTAAATTTAAAATCTTAAATATAGCATATTTTGTCCATCATGCTAAGATTTGTGGTTTAGGGAATTTATCATAGTACTGTATATCATATAACACTAAACTCATAATGCTCTTAAATGTTTTAATCATATTTAAATGCATTTAGAAGATCAAAAATAAGCAAAATATGTTCATATTCTTAGAAAGAAATTTTTGATCAATTCAATTAAGTACTAAAAAGCCAAAGTCATGTTTATTGAATATTTAAAACCCTTGGCTAAAATCTTAATGATTTGGCTGCATAATTGAGGGGGAGCAACCTTGCTTAAAATTCATCCAATCTTAAATTTGTGTTTATTCTTTTTGGGTGATTTGTTGTTGAGCTAAATGCAAATATCCATTTGTGCTAAATGAATATATTTTCTGATGGATGGATATTTTTTATTTGATCTGCTTTGAGCTGAATGCCTCTATCCATCACTTGCAAAATGATTATATTTTCTTATGGATAGTTTATATCATATATGAATTGTTGATGTAACTACTAAATTGCATGCTTGTACTAAATGCCTCCTACGTGGCTGATCCAATGATGTGAATTGCATGCTGGTAGTGGATATAGGTTCTCACATACTCAAACTGAATTACTATGATTTTCCTGCTTGAATCTATGAGGTTTTAGTGCATAAATTTTTAGGAAATGTCCTATTTATAGACGACATGCTGCCAAATTTTCGGTAGACTTTCCCAACATAGTTAAAGAATATAAATTATGCACTAACAAGATAATGAGTTAATGCATGCTAAGATATTTTTGAAAGGATGAGTGAATAATAAATGGAATATTAATTCTCATCGTTAGTTGAAAATGCATGCACAAGAACATATAGGGAAAGACTGCACTAATCATATGATAAAATGCCTTAATAGAAAACTAGTGTAGTTATGTTAAAAGGAGTGCTTATACTGTCTGATTTATTTAGTGAAATTAATTTTTGATTAGTATAAGCAACACATTTCCCTTCCTAAGATGCACAGTAACTAAATAGTTCTATACATGTAAAATCCAAACCGCTATATATTTTGAAGACATGTACACATTTTCTTTGTGTCTTAGGATGAACTTAGTTTATGGACACCATTTGGTCCAAATCTTTGGGTTATGTACTCTCACTCGGGATCTAAGTGGTAAAATATCATCCTTATAATTAAGCGTCTCATATCTTGATGATGGTCCATTGACTAGGTAAATTGCATGACCTAGGGGGAGTTTTCATTTCACGCACACTCATTGTAGATTTTGAGTTGTGTCTTTCTTTCTTTGAACCCCTATTGCATTATCTTAAGTATAGCCTTGATGGGCTATCATATTTCAAATTGAAATACAATACGTCATGCTATGTGCTAAATGTATAATATTTAATGCATATTGAAATCGGTAGAAAAGATAAAATATGAGGAATGTTCTTAAATGACCATCATCCTTGAGCTATGATGCAGGTGTGTGTGCACACAAATATATAAGGGGACATAGGTGCTTAATGCCTATATTCTCTTGTATACTAAGTCTTTTTATGAAGGATGAACATAGGTGCTTAAATGAAATTCATCCTTGACCGTGAATGCACTTATGTGTACATAAGAATATACCGGGAAGCTAAAGCCCCATCCTTGAGAAAAGGTGTATAATCACCTGACCTATGGACTAACACTTTCATTGTTTCTACTTTTTGAGACCAAAATTTTTCTAAGAACCTTGAACATCATATCCTTCACCTATTGAATCAACATTTGATATGGATTGTTCTTAGGGCACAGAACACTGCACATGACTTAAAATGTTAGACTTCTGGTGCATGAGTGTTCAAGGACTTATACTGTTCAATCGCTTAACAAATTTTCATAATTAGTAAACAGTATAAGTAATTAACCAGAACTAAGCACATATTCAAATTGATAGGGGGAGCATCTTCACTAAAATTCTATCTTGTTATGCTCACCAACATTATAGGCTTAGATCTGTTCTGAATTTATTATGGCATGTGCTTAAATGTGATGTTTATATCAAAAAAATTTTTAAATTAAAATGTTCCTTGGCCACAGTTATTTGTTTTACCATATGATCCCTATTTTTAAATTTATTTTAATATCTTTGGATCTATATGGCTGATTTTTCTGGTCTTTGTTATTTGTGCTTAAATGATATACCAGAATAACATTGCTTGCTTGAACTTTCATGTTAAGGTTTATTTTTCAGCAAGCATAGCCCCCAGCATTTATTGATAGTCATAAGGGGAATATATACATATATATATATTTACTTATATATAATTATATATATCTATATTCTTATGGCAAGGAATGATTTTAAATGATACATACCTTATTTCTTGCTAGTGTGCTTAGCCTTCATGACTGTGCTTTTCTTATATTAAAATCTTATTTGTAATTACCTAAATAATAATGGTATTTAAATAATAAAAAGGAATGGAATTGAAAGTAGAAACAGAAAGAGGCAGTAGACTTCGTCGACATTCAACTTTGGGAGTAATAATCGAGGAATTTAGATCAAGGACTTGTCGACGAATACAGGAGATTCATCAATGAGGATAACATAGGGTCTCGTCGACGAGGGTAAGCTTTGTCAACGAGAAGATACCGAGAGGGATTTTTGGGCAACTCTGAATTTCGTCGACAAAGGGGAGAGTTAGTCGACGATGAGCCTTCTTGACCTTGTCGACGAGGTGACGTGGCTCGTCAACGAAGGCCAGTGTATAAATAGCCCGAACTTCATTTTTAAGCATAATTTTAGGCGCAAAACCCTCTCTCTCTCTCCTCCCTTCGGTTCTCCACCCTTCTCTCTTCGATTTCAGGGCCGGATTTCCACTGGTTCGAGGATCTAAAGCCACCACGATGCTCCTAGAAAAGTTTTCTACATATCTGCCGGAGCGGATCATCGGTGGAACTCCGTTGAAATTCATCCCTGAGTTGACATAAGACTTTTTATTCGAAATTTGGTCTTTCCACAGTTGAAGGAAAAGATGTACTCAAATAAATACTGAAGTTTAGTTCTGAGAATTATCATTTTCAGGCAACTGCTTAGGGTTTCATACGGATGTAAGACCAGTATTATAGATAGGCTTTTCAGTTGCCAGGTAAGGGGATAAATTAAAACATTTATTTTCCATTAAAATTACTATTATTTAATAGTAGAATAATTTTCAGAAATCATGTGATTATATATGAGTATAATTGAGAAAATGTAAATTTGGGAAAATACTGCAATTGTACAGGAAATGTGATTTCAGAACGAAATGTATGATTTCATTCAATTCGTGTGGCGTGAACATTATTATTATTATTATTATTATTATTATTATTATTATTATTATTATTATTATTATCATTATTATTATTATTATCATTATTATTATTATTATTATTATTATTATTATTATTATCATCATTATTATGATTATCATCATTATTATTATTATCATTATCATCATCATTATTATTATTATTATCATTATTATTATTATTATTATTATCATGATTATCATTATTATGATTATCATTATGATTATTATTATTATTATGATTATTATTATTATGATGATTATTATTATTATTATTATTAAGTTAAATTTACAAAATAAGCATGTTTACAAATATTTTCGAGAATAACATGATAAACACAGTAAATTATGATTTTAGAATAAATGATATGTTCGGCACAAGGCCGTCATTGATGTTTGGTGCGAGGCCGTATTTATTCATGTTTTCGACGCAAAGCCGTAATTATTATAATAATGTTAAATTCAGAAAATGCTATTATTTGACTTACGATAAACAGTATATGTTTATGTATTGTATGTTATCAAAACTCAAATGTTAGTTTAGTTCAGTTTCAGAAGTTCGGTACCGTAGCTTATAGATCAAATATCTATGATCAGATTGGTGCTAACCACCCCACGAGGGGGTGGAAAATGGATAGTCAATGTGGCTTTCAGTGTAGAGTGTAGACGTCCACCTGGCAATCTGAACCAGGGTGTGGCGGGTCCATCGTACTTACAGATATTTTTTACTCGGTAGTGGTCGGTTACCCATTGTCAGGTCCCACCTTCGGGCTGCACAACCCGTCATGGGGGGTAATACATGACATCAGCTAGCTATTCATCTTGGGTAGTTTTTAGTATTATAGATTATATCAGATAATACATTATTAGTATGATTACTTGAAGGTATGAAATTATATGTTTATCTAACCATATTACGATTTATGCTTTATGCTATGTGAAATGTATGGTATATATATTATAGCATAAATATTCATGTTTCCACACAGCTAATTTTAATTTATCTACCCTTACTGATAGGTGTCTCACCTCGAGTTTAAATTATTTCAGGAAACCTAGAGAGATCGGCGGGTCAGGGCCGCCGCTGAGTGAGTTGAGCTTCCCTACTAGAAGGGTAAGTTTTGACCTAGGATCGGGAGATTTTTGTTGTAAGATCCTAGGTTTATTCTATTAATTTGAAGATTGTATATAAACACAGTATCTTTGGTGAATATAGTAGACTCTGGTATTATGTAATTATTGGTTGATGAATGTGATTTACATTTACTGCTGCCTAGGTTCCGCTGTGTATGACAGGTGTCCCCGCTACCCACAAGTTCGGGTCTATTTTATTTATTCTTCTTTTATTATATGAATATCTAAGCAAGTCGTTACAGTTTGGTATTAGAGCCTAGGATACTAGGTTCTATAGACTCTAGAGTGCAGCAGTAATAATACCAGAGTATAGGTTAAGGGGATTTGAGGTCTGATTTGTTAGTCTAGATGCAGGACTTCCGTGGTGGTTTGTGTGATTTTCCTAGGGTGACGATTTCGAGAAAGTCATGGTAAACCATTGTCGGGTTGGGTATCTAGGTTGCAAGATTGAACCTTGAATTAAGATCAGGAGAGATGGATTAATTAGGAGTATATACTATATTGGTTGGGTGATATGTATAGTGAAGGGGTTCTGAATTAAGTTAATTATTTTTTAGGATGGACCCTGGTGGCAGTAGTGCCCACGCTAGTGGGAATGAGGGTGCTGGACCCTCAAGCGCTACGGGTAGTGATTCAGATGCAGTTTTACGCAACGTAGCACAGCAAGTTATGGCTGAAATTACTAGGAGTTTGAGGGAACAAGGGGGTCCATCAGCAGGCCACGATAGCACGATCGAGAAATTCATTAAGATGAATCCTCCGGCTTTCTCAGGAGGAACTGACCCTACAGTCGCTGAAAACTGGGTGCAGGAGATAGAGAAAATATTTATAGTACTGCAGTGTTCTGAGGAGTAAAGGGTGATGTTTGCTACCTACAAACTGACTGGAGACGCTGAGAGGTGGTGGATGGCAGTGAAACTTTTAAAGCAGCAAAGGACAGTACCTGTGGAGATGACATGGGAGCGGTTTAAGGAGATATTCTTGGACAGGTATTTTCCAGCTTCATCTAGGGAAGCAAAGATTAACGAGTTCTTGAATCTAAAGCAGGGACAGCAAACCATACAGCAGTACACGGCGAGGTTTATCAAATTATCTCGCTTCACCCCATACATTATACCAGATGAAGCAAAGAAGGTACGGCAGTTTGAGAGAGGTCTGAGGAGAGAAATACATAAGCAGGTGTCGATATTAAAGTTACAGGATTTTACTGTATTGGTAGATAGGGCCATTATAGCAGAGATTGGAGAGCGGTTGGAGGGTAAGGAGTAGAGACAGAAGAAAAGATCCGAACCTTCCAATTCCTAGCAGGGAGTGGGTTATGGTACGTGGAAGAGAGGTGGCTACTACAGAGATCGGAGGCAGGAGACTAGGAATCGCGGTTTCCAGGGTGTGCAGCCATCTCCATCTTGCCCGTCTTGTGGGAAGAGACACCTGGGGGAGTGTCATGCCGGGCGAGGTGTCTGTTACCGGTGTGGGGAGACAGGACATATGATGAGGGACTGTCAAACTCAGATTGGTGCTGGTCCTGCTCCTAGACCTACTCGAGGAGGCTACCAGGCGCCACGTGGAGGCCAACAATGGAATATGGTCCCAGCCAGGGTCTTTGCTCTGACGCCGGGTGATGTTGAGGCAGCCGGCGACGTGGTGACAGGTACGATTAATATGTTTTCATTTAAATTTTTGCACTTTTTGACTCAGTGGCCACACATTTTTTTGCATATGTGGAATGTGTTAAATTATGTAGGGCTGAAACACAGACATTAAATGTTGAATTATTAGCAGCTACACCAACCGAGTCAACAGTGAGATGTAGTAGGGTACTCTGTGGTTGTCCAATTGATGTTCAGAAGAGGATTCTATCTGCTGATTTGGTAGTGTTAGACATGCATGGGTTTGATATTATTTTTGACATGGATTGGCTAGCAGCTAATTTTTCTAGTGTAGACCGTCATGCCAGAGAAGTAATTTTTAGACCACTAGGAAGACCAGAATTTAGATTTACAGGATCACAAGTGCAATCTCTACCTTATATGGTTTCAACTGTTCAGGTGAGGAGACTACTCTTGAGTGGTTGTCAGGGATGTGGCCTTCATGAAGGAAACAACAGGGAATGAAGTGAAGCTCACCAGTACGCCAGTAGTAAAGGAGTTTACTTATGTGTTTCTAGATGAATTTTTGGGTTTGCCACCTGATCGAGAGGTAGATTTTTCTATTGATCTCTTCCAGGTGCAGCGTCGATCTCTAAAGCACAGTATCAAATGGCTCCAGCAGAGTTGGCAGAACTGAAAAATCAGTTACAAGATTTGCTTAATAAGGGCTTTATACAACCTAGTGTATCTCTGTGGGGAGCTCCAGTGCTGTTCGTGAAGAAGAAGGACGAGTCTATAAGGATGTGCATAGATTACAGGGAGATTAATAAGGTGACCATCAAGAACAAGTATCCTCTACCCTGTATAGATGACTTGTTTGACTAGCTCCAAGGTACACGGGTATATTCTAAGATCGACCTTAGGTTAGGCTATCATTAGGTAAAGGTGAGAGCAGAAGATGTATCGAAGATGGCTTTCAGGACCAGATATGGGCATTACGAGTTCCTTGTTATGCCATTTGGTTTGACGAATGCTCCTACGATATTTATGAATTTGATGAATAGGATTTTTCATCCATATTTAGATCAGTTTGTTGTTATTTTTATTGATGATGTACTGGTCTATCCAAGGAGTTATGAGGAGCACGAGATATACTTGAGGCAGGTTTTACAGATGCTCAGGGAGAAGAAGTTGTATGCAAAGTTCAGCAAATGCGACTTCTGGCTCAAGAAAGTTATGTTTTTGGGGCATGTAATCTTAGGAGACGAAATTTCTGTGGATCATAGTAAGATTGATGTGGTAGTGAATTGGGCTAGACCGAGGAATGTCTAGGAGATTAGGAGTTTCCTGGGGTTAGCCGGTTATTACCATCGTTTTGTTGAGGGATTCTCGGGTTTATCAGGGTCTCTAACACGACTGACTAGGAAGAATGCCATATTTGAATGGGATGATAGCTGTAAGCAGAATTTTCAGGAATTGAAGTAGAGGCCAGTCACAGCTCCAGTACTGATCATCCCGTCTAGGGGTGAGGGTTATACTATCTACAGTGATGCGTCCTTGAAAGGATTTGGTTGTGTATTGATGCAGCATGTCAAGGTAGTGGCATATACGTCCAGAAAGTTGAAAGAATATGAGAAGAACTACCCTACCCATGATCTTGAATTGGCTGCAGTGGTACACGCATTGAAAATTTGGAGGCATTACCTATGCAACGAGTAGTGTGAGATTTTCTCTGACCACAAGAGCTTAAAGTATTTCTTCACCTAGAAGAAATTGAATATGAGGCAGAGAAGGTGGTTAGAGTTGATTAAGGATTTTGACTGCACTATCAGTTACCACCTAGGGAAAAAAAACGTGGTAACTGATGCACTAAGCAGGAAGTTTGGGGAATCAGTGTTGACGGCTATGGAAATCCAACGTCCGGTCATGATGGATCTAGAGAGACTCGGCATTGAATTGATCGGGAGTAATCCTCCAGTATGTATCGCCAGCCTAGTGGTACATCCTACTCTGTGGGAAAGAATTAAAGTTACCCAGAAAGAAGACCCAGAATTAGTTGAGGTGATGGATAGAGTGCAGAGTGATCTGGGGAAGGAATTCAGTATTGCAGACGACGGAGCATTGTGGTTCCATTCCAGATTATATGTTCCTGTTGATACTGACATTAGGAAGACTATTTTAGAGGAGGCTCATAGATCTTTGTATATGTTTCATCCCAGCAGTACGAAAATGTACAAGGATCTGCGATAGTTTTATTGGTGGAGTGGTATGAAGAGAGAAATTGCCGACTATGTAGCCCAGTGCTTGACGTGCCAACAGGTAAAAGCTGAGCACCAGAGGCCAGCGGATCAGTTGCAGCCGTTATTTATCCCAAAGTGGAAGTGGGATCATATATCCATGGACTTCGTTTTAGGGATGTCGTCGACATTGCATGGCTAGAATGCGATTTGGGTAATAGTAGACCAATTGAATAAGACCGCCTATTTTCTCCCTATCAAGATCAGCTATTCCTTCAATCGTTTAGCAGAGATTTACGTCCAGGAGATAGTTCGTTCTCATTGAGTGCCCGTATCTATTGTGTCAGACCGAGACCCACTTTTTACGTCACGGTTTTGGAGAAGCTTGTAGGAAGCTCTAGGGTCTCAGGTATCATTTAGCATGGCATTCCATCCTCAATCAGACGGGCAGACTGAGAGGACAATACAGATATTAGAAGATATGCTCTGAGCATGTGTATTAGATTTTGGGGGTAGTTGGACTTAATTTATGCCGCTGGTGGAATTCGCGTATAATAACAGTTTTCAGGCCAACATTGGTATGGCACCATTTGAGGCACTATACGATAGGAGATGTCGATCTCCTTTGTATTGGGACGAGATGGGTGAGTGGCGAGTTGTGGGGCCAGAGTTAGTACAGCAGGCGTACAATAAAGTTTGGCTTATCAAGGATAGAATCAATGCAGCTCAGAGCCGACATGAGAGTTAGGAGATGTTCGATGCTGGTGATCATTTATTTTTGAAGATAGCTCCGTTAAAAGGGGTTATGAGGTTTGGTAGGAAGGGTAAACTTAGCCCTAAGTTTATCGGTCCGTTTGAGATATTAGAGAAAGTGGGGCCGGTTGTCTATAGGCTAGCTTTGCCACCTACACTATCCAGGATGCATGACGTATTCCATGTATCCATGTTGAGGAAATACGTCCTAGATCCTTCTCATATTATCAGTTATGGTGAGTTGGAGCTCAGTGATTCGCTAGTCTATGAGGAGGTACCAGTGCAGATTCTGGACCGAAAGGAACAGGAACTACGTAATAAGAAGATTCCTCTAGTAAAGGTTCTATGGAGGAATCATGCAGTAGAAGAGGCTTCTTGGGAGCTCGAGGAATAAATCAGACAGAAATACCCATAATTATTCCAAGAAGTCCATACGTGATTTAGAAATGTGAGTAAATATGTAATGTTTCTTTTGCTAGTACATGTAATGCTTTAGTTAATAAATGGTATTTTAGTTTTGGGGAAATTTTATTTTTATTTATGTAATCTCCCAGGACTTGAAATGTAACCATGGTATTCCTCCGCCATAAGTGAAGGTAAGTAATAAAATAAGTAGACCGTTTTGCCTTTAAGGGATGACGAGTTGTTTGAATAGTAATTTCAAGGACGAAATTTTATAAGGATGGGAGAATGTAATGAACCAAAGAATAATGGTATTTAAATAATAAATAGGAAGGAAAATGGAAATAGAAACAGAAGGACGCAGCAGACTTCATCGATGAACGCTAACCAAGGAATTTAGATCAAGGACTCGTCGACCAATACAGGGGTTTCGTCAACGAGGATAACATAGGGTCTCTTCGACAAGGGTGAGCTTCGTCGACAAGAAGATACCGAGAGGCGTTTTTGGGCAACTCTAAATTTCATCGACAAAGGGGAGAGTTCGTCGACGATGAGCCTTCTTGTCCTCGTCGACGAGGTGACGTGGCTCATCGACAAAGGTCAGTGTATAAATAACTCGAACTTCATTTTTAAGCATAATTTTTAGCGCAGAACCCTCTCTCTCTCTCTCCTCCCTATGGTTCTCCACCCTTCTCTCTTCGATTTCGAACCGGATTTTCGTCGGTTCGAGGATCTAAATCCACCACGATGCTCCTAGAGAAGTTATCTGCATATCTATCGGAGCGGATCGTCTGTGGAACCCCGTCGAAATTCATCCCTGAATTGAGGTAAAACTTTTTATTCGAAATTTAGTCTTTCCATGGTTGAAGGAAATGATGTACTCGAATAAATACTGAAATTTAGTTCTGGGAATTATCATTTTTAGGGTACTGCTTAGGGTTTCCTACGGGTGTAAGACCAATATTATAGAGGGGCTTTTTAGTTGCCAGATAAGGGGATAAATTAAAATAGTTATTTTTTATTGAAATTAGTATTATTTAATAGTAGAATAATTTTCAGAAAGCATGTGATTATATATGAGTATAATTGAGAAAATGTAAGTTTGGGAAAATACTGCAATTGTACAGGAAATGTGATTTCTGAACAGAATATATGATTTCATACAATTCGTGTGGCATGAATATTATTATATATATATATATATATATATATATATATATTATACCATGTCAAGTTAAATTTAAAAAATAAGCATGTTTACAAATATTTTCGGGAATAACATGATAAACACAGTAAATTATGATTTCAAAATAAATGATATGTTCAGTGCAAGACCATAATTGATGTTTGGCGCGAGACCATATTTATTCATGTTTTCGGCGCAAGGCCGTAATTATTATGTTAATGTAAGATTCATAAAATTTTATTATTTGAGTTACAATAAACAGTATATGTTTATGTACTATATGTTATTAGAACTCGGATGTTAGTTTAGTTCAATTTCAGGAGCACGGTACCGTAACTTATAGATCAGATATCTATGATCACATTGGTGCTAACCACCCCATGAGGGGGTGGGAGATATATAGTCGATGTGGCTTTCAGTGTAGAGTGTAAACGTCCACCTAGCAGTCCGAACTAAGGTGTAGCGGGCCCATCGTACTTACAAACATTTTTGACTCGGCAGTAGTTGGCTAGTCATTGTCGAGTCCCGCCTTCGGGTTGCACAACCCGTCATGGGGGGTAATACATGACATCAGCTAGCTATTCATCCTGGGTAGTTTTCAGTATTATAGATTATATCAGATAATACATGATTAGTATGATTACTTGGAAGTATGGAAATTATATGTTTATCTAACCATATTACGATTTATGCTTTATGCTATGTGAAATGTACGGTATATATATTATAGCATAAATATTCATGTTGCCAAACAACTGATTTTAATTTATCTACCCTTACTGAGAGGTGTCTCAGCCCAAGTTTAAATTATTTCAAGAAACTCGAAGAGACCGGCGGGTCAAGGCCGCCGTTGAGTGAGTTGAGCTTCCTTGCTATAAGGGTAAGTTTTGACCTAGGATCAGGAAATTTTTGTTGTAAGATCCTAGGTTTATTCAGTTGTTTTGGAGATTGTATATAAACACAGTATCTTTGGGGAATATAGTAGACTCTGGTATTATGTAATTATTGGTTGATGAATGTGATTTACATTTATTGCTGCCTAGGTTCCGCTGTGTATGACAGGTGTCCCCGCTACCCACGGGTTCGAGTTGATTATTTTATTTATTCTACTTTTATTATATGAATATCTAAGCAGATCGTTACATTATGTCATGAAGATTTATTGTTTATAAATTTTAAAAGGATATTGCATAACTAGTTCATGGATTATTCATGAAATTCATTTGAGCTAGTCATGTCATATTTATGTTCCAACCCATTTTTTTTTATATGCCGCATGTTTTCAAATTCCAATTTTATGTGGGTATTATGAAATGTTTGAATTGCAATGGTTTGTGTATATTTCTGATCTGGCCTTGTTCATCATGTAATTTTTTTTTATCTTAAATGACTAATTAAACTGTTTTATATGCTTAATGACTATATCTTTCAAACAATTGTAAAATTTTTAAGCCCATAATATATACTAAAAATGGGAGAGCTTTTCAAAAGGGGAGAGTTATCTTTGCTAAGCCTATTTTAAATGATAAAATTATTTTATACTTAACTTAACCCTTTTTGCTGTTGCCAAAAAGGGGAGAATTTTCATAAGCAAAAGGCTTAATGACCAAAAAGGGAAAATTTTCATTCTAGGGGCAAATAACATAGGGGCAAATAAATGAGCATGCGCTTTAATGTAAAACTTAAATGCATATGTTTTTGAAATGTCTTCTTTTGTGAATATGTTTGCACTATATTGTTTACATATTTAAATTATGCATATTCTTAAGGGAAGCCTTTTCAGGTTGTACCCATTTTGCCTTGTGCATTTGTCATCATCAAAAATGAGAAGATTGTTGATTTTTTGAGTCTGATCCCTGTTTTCGCAACGTCTCAGAGTGCGGGTGCCCCAGGGGCGGCGAAATAAAAATTGTGATTTTAATTTTCGAGAAAAATAGGAATATTGGAATGGAGTTGCCATTAACCTTTTAGTGTGGTTAGAACACTTCATTACTACCCAATTAAGGGTAGAATCGGTCTGCATTATCAAAACCGGGATCGGGAGTTCGGTTACGCGAGAGGAAGGTACAAGCACCCCCTACGCGCCCGTTCTTACGAACTGTACATAATTCATTATGAAATTATCCCAAAGTAAATTTAAGAAGCCTTTTAGGTTACTCCTTTGTTGAATTTACAATATGTATATGAAAGCCTCACACAAATATTTACATAATAAATATACATTCCCTCAGAAACAGGGTACGTGAAGTTCAAAGAGCTCATACCATTTCGTTAAAATCGTAGGGATGAAAATCGAAAAGAATCATAATAATAAAATAATAACAAGTTAATATATATACTAAAAATACCGCACTTGAATATACATATACTTCAAAATACAATAATGAGAGTAATAATAATAATAATGAAAACAAATATGATAATAATATTAATAATGATAATGATAACGCTAATAATAATATACAATAAAAATAATTATAGTAATAATAAATACAATAATAACGATAATAAATAATAATGGTAATAATAACAATAATAATAGTGATAATGATAATAGTAATAATAATAATAATAATAATAATAATAATAAATAATAAATAATAATAATAATAATAATGATGATTATGATAATAATAATAATAATAAATAGTAATAATATTAATAATAATAATAAATAATACAATAATAATATTAATAGTAATAATAATAAATACAATAATGATAATAATAATAATAAATAATAATAGTAATAATAATAATATTAATAGTAATAATAATAGTATTGTTAAACAATTAAAGATAATATACATATTTTAATAATATGATATTTACCATCATATAAACACACAATCAATGATATACATAATACATATAGAAACATAATTACCAAAACTAAGGAAACAATTTATTACTCAAATTATGGAAACCAAGTAAACCTAAGATTAGCAGGTAATTATACAAGGGCAAGAAGGTAGTGAAATTATGGAAATGAATTCAAACTATTTCTAATATGAAGACAATCAATATGGTGACCAAATACGAAATTATGGTAATAAATCAAAACAAAAATCAATATACCATTCTAAATTTTTTTTGTATGTTAAATATAATAATAAAACATGATAACAACCTTACACATGATATGATAATAAAAACCCTAATATGAATACTACACATTTGAATCAAAACCAAGATAATAAAAATCTTACACATAATAAACACAGCATAATAACAACAAAACCCTAAGAATACATATTAAACATTAAAAACAATATAAACTTTACAATATGAATATTAACATTTAATAAATACCACTGTAATAAGGTCTTATAATATGAATACTACCCAAATAAATACAACGAATAACAACCACACCCTAAAAATACATATTAAACATTAAATTATACACATCAACAATATAAACCTTACGATGAATATTAATATTCTAATAACCCTAAATACTAAATATACAACTTGAATATTACGTACTTAAATAAACACAACAAAAATAACCACAGTTAAATACTAAGCAATAAAATACTTACCACCACAAAGAATAGAAATCGTGATAAAAGACATGTTAGAATAACACCTGCAAAAATTTGAGCTTCATCGTACGAGTAATCGCCATCCAATCATCTACATCCCGCGGACTGCGCAGGCGTTGGTGAACCTGCCGCTGCTGTGTGAGTCGGTTGTCCAAGAAATAAAAATAAAATTGTAACACTCAAAAAATTAATACGACCGGTAAAAATTAAGAAAAAAGGGTTATAAACAACCTAGAAAAAGTTTAGGTCAATGGATAAGGAATCGTTGTTCAATTGGCCTCATCAAGTCAACCGCGTAGTACCGGCGAATCTGCAGCTGCTGAGGTAAATTGGCTATCCAAGAAATAAAAATAGAAGCTTCAAAGTTCTAAATAAAAATCCAGATGGTTAAAATTAAAATTAGTGAGTCAGGAACAACTTGGTAAAATTTCAATTTGATCAGATAAGGAATAGTTGTTCAATTGGCTTCATCAAGTCGACCACGCAACATCGGCAAACCTGTTGCTGCTGCGGTAAGTTGGTTGTCCAAGAAATAAAACTTGAAGCTTCAAAGCTTTAAATAAAAATCAAAATGGTGAAAATTAAAATTAGTGAGTCAGGAACAACCTGGTAAAATTTCAATTCGATCTAATAAGAAATGGCCATTCGATTGGCTTCATAAAATTGATTGCGCTGGCGCCGATGATGTTGTGTTGCTGCTACTACTCTTCTTCTTCTTCTTCTTCTTCTTCTTCTTCTTCTTCTTCTTCCTCTTCTTCTTCCTCTTCCTATTGCCGTGTCCCTTTGCTGTGTTTAGCCTCCGTATTCCCACCTCCTCCCTTTGCTTCATTTGACTTTGTTTTTATAAGCCACAGATACCCAAAAATCCTAAGAGAAACCCTAATCCACGTGGGTGTGCGGCAGCCCTTGTATTTAACTTACATAGGTTGCATGGCCCATGCAAAAAAAATATTTTTTTATCATTTTATTCCTCCAAAAATAAAGGAAAAGCCCGGTAAAAATGTGAACTTAAATTCCCGAAAAAATGACCCGAACTCAAGTTAAAATAAAAATGACTCAAAAAAAAAAATAAAGGACTCGATTTTTAGGGACTCAATAAAATACTTAATTGAAAGAACTCATTTTTAAAATAAAAGACTCAATTTTTAAAAATTAAAAGACTTAATTTTAAAAAAAATTATATATAAACATAACTAGGACTCATTTTAAAAATCAAAAGGGCTCAATTTAAAAATACCAAAACTCAGTTTAAAAATAACTAGGTCACTTTTTAAAAATAAAAAACCTTAATTTTGAAAAAAACCAAGACTCGCATTTGAAGTAAACGGGACTCAATCGGATCCTTCCATTCCTAGGAGTACAAGGTCAACTTTTTAGTACGCAAGGTCTTCTGGTTAAAATTGGGGTGTCTACACCTGTTTTGATGCTGGCAAAGAACATGTTTATTATATGTGTATTTAGTGATTGAACATGTTATAATTCAACACACACAAAAGGATACTGGTAATGGAAGCCTTGAAGGACGTAAATACTATACACTCAGACGCATTCCATGATGTCAAAAGAGCGGCGAAGAAGACATATTTGATTTAATTTGTATATGCATTTAGGTTTTTACATTTTGGTCTGTAATAAATGCATACATCTTGCATGATATGACCTAATGCTCAGATAGGCCTTAGATTGACTTTAGGTCCCCATAAACACTTCATGGAAAATCCCCTATAACTTAAAATTTATACCATTATTAAGAGGGGTGAATTATAATAAGAATCAGGACCTAAAATGAACTTTGAAAGGGCTTTGGCTGATCGAACATAGGGCGTTAAAAAAGCCTCGGTCGACCGAACTAGTAAAAAGTCAATACTTTGACTTGGGTCGGGCGACTGGTCCAAATTTAAACTAAAATTCCACAGTCGACCAAACCTTGAATGCTAACACTTTTTACCAGCCCCGGCCACCCGAACCTCTTATTCAAAATGATCCCTAACGACCAAATAGCTAAAACCGGCAACTCGAACCAAGCACCGGGTGCCCGAACCTACGAAGGTTGGGAAATTGCCTTGGTTTCAGCCAACCGGTTGTTGCCCATGGTCAATCGAACCCAAAAAATCACTTTTACTCTTTGTGAGTGTTCGGGCGACCGACCCTAGGTGCTGGGCGACCGAACCTCTCAGGTTAGGTTTATTTCTAGCACCTAAACACGCTTAATTTTTAATTAAATATTTTTAAAAATACCGAACGTGTCCCTAACGGTTATAATTTTTAGAAAAACTATAAATACCCCTTCATTACTCCTAATTAGTAACTTTAATTAACAAATATTTTCTCTCAAATTTTCACTTAATCAAAGTCCCCCCCGCCCACACACACACACACACACTCTTATTTCAAAAATATTTTTGGGGCTAAATTTTTCACTCTCCAACTCTCTTTGTTACATTCTTTGAAATATTTTTTAAAGAGAGTATTTTGTTTGGGCATTTGTTTTTAATTGTATTTATTGCCCATATATTCTTGAACTTAAAATCCCAAATTCTCCAAACATTTTTATTTGCAAAAATATTTATTAGAGAACGTATTTATCATATATATATATATATATATATATATATATTCACATATATTTTATTTGTACAAAAACTATTTGAAGAGCAAACCCTAGGTTCTCCTATACTTGTATTGAAATATAAAAATTTTGATAGGGTCACATCTTTGAGTATTTTATCATACACATCATTTCTCAAAGATTGAAAATATTGTTTCGAGAAAACACTCTTTCTCTACTGAGCATTATTGCATATCATATTAGAATGCTTGTATTGAGCTTAAAATTGTACATATCTACTTGTATTTAGAAACATGTATTTTGTACAAAAATTATTTTTACAGTACCAGTTGGGTTCAACCCGTAAATTAAATTGGAGAGTCTCAGCCCCCTAAATGAGATCAGTTGCGTTCAACCCATAAATTGAACTGGGGCTTCTCAACCCCGTAAATGAGACCAGTTAGGTTCAACCTAAAAATTCAACTGAGGAGTCTCAGCCCCATAAATGAGACAATTTGGGTTCAACCTTGTAATTGAGTTAGGATTTACCTCGCCCTATAAGGAGAGGTTGTAACGGCTTTTACTCTTCCTGTTTAAGTGAGTAGGGTTAGTGTAAACCTTGGGAGTATGCCCAAGGCGGGAACATAGGTTGGTTTGGTCAAACCTCGATAACAAATCCGGTGCCGCTTTCTCTCTCTATCTTATTAAAATTCCTGTACTTTAATTTCAGCATATGTATGAATGATTATTTGATGTCATAATTATTTTCATACACACATTTGATTTAAATAAGATATACTGCACACGTGTATATTTGCTTTCATTGTTAAAATTATTTTACATACGCGCGTGTATATTGAATGGGATATGAATTGTGGTGAATCGGCAAATATTTAAATTTAGCCAAAATAATTTTAAAACCCAATTCACCCCCCCCCCTCCTCTTGAGATCACACCAATTCCAACACTCTCTGATCAAGTACCTGCGTAGTCATCTTCCAAATTGAAAATGCTTTGGCTCTCTAGTCAAGTAACTGAGTAGTCATCTTCCAAATTAAAAATGCTTTGGCTCTCAAGTCAAGTACCCGAGTAGTCATCTTCCAAATTAAAAATGTTCTAACTCTCAGGCCAAGTACTCAAGTAGCCATCTTCCAAATTGAAAATGCTCTGGCTCTTAAGCCAAGTACATGAGTAGTCATCTTCCAAATCGAAAATGCTCTGAATCTCAGGTCAAGTACCTAAGTAGTCATCTTCCGAGAAAATGCTCTGATTGTCTCGGGGGTTAAGTACCCGAGTAGTCATCTTCTAAGAAAATGCTCTAGCTTTCTTAGGGGTTAAGTACCCAAGTAGTCATCTTCCAAGAAATGCACTAACCACTAACACTCTAGAAAAATGCACTAACCGCTAATAGTTCAAGTTGTCTTAACTATCTCATTAATTCGAGTGGTCACTTTCAAAATATTCTAATTGATTCAAAGACATGTGGCTTTGGTCCCCCTAGGTGTGTGCAGCAGGTTCTTCAATTTTACCTGAAAAATCTATGCACTTCGTGAGTTCACCATTGGTCTCTCTTGTTATATGTTGCCCCATCCAAAATCTATGTCTTTTTTCTTTATAGATTTGTTGCTGAAAGATAACTAAAAAAAGCTCTTCTCGTTATCCTAAGCAACAAACCTATAAAAGTGGCAGTTGTAGACACCCCATTTTTTCATGGGGCCCAGTTAAATAAAAAAATTATTAACAAAAGAGAAATACATTATAAAATGCAAAAAAGAGGAAATACATTAGAAAATACAAAAAAAATAAATTAAAATACAACCAGTGTCTTGGAACTTTGTTGGTTCTTGCACACTTGCATGCTTGAACACGGAACAAGAAGAAATTAAGTTGTCAAGTGAGGAAATTGCAATTAAGAGAATTGGTTGGGAGCTTAAAATTAAATGCATTCCTAAGCCTATAAATTGAGGCTTAGGCAAGGGGCTGAGGAAGAGGAGTAGAAGGCAAGGCCAAGGGAAGAAGAAGAGCAGAAGACACAGCAGCAGAACACCTCATGACCTGCCCAGTCAAATTGATGAACACGATCAGATGGCAATGTCTTGTCCAATCGAGCTCAAATTTTACCAAGTTGTTTCTCACCCTATCTTATTTATTTTTATTGGTTGGATAATTTTTTTTAGCTTTAAAACTTTATTTTTGTGCCTCGGACAATGTCCTCACAACAACAGTAGTGGAGTCGACGGCGCTTGCGCAGTCAACTTGATGATGACGATCGGATGGTGATTTCTTATCCAATTAAGCTCAAATTTTATCAGGTTCTTTCTGACCTTCTATTCTTTATTTTCATTAGTTGGATATTATTTCGCGCTTTACAACTTTGTTTTTATTTCTTGGAAAGCAGACTCGCCGCAGCAACAGTAGGCTTATCAGTGCCTACGTAGTCCACGTAATGTAGATGATCAGACGGTGATTACTCGTCCAATAAAGCTGGAATTTTTGCAAGTTCTTCATAACCCATTTTTCTTAATTCTGATCGGTCGGATTATTATTTGGAGCCTTAAAAAGTTATTATTATTTTCCTTTCTTCTTTATTTCTTCTTCATTTTTTGCTTCCATGGCGAGTCCTTTGAAATATCTAATTGTCTATTAATATCTTACTGTTTAATATCCTTTGCATCCTAGATGTTTGAAAGTTAAGCTCAGTTATTTGATATGAATTTTTTATTATTATTAAAAAAGTAAAACTAAATAAAAAATTTTAAAAATCTTTGAAAAATCCTGGAAGTTTTTTGAAAAATGTTTAGAAAAGTTCTACAAAGATTTTATAAACCCTGGGAATGTTTTTAAAAAAAATACCTTTGAATGATTTTATTTTTTTTTTTTTTTTTGTATGGGTGTGTCTCTATGATTAAAAAACGGACAATGGGTATTTTTATACCTCACATGTATTAACTCTGAGCGGGGTTTTTCTAATAAGATCCCCTCTTTTGGGGGCCTTATCTGACATTCCTAATTCACATCGAGCTTTTTTGTACTCTATTAATTTTTTATATTTATTTATTAATCTGTTTGTTTATTTCTAAAAGCAGTAATTAAAAGACCATTATATTTAATTTAGGAATAATTTATAATTAATTAGGTACCGTTCGTAAAACGGGTGTGTAGGGGGTGCGAATACCTTTTCCTAGCATAATCGAACTCCCGATTCCAATCATGGTATACACAGACCAATGCTATTCTTAATTAAGTAGTAATCAGGTGTTCTAACCACACCCAGATAAACAATAGGTTAGTGGTGACTCCAAATTCAAAATTTTCAAAAAAAAAATTTATATTTTTCACCTCACAGTCCTGGGCCCCGTCTCAGGGTTGACACATGGCCCCACTTTGCAAACCAGTTGGATTGGTTCAGACCATTTGAGTCGGTCTATTTTAATTTTTAATTAATTATTTATTTATTTATTAAATTGGGGAAAATATTTTTTTAAATCATAAAAATTAGGAAAAATTTTTAAAGAAAATTAGGAAAAATTAGGAAAAATATTTTGAGGGTCAGAAAATAGAATATATATATATATATATATATATATATATATATTTGGGCTATTTTGAACTAAAATAAATGAGGAAATGTTTTTAAAAACCCTATAAAATTTTTTAAAAATTGCAGAAAATTTCTACAAAAACTTTGAAAAATCCGAGGATGTTTTTAAAAATGTTTTTGCACATAATTTGATATTTTCCCCAATTTTTACCTCAGTGTGTTCCTATGATTTAAAAAAGGGTAATGAGTCTTTTTGGACCTCACCTATATTAGTTCTGAGGGGGATTTTTCTAACAAGATCCCGTTTTTTGGGGGTCTTATGAGACATTCCTAATTCAAATCTAGTTTTTTTTTTTTATACTCTATTAATTTTGTATATTTATTTATTTATTTGTTCATTTATTTTTAAAATGAGTAATTAAAAGACCATTATATTTAATTTGGGGATAATTCATAATTTATTAGGTACCGTTCGTAGAATGGGTGTGTATGGGGTGCAAATACCTTCCCCTAATATAACCGAACTCTCGATCCCAATTCTGGTATACGTAGACTAATGCTATTCTTAATTAAGTAGTAATCAGGTGTTCTAACCACACCTAGGCAGAAAAATAGGTCAATGGCGACTCCAAAATGTCAAAAATATTTAAAAATCATATTTAATCACCTAGCGGTCCCAGGC
Organism: Malania oleifera; assembly: GCF_029873635.1. Lineage (NCBI taxonomy): Eukaryota > Viridiplantae > Streptophyta > Magnoliopsida > Santalales > Ximeniaceae > Malania > Malania oleifera. The sequence continues at coordinate 99,009,501 of NC_080421.1, forward strand.
CTGGCTCCGGGATGTCACGACAATGATAGTTATCTTTAACCCAAGAGCGTGTACTGATGTTGACCTTGAAGTGGGGAACTTGATTCAAATTCACCCTCCATGGCATGGACTCTAGATTATGATAGAATTGAAAACAACAAGAATATTGCAGGAAAACATGGAAATAAAACTAAATCTTGGAGAGAACTCAAATCTCCAATTTGTATTTTATTTTTTGTATGCTTTCATGTACAACATAAACCTCATATATATATACACACGCAGAGAGTTAACTAACTAAAAAATTAACTGCTAAATTAACAAGAAACAAACACTGAAAAATAGGGAAAAAAACTAACTAAACATAAGGAAATAGTTGACGGTTAAAAGAAAATTGTCGACGGTTTGTAGGCAAAGAGCAAACCCAGAAGGAAACCGTCGACAATTACAAGCAAAACGTCGACGGTTTGTAGGTAGAGAACAAAATTTCCTGAAACCAATATAATTTTATTACTCCCTCTCAAGATGGAGTGTAAAGACTTATAACACCCATCTTGGAAAGAATATTAGAGAAAATATTGGAACCAAGGGGCTTTGTCAAAATATCGACCAATTGACCAACAAAAGAAACATGTAGTGTTTTCATAGTGTTAGCCAACAATTTTTCTCGAACAATATGACAATCAATGTCAATATGTTTTGTACCTTCATGAAACACTAGGTTGGCAGCTATATGCAAGGCAGCCTCATTGTCACAAAAAAGCACGACTGGTTTATGATGAGTGATAAGTAAATCATTCAACAAATGTTGTAGCCAAGTAACTTCACATGTAATTGAAGTCATGGCATGATATTCTTCCTCTATTGTAGATCTAGACACTGTATTTTACTTATTGAATTTCCATGAAATGAGGGATTGTCCAAGAAACACATAAAAACTAGTAATAGATTTTTTAGTGTCTCAACATGTAGCCCAATCTGCATCACAAAATGCTTTCAACTGTAAATCATTATCTAATGGAAAGAACAACCCTTGACCAAGAGTGCTTTTAGTGTATCTCAAAACACAATGAGCAGTAGCCAAATGAGCTTCAGTGGGATTTGCAATATACTGACTTAATATTTGAACAGAAAATGACAAGTCAGACCTCATAATTCTCAATAAAGAAATCTACCTACTAATATTCTATAGCAAAGCGGATCTTAGAGAGGTTTTCCTTCTGTTTTAGATAATCTTAAGTTCTAGTCCATAGGAAATAAAGCTGGTTTACATGCTAAATACCCCGAATCAAACAATATCTCAAAAGCATACTTCCTTTTTGAAATTGCAATGCCTTTTGTGGAACGAGCAATCTCAAGACTAAGAAAATATTTTGAAAGTTGGAGATCTTTGAGTTTGAACTGAGAATGGAGGTACGTCTTTAAATAAGCGATAACATCATCATCATTACTAGTGATGATGATATCATCTACATATAACAACAATGCAATGAACAAATTATTTTTCTGTCGCGTGAACAACGTGTGATTAGCTAAAGATTGAACAAAACCATGAGCTAACAAAACAAATGAAAACTTAGAGAACCATTGTCTTGATGCTTGCTTAAGACTATACAAAGATTTATGTAATCTACACACAAGATGAGTGTTAGTAGATTCAGTTTGAGCAAACGGTAGAAACTCCCCCTAAGTAGATGATCCCTTCAAATTGTAATGAAAACCAGGAGGTAAAGACATGTATACCTCCTCTTCCAAGTCTCCATGTAAAAATGTACATCCAGTTGATGTAAAGACCAATTCTTGGAAGCAGCAATGGCTAGCAAGACTCGTACCGTGACTAACTTGGCAAGTGGTGAAAAAGTTTCCAAATAATCCAATCCTTCTTGTTGTGTATATCCCTTAGCACTAATCATGTCTTGTATCTTTCCATATAGCCATCAAAATTATATTTAATCTTGTAAACCCATTTACATCCAACAGCTTGTTTGTAGTAAATGAGTTATAGTCCAAGTTTTATTATCTTCCAAAGCTTGAATTTCATCAGTCATGGCATTACACCAATGAGTGTGTTGAATGGCTTTTCGAAAAGATGTAGGTTATTTTTGCAAAGAAATAGAAAGTGTGAATGTTGTATGAGGACAAGAAAGATTAAAATATGACAAAAAAGTAGAAATTGGATATTTTGTACCTGAGAGAAGACCATTACTCATGAAATCTGATGGTGAAGTGGCATTGGCAATATTAGCTAAGTTGCAATGATAATCTACAAGATATGATGGAGCTTTGTGTATTCTAGTGGATTTTCTAATCTGATTTCATAACGCATTAGAATCAAGATTGTGTTGGGAAGAAGTTGAAGTATTTGCTGAATCATCAATGGGATTGGAAATAATATCAATAGAATCTGAAGAAATGTTTTGAGCAGCTTGTATATCAATAGGAATGAGATCATCTATTTTAGGAACCGGTATGACTACTGATGGAGTGGAAATATCATAACTAGTTTTGAATAGAAATATAGATTCTCTAAAAAATTACATCTCTAGATAAGAAAATGACATTGGTTTCTAAATCATAGAGTTTGTATCCCTTGGTGCCATATGGAAATCCAATAAAGACACAAGGACGAACTCAAGGTGCAAATTTATAAAGATTATGAGATAGATTATATGCAAAATAAAGACAACCAAATACTCTAAGATGAGTATAAATTAATGGTTTTGAGAATAATACTTCATATGGTGTTTTATTGGATAGAAGAAGAGAAGGTATCCTATATATTAGATAAGTTAGTTGTTGTGAGAACACATTCACTTCATAAAACAAGGGTTAAATTTTTATGAAATCTAAGAGCTCTGGCTACGTTTAATAGATGTTGATGCTTATGCTTAACTACACTATTTTGTTGAGGTGTGGCAACACATGTTTGCTGATGCAAGACTCCCTTAAAAAGAATAGAATTCAAGCATATCAAACTTAGCACCTCTATCAATCTTTATAGTTTTGATATGAATATCAAATTGTGTCTCTATGAGCTTAAAAAATGACTGAACTAGAGGTCGAGTATCAAATTTATTTTTCATTAGATATACCCAAGTACAACGTGAACGATCATCCACAACTGTAAGAAAATATCTAAAACCAGTAATTGACTCAATAGAGAAAGGGCCCCATATATCACAATGTAACAAATCAAAGATTTCATTTCTAAACGAATGACTAATATTGAATGGAAATATTTTATGTTTTGCCAATGGACAAACGTTACAATTAAATTCTAAATGAGTATGAATATCAGGAAACATCTTTTGTAATGTTTTAATCTAATGAAAAGAAGGATGTCCTAATCTAAAATGCCACAGATCAAAAGGATGATGATTTACAGAGGAAGTAAGATTTACAGCAAATGAAACATTAGAATTTACAAAAGATTCTTATAGTAAATATAATCCAGCCACTTGCTTAGCCACTCCAATTGTCTTCCATGAATGTTGGTCGTGTATAAAACAAGAATGAGAAAGAAACAACAAACAACAAGAATTTATGTGACTCTTTTGACTAAAATGAGATTAAAAGAGAAAGATGGAGCGTACATAACATTATGAAGAACTAATGAATCTGATATTTTCACAGTGCCAATCTGTGTAACAAGAACACATATATCATTAGGCGATTTTACTGATGTATTTTTAACAGAGGCAATTGTAGTGAGATATGAAATAGAACTGACCATGTGATCAGTAGTACCACTATTAATTATCCATGAATTTGGATGTTTAGAAACAAAATCAAGTAAATTAATCATACCTGATAAACTTAAAGGATTAGAAGCAGCAAATGATTTGCTTATAGCGTTCATGGTTGAAGATTGAGGGGTCTGTGAAGAAGGTTGTAAAAAAAGAGGAGTTGTTGGCACTATTCTTTAATGAAAGGAAACTAAGGAATTGTGGCTGAAAAATCATAGTCATTGGAAGATAATGAAACTTGATGTGCAGATGATGTCTTGGCTCTTGAATTCTGACGATACCCAGGAGGATACCCATGTAATTTGTAGCATTTGTCAAACGTATGCCCAGTAAAACCACAATGAGTACAACTTGGCCTAGGACGTTGCTTTTGATGATTCTTGGCCATTGTTGCATGAACATTCTTGCTGAATAAAGCCGCAGTCTCAGTCATCAAAGATGATCCCACCACCTTTCTTTGCTTTTCTTCTTATAAAGTGAGAGACAAAACTCTATCAATGGATGACATTGGATCCATGAGTAGAACTTTTCCTCAAATGCATGTAAAAGAATTATTTAGACCCATCAAAAATTGAACAACATATTCTCTTTGATGTTGCTCAATTACTGTTTTCAAAGCTCCACAAGAACATCCCAGATTACAAGAACAACTAGGAATGGGTTTCAAAATAGAAAATTCATCCCATACAACTTTTAGCTTTGTGTAATAAGAACTAACAGAAGATTGATCTTGAACTATTGAAGCAAGATCTTTCTTGTGTTGAAATAAGCTAGGACCATTACCTTGTGTGAATCTGATTTTCAAATTCTTCCAAACTTCTTCAGAAATTGAAGAGTTGATAACACTGGCAGCAATCTCTCGTGTGAGAGAATTCAAAATCCATGAAAGCACCATATAGTTGCAACGAAACCACAGAATATACAATGGTTTAGCTTGATCTTCAGGATGAGAAAATGTTCCACCCACAAAACCTGTTTTGTTTTTAGCATTGAGAGCTGTCAACATTTATCTGCTCCATGTATAATAATTCTCACCATTCAAAGGCTGAGAAACCAAGATTGAACCAAGACTTTCTCCTTGATGGAGGAAATATGGATTGGAAAAATCTTCAATCAAGAAATGAGCACCTTGCTCTGATACCATGATAGAATTGAAAACAATATTGAAGGAAAACAAGGAAATAAAATTGAATCTTGGAGAGAAAACTCAAATCTCCAATTTGAATTTTATTTCTTGTATGTTTTCATGTGCAACATAAACCTTACATATACACGCAGAGAATTAACTAACTAAACAATTAACTGCTAAATTAACAAGAAACAAACGGTGACAAATACGCCCCCGAGGAGGGAGGGGGGGGGGCAGGGGGGAACTAACTTAACAGAAGGAAACTATTAACGATAATTAACTTAACAGAAGGAAACCGTCAACAATTGCAAGCAAACCATCGACGGTTTGTAGGCAGAGAGCAAACCCATAAGGAAACCGTCGACGGTTTGTAGGCAAAGAGTAAAATGTCCTGAAAATGGTAAACAAAATATTCCATTTTAGATTCCATTTTTCTCATTCAATTCAGAAAAATGGTAAACAAAATATTCTGCGGGTAAATGTATTAGCACTTGGGATGAAAGCATGTATGCTTCTTGATTCAGTTTTTTTAGCGAATGAGCTTGGCATGGGGTTTTGTTTTCGATTTTTCATTTTTATTTTCTTTTTTGATGGACCAATGTTCATTGGCTTTGTGCTGAGCTATTCATCTCAGAAACTCTTGTGGTGTACTCTCTCAATCATTTTATTGAACCAAATTGAAATAAGTTTTGCACTTGGTATGAATGCATATATGCTTCTTCATTCAGTATTTTTTAGAGAATGAGCTTGGCATGCGGATTCGTTTTCCACTTTTCATTTTTATTTTCTTTTTTGATGTGACCAATGTTCATTGAAATAATTTTTACTGTCCTGCATTTACACAAGCACCACAACTTTGCGAGTTTAATTTTAGGCTTTTGCCTTTTTCTTGTGGATAGGAAAAAAAAAAAATTACGATGATAGATGAATTGCAAAGAGTGAGGAGTCCTCAAGAAAATGAGTTTTTTGTGGATAGAAAAAGAAATTTACGTTGATAGATGAATTACAAAGAGAGTGAGGAGTCCTCAAGAAAATGAGAAGGGAAGAAAAGACAAAAAGAAGCTCGTTCTATGGGAAGAAAAAATAGAAAACACAAACAAAAAAATTAAATAAAATGAAGCAAGATTAAGCTAGTAAATCCTTCAACAATCTTGTGCTGAGATCAAATCAATAAATGAAGCGCAATCTTGAAAAAATCGTGTTGTAAATTATTATTTTGCAGTTTAATAATTTAATTAGTCACCAGTTTATTAACAGTTGGTTAAAAGGAAAGTAATATACAACAAATGGTGTTTTTTTTTTTTTATTCTTGGCATTCAAACCAAAGGTCAGGGAAGCAGTATGTCCAAGTATTGTTTGATGGATATCACATTCAAATGCTTTAAGGTATATCACATTTACATTCAAACTAACTTGCCATATTAGATGTCACAGTCAGATTGACCAATACAACAGTAGAAGCTGACAAATTATTCATGATACTGCACTTAGTGATCCAAGCAATTTTAGCTCTGCTACAATGATGCAGGAGTTCCACAATAAGAAGCAATTTTTTGGGTCTTTGAGTTTAGCCAGTGATATGAACTTCTGGGAGCCCCAAACCAGGCAGGAAGAACTGAAAAGATTATCCGCTGCAGAATAAGAGATGCAGAAAAACCTCAATATTACAGGTCTAGCAAAAGGGGAAACCAGAATTTGTATAAGCAGCTCTGGACCTTACTTTCAAATTTATAGTCTTCTTTCCCGGTTTGGTTGAGTAGGCGAAGGATGAATTTCACAAACAATTTAGTATCAGCTGGAGTAATTGTATCTTCTAAACAAAGGAACAAAGAAATGCTATTGCCCTTGCCTTCCCCATTTCCATTAGGATAGAGCATAATCTTCCTGTTACAAATTTGCATACCGTTATTTGTAACTTATGATTTCAAACTGCAACTCAAAAATAGGAAAACATTCAATAAGTCAAACCTTGTTCGATATAATTTGAACCCACAAAAAACGAAGTAGCAAGACACTACTTCTAACTCATGAGTTTGTGAGATTGAAGTGCACATCAAATATAGGAAAACATTTATTTGGTTGGACTTGTAAATGTTTTGAGTACCATTTGTAGTCTCCAACAATGAATGATTCGGATTCGTGCCGATCACACATCAAACCTGTAAAATTTTCTATCTTCCAAGTGTAGTTAAAAGAAGCAGGTTTTTTTATCATTGATAAACACTCCCCTTTGTGCGTTTGTTTGAGAACAAACACCTCTGCCCCAAAGACGCAAGTGTCATTTACAAGAAATCCATTTGAACTATTGGTGAAATTAGGAAGTTCGATGAATCTGGGGAAGCCCCGTTCGGTTTTCATTGCATGGAAACGTGTTGCGCTTTCATCTGCAACGTGGAAATGGTAGTGTTAATGATGAAGCTAACATGTCAGCCATGGCATTTTCATGTCTGCAAATTCAACTCATGGGAGACGAAGGATGGCATGCGTATAGTATGCTTGGCAGCAACATGGCAAATGGATGCAGAAATTCCAAATACAGTTCGAAACAAAAACAAAGACAAGTTTGAAAAAACCACCTTTGTTATAGAAATACTGGTCCACATCATCATTAAACACGAATAGTTTGAAAATTACATTAACCTCCCAACCAGCCGGGAGAGTGTTTGTGTCAACTAACGCCAGGTAGATCGAGACATGACCTTGGCCATCTCTGCTCTTGTCCCCCTTTGGGTAGATAATCAATTTCCTGCCATGGAAGATGTTAGTGATGCTGGTTTCAACTTTCAACACACACACACATAAAATGCAGGCAATAATCAAATCAGAAACTTCACCACCAGTCGTCAGAAAAAAGAAATTTCCTTCCATGTTAATTAAAACTGTGTCATCTTGAGGAATGAAGTTTCTATTGCTTGGTTGTACAAGTCATGCTACTATTGTACCATATGAAAAAAAGAGACTGTTGTAGGTAGTAGCTAGCTGCGTGTAGCCATTTGTCAGCTACAAAGGCTAAAAACACCATAACTCATAAGCAGTTGAAACCTAAAATGCTAGGCATAAGAGAGCATACCACTTGTAATCCCCTGCTTCAAACTTTTCTGAACAGACCTTTTCTACTGAAGCTGCTGAAAGCATTGAGAAGGATTGGATTTTGAAGGTGTAGTGACAAGGTGGAGCATCTCTCCCTGAAACAGCAATGATCAAAACAAGAAAAAGCTTTTTGGGGTACCTTCAAAACAAGAGAGAGAGAGGGTACCTTCCAAGTCCCCGGGGGGAAAGGGTAAGTTCTTCATGATAGCAGGATGGTGTTGTATGCCTGGAGCGGCGGGAAACAAATATGTTATAATGGTTCAAACCAAATGTGTGGTCTGACGACTGAGAACCTTCTGATATTTATACATATTTGGGGTGACGATTCTGAAGGAATGTCCCAAGTAACGTGAGAAAGAGCAAAAGGAAATCTTCAACTTCCCAATGCGCTTGCCTCACCTTACCCAGAAGGAAGAGACTTGATATTTCACAACTTTTCTGACCCCCAACAGCAGTATGCAATTTATTTGCCCCTTTAATTTGAATTTGCAATCGATTTAGACAAATAGTAATATAAATTTGTATTGATTTTCTTCAAAACTCATGAAAATCCTATAAGTTTGAATTCAAACCTTGAAATCTATGCTCTTTTATGAGCTCTATTAATTATCTATTTTAGAGAGAAATGGTAAAGCCTTTAAGGCAACCAAAGAAAAAAAAAGAGGAAAACTTTACCCCCGGTGTTAAAATTGCCAACTTTCTATTTTGTTCATCTGATTGAAATTTTTAGTATCATCATAACAATTTATTTTTATTTGTTTTTTTGTTTCCAATTTTATGATATTTCAAAGTTATTATTTATTTTAATTATCACTGTTATATATATGATTGTGAAACATTGATACTCTTATTGTTAGTAGTAGTAGTAGTATTAGTTTTGTTTTCTTTGTTATGATTATTAACATAAAGCATTGTTTAAATTATTATTATTATTATTATTATTATTATTAAACTTGTTATGAAAAATAAGAATGGTTGTCACCCCTTCATCTTCCACTGAATGGTCGCCCCTTGATCTAGGGGTGTGCGGCTCGGCCAATTCAGCCAATTAATCGAATTATTTGAGCTAACTCCATCCCATAAAAGACCCGACCGAATTAATCTATTTAACCGAACCATACCCGTCCAAACCGAATCGGGTAATTCGGTTGACAGAATTTAACCGAATAAAAATAAAATTAATTATGAGAAAAATTTTCATCTGGGTTATTGGTAAGAGCAGGAAAGAACCGAAGAAGAAGAGAACAGGGCACTTGACTTTGGGTACGACAAAAGTAAGAAAACACAAATATAAAAAAAAATTAAAAGGAACAAAACTCAAATTCAATGAACATTCAAACAAATATGAACAAAGAACACAAAGAAGCCCATTTTAAAGAGCGAGACTGATAAACATAAATATAATAATTTGGAGGGAATATTCTCATACATTTAATCAAACACATTGTGCTCATCTTAGGGTAGTGTAAAATTTCAATAAACATTAAACTGCAAAGACTTTTGAGTTTTGAACACAACGGAAAAACGAAAAACCTGAAGGACGGAAGGTCCGAAGGAGTACTGCGAGTCTGCGAGAGTGCGAGCAGCGAAGTTGGGAAGGTGGAAGCCGAAGTCCGAAGAGGAAGACTGGATCTGCTGATCTGGAACAGGAGGTTTGATCTCGCCGTCGCCGACTGTGTGCGAACTGCGAGGTAGGAAGGGAACTAGGAAGCGAAGGTGAAGCTGAAGGGAACTGGGACTGGGAGTCAGGGAGTGCCAGCTGCCAGCGAACTTACGACTTGCGAACTGCGAACTTGGGAAGGGAAGAGGCGAAGAGGGAAGAGGGAAGAGGGAGATAGGAAATTGGGATTTAGGAATGGCAGAACCCAAGCGCCCAACCTAGCCTAAAAATTAAAATCATAAATAATATGATTTAATAATTTATATTTAATTATTAATTAATTAAAATTTTGAGTAATTTGGTTAATCGAAATGCAAATTATTCATAACAGAACCAAAAAATGAATACCCAAAATTACATCATTCTAAAACTAAACCGAACCAAACTATAAATTACCTTAACCAAATCGATCGAACACGATCAGTTAATTTAGTTAAAATTGAATTATGCTATCCCTACCTTCATCTTCCACCCCTTCATCTCCTATAAAAGGGCCCTCTCCCTATCATTTTTGGAATACACAAAAAAAATACTTGAAGAGAGTAGGTATATAGAAAGAATGAGAGAAGAAAAGAGCTAAAGAGAATAGAGATATTTTGTACAAAACCAGTTCCAAATCATCTTGTAATTCCTCCCGCAATAGTGAAATTTTTTATCTCATCAAACCACGTAAATTTTTGTCTCATCTCTATTTATTTTCCTACATCTTTTATAATATGTTATCAACACGAGACTCTAACTATCTAAGATATTTATTTAATTCATATTTAATTTATTTCTTTTGAGTTTTACTCCACACAAGTATAATATTCTCCAGAATAGAATATATCTTTTAAAGTTTAAAGAGTATTAATCTCTATAAAAGATGATAAGATAGACTTCATGAAAATGATATATTTTTAATCTCCCGAAAAGATGTTAAATTTGACCTCCTGAAGAGGTGAAACGTTCATCCTCCAAATGAAGTAGTATATTTAACTTCTGAAAGATGTGGTCAATTATTACTCAATTTAATATTAAATTAGAATCATACTCATGAAGAGTACAAATTGAGAAAAATAATATAATGTTCCTAAAGAAACATGTTAAGTATCTCGAAATGGTGAAAATAATATTATATTATTATTTCAGTTTTTATATTTTGTTTTCTAAATTGTCTTATTATTATTATTATTATTTTTTGGATTACGTATCGGGTTTCTACATGTCCGTTTTACGATCCACGTAACTAATCTCGCGCCCCTTGAAGCCGACCCCACAACTCTAAAGGAAGGTAAATTTCAGGAATTTAGGGGTGGAAACGAACCCGGGAGGGTTTGAACACCTGACCTTGTGAGAGGCACTCCCGCAACCCGCACTATCACCTAAACCACACCCTCGGGATTAAATTGTCGTTTCTAAACAAAGTTGAATTTGTTCCCCTTGATATCAAAGGCAACAATTATTTATCATGAATTCTTGATATTGATATCCATCTAAGTGCAATGAACTTGGGAAACACTATTTTAGATGAAAATAATGCATCCCTGCATGATCGCGCAAAAGTTATGATCTTCTTCCGTCATCATTCAGATAAAGAATTAAAGATTGAATACCTAACAGTTAAAGACTCACTTGCCTTATGAAAAAATTTAAAGGATAGATTTGACCATCAAAAGACTGTAACTTTACCAAATACTCGATATGAAAGGTTGCAACTGAGGTTGATAAAGAATTAAAGATTGAATACCTAACTGTTAATGACTCACTTATCCTATGAAAAAATTTAAAAGATAGATTTGACCATCAAAAAAATGTAACTTTACCTAATACTCGATATGAATATTTGCACCTGAAGTTGCAAGATTTTAAAACAGTCGGTGAATAAAACTCAATTCTGCATAAGATTAGTTTGAAAATAAAATTATGGAGTGAAAATATTATTGATGAAGACATGTTTGAAAAGACATTTACTACTTTCCATTCCACTAATGTACTCCTGCAGCAACAATATAGGGAGAGGAAATTTACTAAATTTTCTGAACTTATATCATGTTTTCTTGTCGCTGAACAAAATAACAACCTTTTGATGAAAAATCACCAAACTTGTCCAGCTGGTACAACCTCATTCCCTAAAGTGAATATGAATACATCTCAAGGTCGAGGACGAAGCCGCAAACATGGTCATGGTCGTAGTCAAAATAATCAATGACATCAACGTGAGGCTACAATCCCCTAGAAAAGAGATGACCCCCAGAAGAGGGATGACCCCTCAGAAGCGAGATAATGATTAGGATCAACGACCCATGCATCCTGAAAATAAATGCTACAGATGTGGAGGAAAAGGTCATTGGTCGTGTACCTATCGTATGCCAGATACTTGGTAGACCTATACCAAGTCTCTATAGAAGAAAAGGAAAGGAGTAAAGAAGTTGAAACAAATTTTGTTGATAATGATGTTCCAATAGACCTTGATGTTGGACCATCCAACGTTGTTCAGTTTGATGTTGCTGATTTTCTTTTAAATCAAGACGAAAATAATGATGTAATATTTTAAAATGTAAAATAAAGCAATATTGTATTTGAATTTTAATAAATAATTTGTTGTATTTATTGTTGCTATAATCAATTATAATAATGGATTTTTTTTTAAAAAAAATTTATTCTAGCGTGGATTGTCCTAAAACTTTTGTCGATTCTAAAATGTCTATGGAAGAAGTTTGTTTAATCGATAGTGCTACAACACACACAATTCTTCGAGATAGAAAATATTTTCATTACTTGAATATATCTTCAACAAATATGTATTTATGTACCTTTGTTATAAAAATGCTGGTCCACTTCATGATTAAACACAAACAGTTTGAAAATTACATTAACCTCCCAACCAGCAAGGAGAGTGTTTGTGTCAACCAACGCCAGGTAGATAGAGACATGACCTTGACCATCTCTGTTTTTGTCCCCCTCTAGGTGATAACCAATTTCCTTCCATGGAAGATGTTAGTGATGTTGTGGTTTCAACTTTCAACACACACACACACACACACACACACACACATACACACAAAATGCAGGCAATCAACAAATCAGAAACTCCTCCACTGGTCGCCAGAAAATAGAAATTTTCCTCAACATTAATTAAAATTGTGTCATCTTGAGGAATGAAGGTTTTATTAATTGGTTGTACAAACCATGTTACTTTTGTATCATATGAGAAAGAAAGACTGTTGTAGGTTGTAGCTGGGTGTCACCATTTGTCAACTTCAAAGTCATGAAACACCATTACTCATACGCAGTTTAAACCTAAAAAGCAAGGCATAAAAGAGCACACCACTTTTAATCCCCTGCTTCAAACTTTTCTGAACCGACCTTCCCTATTGAAGCTATTGAAAGTGTTGATAAGGATTGGATTTTGAAGGTGTAGTGACAAGGTGGAGCATCTTGAAGAGAATTATTAATTTTGTATATTTTCTACATAATAATGCATTGCTATACATGGCTTTTTATACATAGTCAATGATGAATGCGGGAGCTATACACAGTTAATTCAGAGTAATCTCAACCAAGATTCATGAAGATAATGGAGGCACCGGTGGAGTGATTGATGGCTTGATTGGAGGAGCAATGGTAGGTGTTGACTTATCATGCCACCACAAGATTGATTGGTCACTGAGGACACCAATCTTGGTTTGATGAGAAAGAAAGGAGAATCAAGGTAGCGACTTGGTAAGAGAGTCAGAGAGTTGATCAGAAGCATGAACATGGGAAATGTGTAGGCGACCTGTAGCAACTTGATCGCGAACAAAGTGGAAGTCGATAGCGATGTGTTTCATATAAGAATGAAAGACTGGATTGGCATAGACATAAGTAGCACTCATGTTATCACAGTAAATGACTGGAGTAGAAGTTACAGGTACACACAGCTCTTGAAGAAGATTCATTACCCAATTTATTTCAGCTGCAGTAGAGGCGATGGCTCGGTATTCGGCCTCGATGGAGGAGTGAGCGATTGTATTTTGCTTTTTAGAACTCCAAGAGATGGGATTGTTGCCAAGAAAAAGAACATAAGCAGAGGTTGAAGTTCGATCATTAGGATCACCAGCCCAATCAGCATCGCCAAATGCATGAAGTATATGTGATGATTTTTTGCGAAGCGTGATGCCAAAGTCAAGAGTTCCTATAAAGACCCAAAAAATTAAATTAGTATAAGTAAAAAAAGAAGAGAAATGAAAGAGAAGGGAAAAATAAAAAGGGGGATCAACAGGGATTATCGACGAACCCAGGGTCTTTGTCGACGAATGTCCCTATAGGTTTCGTCGACGAAGTATGCGTACCGAGAGTCAGGAAATTTCAGAGAATTTCGAGTTCATCGATGAATTAGCTTCCTCATTGACGAAGTGCCTTCATGGGTTCGTCAACGAATCACTTGAACTCGTCGATGAACGCCGACCTATAAATAGAAAATTCATCATTTTCAGCAAGTATTCTCTCTCTCTCTCTCTCTCTCTCTCTCTCTCTCTCTCTCTCTCTCTCTCTCTCTCTCTCTCTCTCTCTCTCTCTTCGATTTTGACTTCATTATAGCTCGTATTGACGACCGAGAACCGCCACAAGGTTCGTGGGGAGATTCTCTACAACTTAAATAGAGCATATTTTTAATTTGGAGTTCTAAGACACCATCCCAAAATTTGGGTAAGTTATTTTTAATGGGTTATTTGGAGTATTCGAAACCTAGAAAGTGTTAAATAAGAATTATTGTGGGAGATGAGTTTATTAATTTGGGGAAAATGTGATTTTTAGGGTTTTGAGGTTCGGACGCCGCAGGCGTAGGATATGGGCTTTAAACGGACCTTTCAGTAAGCCAAGTAAGGGGAATAAATTATAGCAGTATTTTAGAAATTATGAGTTGAATAAATATGTGAAATGGTGATATGATATTTTCACCATATATATGTATATATATTGATATGAATAACAGATGAAATTGTGTGGCATATGAGTAATACTGAATTGTGATGTTTTGGAATATGAAATGTGATTATAGAAATGCTTTCTATGATAAATGGGGAAATGTGAGAATATGATATGTTTCATTGAGAAATGTGAAAATTTGCGAAATGATATATACATATATATAGTATTAAGAGAATGGAATGGGAATTGAAAAGATGGGAAAGAAACAGAAAATGAGGAGAATATTGAAATGTGATATATATCATTGTGAGATGAGATATGAATATGAAAATATGAATATGGGAACGTGAATGTTGAAATGCGAATACTAGAATATGAATATGAAGATGTGAATATGGGAATGTGAATACTGGAATATGAATATGAAAATGTGAATACTGTAATGTGGAAGCTTAATTGTGAATACTAGAAACGTGAATATTGCAATGAGAATACTGCAATGTGAATACTGAAATGAGAATATGAAAATGTTAATATTGCAATGTGAATGTTGCAATATGAGTACTGAAATGTGAATGTGAAATGTGAATGATGAAAGGTGGAAATAAGAACCCTGATGGATGGTTGTTGATATAAAGTACGGTACCATTGCTAGTGAGGTGTTAGTACAACCCCATGGTCTCATGGTGAGTGTGGTGTTAACAATCGATTGAACTAATGAGAAGGGTAGTTTTGCCCCTTGGGTCCAGACCAGGGTTATGGTAGGCCAATCGTACTACAGACGCATGGATGGATTTCTTATTTTGATCTAACTAGGTAGGCCAACTGTGGTTAGATCCAGCCTTCAAGCCGCACAACCTCGACCATGGGAGGAAGCATGGCATGGAGAATATCCTCAGGGCAGCCATGAGTTATAGACGCGGATGTATTGGTTACCGAGGACACTCATGTGCTAGATTATGAAATGGAAATGAAAGAGAAAAGAAAAAGTCTGAGTTTAATAACATAAATAAATAAGGTGAAGTAAAACTCTCCATTTGAGGACTTACTAAGTAAAGTGAGTGCCCTAATGAGTATCAGTTGTAGCCGTACCCGAGTTAATCGAGCAGGGTTACAATTGATATCAGAGCATAGGGGAGCTGTATGTATGGGTGTGTAATCTCCCCTATCATCGGGAACTTTCGTTGATAAATATGGGTTACATGTGAATAGGTTGAAAAATGGAAGTAAAGCTCATAAAAGTTTGTATTTTATATTTATATGATTATAAGTATAATTGGTATATTTTCTCAATTGGTATTATCACTGAAATGAATATATATTATGATATAAAGAAACTCATACTGCCACACACTGTAAATAATTTATTCTCTCTTACTGAAATGTGTCTCATTCAAATATCTAAATATTTCAAGGAACCGAGAAAGACAATAAAGCTCCGAGATGGAGGGGAGCTATTACCCTGATAAACAGGGTGAGTGGTATGAGCTAGGGATGTATGATTTCCCTAAAGTTTTTGGTTGATTTTTTGGGATGATATATATGTATATGGACATTTAGTACTTTTGATATTTGTATTCTAAATTATTATAAATATTGACTTCCACTATTAGGATCGCTTGTATGACTAATTGCCCGATACTCGCTTCGGGTCGGGTTATTTTTAAATGGTATCAGAGTTCTAACATGGCTAATGTTTGAGTATTATTGATTTATTATTTATTGAAAAAAAATGGTACGAAAATCAGGGAGTCACAATTCCAACCAAATAGCGGAGCAAGCGTTTAGCTGCAGACCAATGAAGGGTGGGAGAAGAATGCATGAACTGAGATAACTTGTTAATGACAAAGGACACGACGGGACATGTCAACGAGAGATATTGCAACGATCCAAGAGTTTGACGATACAAAGTAGCATCAGTTGGTGGAGAGTAACTTGACAATATAAGAGCTTCAGTAGTTGCTAGAGGGGTAGAGACAAGCTTGGCATTGTCCATGTTAACTCGATGCAAGGGGTCTTGGATATATTTTCTTTGAGACAAAAACAAACCATTATAGGTAAAGTAAGCTTCAATCCTAAGAAAATATGTGCGATTACCAAGATCCTTAAGAGAGAATTGTTTTGAAATATTGGTGATGAAGGCAGTCACATGAGCAGCAGAGGATCCAGTGATGATGATGTCATCCACATAAACTAATAAATAAAGAATTGTGCCAGAAGAGTGAAGCAAAACAAGGAGGTGTCCGACTGAGAGTTGGTGAAGCCTTTCGAGATAAGAAAATTGTGAAATTCATGGTACCATACGTAAGGTGCTTGTCAAAGCCTATATATGGCCTTGTGTAAGCAATATACATGATCAGGAAGATCAGGGTTGGTGAAGCCAGGGGGTTGATCCGTGAAAACTACCTTAGATAAAGAGCCCTGCAAGAACGCATTATTTACATCCAGTTGGCGAAGAGGCCAATTGTTAGTCACAACAAGAGTAAGTAATAATCGAACAATTGTAGGTTTGACAACTGGGCTATAGTTTTTAGAAAAATCTTAGAGCTTTATAATGAGTTATGGATGTAACGAACCGAAAAATTTTAAAACAACCAAATAACATGATTAATGACGCCATCAGATAAATGCTCTAATACCACTTACCAAGACCCCAAAATTTTCAACACATCATATACAAAAATACCTGGAATGTCATATCATAACTACCATCAACACATACAAGCCTTGATACCACAATTGTCATATCATAAAGAACCTAGTGGAGTGCAACGTATCACTGTCCATAACATAATTAAACAAACAATAGAAGCAAATATTTTTTTTAATATCATACCTACCAGAGTACTAAGCCAACCAGGACACCTACAAGTCCAAAAAATAATACATATAGCCACCCTAAATATCAAAAAACATCGAACATAAACTATATAGTATCCTACCCACACTCACTCTCAGCCTGATCGTTTAAGTCCTGCCCTGGAGCTTCGAGGATCGACTTCCTGAAGGACCTAAAAAGTTTATATTTTGGATAGGGTGAGACACCTCTCAGTAAGACGAAATAGATTATTATCAATGTGTAGCAGATGAGTTCTATTGTGACAATTATTTATATATGTCTCTTATATTACCCCTAAATATACTTAACATCAGCATAAACAATATAATGCAGTTAGATAAGTCTACTAATGTAAGTTTTACGATATATCACACACAAGGTAAAGTAATTTATAGTAAATCTACTAACATAAGGTTTACGACATATCACAAACAATTACATCTACTAACGTAGGTTTTACAACACATCACAGATAATTAAATTTACACTTCTACAACACTTCTATTTGCCACACAAACCTTTTTCCTTCTATTTATATGCCATATAGACCTTCGACACCAGTATAAACTTCACACAAAGTTTCTATACTGAGTATCACCATTTCAATTTATACGCCACACAGGCCTTCGATATTAGTATAGACTTCACACAGAGTTTCTATACTAAGCATCACCACTTCAATTTATACACTACACAGGCCTTTGACATTAGTATAGACTTCACACAGAGTTTCTATACTGAGAATCACCACTTCAATTTATACGCCACACTGACCTTCAACATCAGTATAGACTTCACACAGAGTTTCTATAATGAGCATCACCACTTCATATTTTTCAATCAAATGCAAAATCTAACTTACCATTTCATGATTAATGGAATTAAACTGTAATATTTATGTATCTATATCATACCTGTCATTTTATAATTTCACAGTAATCCCATTATATACATATATCCATAAACTAGTATTACGCCACATACTCACAATATCATATCCTAACAATTTCAACAAATTCATATAAAATTATTTGTTAATTAATCTCATGCCACACGGCTATACGTTAAAATTTTTATTTAAGTAATCCGCCAGTAAAAAGCGCAAATTTCTAAAATCTAGTCCGATTATTTTTCAAAAATTATATTTAATTTGAAATATGCAATTTTTGCCAAAATAGAGGCACATGAACCACCCTCTTGGTTATTCCCAAATATGTATAACACTAAAAAACGACAATTCCATACGCCCAAATCATACAGAAATTCAATTACATCGAAAATTCTATTTAATTTAAACATGCAGTTTTTCCTAAAATGGAGGCACACGAGCCACCCTCCTGGTTATTCCCAAATATGTAATACACTTAAAAACAACCATTCCATATGCCCAAATCATACAGAAATTCAAATACGGTGTATACGTATAATATACTCGAATTTAATCAGTTCAAAATCTTTAAAAAGCTAACATAATGTATTCCCCTTACCTAATTACTGAAAATATCCCCGCAAGGAACCTAACACGATGCCTGCGGCATTTGCACAATTCCCTGTATTCATATATTTTTAGCTCAGTCAGCTAAATCTCGGAATAATTATTATCACTCATATGCTCCTGTTAACCAATTAAATTCTAAAAATGTGGGTATGATCCACTTCCCATATTTAAATTTAATTTCTAACATATTTAAAAACACCAATATGATCAAATTCTCGCAGTTTAATCTAATTCCAAAATATTTTCAAAAATCTAATTTAATCAAATGCTACAATTTAATAAATAAACCATAATTTTCATATCCATAAAATTACTCAGAAAACCATATACAATATTCTAATAATTATATATCATGATTTAACCGGGTGAATTTTTAAAATAACTGACATAATTTGTACTCCTTACCTTAACCTTGGAGTGGTGCCTAGGATCCATAAATCAAAAATCTGCTCCGATTAACTTGCTAAGGATCGAAGTTAGGACCTTGTGGTGGTGTTTCTTTTTTGATTCGGTTTACGGATGGAGAAAAAATGAAGAGGAAGAGTGGGAGAGCATGAGGAGAGAGAGAGAGACACACACACACAGCCATAGGAGAAATGTGAGGGAGGAATTCCAGAAGAAGAAATTGGAATTGGGATTCCAATTGATGATGAGAATGCTTTTAATGCAATCCACATTCAATGATATTAAATTATTATTTTAGTATTATATATATATATATATATATGTATGTATACCCTATCATCTAGTTCAATATATATATATATATATATATGTATACCCTATCATCTAATTCAATCTATAAATTATATTATTTATTTTATTACCTTATTTAATTAATCACCTAATTAATTAATTAATTTTATTTTCCTGGGCCGAGTTACTACATTCTTCCCTTCTTACAAGAATTTCATTCTCGAAATTTGCTAACTAGTACTTATCACAACCTCCTCTAGGAATCACTGAAATGTCTACCCAACTTTAGAAAGAGTCGATAGTTACAAATATAGCGACTTCGTCCCAAGTTTATTAGTTACCCTCACTTATGGCGGAGGTAACCATTCTTACTTATGTAATTACACATATATAAATAGATATAAATGCATAACAAATAATAAAAATTATTTTCACTTCTAGACACACACAAATAAACTCTATACTGAGCATATTCTCCCATCAGCATCAACATAGACTTCAGACAGAGTTTCTATGGCAAGCATAACTTCTCATCGACATCAGTATAGACTTCACATAGAGTTTCTATATTGACCATATTTTCCCATCGGGATTAGTATAGACTTCACACAGAGTTTCTATACTGAATCTTCACACAACAGTTCCCATAGTCATCTCATATTTCCCAAATCAATGTAGAGTCTAACGTATCCTTAAACAGCACCAAACTGTCATATTCACGTAATCATATAAAACATGTCATGTCATGTCATGTCTCGACATAAATCCGTCGTATCATAACCTGGCATACAGCCGTCATATCAGATCTAGGCATATAGTCATCATATCATACCCAGGCACACAGCCATCATATCATAACTCAGCACACAGCCGTCTCGACACACAACTATTACATCATAACTCTTGTCATACAGTACCATACAATACAATTTATAATAACAACATTGTAACATGATCTCATTTTCATAAGTCTGTATAAAATCTCACGTGTTCACAATTATGTATAAAATTTGTCTTATTATATTTCCATTTCAAACTATTATTTCAAAACTCGACATACAATCTCTTTTCCTTCGACACCTGAAGTATCATCCCCAAATGATACTCTTGCTCCTCATGACTCTTTGAATATACTAGAATATTGTAAATCAACACCACCACGAACCGATCCAAATATTCATGAAATACTCTGCTCAAAAGGTCCATGAATGCAAGAGGGGCATTAGTCAATCCAAAGGGCATAACCAAAAATTCATAATGGTCATACTGAGTTTGAATCACTGTTTTAGGTACATCCTCTACCTTGATCCTAACCTAATGGTACCCAGATCGAAGATCAATCTTAAAGAAAACCTGTGTTTCCCAAAGTTCGTCAAATAGATCGTCTAAATAAGGAAGCGGTTACTTGTTCTTAGTCGTCACTTTATTTATCTCTTGGTAGTCGATGCACATTCTCATCGACCCATCCTTCTTTAACAAACAACACTAGTGCACCCCACGATAATACACTCGGCCTAATAAACTCCTTGTCCAACAACCCCTGTAACTGTTCTTTTAATTTTTCAACTCTACTGGAGTCATTATGTATGGAGCCTTAAAAATTAGTGTCGTTCCCAGAGATAGGTCGATAGTAAACTCCACCTCACGCCTGGGAGGTAACCCTGACAAATCATCCGGGAACACATCAAGTAATTCCCTTTCTATCAGGATATCCTCAAGTTTCAAATTACCCTCTAGCGCTCTCTTACACAAACTGTGTACCCCTGACTCCCATCTAAGAGTAGCCTTTTAGCCTGTATGGCTGAAAGGATTGGTGGCGAAGTGCGTACATATGACCCCACGAATCTGTACTCCTACTCCTCGAGAGGTTTAAATACTACTTCCTTCTTATAATAGTCCATACTGACATAACTGGATGCTAGCCAGTTCATCCCCATAATTACATTAAAATCGTGCACGTCAAAAACCATATGATTAGCCAGTAGTGTTCTCCTATGTATGTTGATTAGATAATCCTTAGAAATCCTTTTACACACTACCACGGTCCCCCTCGGCATGGCCACCGATAGATCAACACCCAATGGCTGAGTTTTCACCCCACATGACTTGATAATTCTTCCTAGCTATAACTGAATGTGTCACCCCTAAATCAATCAATAAAATAGCTTTATTTGACAGAAATGAAATATTACCTATCACCACGTCATTTGCCTTTTCTGCTTCTCCCATCATAAGAGCATAGACCTAAGACGAGGCGGTGTTCCTCTATTGGTTGCCTCGGGGTGCCTGACCATCTCCTCAAAACTGGCTAATGGGGGTGGCATTGATCGGTCGTGCACAACATTCCCGTGCAAGATGGTCAAGTTTACCACACTGATAACAAGTCCTCATTTTCCGTCGGCATACCCCCACATGCCTCTTGTTACACCTGGGGCATGGAGGGCATGACAAATCACCCTGTTTAACTCAATTTCCCACCACTGGTCTGTAGCTCATATTGAGCTCTAATTTAAAGAAAGGTCCATAATGGTCCTTTAATCACTTAAAATTAGTCACAATAGTTTGTCCTTAGCCCAAATTGGGCTCTAATTTAAAGAAAGGTTCATATAATGAGTGATGAAACTATTAGTGACAGAGCTAAAATCGTCACTAATAATGAGTCATTAGTGAAGAAAATAAAATTTGTCACTAATAGTGCATTTTTAGTGACGAAAATGAAATGAAATCATCACTAATGCTTTTGTCACTAAAGGTAGATTCTCGCTCAAAATATTGTAGGAAAATATTAGCAACAATTTTTTGGGTATTAGTCATGAAAATTTTCGTCACTAATATTGGACTATTAGAGGCAGTTGTTGAAACCGTCACTAAAACCCTTACCCACAGAACCCCCCTTTCTCCTTTGTTTCTTCGCGCTGAATCCCCCAAATCCCTTCTAGCCTGAAACCCTTCCCTGTCCCAGCTCCGCTACACTCCTCCCTCCTCCCTACGCCATCGGTACCCATTGCCACTATCAGAACCCTTCCCTCTCCTTGCTCCCTCACGCTTCTCCCTCTGTCGCCGGTACCCACCGAGTATAGGTTAACCTAATAGTAAACCAAATGTAAGTTTGTGGTGGTTGGATCCATTGTGAGTGTTAGAAGAATTTAGAGATTTCATGCTAATTTTTTACATTTAATCGGTAAGTGATATATGTGCTTCTTCCTCTACCTCTTTAGCATTTTTTGATTGACTAGGCAATCATGAGTTAGTATTTCTATTAATTTTTGAGTTCATTAGTTCACTACTAATGCATCTTTCTATAGATTACTTTGTTATGATTTTTCTTTTTTTATGAATTGCCAAGAAAAATAAGCCCTACCAGTCTAGATTTTTCCTACTTCTATCCTCTCATATTTGTTAGCCTTTTCTTCTTATTTTGGATAAGGTACGAATGATGAAGATGAGCTTCGTGCTTTGCACATGGGGGTGTTGTTATGTAGGGATTTGGGTTTTTATAATATTATTATTGAATGTGATTCTAAGCTGATTATTGATTGAATCAATAATGATAAATGCACGATGTGGTATTTATGGGATTTTTGGGAGGAGATTGTTTCAGCGCTTCAAAGTCTTCAGTTCTCTATTTGACACATTTATAGAGAAGCCAATCAAGCGGCAAATTATCTCGCTCATCAAGGTGAAGAAAGTATGATATATAGTTTTGAGGAGGGGGATGAGCTTCCGAGGAAGCTTAGAGGCATATTGAGAATTGATACTCTCAACTTCCCTAGCATTAGATGTTAGGTTTGTGTAGTTTGCTTGGCTGTTTGATTTAGGTAGGTTTTGTTTGGGCTATTTGGTTAAGCTTATTATGATTTCATTTTTTTTTTTTGGTTTAGGTTTGTGGTTAGTTTTTGGAGGGTTTTATTGATGATTCGTAATCTCCTAGAGGCTTTGTTTGTAACCATGGTACTCCTCCGCCATAAGTAAGGGTTATTAATAAATTTGGGACAAGACCACTATGTGCGTGGCTACCAACTCTTTAAAAAAAAAAAAAAAAAAAACTTTGTATCATGTTGGGTAAAGTTCATTCGATCTAGTTTTTTGAAGTGATTTGTTTTTATTTTAATCTTTTATTTTTATAAGATTCATTCACTTCAGCTTGATTATGCTTTTTAGTGTCTTGTAATCCTGAAAATTTACATTTCCTAGATTATAAAGTTGATTTAAATGTGGAAATTATGTTTTTTTTATTACGATTTGTGCATCCATGGATGGTTTGACCTAGATGCACTACAGGGTCCAATACCCTTGACTCTATTGGTGAATGATCATTGTATGAATCTTTTGCTAGAGTTTGCTACGCACAAGATCCAATAAATTACACATGAAGTCTAGATTAATGTTTAATGCATTTTTGCAATCAACCTCTTGGGTTGAAACAACAATTAATTTTTCTTTGTTGCTTCTATTTGTACCATTTATGTTTATAAGATGAACTATCAATTTGGAAAGGGGATATTCTGATATTAGTAAAGTTGATGTATTCTTTCAATTAGGGTATGAACAAGGTTTAGAGGGTTGATTAAAGTAATACATTGTAAAATGTTTATGAGTCTTGAGTTGTTGATTGTGACACTAGGAAACACTGAAACTTTTTAAAACTTGAAGTGTGGGTGGCATGTTTAATTGTAAGGTTGAGTACTTGCTATTAATGAATTATATAGCCCTTATGGGTGACATGTTTAATTGTAGTGCACACGTGATGTGTTCACCTATATCAGTGTGGAGTGGGGCTACTTTTATGTAATCTTATATTGAGTTGCTAGAGCACTCATGAAAATCAAGCAAGATGCATGGCCTATTCATGCCAATCTGTGTTGAACAACTAATTAGCTTAAGATTGTAATTGAAGGAAACCTTCTTTTGTCATGCCCCGAACCCGCAGGTGGGTCCCAGGTGTGAATTTAAGTAACCTAACATGTCTCTGTACCAATTAAAACATACATCATACATTACAAATAAGAGGGTCCGACCCCGTGGGGTACACGGTTGCCCTATATACATACACATACCAATCCATACTCATCAGATACGCAGCGAAATACAGTCTTTTATACATAAACAAAATCATACCAGAGTCTATACAAAACTAGGACATACATTCCCCTAATTACAACACATACCCCAGGTGTCCACAAAACTATCCTGACAACCTCGATACCAAAACTCGTACCTAGTAGGTACTAGCAATAGCTATGACACCCTTGCTCCCAAATGCTAGGATGCTACTTACCGCTACCTGAAGGTCCTGAAAAACATTGTACGTACATTCGGGGTGAGACACCTCTTAGTAAGGAAGAAAACAGTTTATATTAGTGTGTGACATACCAGTGTTATTTTACATACTTCATAACATTATACATACGTTACAGTTCGAAACAATTCATACAGTTTCATACAATTCCATACAATTCCAGTATTTTCAAAAAACCATTCCAGTTCATACGATACCCAACATACATATATACATACATACATACATACATACATACATACATACATACATACATACATACATACATACATACATACGGTCAGTGTCGTCACACTAGTACGCAACTACACAAGGTCACCTCGTCTCACAACGATTACATTGCTACATACGCAACTACGCTGTGACGCCAGAGGCCTAATAGTGAATCCATTGCCTCATACGCAACTACACAAAGGTCACCTAGTCTCACAGTGATTACATTACCACACACGCAACTATGAAGCGACGACTCGGGCCCAATAGTGATTACATTGCTACATACGCAACTACACAAGGTCACCTAGTCTCACAACGATTACATTGTCATATGCCCAACTACGCTGCGACGACCTAGGCCCAATAGTGAATCCATTACTTCATACGATGCAGCATATAACTCACACCACTTCGATGACCAATCGGAATTAGACTAGTGATATTTCACACCCTCAGATATAGAGTCGGTCACTCTCAGCATACGGTAATTAGCCGCCCCTAGCTGATTTTACAAAACCTGGAATCATTTTGGAACTCACGTCCCTATACATTTTAGTGTACGGTGATTAGCCACCACATAGCTATTTTACAAATACCCGGAACAAATACATACATCCGTACATACCACACTTATTTGGTTTACGGCAAATCATATTTTTTACAAATTCAAGTATACAGTTTATGCAAATATGGATTATGGTCACCTCAATAATATAGTTTAAATACAACCAACAGTTTTCCAAACAAAAATAGAGATGATACCCGAAATCCCCAATTTTCCCGAAAGCTGCAACCCGAAAATCCCGTATTTTTACCCGATAGATTTTCCCAAATAAGTTGTCACGACCTGCTCATTTTTCCACATATTTTTTTTTAATAATAATATCATCATAAAATCAATACTACATATCTCATAATCCAGCTCAGCAGGTCACCATCCACATGGACCCGTGGGTACCAGGGATATAACAAAACATACAGCAGAAGCCTACGCAGCAGAAAGTATAAAATTATATACATCTCATCATAATGTGCCCAATACATACCAGAGTACTATAAACACTAACTCTCAATATATATATATATATATATATATATATATATATATATATATATACATCCCAAAAATGGAAACTAGGGACAATTCCCATAAAACCCTAACTATCCCTCCCAAAAACTTACCCTTCGCAGAGGGCAGATAAACAACACTAATTCTGCGGGGCTTTTCCCCCTCTCCAATCCGGGGCTCCTGAAAAGTTAATGAAATTTAGGGGTAAGACACCTCTCAGTAAGGGAAATAAACTAATACTAGTGTGTGACAACATGAGTAATTCGTGTTCAATATATATCATATATAACACATTTAGTACTATTTCATCAATCTAGGAAAACATATATATATATATATATAAATCAACATGGCAAAACATACGGCATTTTCATAACATATCTCATCTCATATCATAATAATAATAACATAAAACCATTCCTGGTAGGTTAGCTGACTGTTTTCATGTATTACCCCCACATAACTAGGTTGTGTGGCCCGAAGGCGGGACTTGACAATGGTTGGCCGACCACTGCCAAGTCAATAGTCTAGTCTGTAGGTCCGATCGGTCTACCCAGACTGGTCCGTACACCAGGGGCGATAACAGCACACTTCTTAAAATAACCACATCGACCATCCAATCTCACACCACTCCGTAATGCGGCGTTAACACAGATATCATGATCACAAGGACCATGGACACATAGCAACGGTACCGTGCAAGTGCTAGTCTAAACCAAGCCAACCAGGTTCTGATATCATATACATATACTGAAACCGTGATACATAAATATCTCATATCATTTATTTTCACGTCAATCATATCATTTCACATATATACATGTATCATGAAAATCATCGGCCCATACGCCGGTATTACACATTTTATCATAGCTCGGCCCGTACGCCAACTACACATAGCACAGCCCGTACGCTGGCAAACATTAATCACATAGCACGGCCCGTATGCCGGAAAATCAAATCTCATAGCACAGCCCATACGCCGGCAATCACAGTCACATAGCACGACCCGTACTCCGGCAAATCACATAGCACGGCCCATACGCCGGCAAATCACATCCATATATATATATATGAAAACATCTCGGCCCATACACCGGTTTTCCATCTTAAAAATCCATCTTATCCACATTCCCAGAAAACAACATTTCACAACATTTTTACTCATGCCACACAGTAGATTTTCCACATATTCAACATACGATCATTTTCACAATATTTTGCAAATATAAGACATATATATATAATCATATACATTTTCCATAAATCAAATGATAACTATATATATATATATATAAACATTTTCCAAAACAATACTAATTTAGTTTATCCCCTTACCTGATTCTTGGAAAGCCCCTAATAAAACTGCCCCGCACCCGCAGGGTTCCTAACTCAACACCCTGAAAATGAAAAATCCCAGAATTAAAGTTCAGTATTTCTAAGCATACAATATTTTCCTCAACTGTCCAAAACCCACATATTGAGTAGAAAGTTTTTACCCAAAAGTATTCAAGTTTAACACCTGAGGGGTTCCCTGACCAATACTCTGAAATTGAAAACCCCTAGTATTAAACTTCAGTATTTTCATGCGCACAACATTTCGTCTAACTAGCGCAAGACCAAATATGGCTTAAAAAGCCTTACCTCAACTTTGGGATGATTTCTAACTAACTTTCTCCCACAATCCGCTCCAGCAGATTTGGAGAGAACTACGCCAAGAGCGTCGTGGTGACTTCGGATCGTCGATCTGACGACTGGTGGGGCCGAAAATGTAGAGAGAAGGGAGAGTGAACCATAGAGAGAGAGAGGAGAGGGAGAGGCTTCGTACAAAATGATATTTCTCCCAGATTTTTCATTCTTATAAAACAGGATTTCATCGACGAGCCCGACCTTCGTCGACGAGTCCTTCACAAATTTTGTCGACGAGACCCTGTATTTGTCGACGAAATTCAGGCTGCCTCAGAACCTCTCTTGGTAATTTCTCATTGATGAAGCCCTGTGTTCATTGACGAATTCTCTTAAGCCTTCATCAACGAATACAGGGGATTCGTCGACGAAGCCCTGAAACTCCCCCTTTTTGTTTTTCTCTTCCGAAATGCAATGTCGTCGACGAAGTCTACAACCTCCTTCTGTTTCCGGTTTCCATTTCCCTTTCCTTATTATTTAAATTTCATTTTAAATTTGGGTCGTTACATAAGTAGTCAAAACACACATACGATTGTAGGCTACAAGCTTACCGATCTTGATTTCGAAAATGGACTGATATAAACAGAGTCCCCTTACCTTAACCCGAATTCCAACTACGAACTCCACGGTCCTCAAAACTGCGAACTGAGACTCCAAAACCTACTAACCATAGTACAGTACATGCTTACAATCCGTACTATTACACGTATACTAATCAGAAATGAGAATCGAACCTTACATCGATTTTAGCCCGAAACCCAAAAATCTCCGAAACGAGATTCTAATCCACTAGAAACGTAGAGAATCCTTCACTGATCCTCGCCGTAATGTTGGATTTGCGATTCAGGCGACCAATGACGAAGAAATCGAGGAGAGAGAGAGAGAGAGAGCTTCAAATCCTAGAGAGAGAGAGAGAGGAAAACCAAAACTTAGCCAAGAAGCAAACCAAAATATCCTTTATAAAGACCTTTGACCCGGAGGATTTCTTCGACGAATTGGTGTCCTCATCGATGAGGTCTTTAGGGATTTCGTCGACGAGACAGCGATTTTGTTGGCGAACCCTGATATTTAAATTTTTCCAAACCTCTCGGCTTTTCCTCATCGACGAACCTTTGAATTTCGTTGATGAGAAGCCTTCTACCTTCGTCAACGAATTATGGCCTCGTCGACGAAGTATGAAGAATTCCATTTTTTCCCCTCTTTTACATAATTTACCCGTACACCACGATTTGGGTTCTTACATCTTTAGTCATTCATTATATGCATGTGTTCATTGAAGCTTAGAATGTGTTAGCCTAACAAGGCTTTCACCTCTTGTTTTGATGGTAACAAATAAAAGGTTTTAATATCATTGTGTGTTCAAATAATAATGTTTTCAGGAAACTTAAACAAGCCAAAATCAACAAAGCTTCTAAAGATCACCAACAAGCATAAAAGTATGTAATGTGTCATGAAGTGATCAAAAAGGGAAGCTCAAAGACATCTGAAGATGGAATGAACTCAAAACTCTAAGATAATCATAAAGTTTCCAAAGAACAAGAAGTGTTAAAATAATTAGGAAATCTTCATGTAAGTACTTCAAAGGTAAAAATATCATTGTGAATGAAAAGAAGCTCTTTAGGGGAGTGATATGGACTTAGAGACTTTATTCTAAAACCCCAGAAAATATTTTTCAAAAGCAAGAAAGCAAGGAAGTCAAATATCTTTGAAAAAGAAAGAAGAAAATTGTTTATTTACTGTCCAGGCGACTGAGGTGAAAATCTCAGGCGACCGAAGATTTTGCTGAAGAAATTTATAACAGGCAGTGTGTCTTTAGGTGCCTGACCCTATATCTTTAGGCTCTTGAACTCACTTCAGGCAACCAAGGTTTCACTTCAGGCAACCGAAGTACAACAACGGGCAAATTTTTTAAACTTCTAATTTTCAAATCTAATTTACTTGTGCCCCAATTTTTTTAGAAACTTGGAGGGCACTCCAAGTAAACTTGGGCAGCACGAAAGAGAATGTTTTTAAAGCCTATATATACATGGTTTGTGAAAAATAAAACACACCAAGAATTGAATATTCTTTCAAAATCTCCTTCACTCAAAGCCATCTTGCTATCTGTTTTAAAGCTCTGAATTGCTGCAAAATTCTTGATAAATCTCAAAGCTTTTACATCTTCTCTGAAGCATATGATTTAAGTTCTTGATCTTCGTCAAAGAGAAGTATAATCGGTGACATTTACATTGAGATTCTTACTTCATTCTTTTGGTATTTTTAAATTGAACTATATTAGTTTTTAAAGTGTACTAATCAGCTTTTTGTGAGAGCATTTCTTGTATATCTATTTGATTTGTATCTTGTAGATTGACGACTCCAAGAATTGTTTGGATCGTTGGCTAAGCAAGGGGATATTACTTAGAGAGGCAGGCTCTAGCCTAATTAAGGAGTGACCGAACGAGGGTACATCGTTTGGAGAGGTGGGTTCTAGCCTACTAAAGGAGTGTGTAAAGGTTTGTTCTGCCTAGTAAAGGAATAGGTCTAGTGAATCCTTTGGTGGTTTACCAAAGGTGAGGACTTAGGCTGGGTATAATTCGAACCTCGTAAAAATCTCGGTCTCACTCTTTCTTCCCTTACTCTTTATTTTCAGCAAATATAAATTGCGTGGATGTTTTAAATATCTAAATCATATGCACTACATGGATGTTTAAAACTCTGAATTCTAAGTGTTTGGTTGTTAAATAGACCGGAAGATAATTTGTTTAGGTTTGATAAGCATTGATTGCGGAAACCGAAAGGGACTACGCTGGTTGATCATCCTTAACTTATTAAACTGAAAGCTTATTTAGAAGCTGAACATTGAGAAGAAGTGTGTTTATGAATGTTGTGTGATTAAAGAAGCAAATTAATTAATACAGGGCTTTATATCAGCAAATATAAATTTCATATGTACAGGGCTTGATTCAAATTTATATACTTAGGGCTGAAAACAAAAGCTGAAAGTTGAATCTAATATATTGTGGTTGAATGGTTTAGAGTTTGATATTGATTGGAATGTGTTTATATTTCAAAGAGTGCTGAATTTTGCAAGCTTTCATCAATCTAATAGTGTTGTAGTTAACTTATACTTGGCAAATCAATTGGTTGTTTGATTGAACCTTGTTTTGGTCATTTGTGTTGTAGTTGTGAATTGAATTTTGTTTCAAATATTTATTGTGTATTTGATAAAACAACAAGAAAACAAGAATTCATTAAAAAGACTTAGAAGAGGTTAAGGATTCTTGAAGAGGATTTAAAGAATTTTTAAAACCCAATTCACCCCCATCTTGGGACTACACCTTGCTTTTCAGAATGGTTGAAATCAGTGAAATTCCCTAATGGATATGCGTCCAACATATCTCGATGGATAAGTATGAAGGAAGGTAAGATGTTAGGAATTAAAATTCATGACTATCATGTCCTTATTCAATGGGTTCTACCAGTTTTCCCTCATGGATATTTGACTGACAATGTTCGCTTAGTGCTGATTGAGTTGGGAACTTTTTTCTGACAGTTATGCTCAAAGAAATTGAACTTAAATGTACTTGAACGGGTAGAGGAGGATATTGTAATCATACTATACAATCTGGAGAAAATATTTCCATCAACATTCTTCGATGTTATGGTTCACCTAACCTTCCATTTACCAAGAGTGGTCATCATTGCAGGACCGGTGCAATATCGTTGGATGTATCCTATTGAGAGGTAGTTTCTATGATGCAATAATGTTCACATTATTTCCTTGCTTTATTTGTAGAAGTCACTCATGTTATGTAAAGTGCACAGGTTCTTGTCAACTTTAAAGGGTTATGGGCGCAATAAGACACGACTAGAAGGTTCAATCTTTAAGGCATACATTGATGTTGAATTTCTTGCATTTTGCTCAATGTATCTACATGATATTGACACAAGGTTCACTCGTGATGAGTGAAATGCAGACATTCATGGTAATTCTGAAGATGAAGAACCCATCAACTCTGTATTTGGAGCAAATGTTCGGAAGTTGGGTGAATGGATTTATGATACCATTAATATGGAGGACCTAGCAAAGACACATTTTTACGTACCCAATAATTGTGATGAAGTTGTTCCATATATAGAGTGTGTGGTTTCTAAATCCATACTTTACACTGTATATATATACTTAGTCGACATTAACATGTACTATTTTTGCATATAGTGAACATAAAGTTGAACTTCTAGATCAAAATGAAAGGAATGTTAACGAAAGACATAAAAATAAAAATTATCAATTGGTTTGGGAGTCGTGTAAGTAACAAGTTTTATGAGAGTCCGAAGTAATGTAAAGTTTCAATATTGACGGTTTATTTATATAAACTTCTTTTTAATTAATAGATAAAAGTCATGTATTATAATAAAGAACTAACGACAAGTAAAGATTTGTTCGTATTGGCATGTGGCCCCGATCAACGAGTTAACCACAACAATGATTGCATTGTCAACCTCTTAAGATTTGATATGAAGTCCCTTGAATTGCATAGAAAAACCCAAAATTGTGGGGTTGCTGTATTAGGCATAGAAGGAGATGAGGATATAAACTACTTTGGTATCTTGAATGACATTATTGAGCTGAACAATGGAGCCAATAGACTCATCTACTTGTTCAAGTGTGACTGGTAGGACATTAGCAATAAAAAAAAAGTGGGATAAACACGGATGCCTACTTTACTAGTGTCAATTTTAGCAAGACATGGTATCAAAATGACCCTTTTGTGCTAGCAATGCTGGTAGAACACGTGTTTTACCTTAAGGACACAAAATTAAAGGGTGAATGGTGTTAGAATTGGTGTATTCCCAAGAGGGGGGTGAATTGGAATTTTTAAACTTTTCTCCTAAGTTGAACTAGATGTCAGCTAAGTATTACAATCTAGGTCTTTCTATCCAGTTCCAAATACGCTGATAAATATAATATGCGAAAATTTAAATCAAGCACATCATTCACATAATAACATACACGTGCGGTAAATATAAAGTGTGACAATATACACAAACACACGATATGTTATCGAGGTTCGGCCAACTATGCCTACGTCCCCGCCTCTAACTCGCAGGCCGGAGGATTCCACTAATAGCTCACTTAAGGGTGAAGCGACACCGATTACAACCAGGTCAATTAGAAAAGGGCTAACCTCAACCTTAACCAGGTCAATTAACAGGGCTGACCTCAACCTACACGCCTTAACAGGATGGCGCACCTAGCTTTCCTAACCGGGTCTAAGCTAATTCGGGACTATTCCAGGGCTAGTCTCCCTCTTCAGGCCCGTGCCTAGAAATACAAAATATTTTGCAATCAAATGATATCGGTACAGTGATTGTGCTTTGGTGTAAAGCAGATATGTACCCAAATATGTGCAATTACATACACCACAATATGATTTAATATGTAAGCTTAGTGTGGACTAGTATTTCAACTCTCATATATATATTCATTTACTATCAGTGTAATGAGTGCGTGAGAGTATCAACCAGTATGATCTTTGTATCACAATATGTGTTCAATCTAACAGTTCACACAAAGATACTAGCCAGACAATGTATATGTATATTTCAATGAGCGGGTTTTCTCAATCATATGATGCTCTGGTAATGTATATGTTCGGTTTGCAAAAGATATTCAATCTTTGTATTCAGCAAAGGATATGTGAGATAATGAATATTGCAACAAATATTTTATCGCACAGACAAATATCTCTTCAAATGTTTTTCAAGATAAAGGCACAATAGATATTTGAAAATGTTTGAGAAGTTTTTGCTATCTAAAAACAAACACAAACTTCTCGAGATATTGCAATGAATATGCAATACTCAGAAGTTTTATATAAGTCTTCTTAGGAGAGACTTATTAACAAAGTCCCCTAAGAACACTTAGGTTTAGATCTCGTAAAAATAAAATCAATCTAAACAGAATGGGAGAGCAAACCTTTCTAATCAAGCACTCAATAAACTTACAGAGAGTTTGAGCGATAAGAGAAGGTAAGTATGAGTGGTTGATGCTTAGATATGAGTATTATAGGATTTGGAAATTTTAGAGAATTTCTCCTGCTCAAAGTGGCTAATCTGCTTTTAATTTGGACAAATGATCTCATATATATAGACATGGGAAGAGATATGACCGTTAGGGACCTATTGAGAATTATTAGGAAAGTTTAATGACATTTCAAATATTTTAACCCTGTTTAAAAAATATTTAACTGCGGTAAAAATCAGGGCAACCCTAGAGGTCCGGTCAACCAGAATAGTTTTGGTCGACCAGATCTCATATGGTTCGGTCAACCAGGATTTTTTTGAACTGAAGGCTCAGTCGACTGGAAGTGGGCGATTTTCCATTTCTCCGAGGTTTGGTCGACCAGGCCGTTTTGAACTGGTTGGTTCGATTGACCAGACCGTTGAGATTTTTCTCGAGGTCCCTCAGTCAACTAGGTAGTTGGTGTACATTTTTTTCTCGGTTGACCAAATGGTCAATATGTTAACCTCTGGAGGTTTCGGTCGATCAGGGGGTTTGAATTACACTGGTTCGATTGACCAAGGCCTTGGTCAACTGTTGACCCAGGCCTGTTTTGGTCGACCGGGGCAGAATGAACTGCCTTGGCCGGTCGACCGAAAGTGCACAATGTGTGCATTTCGATCCTATCTCAAAACATATTCACCCTATTTAAATGCCTAATACATGCAAGTATAAAGGTCAGTGTCCTAGGATCATTTTTGTCTAAAATAAAGACACCAAAAGAATCTGGTGTCGGTCGACCGAAGGGTAAACCCTACGGTCATTCTAGGTCACTTTAGGTTGTATTTTGGTTTGAGCTTACGTAATAAATCATGCATGTGATGTGTGTGAGCTTATTACAAACCAGAGCCCTAATTACTATTACAGACCAATTTTCACAAATGAAATATATTACAACACTAAATATAAGTTGGTCTTCAGGCTTTTCTTGCTTTGTGCCCATATTGATTTTAACAATCTTAGTTCCTGCCCAAAACCTCAAACACCCATTAAATATAATGAGTATTTGTCATAATCAAAACCGGGCGTGACCTATAAGGTCAATAAATAGCCTCTGGCACAAAAAATTCCTCCTAGAAGTTTGTATGATATTACATAAGTCGCATATGGGGAGAAGAATGTCAACGAGGATGCTTTCCAACATGAAGAGCCATATGTCAGTGCAACAACTCAATATGATTCCAATTATGTTGCTGAGGAAGGAGTTGATCCTAGACCATTGAAAAGGGTTGGTGCCGCTGCAGAACATGTAGGGACTACTGACATTGGAATTGATGATGTACATGTCGACTTCATCAACAATGATGAAACTGATAGGGAAGATGAAACAATGGTGGAGCAGTGTACTAAGGAGGAAAAGATACTAAAAGGTGATGATGATACCGATATTGAGGATTTATAGGGAGTAAGCATGTTATGTTGTTACCATGCATCTGATTTGTATAAATAACTGAAAGTATATTTACTATGCATCTATTTAATATGCAATTATCTTATTTAATGTTGTGTATAATATAATAGACATGACACCATGAGGTCTCCGATCCCAGAGCATGCAATAGATGTGATACAGAAGGAGCACGTTGGTGATGATGCATCACTGAGTTAGCCATCAGTAGGGCAGACCGAGGGTGTGTTGCCTAGGGGTGAGCATAATTCGGTGAAAATTGAATTAACCGGATTAACCGGCCGAAATTGGCCTGTTCAGTTCAGGTAAAAAATCTGGTTCGATTGGTTTGGTTAAAATTCTATAAACTCTCGGTTAATCGGGTTCGATTCGGTTAACGGTTAAAAAAATATCGGTTAACCAATTAACCAAATTTTTAATATACTTTATAATATATTAATAATAGGGCGGGGCCGGCGGGAGACTCAGGCTTGGCCCACTTGGCCGCTTGGGGCTTGGAGCCTGGGCCTGGGGGGAAAAAAAGGCTCCGTGCCTTCGCTCAATTCACTCCACACTCACAGACACAGACTCACACTCTCATAGTGGGGAATCGGGGATTGTCGGATTGGGTCATTAGGGATTAGAGTTAGGGTTTATTCTCGCTTCCTTTATTCCTCAGTTTCTCTGCGCTCTACCGAGTGCCAAGTGCCGATCTGCCCCGCACAGCGCACGCCCGTAGGCCGCAACTCTCCTGCCTCTCCATCGGAGTCATCGAACCACCTCTGGAGCCTCTCGTCTTGGTCCTCAGCGTCTCGGACTCTCAGTCTTAGCCACCACCTCACTGTGCAAAGCCGGACCCCAGTGGCAGTAACTCTTCCTCTTCTCCTCCTCCTCCTCCTCCTCCTCTTCTTCTTCTTCTTCTTCTTTTTCTTCTTCTTCTTCTTCTTCTTCTTCCACTTTTGTTATTATATTTATGTGCGTTTTTTGGGTTTGCATTTATCAACATTTTTGCTGCTTCATTTTTAATTTCCAGTAGAAATTATTAGAAGGTTTAGAATAGAAAATATGATTTGTCTTTGAAGTTGATTTTGCATTTAGGATGAGTATTTCAGTTTCAGTGTAAATAGTTAGGACCTTTAGATTATTCAACAAATTTGGTTTTGTGTTTATTAACGAATTCAGCTTCAAAATATTTAATGGATGCTCCCAAACACCACCATAGAGCCATGAAAATTAGGTGAAATCTAGAGAAAATTTATCCTAGTTCCTAGTTAGTGTTATTGGAATGCATTATTTAGTGCTTGAAAATTTTAAATCTTGAAAGTTCAATGAGAACATATTCCATTGAAACATTATCAAGTGTTTGCTTCCATTTTATTTTGTGGAAAAACGTTGTATTGTAATTTTATTTTCTTTTAGCCAGAAATAAGTGATGCAAATTTATTCATTAAAATGTTATTCACAACAAATGCATCGATTAAATTTTAGTGGGATGATCAACGCGTGCTTATTGCATGCATTTTTAATAATTGAAACCCAGAACCACATTTTTTGAGCTTTCTGCATATGATTGCCACTTGCTAAGTTATGAATATGAATGCAATAGGTAAGCATATTGTTTTATGTAAAAGTTTTTAACGTAAGAAAGCTTTATGTTGTGATCAGAGTATTTTTTTAAAAAATTTAGATTAGTACTCTTCTATGATGGACTTTACCCTTCTTTTTTATTTTTTTCAGATATTAAAGGGAAAATGAGCAATGACTTGCCTATAGAGGTGGAGGTGCCAAACTTGGAAGATGCAATAATGACGCAAGCTAATTCACAACATCAGCCTTCAAATCCCAGTATGACAAGTGAGAGTGCTACTAATCCTCCTACTTAATCTAATGAAAAAGTTAGGAAGAGAATGAGACCAAGATCTGAAGTGTGGGATCACTTCACTAAATTTGTGACGAAGTCGGGTGAAATTAAGGGTAAGTGTCATTATTGTCATATTGATTACTGTGCTGATCCTAAAAAGAATGGTACATGCACACTTAGATATCATATGGTTAGATGTGCACAAAATCCACATGTTGAAGAAACAAAACAAACACAATTAAATTATCAACCAGCCTTAAAAAACGCAGAGGGCTCAGAGGCAACTCTTACAAATTGGAAATTTGACCAAGAGGCAATTCGAAAGGCATTATCTTACATGCTTACTGTTGATGAATTGCCTTTTAAATTTGTAGAGAATATGGGATTCAAACATCTTATGAAAGTTGCATGCCCTCATTTTCGAATTCTATCAAGATGGACAATTTCTAGGGATTGTTATAACCTTTACATGGAAGAGAGGTTAAAGTTGAAAAAGTTTTTGAAAACCTCCTCTCAAAGGGTTAGTTTCACAACAGATACATGGACTTCTTTGCAAAAGGTCAATTATATGTGTTTGACTGCACACTTTATAGATAATGATTGGAAATTGAACAAAAAGATCCTTAACTTTTGTCCAATTTATAGTCATAAAGGTGAAGAGATAGGTATGGCCATTAAGAGGTATTTGCTTGACTGGGGAGTTGATAATGTGTTTACAATGACTTTAGATAATGCAAGTTCAAATGACGTTGCAATTGCCTACATAAAAAGAAAGTTTCAAATTAGAGAAAAGACATTTGTGGAGGCAAATTCTTGCACATGAGGTGCATTGCACATATAATTAACCTAGTTGTGCAAGATGGTTTGAAAGAAATAGGGGATTCAGTTGCTTGTGTTAGAGACGCAGTCAGATATGTTAGGCATTCACCTGCTAGGTTGAAAAATTTCAAGCGTTGCGCAGAAGTAGAAAAAGTAGAATGCAAAAAGATGTTATGCCTAGATGTTAGCACTCGATGGAATTCTACTTATCTGATGCTAGACACAGCTCAAAGATATGAAATGGCTTTTGAAAGGTTTAGTGATGAAGATCCTTCATTTAGAATTGAGCTTGAGACTAGGGATGGCATACCAAGTAGTTTTGATTGGGAACAAGTTAGAAAATTTGTGATGTTTTTGGAACACTTCTATGAACTCACTATACAAGTTTCAGGTTCTTTGTATGTTACAAGTAATACCTTTTTTGATGAAATTAGTGGGATTGATTGTCTTCTAAAAGAGTGGGAAAATAGTGATGACCTGGAGTTGAGTTTAATGAGCATGAAAATGAAGGATAAATACAACAAGTACTGGGGAAACATTGACAAAATGAATATGTTGATTTTTGTTGCATCTGTTCTTGACCCTAGACGTAAGTTGGGATTTGTGCAATATGCTCTTTCTACTATGTATGAAGGTGACAAAGGTTTATTGGTGGGGAAAAAGGTTCAGGATACAACAATGGAATTGTTTGCTGAGTATAAAAAGTTGTCACAATCTAAAATTGAAGAATCAAACAGAAGTGAAACTTCAAGCTCCACTTGTTCCACTAGTCAAGGTGAAGCAGTAGAACGAAAGTTCAAAGTTTTGTATCAAAAGTACAAGACTCAAATTGGAGGTGGAGATAATAAATCAGAGTTGGATAGGTATTTGGGGGAGGATTGTGAAAAGGACGTGGAGGGCTTTGATATTTTGGAGTGGTGGAGGTTAAATAGTCAAAGGTTTCCCGTCCTTTCACATATAGTTCGTGATGTTTTAGCAGTACCCATCTCTACAATTGCTTCAGAGTCTGCTTTTAGCACAGGGGGGTGTGTTCTCGATGCCTTTAGGAGATCTTTGACTCCTAAAATTGTTCAAGCTCTTATCTATACATAAGATTGGATGCGGGGTTCACATACTCCAATTAAGGTTGAAGAAGACATAGATGACCTTGAAAATCTAGAAAAAGGTAATATTATATTTATATATTGTCAAAAATTTTCATTTGTTCATTGAATGATTAATTATTAAAACTTACGAGTGCTTCTATATAATTTTTTAGAGTTGTCAAAGGTTGCATTGGAGTCCACAATTGGTGAATAAGACAAACGAAGAAAGACAAAGGGTTGGTTTCATACTTTCATATTAAGATTATGCTTTAGTGTTTTGTC
Source organism: Malania oleifera (assembly GCF_029873635.1). Taxonomy (NCBI): domain Eukaryota; kingdom Viridiplantae; phylum Streptophyta; class Magnoliopsida; order Santalales; family Ximeniaceae; genus Malania; species Malania oleifera. The sequence continues at coordinate 99,048,778 of NC_080421.1, forward strand.
ATATAAATTACATGCTATCAATTATCATTATTTTGGTTTGTTGCAGACTTACAGGTGAAATAAGTAGAGAAATTGTGCTTTGTATTTTGTAATGTAAGAAGCTGAAAAGTGGGAGTTTCTAATACAAGAAGTCCTGAAATTGTAGCTGTCACTTGTCAGCTGATGTATGAAGCATTGAAGTCCTAGTTTTTTATTTTAATTTTTTAGAAACAATTTATATTTTATGTTTGTTTTTTATTTTTATTTTGCACAAACTATTTACATTGGTCTGTAGTATAATATTATGAACTTTGGACTCTTGAACTCAAATCCAAGTAGACACTGCAGACCTTTAAATTTCATGTTTGGACTATGATTATATTTTTTTAGGAAGATTTTCTAGATTGTTTTGGTATGCAGATGATTTTATTTTTACATTTATTAGATTTTATGTAAACAGGGTTCTATACTTCTATTTTTACATTGATTAGATTTGATCTAAACAGGGATAAGACACCTAGCTGACTAGTTGTGAGCCTCTGATGGTGTCATTATAGATTTTTTTTTTCTTCAAAATTAAAAGTTTCTTAATTCAACTGACGGTGGGTAACCCTACCCCCAATTCACTCCACCCCACTTTTTTTTTTTTTTTTTTCTATTGAATTCTGGGATTGTCTTGCTTAATTTGCCTTTAGTAGAAACTAAACTTGTGCTTATACTCGTCATTTGGTTTGGCAATTTTATGAACACTGGTTAATGGTTATGCTTCTTGTGAACAATCCTATTTTGCTTATGTAAGTGCATTAAGGAGTTTAATTAAGTTAGCTTATACTCGTCATTATTATTATTATTATTATATTTTGTCGTCATTTTTTTTTTTTTGGGTTCTTTGTTCTATGGTAAAATATCATTTTTATTAATAAAATTAATAAATAAGGTATTTAATTAAGTTGGATTTGGTTTTTTAATTTTTTTGTATAATAATCAATTTTAAATAAAATCGGTTAAAATGGTTAACCGAATTACCTGTTCGGGTAATTCAGTCGGGTCCGGTTCGGTTTCCATGACCAATTCGGTTAGTTTGGTTAATGCTTTTATTTAACCGAATTTTTCGGTTAATTCAATTAATTACCCGAATTTGGCCGAACCGACCGTTTGCTTACCCCTAGTGTTGCCCTCCCATATAAGCAGTGTTGGTAAGATTATGATTCTTTAATTTTTTAAATAAATTGATTGTATTATATACGTGTATATACATATCTACAATGAATCTTTTAACTTTTTTTTAGCATCAACCTCATCATTACAGACGAGGTTAGGGCATAGTGCAGCCAAAAACACCACGTTCCACAGGCACTTGTAGATGACGCAACAGCGTATCAAGATCAAGATTCCTTTAGGCTACACGACACCGATGGGCGATTGGTGCGCGACCTGGGTATGGGAGGTTGGCATTATATACCAAAAATTTGCTTAAGTCACCTGCTTCACTTGGTCACAGGTGCTAAGGAGCAACGCTTAGTTCTCTATGAACGCATATTGGTAAGTTTTCCAACTAGTTCTATTACTTTTAATATACTACATTATATACTGTCTAATATTCCATGTATATTTCATATGCATACGGAGTTTGATATTAACATTCTCAGCGACCCTCATGTCAAAATGGCAGTGAAAAAGAACTTGTGCGCTCAGTTTAAGACTTATCGCCACAAAATGCACGGACATTTTAAAGAGATGGGAGATGAAGTTGAACGACACCCATATGATAAGATCTCCCATGAAGATTGGGAGCTTGTGTGTCGACATTTCTGTGACCCTCACTACCAGGTGATATGTTTATATTAGAACTAGTTTTTGGTATCGATGTGGATTATTATCTCATTAAATCTTTTATGTAGGATATCTACCGAATAAATGCTGAGAACCTAAGAAAATTAGATATGACGCATTGTGGTGGGTCAAAGTTATTTGTGTATTAGATACAATGCATTACAAGTGTTATATATGTTTAAACTTCAAAAGTTGTTAATATAAGGTTTTATATGATAATGTAGCGTGATACCGTCACTAGACAACCAGAGAGCGGGTCTTCCCTTTATTAGAGAACACATCAAAGGTCATCGGGGGAGGGGTGTTAGGGTGCTCAAACCAAACATGTTTGTCAATTATAGTATTTAGTTATTTATTGAATTTAAAATGCCATAATTGCATTGTTATTTAATCATTTTCTACATTTTTATGACTGAAAATAGGAGAGTATTGTCCATATTAGGGATGCATATGATAGTTAGCCACCCACAGATGATGAGATCTGTGATCAGGTGCTTGGGCATCAACCGAGGGGTTATGTGAAAGGTCTTGGGGGTGGATACATAGCCCCAACAACATCTTCAAGTGCAAATGTGGCTTCTCGTGCTAAGATGGAGGGCGTTGAGATGCCGAGGCTTGGGCATCCATTCTGGCTGAAAATCTTGACACACTTAGTATGAGGAACTAGATGTTGGAAGCGCAGGTGCAAGAAATGATGGGCTAAAAAGTGCAGTTGGAAGAAATGGTGCGCTAGAAAGCGTAGATGGAAGAAATGATGCACCAACATTATGGAGATACTAAGGGTGGATCCTCCTCTCATTAGTATGCATGTAAATGGTAATGACACAATACAAACCAGCGGTAGGGTCCTAGGGAAATAGGATGACTTTTACATGGTCCAAAGTTAGGACTTTGATAACTACTAGTATTGCAAACATTTGCACACTCCAATCTTCTGCACAAACTCATCCGACTTTAATTTCCTTCCTAAATATAACAATGGAGAAGATTAAAACTATCCTACTTACTTTTGGTTTAGATTCAAAACACCACCTTGTTTTGAACCAAAGTTAGAATACAAACAAACTTAGCAAATTTAGTGGATTTAAACACTCAGGTGTCCAAGTCAAGCATACGACATCCAAACCGTGTGGGGTCAGTCTTAACTTGAGTTTGACGTGTTGGAGCTTATGGTAGCCAAAAGTTCCTCCGCGAGAGCTTTTTACACTCTTAGAAGCAAAGTTAGAATCTAAACAAACTTAGCAAACTTAGTGGTTTTAAGCACTCAAGTACTCGGGCATACGACGTTCAAATTGAGTGGGGTTAGTCCCAACACGTCCATAACATTGAGATAAACATGTCAGAGCTGAAGGTACCCAAAAAATTCTTCCCGATTAAAAATTATGTGTTTAGAAGTGAACTTAGTAAATTTAGCTGATTTTAAGCACTCAGGTGTCCAAGTTGGGCATACGAGGTCCAAATCGAGTGGGGTCAATGTTGACATGTCCATGACATTGAGCAGGACGTGTTGAAATTGACGGTGTCTAAAAACTCCTTTTTACACACTCGGAAGTAAAGTTAGAATACAAACAAACTTAGCAAACTTAGTGGATTTAAGAACTCAAGTGTCCAAGTCAGGCATACGACATCCAAACCGAGTGAGGTTAGTCCCAACACGTCCGCAACATTGAGTTGGATATGTCGGAGCTAAAAGTGTCCAAAGAATCCTCACCAATTGAAAATTATGTGTAGTGAACTTAGTAAACTTAGTTAATTTTAAGTACTCAGGTGTTCAAGTTAGGTATACGAGGTCCAAACCGAATGGGATTAGTACCGACATGTCCATGACATTGAGCTGGATGTTTTGGAGTTGACGGTGCCCAAAAACTCCTCCCTTAGAGCTTTTTACGCACTTAGAAGTAAAGTTAGTGGATTTAAGCACTCAGGTGTCCAAGTCGGGCATACGAGGCCCAAACCGAGTGGGGTCAATCCTGACACGTCTGTGACATTAAGTTGGACGTGCCGAAGCTAACGATGCCCAAAAAATCCCCCCGAGAGCTTTTTATGCACTTAAAAGTAAAGTTAGAATACAAACAAACTGATTTAAAGGTTCACTTTATTTTGGCATAAAAAAATTGGACATTTTAGTCCCCTTTTTTTTTTTTTCGTAGAAGGTCGATCTAGTTGGCCACTTTAGGCAACCAAGCCTTATGGGTTGTCTTTTTTTTTTTTTTTTTGTTGAACATTTGTTGAAAATAATTTGTTAAATATTTTTTTCCAAAAGACAAATCCATATTTGAAGCTTCCAATTTTATCCAAGACTCTAAAAATTTTCAAAATTTAAAATTATTGTTGATCTAATTGGTTATACTCGGTTTTGATAATGACAAATACTCAGGTATTTAATGTCTATCAAGTTTATGGGCTGGTCCATATAAGCAGATCACTTGATGGCATATGAAGACTCCAAGTCTAAAGACCTAGAAGATTTCTTTTTTATTGTAATCTATATTATTACTCTATTTGGGTCTGTAATAGTAACATAGGCAAAGGTTTGTAATAATATGCATATCATGCATGTAAGTTCTAATAAGCTCAAAAGACTTTAGAAAGACCTTAGGTCCTTGCATAAACACATAAAATAGTTCCCATAATGACTTATATTATCAGGGGAAACAATTGAATTGAAATAGGACATAAAGGGCTAAATTTGTGTGGTTTCGGGTGACCAAACCCCAGGTGTTGAAAACACCTCGGGCGACCAAACCCTTTGAAATTAGGAATAGCTTCCCAAGAGGGGGGGTGAATTGGATTATAAAAATTTCTTTTGACTTCTTTTAAGAATCCTTAACTTCTTTAAACACTTAACCAATTCTTGACTTGTTTTTTTAATTCCTTAATCAATCAAGAACTTAGTTCTTTTATCCAATCAATTAAACACAATCTTCAAAGCAAACAATCAATTTATTTGCCAAGTACAAGTTAAACAACAAATAACCAAACCAAGATATAAAGTATTCAGCAATTTGGTAATATAAGATCTTGAGATAGTTTATTTGTTTATATAAGCCCTGTGATTATGAATTATAATTTATGCTTACTGAAGTAAAGCCCTGTATAAATAAATCCAATCACTCTTTCCAAATATTTAGAATTCAAATAAACTCTTAGTAAATTTATCTTTGGGGTGTTAACCAAGTAACGTACTCCCGTATGGTTTCCGCAAGATATGGTGTAACCAACGTACTCCCTTTCGATTTCCGCAACCCAAATCAAAATTGAATTTTAAGTTTACTTGATTTCCAAATATGCATAGTATGTATAATTTAGATATTTAAATCATCCACGCAGTTGTATATGAACTGAAAATAAAGAATAGGAAAAAAGAGAGTGAGACGGAGATTTTTACGAGGTTCGGCTTATACCCAGCCTACGTCCTCGCCTTTGGCAAACCACCAAAGGATTCACTAAACCTGTTCCGTTGACTGGTGGAACAAAACCGATTACAACACTCCTTGGTTAAGGCTAGAGCCTGCCTTCTCCAAACGATATTCCCTCGTTCGGTCACTCCTTACATAGGCTAGAGTCTGCCTCTCTAAGCAATATCCCCTTGCTTAGCCAACGATCCAAACACCTTGGAACGTCAATGAACTACAAGAAACATAAGATAAAATCTACGTACAAGTATACTCTCTCAAAGAGCAAGTTAGTACAATTTCAGCACTATATACTTAAATGTAAAATATCAATAGGAAATAGAATGAAGCTCAAGTGTAGAATTCACCAGTATCCTTCTTAGAAGAGGATTAGCAGTAGGAATTCAAAGGAAGAAGGATCAACACTTCAGAGTTCTCAGCAAAAGAATTTTTCAATGAGTGAGCAAGAGAACTTAGGAAGAACAAGAATGCTTTCAACTTCTCAAAACAGATTTTTCAATTCTTAGTTTTTTTTATTTGTTTTGCAAAACCATGTATTTATAGGCTTTCAAACTTGCAAAAGTTTCCTTAAAGAATTTCCCTATTTATTAGAATATTTAAGGTTCAAACGGCTATAATTTAAAACATTCGAATTTTAAAAATTTGCCCGTTGAACAATTTTTAAATGTCTGACAGCAGTGACCTCATTTCAGTGTTTTAGCCATAACTTTTTCTATATAACTCCAAATTAAGTGATCTTGGTGTTAAACGAAAGCTAAGAGAAAATCCTAAAACTTTTGTGTTATCACTATTTAAAATAATGAGTTTTTTATAGAGAAAAATTCACCTCAATGTGGCTGTATAAAAACTGACAGCATTTGGGAAAAAACTCTTTTTGGTGCTCTTTATTCCAAAAATGATTTTAACCTTTTTAAAATAATTTTTGACCATATAAAAATATTATTCAGGTATTTTAAAAAGTATCTAGGTCTAAGAAGTTAACATAAGAGCTTCAAAATATTTCAAATGATATTTTAAACATTAAAGCACTTACATGAGACTTCTAAAATATTAACATTCTAAGTTCTTGAGTCTTCATGCTTTGTCCTTTGATTGAATCCATCTTTTCTTCAAACTTCCATATTCTTTAAGCTTTCTTACTTTGCCTTTCTTTGAATCTTTTGACTTTAATATGCCTTGGCTTTCAACAACTTATTCATGTCCTCATGTTCTTCAACAAGTAATTCATGTCTTGGCTCATTTAAGCTTCATTTGATCCTTGTGAGCACTTTGACCTTACTTCCATCATATTTGATCCTTGTGGGCACTTTGACCTTACTTTCACATATATGAATCCTGAAATATCATTACTCACACAATTACATTAAATTTCACTTGTTTGTTAGCATCAAAATAAGATAACAAGATTTTAAGCCTTGTGAGGCTAACACCCTTGACCAGTCAAAAAGTTAACTTGGTTTCGGGCGACCGAACCAAAAACAAACGTACTGTCCTTGGTCAACCGAACCTTGATTGTGACTTTTCCCACCAACTCGGTAGCCCGAACTTATACGTTCAAAAAGAGGCCTTAAGCGATCGAACATATGAGTCGGCAAACTAAACTCAGGATTAGGTGATCGTAATGCAGAATTAATGGAAATTGCCTTCGATCAGCCAATCGAACCTTGACTCGAACACCCAAACTTCGAAAAATATCTTTTTTCATTGATTCTGTTCAAGCGACCAAACCATGGATCAGGCACTTGAAAACTCTCGGGTTGTTTTATTTTTATTGCAGTTAAGAATAGTTAAACGGGGTTAATTTCTTTAAATGGTTTTTAAATAATTTTAATTATTACCCCTATGTCCCCAATGATTATAATTTTCACATTTTCTATAAATAGGGGTTCATTTGCATGGATTAGCCAATAATTAGCAAATTGTTTAGTGAGAAATCCTATGAAAATTTTCAAAGCCTATATTGTTCATACTACTCCCAAATACTCTCCTACTTCATATTCCTTGATTATTCAAGCCTAGAGAGAGTGTTTAAATTATTTGTGCTCCATTTTAAATAGCCCTTAACTCTCATTTGAAATTTGTGTTGATTGATTTTTATCTTGAGAGTTAGGCTAGAGTATTTCCTACTAATTTGAATAAATAAATCTTGTGTGGGAAAACTCATTGGCTCTAGGGTCTTTGCATTGACATTGCAAGATTCCTTAAACTTTATTTTTGTGTGAAAAATATTTTTACATACTTGATTTCAAACAACTCTTGTACTTGCTACATTTGAGAAAATACTTTTGAATTTGTTTGAATATTATTGCTAGCATCTTTGAAACACTAATTTGTCATTGAGATTTGGTATACTTGGTTTTCAAAGATTAGCTTGTAAAAACACTCTTGTGCTTAACTTGAGAATAATCACTATACTGAGTGTTGCTTGCACATATACACCATTGAGCTTATTATTCTTACATATTTGGTGTGTTCTGATTATTATTATTGGTGCAAATCTGCTTGATTAAGAAGCATATTATTTGTACGCAAAAAATTATATTGTTTGTGTTCTTTCAGGCATGGGTCTGAAGAGGGAGACTAACCCTAATGAATAGTCTCGGATTGACTTAGATCCGGTTAGGAAAGATAGGTGCACCATCCTAGTAAGGTGCGGTTGTAGGTTGGGGTCAATCCTGTTAATTAACCTAGCTTTAATCGGTGTCGCTCCACCCGTTAAGTGAGCATTAGTGGAATCCTCTAGCTTGCAAACTGAGGTGGGGACATAGGCAGTATTGGCTGAACCCCGATAACATATCGTGTGTGCAATTTACATTTCCGCAATTTATATACTGTACGTGTATGTTATATTATGAATGTTGCGCATGATTTAATTTTCGCATATTACATTTATCTGCACATTTGGAATTGCATAGACAGACCCTAAGTTGTGTATATAATGCTGTTAGATAGTTTAACTTAGGAGATAAATTTTAAATTTCTAATTCACCCCCCCCCCTCTCATAGGAATACACCAAGGTCAACAATTGGTATTAGAGTCTCGTGGCATTGACATAAACGTTTTTGCTAAAAGATCGAGATGGCTCACAATGGTGTATCCCCATTCGGAAAGGAATGATCATCTTCGAGTCTTCCATTGTTTTGTGGTGTCGATTACACTGCCTGGAAAATTAGAATGAACACATTTATAAAATCAATGAATTAGAGGGTCTGGCTGGTGATTGTCCTAGGAATTTGTATGCCTCTAAATGAAAATGATATTACTTTGATGCATGCAAATTCATATGTCATGGACATGTTATATCTTGCATTAGATTCTAATATTTTTGTTGAGTTTGTGGCATGTTAGAGTGCACAGGAAATCTGGGATGAATTCGAAAAGAAATATGGAGAATCCCAAGGAAAGGAGACCACATCTCTAGAAGTGTCACACTCAAATAATCTGAATATGGTAAATCATGGAGTAATTGCATTAACAGAAATAGAGGTATATGATTCTATCTCTACCACTATTGGTGATTCTTATGCTAAATGTCGTGATGTGTTATATGCTGAACCATTTGTTGAAAATATTGATAATGATGCATGTGATAATTTAGGTGAAAAATATTGCTATAAATTGTATTATGAATCATCTATTGTTTCTAGTGATATTGATGCATGCAATGATTCATATGAAAGTGATCATAATAATTTTTGTGTTGAATCATGTGTTGAATTGATAAATGAAAGCATACCCTCGTGTGAAAAACTAGAAAATGCTTTATCGTAGATGCATAAGCTTCTAGTTAGGATGAATAAACAAAAAACACTTTTAAAAAATGAGAATAAAGGGATAGCTAAACAATTAAAAGAATGAAAGGAACATCATGCTATCATTGAGAAGAAAAAGATTAAGAAGGTCTTGAAAATCATTTGCTTGAAGAGAAAAATTGAATACTATTTTGAAATGATTTTCAAACCCACAATTGAAAGAGATTACCGAAATCAAACCTTAGGAGTTAAAAGAAGTAAATCGTTCAAAAAGGGTTCATCTTATAAATCTCATTGTCATGACTCATCAAGTAGAAGTAGAACAAATAAGTGTAATTGTTCATGTGCATATAAAACTCGCTTATACATTAGAAAGAAAGGGTACATTAAATACACTTGTTTAGGTAGAGGTGTCAGAGGCATGGATAAAGAAATGGAGTGGGTTGTCATGAAAGAAAACCCCTTAGGACCTAAGGAAAAATGGATTTAAATTAATATTACCAAATTAGTTGATTCTTCCTCAGACCCTAGGAATAGATTTAGGGGTTAGTAATGACATTAGGCTTGGGAAGTGGCTTAGGTTTAAAATATAGAAGCTTAGTATACATATCCACTTCCAAATGGTCAGGGCAATTATGCCTGGTATATATTTCCTACTGCTTAACTCATGCTTTAATATAAACATCTTAAGTTAAGCATACTTTGTCCATTTCACAAAGTTGAGGTTTAGGGATTCATCTCACTATATATCCTTTATCTCTAAGCTTATCTTTTAACATAAAGGCCTTTACTAGAAACTTAGTCATCATTTCAGACATAAGAATTGTCCTTCACAAATTCCTATTCTACCCAATGCTTAATTTAAAGACATCCTTCTTGTATCAAATTAGAGGCATCCTTTAAGGGATTCAAGTTTTATTATTAAATCAAAATATTCCCTTTGAACATAAAAATCCTCAATTTTGATTCATCTTTGAACCTTAAACATAAAAATCCTCAATTTTGATTCATCTTTGAACCTTAAACATAAAAATCTTCAATTTTGATTCATCTTCTTCTCCATAGGAAATCCTTACCATACCACGATCACATTAGGTAGAAATTTTACCTATCCATTGGATTGTATCCTTGCCACAAATCGTGATTATATCTAAAGGATACCTTCCAATCACCAAAGAGCTGCATTCAAAAATTCATACACCCCTAGACGCTCTTTGCTCAAACCTGGACATTATTACTAAGCACGAATACATTTTGAATAATGTCCTACCTCTCCTAAATACTCTTCTGAGCATAGCAGAAATTTTAATCCTTAAAAGTATTTAATCTTGTGCCTCTCACACGCATTGAGATTCATAAGAAAAGAGGCAAACATTGGCTTATCATCTTAACAAATATTAATTGTGACTTTTTGGTCCGATAAGCCTAAAACATTCACTGCCAAGATTAAATCATTGATAATTTTAAGAACATTGGCTAAGATATTTTGAGATGAAAAAGACATAAAATGATTAAGTGTATAACTTAGGGGGAGCATTACTCTTTCATGACTATATAAATTAAATGCTCTCATTATCTTATAACATCTATGCCCATATGCCTTTATGAATTACAACATTGCACTGAACTCAAACTATCCACTATTCTTGACTATTCATGTTCTGTGATGGGTAGATTTTATTTATGTGAATTGTTGACTGCTACCTGATTACATGCATTGTCTAGAATGCCTCTAGCATGACAGATGCAGTGGATGTGAATTGCATGTTGGTAGTGGATATAGGTTCTCGTGTGTTTTGAACCGAATTATAAATTGCTTATTTAAACCTATCAGACATGGGTTTTATAGGAAAACGTTTAATTTACAGACGGCATGCTGCCGAAATTTCGGTAGAATTTTCCTAATTAAAACCTTGTCCAAAGATGATTATAATAAAACGAAAGTTAAAATATTTTTGAAAGGATGAGTGAAAATCAATTGAATAATTAAACTTCATCCTTGCATAATCATCGAGAATATTTAGATGAGTTCAGCTCCATCCCTATAGAAAAAACATAATAGATTCAAATGCATCACTTCGCTTTTTTGAAACATTAAGGCTCTTCTGAAAACTTGGAACATCATATACAACTCTTAAAGCTCAATGAATAGATAAGGATTGTTCTCGGTTATGGACATTATTATATGCCTTAATATACATTCTTTGATGCATCTATGGTCTATAGGGACAACTATACTGATCAAGTGACAAATGCAATTGATAAATATTTGGTATAGTTGATTTTAAAGATTTAGATTGATGGCTTATACTACTAAACATAATGAAACAATTCTCTATATAGTATAAGTAGTTTATTGTATCTAAGTTAGAATTCAAATCGATAGGGGGATCATCTAAAATTAAAATGCCTATCATATTATGCTCACAAACTTTTTAGCTTAGATTTGTTATTGAATCAAGTGTGGCATATGCATGAATGAAATGTTTTATTAAAAATCATAATCTGAAACGTGTTGATTTGCCACAGTCGTTTGATTTTTGCCATATGATCTTGCATGTGATTGATAAATTTTTAGGATCTATATGGTAGTCATTTCTGGTTATATTTTAATATATGTTTAAATGATAAACCAGAATATTGTTGTTTGCTTATTTTAAATTAAAGTTTCTTTTTCAGTAAGCACCCTCTATACTTTTTGCAAATATCAAGGGGAAATATTTTTTTTATGCTATATGGCAAGAACTTTTTTCAAAACTAAATTCTTCATATCTTGCCTTATCATTACACACATATATATTTTTTAAAATTGCATAACTGGTTCGATAACTACACATGAAAATGCATACGAACTAGTTAGACTGTTTTATGCTTAAACCTTTTACCTGTTATCATATGCCGTATGTTTTAATATCAAATCTTTTAAGAGTCTTATGATATGACTTAAAGTGCTATGGTTTGTAGATTATTATGGTCTAATCAGGTTTGTTATGTCATTTTAAATTTGAATGATCAGTTATATTGTTTGTGTGCTTATATGCTATATTCTTCAAAAACCAGTTATATTTTACATGCCCTTTTTGTTGTTGTCAAAAGGGGGAGAACTTAGGCAAAATTGGGTACCCCTTAGGAAAATGTTTGAATTTTTCACATCTTTACATTTCCCTTATACATATTGACAGAGGGAGCCTTTCATGGTTGTACCCACTTTTGCATAAGGTATTTGTTATCATCAAAAAGGGGAAGATTGTTGACCTAATTGGTCATACTCGATTTTGATAATGATAAATACTCAAGTATTTAATATCTATTTAGTTTGTGTGCAGGTCCATATGAGCATATCACTTGATGGCATATGAAGACTCCAAATTTAAAGACCCAAAAGATTTCTTTTTTATTGTAATCTATATTATTGCTCTATTTGGATCTATAATAATAACATAGACAAATGTCTGTAATAATCTGCATATCATGCATGTAAGTTCTAATAAGCTCAAAAGACCTTAGAAAGACCTTAGGTTCGTGTACAAACACATAAGACAGTCCCCATAATCACTTATATTATCAGGGGAAACAATTGAATTGAAATAGGACATAAAGGGCTAAATTTGTGTGGTTTCGAGCAACCAAACCCTTGGTGTTCAAAACACCTTGGGCGACCGAGCCCTTGATCAGTCAAAAGGTTGACTTGGTTTCGGGTGACCGAACAAAAAATAAATGTACCATCCTCGATCAACCGAACCTTGATTGCGACTTTTCCCACCAACTCGGCTGCCTGAACTTATACGTTCAAAATGGCCTTGGGTGACTAAACATATGAGTTTGACAAACCAAACTCAGGACCGGGCGACTGAAATGTGGACAAAATGGAAATCGCCTTCGGTCAGCTAACCAAACCTTGACTCGGGCATCCGAACTTCGAAAACCACTTTTTTCATTGAGTCTATTCGGGCGACCGAACCATGGATCAGACATCCGAAAACTCTCGGGTTGTTTTATTTTTACCTCATTTAAGAACGATTAAACGGGGTTAATTTTCTTAAATAGTTTTAAAATAATTTTAATTATTACCCCTATGTCCCCAACGATTATAATTTTCACCTTTTATATAAATAGGGGTTCATTTGCATGGATTAGCCAATAATTAGCAAATTGATTAGTGAGAAATCTTCTGAAATTTTCCAAAGCCTATATTGTTAAATTACTCCCAAATACTCTTCTACTTCATATTCCTTAATTATTCAAGCCTAAAGAGAGTGTTTAAATTATTTGTACTTCATTTTAAATAGCCTTTAACTCTCATTTGAAATTTGTATTGATTGATTTTTATCTTGAGATTTAGGCTAGAGTATTTCCCACTAATTTGAATAAATAAATCTTGTGTGGGAAAACTCATTAGCTTTAGGGTCTTTGCATTGACATTGCGAAATTCCTTAAGTTTTATTTTTTTGTGCAAAATATTTTACAATCTTGATTTCAAATAACTTTTGTGCTTGCTACATTTGAGAAAATACTTTTGAGTTTGTTTGAATATTATTGCTAGCATCTTTGAAACACTAATTTGTCATTGAGATTTGATATACTTGGTTTTCAAAAATTAGCTTGTAAAAATACTCTTGTGCTTAACTTGAGAATAATCACTATGAGTGTTGTTTGCACATATACACCATTGAGCTTATTATTCTTACATATTTGGTGTGTTCTGATTATTATCATTGGTACAAATCTGTTTGATTAAGAAGCATATTATTTGTACACAAAAAATTATATTGTTTGTTGTATTCCAGGCATGGGCCTGAAGAGGGAGATTAGTTTTGGTGAATAGTCCCAAATTGACTTAGACCCGATTAAGAAAGTTAGGTGCACCATCCTGGTAAGATGCGGTTGTAGGTTGAGGTCAGCCTCGTTAATTTACCTGATTGTAATCGGTGCCGCTCCACCCATTAAGTGAGCATTAGTGGAATCCTCTGGCTTGTGAGCTGAGACGGGGACGTAGGTAGTATTGGCCGAAACCCGATAACATACCGTGTGTATACTTTACATTTCCGCAATTTATTTACTACATGTGTATGTTATATTATGAATGTTGTGCATGATTTAATTTCTGCACATTATATTTATCTGCATATTTGGAATTGTATAAACAAACCCTAAGTTGTGTATATACTGCTGCTGGATAGTTTAACTCAGGAGATAAATTTTTAAATTTTCAATTTACCCCCTTTTAGGAATACACCAGAGTCAACAATTATGTTCAAACTCCATATGTTAGGATGAGACTCTCTCACGCTCGATGGAAATGCAGTTTGAATTAGTATTAACACTGGACCATTTTGAGATACTTAAGCACAAGTCTATTAATTGGAGTAGGGAGGACAGACGTGAGTTCAATTGGGTGCAAAAATATGATTTTAAGGATATAAATTAATTATTAGGAGCATTTGGTTTGTGAATTCTAAAGGCTTTCCAAGGTTGCGAAAGTAAGAATGTATTCGTAAAAAAGTGCTAATGTGATCTAAATTTTTAAGACAATAACCTCAAGTTTGTCTAAAAGATACAAGCCTTTCCTAAAAAAGCTTATCATTTTACAAAATTCAAGGAGAGGTTTGTGTATTTTTTACAAACTCCACGGGAGATTCTTAAGATTTTAGAAATCTCAGGAGAAGTTATTATCTTTTTGCCAAACATTGCCCTTTATTTTATATTACAATTTTTAGTTCACATTAACAATTACATATTTATTATTATCAAGTGTAAAAAATTTAATTATAAAGAACTTTTGTATAAAGTCACAATTAATGTAAACAACAATGTCAAATAATTATTTCATTTATTTTCTCTTTAATTCTAAAGAAAAATTACTTTCTTGGAATTCCCTTCATTTTTCTCCATTCTCTTTTCCTCAACAACAAAACCATTCATATCTGAATTTTGATTTTTTTTGTTTAGCTTCTTTTTCCCTTTCTTTCCCTTTTCCCTTGTCAATTTACGTTCAAACAAATCCTAAATTTTGGTTAACATACTTAAATAATCAATTAATCTACACCATACAATTTTTATTATTGTCAAAATTAATCAATAATCTCTTTTTTGTTAATACTAACAAAATTTTTTATAAAAAATTAAGAGAAATATGAATTTCTAATAGAAGCACAACAAAATTAAAATTGGATCTTTCTCTAAGTATAATTTTCTTTTATACCAAATGACACCTTTTGTTTAATGATAAAACAATTATTAAAAAAGCATTCCAAGTACATTAATAATTTATAAAGCAAAGTGGAACACATACATGGGGGACTAATCTAGCAGGATTCTGATTAGTATTTTACAGATTTGCCCTGGCGAAATTTGCGTGGGAAAGAAGCGTAGCGGCGTAAGGTTGGTCGTCGTCTTGCTGAATTTCAAATCAAAGAATCAACCTTAACTAATTTGAACACAAAAATATTAATATTTATTTTATTTTAATGGCCAAAACGTCCTCCGCTGCGTCACGAAATTACAACCCTGACCAACTACCCACTCTCAATTGTTGAGGACAAAACTGTACTCTTCCACTAGCTTACTCTTTTTCTAATTTCTGAGCTTATACCTGACGCTCAACTGTCTCCAGTGATGTGATGACCCTGAAATCTCCGAAATTCCATTTGGCTCCTCCCATGGCTGCGTTCTCCTCCATTTCCCCTTCCTCCTGGCCAAACCCTAACCCTAATCCCAACCCGACCTCCAATTTTCTCTCTCAGCACGACCGCCCAGACCGCTTCCAGGTCGCCGACGACGCCTCTCCGATGCTTCTGTCGCCCAGCGCCGAACCGCAGGGGTACGAGGCGGACGGAGACGAAGAGGATGAGGCTTCATCTGTCTCCACCAATTCGCTTTCCAATCCGAATCCTGATACTGTACAAAACCCTAACCCCAACCCTAATCCTGATCCTAATCCTACTCTCCAGGATCGCGTGTTTTTGTCGTCTTCCCCCGTGCCGTCTTTGCTTCACATCTCGTTCAATCAGGACTATGGGTGCTTCGCCACGGGTACGGACCACGGCTTCCGGATCTATAACTGCGACCCGTTTCGCGAGATCTTCCGGCGAGACTTCGATCACGGGGGCGGCATAGGCGTGGTGGAAATGCTGTTTCGGTGCAATATTTTGGCTTTGGTCGGGGGTGGACCCGACCCGCAGTACCCGCTCAACAAGGTCATGATCTGGGATGACCATCAGAGTCGGTGCATCGGCGAATTGTCGTTTCGGTCGGAGGTTCGTGCGGTTCGGCTTCGGCGGGACCGAATTGTGGTGGTCTTGGAGCAGAAAATATTTGTGTACAATTTTGCGGACCTGAAGCTACTTCATCAGATCGAGACGATTGCGAACCCCAAGGGGCTTTGTGCGGTGTCGCAGGTGGCGGGATCGATGGTCCTGGTGTGTCCTGGACTGCAGAAAGGGCAGGTCAGGGTCGAGCATTACGCGTCGAAGAGGACCAAGTTTATCATGGCCCATGATTCGAGGATTGCATGCTTTGCGCTCACACAGGACGGGCAGCTGCTTGCGACAGCGAGCACGAAGGGAACTCTGGTTAGGGTTTATAATGCTGTCGATGGTACATTGCTGCAAGAGGTATGTGATAATTTCAGTCGCCTTTTCTGAGGTTTCGGTGTGAATTGAGCCAAATTAAGTTCAAAACTCTGGTATTGAAGCGAAACGGAAACCTATTCTTCAATTGACTTATAGCCTTTTTTTTTCTAACTTAATGTTCAGCTAGTAGTTTGGGTATTTCTGATTGTCTGCATTTTTTGCGATGTTAGTTGAAGGGTCTCTCTGTGACTGAAACATGAAGTGGCCTTAAAAATTCGAGCGTTACTCTCTGGCCATATTCTCCAAAGCGCAGAAAAACTGCGCAGTCCCACAGCCTTGGAACATCCTCTTCCCTCCCAAGTTCCAAATCCCCACAGGAAAACAAGCAAGAAAGCCTCAGGCTGACTCACCCAGCGTTTTTAAAAATTCAAGCCTATTCTGTGAACAAATTTAAAATAGATGGGAATGTGATTCATCACTGCCAAAGCATATCATACCAATTGAAGGAGCTTTGTGAGGTCTCTTAATATCCAGTAAACTATTGGTGGTAATTCTTTTAAGAACTTGCTAGTCTAACAATAGCCTTAACTTCGGATGTAACTTTAGCTACCCAAATTTGATTGACAAAAGGAAAAGAGTTGAATCAAGGATCCAGTGAGAATGATTTAAAATGAGGACATTAGAATCATCCAAACTCTACAACGATAAATGATAAATGACAGACGTAGCCCAATGTCAAACCCTTGCATCCCCTCCTAAAGAACGTCTTAAGGAGTCTGATAGGCTGAGTATCAAAGCGAGCTTCACAGTGTCCCTATCAGTAATATCTGTGTGGAGATAAAGCTTTCAAGTGATGAAATCCCTTAATACATAAAAAAAGAAGTGGGTGCATTTTGAATTCAGGAAATGATATAGGCTGGGAAAGTAACAAAAACGACTATCACCAAATCACAAAATTTTTCTGTAACTCAGTGTTTTAAAAGGCGAAAGCGTAAGGCGAGGCGTTGTACCCTCCATCATAGTAGTTAAAAGCGCGCTTGAGGCGCGCCTAGGCGCAAGGCGTAGTGAAGCGAAGAGGCTTGCGCCTCAAACTAGGTGAGGCGAAGTGACCTGCAAGAGGCGATGCTAGGCGAGACAAGGTGCACTGGGGCGACAGGCGGAGTGAGTCGCGCCTTGTGAATTTTTAGTCATTTAAAGGAGAGAAATAGCCACAGACCCGTAGCCCTCATTCGACTCAAATGAACATAGCCCTAGCCCCTCTCGGCCCTTCGAAGCCCTTCGTGAGTTCATCTTGCACATTCGAACCAACAGGAGCCTTCGCGATCCTTCGAACCAGCAACGTGAGCTCGTCTACGAGCCTTCGAACTAGCCGGAAGCCTTCGTGACTTCATCTTCGAGCTTCGAACCAGGATCGTGAGTTTGTCTTCGACATTTTGAAGAAGCACGACCCTTCGCGACTTCGTTTCTAACCAGCAGGAGCCCTCACGAGTTCTTCTTCTTCTTCTATTCTTCTTCTTCTTCTTCTTCTTCCTGCTGCTTGCTTGTTGCATGCTACATGTTGCTGACTGCTGACTGCTGCCTGCTGCCTGCTGCCTGCTGCTTCTCTTCTTCTTCTTCTTCTTCTTCCTGCTGCTTGCTTGTGCATGCTGCGTGCTGCTGACTGCTGCTTCTCTTTTTCTTCTTCTTTATATGTAAGCTTATAAATTAAATATTTTCTTTAATTAATCTAAGCTTATAAATTATAACTAATGCATAATATTTATTTATTTTACTCAAATTTAGCTACTGGTTTTTAATTTGTAATATTTAGTTTAATTAATGTAAGTTTATAAATTATAACTAATACATAATATTTATTCTTTTTATTGAAATTTGGCTACTTTTTTCTTCTTCTTCTTTATATGTAATTACTAATTAAATATTTAGTTTAATTAATGCAAGTTTATAAATTATAATTAATACATAATATTTATTTATTTTACTGAAATTTAGCTACTATTTTTTAATTTTTAATATTTAGTTTAATTACTGTGAGTTTATAAATTATAACTAGTACATAATATTTATTCTTTTTATTGAAATTTAGCTACTAATTTTTGATTTGCACTCTTTTCTTTTGATGTTGAACTATGTTGAATTGTTGATGCTTTTGGGCTTCGTACGGGCAATTTTATTAAATTTCAATTTTGTAATTGAATGTTTTGGCATTTTAAATTCTAATATTACTAGATATTCATATGTTCATATATCAATTACCCCAAATAGACATTTTACACCATTTTAATAATTGTGCGCCTCACCTTCATGAGGCGCGCGCCTTCGCCTCGCGCCTCGGCTTCAAAGACCCTTTGCGCCTCGGCTCGCCTCTTGCCTCTAACTACTATGCCCTCCGCGAGGCGAGGCATAAGCCTCAAGGCATTGAGGCGTAAGCCTTTTGGAACTGTATTTTTTAAAATAATTAATAAATAAAAAAAATTATATATATAGCATTAAAATGAGAAAAATGTTAGAATAATGGAGAGAAAAATAAACATAATTCTTAAGTATCATATAGGCCAATTTTAGCTAACAAACTCAAACAATGCATATTAAAAATATGAAACAAAAACTTGATTGACGAATGAAGAATTCATACCTGTCAGACAGAGACTTCGAAAGGGAGAGAGTAGATGTTGAGAGAGAGAGAGAGCAGATGCTTTGAGAGAGAGAGAGAGCACATGCTTTGAGAGAGAGAGACCAAATGCTGAAAGAGAGAGAGAGAGAGAGCAGAGGCTTCGAGAGAGAGAGCATATGTTGTGAGAGAGAGAGCAGAGGCTTTGAGAGAGAGCAAATGCTTTGATAGAGAGAGCAGAGGCTTTGAGAGAGAGCAGAGGCTTTGTAGAGCTTTGTTGAGGCTTCAAAAGAGAGAACAGATGCTTCGAGAGAGAGCATAGGCTTCGTCGAAGTTCGTCAAGGCTTCAAAAGAGAGAGCAGAGGCTTCGCCGAGCTTCGTCGAGTCTTCAAAAGAGAGAGTAGAGGCTTCATCAAGTTTCGTCCAAGCTTCGAAGAGAGAGTGAAGGCTTCGTCAAGCTTCGACGATAGAGCAGAGGAGTAGAAGTTTCGCGGGAGAGAGAGGGAGGATAGGGTTTCAGTGTGTTTTGGGTTTTGGACTTATAAAATTGTGTTTTAACCCAGGAATACCGAAAGGCGCACGCCTTGCATATGAGGCGTAAAAAAGCGTGGTTTTTTTGCTGAGGCGTATGCTTATTTGGATTTACGCCTTTACACATATGCCTTGAGGCATTTTTGTTCGAAAACACACCGAAGGCGCGCCTCAAAAATGCCTTTCGAAACACTGCTGTAACTTAATAATACGAGATTCATCTCTGACTTTACTTTAAAAAAGAAAAGAATAAAGAAGAAATATGCAAAATAAACTTCTAGGGTGTCCCCCATTATCTTGTTGACTAAATTGACTTTTTAATCATGTTTTGCAAAGGAGTTAATTCCCATAAGGAACTGCCATAGCTAAGCTTCTCATGAGCATTATTCTTATGCCCAAAATTTCCAAGTTCCAAATCTTCTGTTGCTTAGACGTACAAACAATCTTTCAACTTACTTAATACTCATGTCATTTCACATATTAGACCCAAAAGAATCCCTATTCACGTTCTCTAGCCTAGCAGCCACTTGGAGAGGAAGCCGAAACAATAACAACCAAAAGAAAAAAAAAACCAGTGAAATAGAAGATAAAAATGCCTGAATCAAAGTCTGCTAGCCATTAGGAAAAAGGTAGTTGTTCATTTCTTGACCTTAATCAGTGAATTTGATGAAGAATCAACACCAATTTTCAATTTGAAAAGACTTTCTTTATTTCCAGAACAAGGAAGAATTGATTCAGAAGGTTTCCAACCATCAAGGTGTTTAGAAACCTTAGCACAGTGATTGTATTCCAGCACAAAACTGGCTGTGGTTTATTACCTAAAGGAACATTTAATGTGAGCGAGTCAAAGGCTACTTAGAACCCCATAAGTTGTTAAAGAAGCAAACTTAGAAATCACACAAGGACTCAAATTATTATTTTGTGGTTCTGACTTCTTTGGATTACATTGGCTAAAGCATCTGCTTTAGCATAGATCGTTCTTCCCCTTTTGCTGTGGAAAATGTATTTGTGTCTTAAGTATCAAGGATTGAAGTGAAAATATCCAAGTTCAGCAATAGTTTGGTTCCTGTTCTTGTTGATTTTTTTTTTAATTTTATGATTTTTTAATGTGATGCTTACATGTTGTTTTTTGAAACCGAGATAACTTGCAGTTGAGTATTTTTTCTGTGCGTCCTTTTGCATTATATACTAAAATTAATGCCTTGAATTGCCTATGTTGTCAAGTTGTGCATGGATTTAATTTTTTTCCCATTATATACAAAAGTTAATGCATTGAATTGCATTTTCTGTCACGCTGCACATATGCTTTACGTGTGCGAACAAGACCACCATGCATGTGCGTATTACTTGCCTTAGGTGGGCTTTGTTTGGGAAAAATTTAGGGTTTGTGATATGGTAGCAAGCTGGGCCAAGGTTTAGAAGCCAATCAGTGCTACGTTTAATTGGTATTGAATGACAACAAGGACTGGAAGAGATGGAGTAGATACCTGGAAATTCAGGGGAACAAGAAGACTAGGGTTGCTGGAATCTTCTGCCAGTCAGGAGATTGGCAATTTTGGTTGCTAGGGCTAGGGCTTTATGGTGGTAAAAGGCTACGAAGTAGTCTAGGTTTTGGGCCATTTTGGATAAAAAGATGGAGTAAAACCTTGGGTTATAAGGAGGCGGTAGAGGTGAAGTTTTCAGTGCTGTCGGCAGTGTTACAGGAACAGTATCTAAGAGAAGAAAAATACAAGAAGATGACTAGACCCAGGAGATCCACCTAGGGCTTGTGAGTAAAACTCATCAAACACCTATGGAATCCACATGGCCGAGAGAAAGCATCAATAGTTTAAATTGGCATTTTTTCATATCTTTAGGAAATGAAAAGAATCCATATCTTCTGATCATATTATGAGACCACGTTATTGGGAAACAAAGGATTTCTAAAAATAACCAATGGCTTAACTTCAAAGCATATAGTTTGACAACTAGACTCGCCAAAGACACTTAAATCTTACCACACACTTAATTTCTTCTTCTTTTTCAATAAATTTATTTTCTTATCTAAAAAATATTTTATATTGTTTAAGAAATTTTTTCTGGGTTATAGTCTATATGTTTGCTTGCAGTCTAAAAAGTATCCAATGTGTTTGCATTAAAGAGATGGAGAAATAAGTATGTAGAAACTTACTGTAAAAATATAAAAGAGTTGGAGAGCAGCGAATCTGAGAATGTACTATTGGGGACATATCTTTGAGCATGCTCAAATAAGCATATAATGGATATTATCGTAGTTTTATTTTATGTATTATTATTCCACCTGCCTGTTAAAAAAGCTGATGAATAATAGCAGCCTTTGAATGGCATAATTGAGTATGATGATGGTGCTTAACAGGCACTGAATACTTGCGTCGGGGGCATGTCTTATTTTCATGCATTTCCGAATTTCTAATATATTTTATGAGTTTTGGAAAATTAGTAATGCCAATTTCCAACTCACAATTCATCCACAAATTTGGAATTTTCACAGATCCTGTGTTTACACTGGTCTCCAGTTATTGGTTACTGGACAATCCACTGTGTTGGCAAAGGATTTGGCTCTCTAGGCTAGACGTAGTGCTACATAAGGGTTTCAGGAGAGGATTTAGTATAAATGGTTTTGTATGGGTTTCTTTGTTTTTCTTGTAATTGAACAAGTAGATATTTGCTTTCTTTTTAGAAATATTAGATAATAGTATTAATGTATAAAATGGAGGGTGGAGAAGATGTATTTGAATTCGTTGGTTACTAAAATGAACCAACGATGATATTCTTGAAAGGATCCCCAGTTTGATGCTCAGAAGAGCAGCTGCAATTGGGGCGCTGTGGCAGTAATGGCAATATGTTAGAAATATCCACTAGAAAAAACAATGCCCAATTGTGGCACAACCCTATTTTCTCCCAAAAATAAACCCATCATTGATCTTCTTCTTCTTCTTCTTCTTCATGTCTTTAGACCTGATGTCTGATCACTTGTAGTAGAAACTAACCAATTCTATATTGAAGGCATTAAAATTGCACAGCGAATTGATTAAAGTGCATAGGAAAATTGGATAAATATTTATTATCAGGGTTTCTTACCAAATTCAACAACAAAAACTATTTATCTTTTAAGAAGTTTAATGGAAAAGTTCAGGAAAAAGAAGAACTTGCGTATGATTTTTTTGACTTTGAGAAAGCTTATGATATGTACCTAGGAAAGTTCTTTGGTGGGTATGAGAAAAGAAGGGAGTTTGCAGTAGATATACGGAGGTTATTAAGAATATGTATGATAGAGTTGTGACTAACGTTAGGACTGTAGGAGGAGATTCTAGAGAGTTTCCAATCACAATAGGCGTTGATCAAGGTTCTACTTTGAGTCTTTATTTTTTTACTTTAGTAATTGATGAACTAATTAGGAATATTCAAAATGAGATCCCTTGGTGTATGTTGTTTGCAGATGATATCGTGTTAATCGATGATAGTAGAAGCAGAGTGGAACTTAAGTTAGAACTTTGGAGAGTCACTTTAGTGTTTAAAGGGTTTAGGATAAGTACGAATAAGATAGAATATATGAAATGTAATTTTAGTGTTGCAAGGAATAACAATATGGAGAACATTAAATTGGATAATATTAATAGCATTGATAGATTTAGATATCTTGAATCTATTATGCAAGCTGAAGGGGAAATTGAAGAAGATGTAGTATATATAATTAAGACAGGTTGGTTAAAATGGAGGAATGCGTCAAGTGTGTTGTATGATCATTAGAATATCCTTAAAATTAAAAGTAAAGTTTAATAAGACAGCTATAAGGCTGGCTATGTTTTATGGTTTAGAATGTTGGACAACTAAGAAACAACATTGACAAAAAATGAAAGTTGAGATGCGTATGCTAAGGTAGATGAGTGGTTTAACAGTAAAAGATAAAGTAAAAAAATGAGCATATACGCAATAATTTAGGTATAGCACCGGTTAAAAAACAAGATAAGGGAGTGGCGGTTTGGATGGTTTGGGCATTTGAAATGCAGACCTAGTGGAACACTTGTGAGGAGGAGTGAGTTAGTTATTGTTTTTGGCATGAAAAGGGGTTCGAGTGAGCCTAAAATAACTTGGAATTGGGTAGTGAGGAAGGATTTAATAGCACTTAATTTAATAGAGGAAAATGCTCTAGCTCGGGTGAATTGGCAGGAAATTATTGATGTAGCTGACCCCACCCAATGGGATATAAGACGTTGTTGTTGTTAAATTCTTATCAAATTCACCTAGGTTGAGGGAATAGACAAGATCAATATAAAAGGAAGAGGATAAATGATGTAGGACGGGGAAGGGTGGCCTAGTCCTACGGTTTAACGCTCACAAGCAAGCACACGCACTCAAACACTTTAAATTAAGAATTCAGTTATCCAAACATAAACACAATAAATCATGCTATATTTCACATGTTTAAGGATTTTGAAAATGTGTATGATGCTGTTCAGAGATAAGTCCCAAGAGTTCTTTCACAAAGAAATCAAGTTAAATGTGGAAAAGATGCTATTTCAATATTTCAATATTTCAAGAATAAAGTTCTATGTTTAGCACAACAATATTCCCAGAATTGATCTAAAGCTAGCAAGTATCAATATTGCAATCTATGGATTCAAAAGGCTCATCAAATATGGAATTTCAGATTTCTAGCAAAGGCTTACAATAAAAAATAAGGGTTCAAATAAGTGCTGGGATTACCAAGAGAATTGTTTGGATGACTTGAAGTTGTTCGACGCAAGTCTTAGATCATGCTAGAAAATTCCTTGGAACAAGTTTTGAAATGTAAGGATGGAAGTGGAACTGCTGTAAGCATGTAATGATCCAAATGAATGCTGAATTTACCAATCAAAATGATGGTTGACTTGACGATATTCTACACAAGATAGAACTCTCCTGAAGTCCTTCGTGCAAACTTTGAAATGTAATATGTATGCTGCAATGGAATGGTGGATTGGTGCCCTTGGGGTGTATCTTGGTGATGGCCGTGTGGGTGATGGAGGGAAGTCATGAAGGTGGGATAGGGATGGAGTCGCTGGATAGAATAGTGGTTTCTCACCACTTGATCTCTGAGGAGAACGACGTAGGCTCTCACTACACAATTACAAGGATTGGACAAAGCTTAACAAGCTTCACAAAGGAAATACCCTTTAATTCAATATCAATACTTTTTCTCTACATAGTTCTTACAATGAAGGGGTATATATAAGCTAGCATGGGGAGACAAGATTAGCTTGCATGGGGGACTCCAACAATTAATACTAACAATTCCCATACAAGCATGAGAGACAGAAAATAAATAAAGCCACTTGCAAGACTCCAACTTACTAGACACAATAAATGCCAACACCACTTACAACACACAAAACTTACTAAGACATGCACATGCAAGCAAACAAGCAAGTTGTCTTACAAGATTACAAATTAAATATAAAACAAAAGTTAAAGGGAGGCCCAATTCTGTGTGGGGCCCACAAGACCGTGTGGGGCTCGTATAGGTCTTGAACTCGGACTTGCTTTGGCATCTCTACTTGGGTCTTTCTTATACTGAAAAGTCTTTAAAACAAGTCTTCAAATAATCAATTTAAAATCTACAAACAATTATGAACCGATGTGGACATCGGGAGGTCGTCCATGTGTCATCATGTCGGCAAAGAAAATGTGGACATCAGGAGGTCGTCCACGTGTCAGCATATCTTAAAATGACATAGGTAGGTGTCGCGGTCCGACTATTTTCACACCGTTGTAAAAGGGCCGTGCGGCACTAGCTAAAGCACTCTTGTTTAACTAGCCAGCCTATTGTTTACCAACATTTATCCACAAAACACTTTCATTAGCATTCAATCAAATGACAGTGGAAACAGTAAGCAATCATGAAAGCAGTGGCGCATAAGCAGTAAACATTGAATCTACACAATTCTTAACACCACCTCCGTTGACATCGTGTGTTTAGTGAGGGAGACAAGTTGACTAAACACGTTGACAATAGTTAGTGAGTTTTACAATGACTGATGAACACTCACCCTCCCTTTAAAGAGGTTTTTATGTAATTATCATCTTGGCACTAGGAGACATCAAAGTGACCAAGGAGTCATACTGCCTTATTTGGCATACAAAGATACTACTAACAGAAAATAACCCTACATTAGTATTTACATGATGGAAACCCATCCCAAGCACACAAGATAAGCGGTCACAGGCAAGCATAATGCTCTGAACAAGCTTAGCTTGTGACATTCTCCCCCACTTATGCTGTCTACATCCTCGTAGACTTCGGCGCTAGGTACACTTTAACTTTGTCCACGAACGACTTCATATCTTCTACAGAAATCCAGCTGATTTCTTTGTCATCAAGGTATTTTTACTTCATTAGGAACTTTTGCCGCTTCTTCCTTGAGGATATGAACTTTTTGTCTGCAAGGATCTCTTCAACTTCTCTTCTGTCAGGTTGCACTATCTTCAACTCTGCTATGTTGGATTGACTTCTGCTCAAGTCATTGGTGTTGGCGTTGAACGACTCGAGGCAATTGACATGAAACTGCGGTCTTCTCCCCTGATTTGCCCACTTCTTCATCTGCTTAGAAGCTTTCTCCAGATAGGCTTGGACAAACTCTGCATTCTGTCTCCATTCTCTAGTGAAGATGTACGCCCTGGGATTCTTTTGCCTGTATGGCTCGGTCACTGTGTGAGGTAACAGCGGCTGCTGGCCTGTAACAAGCTCAAAAGGGTTCTTGTTGGTTGTTGAGTTGCTTTGGGCATTGCCACAGAACGGAGCCATATCAAGTAGCTGCATTGCATTCTTTTGTTGTCGTTGACAAAATGGCGCAAGTATTCATCTAGCAGCTCTCTGAATCTCTTCATTTGTCTGTCTGTCTGTCTGTCGGTGATAACTCGAAGAGATGTCAAGCTGTGACCTGAATATCCTAAAAAATTTTGTCGAGAAGTTGTCAGTGAACATTAAGTCTTTGTCACAAACAATAACTTGGGGAACACCCCAATGTTTCACAACAGTCACAAGGAACAATTGTGTAATCTCCTTTGCCAAACAATACTTTGGTGCGGCCATGAAATTACCATACTTCTTCCACTCCCCTTTGTCTTGTTGGCAAGTGAGACAAGTTCTGGTATAATTAACCACATCATCCTGCGTGTGCGGCCAACAATACCTCCCCAGTAGTCCTGTCATTGGAGTCATTCTCCGCGAATACCCCTAAACGAACTTCCGGCAATATCTAGTGAGGCCAAGAAAGGAATGCAACTCCTTCATTATTGTGGGGATCTTCCATTCTTGAATCATCCTTACCTTCTATATACCCCTTTGGATACGACATTGTTCAACCACATGACCAAGGAATTTGTTGCTCCACTAAGCGAAAGAGAACTTCCCTTTCTTCACATGCAGACTGTTTTCTCTCAGCCCGTCGAACACCTTCCGTTGATGCTCTTCATGTTTCCTCTGAAATAACACCAATGCTCCCAATGGTGCTTTGGAAGGGCAAACACATCCCGCTTCCAATTTATCAAGTTGTTTCCCCAACTCTACTATCTCAAGAGGTGCCATCCGACATGGCCCTTTAGCAGGTGGTTTCACTCCTGATAACAACTCGATCTCATACTCCATAGTCTGTCGTGAAGGCAAATTGTGAGGCAGCTTATCCAGAAACACCTCCTTGTACTCATCCAACACCGCTTGGATGGTCGTAGGCTCCAGCTCTTGGCTTACTTCTTTGTCTACCACCACCGTGGCTAGACGTGTCTGCTCACCCTGACCCAATCCCTCATTGAGTTGTATGGCTGAAAGGGACTCCCTGTCGTCTCCTTTCATCGCAACGACTTGCACCATGCATGAGTGATCTCCCATTAGACATAGGGAACCAGCCGAAGGCATCAGCACTACCCTCATCCCCCCTTAGGAACTCCATTCCTAGAATGACTGGAAAGTCATCCAATGGCACCGCTGTGAAATTTGCATTACCTTCCCACTATCCAAGCTTCCTAGTCACTTGCTTGGCTACTCCCGGTGTAGGCTAGGCTACAAAATTAGCTGCTTTCATGCGTCTTGTATCCTTCTCTAAGGATAAGTTGAGTCTCCATGCTTCCTACTGTGAAACAAAATTGTGAGTAGCCCCTATATCCACCATAGCGCGGGTACTCTTCCCATTGATCCTTGAGTCCACAACACTAACCCTTTTGCTTGTGTAACTTTCGGTGCTTTTGCCCGCTTTTCCAATGCGCTCACCAGCCGCACTGAAACCACCCTCGGGGAATCATCCTTTTCCTCGCTTTCCACCACTTTTCCCGAAGTGGAAGCTTGTAAGGCATTGAGTAATCCCTTGTGTTGACACTTACTCTGTGAGATCCACCACACAAGTAGCACAAAATTTTACTTTTCCTCTCTTCATTGGGTGTGTTGAACCCTTGGGACGACGAAGCTTCCTTTGAGATTGATGATTTAGAGTCGGCTCTCCCACTCTTGGGTTTGCCTTTGTTGAAAGACTTTCCACTGTTTCCCTCTCCGCCAAGCCGTTTGGACGAAGCGGTATCATCACCAGTGTAGTCAGTCAAGTGTTCTGCAGTAGTTTGTGCACTTGACAAGTCTTGAACTCTTTGCCTATGAAGTTCTGTCCTTGCCCACGATTTCATCCCCTCAAGAAAATAGAACACCTTCTCCGACATATCCTAAATATTCAACATTAAAGTAGAAAATTGTTTCACATATTCCTTGATTGACCCCCGTATGCTTGAGATTCCTCGGCTTTCTTCTTGCATTATACTTAACATTCTTAGGAAAGAATTGGACCTTGAGCTCTCTCTTTAAGTCTGCCCAACTATCGATTACACAACTTCCATTTTCAATTTCTGTGAACTTGGTATGCCACCACAGTTTGGTGTTACCAACCAAGTACATGGTCGCGGTATCCACCTTTGCCTGTTCTGAGGCCATCCTCACAGCGCGAAAGTACTGCTCCACATCAAACAAGAAGTTCTCTAACTCCTTGGCATCACGGGCACCCCCATACGTCCTGGGTATTGGTACCTTGGTCTTGCTAATTCCTGGAGTGTTGGAGTTCCTTATAGCAAGAACCATCAGATTCACCTTTGCATCCAGATCAGCCATCTGTGACTGCAAAGTTTCAACTGTATGGCGAAAGTCCTTTGACATCTCACCTAGCAAACTTGCTTGATGCTTTTGTGATCCCATCACTTCATCAACACGTTCTCTCATCTGGGCCACTTCCGCAGCCACAGTGTTGGTTTTTGCCTCAATCTGTGCTTCCAGCACGTTGATCCTCTCAGCATTGTTTGGTGCCATGGTCACTTATCAAAGCTTTCCAAATCCCACAATGGAGGCAATCGAATTCACGTAGCAACTCAACCTTGGTCTCTGATACCAATTGTCACGACTTTGGCTCTGATACCAAGTGTCACGGTCCGACTATTTTCATACCGTTGTGAAAGGGCCATGCGGTGCTAACTAAAACACTCTTGTTTAACTATCGTTTACCAACATTCATCCACGAAATACTTTCATTAGCATTCAATCAAATGGCAGCGTAAACAGTAAGCAATCATGAAAGCAGTGGCACGTAAGCAGTAAACATTGAATCTATGCAATTCATTAACAACACCTCTGTTGACATTGTGTGTTTAGCGAGGGAGGCAAGTAGGCTAAACGCGTTGACAATAGCTAGTGAGTTTTACAATGACTGATGAACACTCACCCTCCCCTTAAAGAGGTTTTAATGTAATTATCATCTTGGCACTAGGAGACATCAAAGTGACCGAGGAGTCATACTGTCTTATTTGGCATACAAAGACACTAATAGCAGAAAATAACCCTACACTAGTATTTACATGATGGAAATTCATCCCAAGCATACGAGACAAACGGTCATAGGCAAGCATAATGCCCTGAACAAGCTTAGCTCATGACAGTAGGGCATGCTGATCCCCATCAATAAATAAATTAGCACAAGAAACTAAGATTAGACTAGCAACTTGGAATATAGGAACTCTGAAAATAATGTTTAAGAGGAAAGTTAACTTAATCTGCTTTCAAAAGATGAAATGTGTAGGAGAGAGAGAGAAATTGAAAAATCAAGATTTAAACTTTGGCACACTGGTATAGAGAAACATAAAACAGGATGGGTATTATTGTAGACAAGGACCTAAAAGATAATGTAGTACATTTTTAAAGGATAGTAGTAAATGTTAAAAGAATAGGGGATAAAATCATTAAAACCAAGATAGCTTTAGGTTTGGAGATAGTGAGCGTCATTAGTGCGTATGCTCTCCAAATAGGATTAGCATACAATCTTAAAAGACAATTTTGGGAAGATATTGATAGTATTTTACAAGGGTTATTTATGTTTGAAAAGTCATTCATAGGAGCTGATTTGAATGATTACATTGGAAAGGATAATATAGGATATGAGAGGATACATGGAGATCATGCATATGGAGATAAAAATGAGGCCGTGATACAATCTTAGATTTTGCCATGTCTTATGATTTGGTTATATTGAATACTTGCTTTATAAAAAGAGAAGAACATTTAATAACCTTCATGAGTGGGTATAGTAAAAGCCAAATATATTTCTTCTTAACTAAATATGGGTTTTTTGGTGGGTCCTAAAAAAGAAGGGAGCTTGTAGTAGATATACGGAGGTCATTAAGGATATGTATGATAAAGTAGTGACTAACATTAGGACTATAGGAGGTGAATCTAGAGATTTTCCAATCATAATAGGTGTACATCAAGGTTCTACTTTGAGTCTATCTTTTTACTTTAGTGATTGATGAACTAACTAAGAATATCCAAAATTAGATCCCTTGGTGTATGTTGTTTGCAGATGATATCGTGTTGATTGATGATAGTAGGAGCGGAGTGGAATCTATGTTAGAACTTTGGAGAGCCACATTAGCGTCTAAAGGGTTCAGGATATGTAGGAATAAGACATAATATATGAAATGTAATTTCAATAATGTAAGGAGTAGCAATAGAGAGAAGATTAAACTTTATAATCAAGAGATTAATAGCACTAATAAATTTAGCACTAATAAATTTTGATATCTTGGATCTATTATGTAAGCTAAAGGGGAAATTGAAGAAGATGTAGTACATAGAATTACGACAGGTTGGGTAAAATGGAGGAGTGTGTCAAGTTTGTTGTGTGATTGTAGAATACCCTTAAAATTAAAAGGAAAGTTTTATAAGACGATAAGGCCAGCTATGCTTTATGATTCAGAATGTTGGGTAACAAATAAACAACACGTACAAAAAATAAAAATTGCAGAGATGCAAATGTTAAGGTAGATGAGTGGTTTAACATTAAAAGATAAAGTAAAAAATGAACATATACATAATAATTTAGGTATGGTACCAGTTGAAAAGAAGATAGGGGTAGTGGCGGCTTAGATGGTTTGGGCATTTGAAACGTAGGCCTAATAGAGCACCTGTAAGGAGGAGTGAGCTAGTTATTGTGTCTAGCATGAAAAGGGGCAGGGGTAGGCCTAAAATAACTTGGAATGAGATAGTGAGGAAGAATTTAGTAGCTGTTAATTTGATAAAGGAAAATGCTCTTGGTTGAGTGAATTGACGGAAAATGATTCATGTTGCTACTGTCAATGGAATAGCAAAC
Source organism: Malania oleifera (assembly GCF_029873635.1). Lineage (NCBI taxonomy): Eukaryota > Viridiplantae > Streptophyta > Magnoliopsida > Santalales > Ximeniaceae > Malania > Malania oleifera. The sequence continues at coordinate 99,080,138 of NC_080421.1, forward strand.
AATAAAAGATTTCTTTATTACCAAGTAAACTAGAGTTCTATACATGAGATAAGATCTGAGTATTGGGATGGCCTAAACGACGATGTCACACCATACTAAGATCTGAAACATTAGTACAAGCAAAAGACTTAATAGAAGAAATTGGAGAATGTGCTGGAACAGGCAAAAGTAGTGGAAACAAGCGCCCCACTTTATGTCCCTTTGTGATTGGCTCTCCGGTTACGTGGTTAAGCACAACACAACCATTACCAGAAAAATTAATAGCACAATTGTTATCAACTAATTGACCAACAGAAATAAGGTTTGTGGAAAGTTGAGGAGCAAGAAACACATCAATGAACGTAGAAGTGGCATCACCGACAGTAGCTCTTGGCAAAGAACTGTCATTGGCAATCTGAATAGTAGATGGGCTAGCGTAGGGCCGAACATGACACAGGGTAGTGGGATTATTTGTCATGTGATTAGAGGCACCCGAGTCCACATACTACAGTTTAGTAGAATTGTTACCATGAAGTCCCATTCTTGATAATGCCGAAATTAGCATTTGTTGCACCATTCTAGGTGTGCAGTAATTCGCTCTAGGAGGTGTAGGAACAGAGGAGTCACTTGAAGAAGAGCCAGGGGCCGCAAACGTCCCTGTGGGGGGTACAATAATAGAAGTTTGTAATGCCTGGGCCTGACGATTCTATGAGCGGATACGACAATCTTTGATAATGTGACCCTTCTTCTTGCAATAAGTGTAGAATTTCTTGGAGCAATTAGCAGTGATATGCCCAAATTCTTTGTAGCAAAAGCACTGCAACGTGCTAGAATGCACAGGTGGTCCTCGTCGTTGAGTAGCATAAACCACAGAGACAGACCCTAAAGTACCATGACACTGTGCGAGAGTAACTTGAGTACTAAGCCGTTGTTCTTCACGAAGTAACTCACCAAAACAAACACCAAGAGAAGGAATAGGAGAGCGATTCAACAGAGAAGAGCGAACAGATTCATACTTGGGGCGGACTTTCATAAGAAACTGATCACGACGACTAGTCTCGTGAAAACGTTGAATAATGGTAAGAGAGGCAACATGAACATCCACAGTAACCAGATCAAAATATTCGTTCCAAAGTCAGAAACCCCGAATAATAGTCTTTGGATGGAACGATTGAAATGTTGAAACATGGCAATCGCATGCTCTAACTGAAAACGGCGGGTACTGTTATCTTGATGATATACTATTTTTAAAGAAGTCCACATGGATTGAGTGGTGTGATAAGGTTGCAAGTTGGGGACAATATGTGGCTCAACTGAGCCAAGAAGCCAAGACTTAATTCGAGCATCAAGCATAGCCCATGAGACAAGCCGTTGAATCCTTGGCACCAATCACAGCCCATGAAGGACAAGCCGCTGACTCCTTGGATTTATTAGGATTGGGTGCACTATCCGTGCCATCAATATGACCCCAAAGATCTTTTTCCTTTAGGAAAAGTTCAAATTGAAAAGTCCACGTAGAATAATTGTTGCCCATAAAGTTGGCACACACAGGTGCGGAGTCCATGCTAAACAAAGGAGAAAATGAAGAAGCCCCCCCCCCCCCCCCCCCCCCAAAAAAAAAGACTCTGCCAAAAGAAAAAGACTGCCAGAAAATCTAGAAGCCCAAAAATAAATCAACGCAGGTACAAAGAAAACCAAGAACAACCTGCCTGCACTAAAAAATAAATCTTGAGCCAAAAAACCTGCTGTGTCGAGAATCACAACGACAGAGAAGCACCCGAAACAGCAACAGAGAGAACCAAGACCAACCTTCCTGCACTAAAAAATAATCTTGAGCCAAGAAACCTGCTGTGCCGAGACAGAGAAGCACCAAAAACAGCAACAGAAAGCTGTTGCCTGCACTAAAATAAATTACAAACCAGAAAACCTCCAAAACCGAGAAGACAAAAAAAAAAAAAAATCGAAGGGGAAACCTGCTGTGCCGAGAATCACAAGGATAGAAACCTGTTGTGCTGAGATGGAGAAGCACTTGAAACAGCAACAGAAAGCTGTTGCCTGCACTAAAATAAATGGCAAACAAGAAAACCTGCTGTGCCGACAGCCACTCAACCACAGAAATACCGAAAGAACAGAGAACAAAAAAATGAAGAGAAAAAAACCACGACAGCCACAGAAACGAGAGACACCTCCGAAACCAAGAAGACAAAAAAAATTCGAAGGGGAAAAAAAACTTAGCAGTCGGTTGGCTCTGATACCATGTCAAAGTATTGTGTGAATGGCTGAATGGTTTGGCCTTGAGTTCTGTATATTATATATAGACTTTACATGAATGCTATACATGGAAAGTAAGTAAGTCCTTGCATGATTCTAGCCCTATACATGTAAACTAAGTTTGCATGGAAAGTAAATAAGTCCTAGCATGATTCTAGCCCTATACATGTAAACTAAATATATGCTAACAGTACAAAATAATGAATTGAGAAATAAGGAAATAATTGTGGGCTGAAGTAAGGAAAGAAATCTTTTGCCGTTTGCTGTTCTGTTGATAGCCACGTATTGTTGTTGTTGTATGTATTGATTCTCTCTCTTTTCCATTTGGTTAACAAAGGTTGGGCGATATGAGAGTGAATTGAGAGCAGTTGTCGGAAGATGCTGATGTGTTAAAAATGTCAGTTGGTTCAAGGGACTAAAGTGAATCTTTAGTTCAGTCTCTATTTTGTTCTCTGAATTAATGTGTGAGAATTCTTTATATTATTTAGAGAGTAAAAATATAAAAATAGGTACAAAAAGGGTCTTTCCTTTTATGGTATAGATGCAGTTCTTTGGGTTTGTTTCCTTAAGTACCAAACCCTTTTTTGTCCTCTGAATTAATATGTGAGAATTCTTTATATTATTTAGAGAGAGTAAAAATATAAAAATAGGTACAAAACGGGTCTTTCCTTTTATAGTATAGATGCGGTTCTTTGGGTTTGTTTTCTTAAGTACCAAACCCTTTCAGCCACATGTTTAGATCATACGATTTTCTAAAATGAATATCATGGAGAGGGGAATCTTGTCATGATTTGACTAATTAATTAATAAAAGCTTCTCTGAAATTGTCTATAACAGGCTACAAAAGTTATGAAGGTTGAAAATGGTTTAAAAATTGATAGAAGGTTCGTCTAAAGTTGGTAGGTCATTGAAAGGATTTGTGTTTCAAAAGGCGTTCTTGGGGAGTGCCTCAGTGCGTTTTCAGACAAAGACACCCAAGGCATATTCTAACATGTGAAAATCCTCAAATGTGTATGCCTTTTGCAGCTGGTAGGGGTGTAATTGGTTCATAACGGTTCGGTTATGGGCCAAATTGAAAATCAAACCGAACTTTGCGGTTTTTAGTATTGCCAAATCGAAACCTAAACCAAAACCGAACCAAACTTATTATCCCTTGGAGAACCGAACATTGGGTGGTTTGGTTTCGATTTTTTTTTCTTCAATTTTTAACCATTTGTTTAAATTATTTAATAATTGTTTTTCACAAGGGTTGTTGAGAATGTATTGGACATTTTGATTTTTTATAATGTTTCATAATTTTAACAAAATTGAACCTACTAAATAGCTTACACAGCTGAGAACCTATTTGGTCTTGTTGGATCTTTTCTTTTTGTTCCTAATTCCTTCTAGCTTAGTAGTTTAGTAGCTCCTACAAACCTTCATAATGCAAATTGCATATCAATTAACCACAATGCCCCAATTCTTGGGCACTTTAATAATTAAATCTCTTTATCCCTAATTTCACAAAATAAGCAAGCAAATTCTTTGGCACTTCAACAATTAGGTTTATCTGTTTCTAATTACCCAAAATAAAGTAACATTCACAATAAACAAAGAAAATATGAAATATCTCAAATTACAAATAAAAAAACAGACATTAAAATTGTTTACCAAAAGAGAAAATCAGTGGTTTTAAATTTCAAGGAATTGAAGTCATCCACATTCTTCAATATTCAAGATTGTAGCTTCAATTATCCAATCTCCATACAAGCATCATTCATGGTTCCTAATAAAATGAAGCAATATGAAAGTTATAATAAGATAAAATTAAATTGACGATAAATGTTCAAAAAGAAATGAATACATAATCTTACCATTATATCATTGATGGTGTGAATACTAGAAGAATTTAGGCCAAATTTATCAAATTCTGAAATGAATTAAGAAGAAAAAGTCAATAAATTAGAGAAAATAAATGCAAAACAATAATTAGAATAAAACAACTAGGAAATGTGAAAAATATGCCCTAAGAAATTAGTTTTTACCTTTCTCAATTTTATTAAGTTCTTCAAGGCTTTCTTCATAGTTAGGTGGTAGTGGTGAATTTCGCAACTAATCTCGAGAACATATAAGAGCCTCCACAATTCTTAGGAGTCAATGATGTCCTGAAAGAATCAAGAACACTACCTCCCGTACTAAATGCAAACTAAGAGGCAACAATAGCTATGAGGATAGTCAAAACATCACATGCTACTTGTGAAAGGATAAGAAAACCTTGAAATTATTTATCTTCTACCATCCTAAAATATCAAATTCATGACTAGCCTCTTCAAGGTCCACAGAAAGATACCTATCAAGATCACTCTTGCCTTCCCCACCTTCTTTTTATGACCTATGCCTCTTGAATTTATCTACCATAAGCATCCTTATCTTCATTGATGGTTGCTCAACATCCATCATACCACTAGAAAGAACTAGAGCCAATTTTAGAAGTTTTACCACTAGGTCCATTGCATTGTCTACCCCCATTTTTGTACTCATCAAGTATAGCAAAAATAACATCTTTCACCTTTTTACTCAAAATTGAAGATGGAGGAGGAGAAAATAGTTGAGAAAGGCCCCACTCCACATACTCCAACTTGTATTGAGGATCAAGAACGATGGCAACAAACATCATTATGTTCAGTTTTTCTGGATTCCCCTAATAATCATCATATTTATGTTTCATTTTGAATGCCATTTCACTTAATTCAAAATCATCACTATCATCATATTTATATTTTATTTTGAATGCCATTTCACTCAATTCAAAATCTTCACTATTGCACTAGTCTTCCAACAAAGCATTAACCATGCAAATTTCATTGAAAGAAGTATTAGAATCACATAATTAGAACCAGAAACACGCAAAGTGAATTCATAGAAATATTCTAAGAATTGCACCATCCTCCTCACATTATCCCAATCATCTTCCATTGGCTTTCCTTTTCCACCATCTCTCGAAAGATCAAGTGCAAAATCTCGATATTTTTCATCATATCTATCTAAAATTTTTTGAAATTTTTAAGCAGTGTCCAACATCATGTATGTGGAACTCCATCTAGTACATACATCAAAACACAAATGTTTTTTACAATCAATTTTGAAGTTCTACCAGGTTATTGTTTAATATATTTTACTGCTTGCCTAATTTGAATTACCGAATCTTCGACAAGTTTCAATCCATCTTGCACAACTAAATTAATGATATGTGCAACACATCTCATGTGCAAGAACTGACCATTGAGCACACTACCCTTTCAATTGTTCACCCTCCTCTTTAAGTAACTATTTGTTGTACCATTAGAACTTGCATTGTCCACAGTAATGTAAAATCTTCATCTATTCCCCAAATCTAACAAAGCTTTCTCAATTGCAAAACCGAATACTTCCCCTCGGTGATTAGGAACTAGACCAAAACTCAAAATTATTTTTTGTGACCTCTATTCAATGTCAACGCATAGTTAAACACATGTAACTAACATTCTATAAAGAAGTTCAAGTGTTTGTTGTAAGGCAAACTCGTTGATAATTATGTTTCAAAATATTTTGCAATTTCTTTTTCTCTTCTCCATATAAAAGAGGACAATCCCTAGCCACTGTCACTCGTGATGGAACCTTAAATCTAGGTTCCATGAGGTTAAAAAAATGTTTAAAACCTTGTCCCTCCACAAATCTTAAAGGTAATTCATCAACTATCAGCATATATGCTAAAGCCTTTCTTAGAACACTTGCATCGTATTTTTGGCATGTTAATTGTTTTTCTTCCATCTTTGTTTCTAGTTTGAAGTTAATCTGTGATTGATTACGATCACGAGGTCTCCTATAGGGATACCTAGCACATGTATTTAAGTGATTCCACGAAACCCTTGTTGCATTTCTTCTTGAATCAGCATAGAACACTTTTGGACAATATTTACATTGAGCTTTTACCTCTTGAGTGTCATCAACACATAATCTAGTAAAATGGTCCTGTACCTCTGATCTTGATTTAAATTTTTTTGTCACCCAAATCTGTTCCTGAAGTAGCAACCTTATCTCTTGACTTTGTATTCATGCTTGGGCTTGGACTTGGGTTTGGGCTCGAACAAGGAGTTGTATTGAGACTTGCTTTGTCCCTAATTTCAGACATCTATAAAAATCATGTATAATTGCAAATTCATTAGATTTGAAACATAAACTAATGTTGAAAAACTCACAAATTCACAATCTAATAGATTAATATTCTCTATAATATTTGAGAAGCAAGCACATGATGAAAGAGATTAAAAAAATAAAAAACAGAGAAAACTTGTATGTCCAACTATATTTAGCAACGCAGTTTAGTTATGAAGATCAGTGAAGCAAAATAGTGACTACTATAAATAATATATATAAATAGAGGTAAAAGCTACACTACACCTCATGCTGAAAGAAAAGCTATGAGTAACACCCTAACACATGCTTCATTGTCAAAAAATACCTATTTTTTGCACACATGTAGAAATATAATTTGAGAAACAATATAACAATTAACATAGTACATCCAACAATCAAGATGGAGTCCATATACATGCGGAAAACAACTTATTTCCCACAATCAATATTTCCGGTGTTCCATAACATGACAACAATATTAATATTGATGATTTGATACAATTAAATTATTGATATCAATATACAAATATAATCAACCATCAAATTTCTTAAGAAAGCAAATATACAAAAAAACAGGTAGTGCAATGTGAGGGTCGCAAGTACACTCTGAAGATGCATTTCTTGTGTTTGGGCAGTCCCCCTTTTATGATTTTTGAACATTGGAACATTAAAATCAATTTTGCATTTGACCATTCAAATAGTGGAACATCAATTTTGTGCTTCGGCACTTCAGTATCCAAAGTAGTAAAAGTAAAAAAACAGCTAGGATGTGACTCAATTTGAGCAAAGAAGTGCCTTCAAGCCTTCAACAGAGAAGAGGTTGGGAGGAGGCGATTGCGTGTGCTAAGGTAAGATCTCCGACAAACAGGGAGGAACTCGAGCAAAGAAGACTCCTTGAGCCTCCGACAAAAGCCAAGGTTGAGGCTTTCGCTTGCGAGGTTGGAGACTTGGGAGGCTTTCGCTTCGATTTGCTGACTGCAGAGATGGCCATCGCTGTCCTGGCTGAGTGGGGATTGGGGAGGGAGGTAGAGCCGCAGGGCGGCAGCGGGGCAGCGTTGAGGCAGAGCTGCACTCGCAGTGGGGATCAGGTGAGAGCTTGAGATTGAGAAATGAGAGTGAGAACTGAGAAGAAGAAACCCTAGATTCACTTATATTAAGGGACTGGATCCTGTGTGGCGCAGCCTACTACGACTAGGATAATGGACCAATCATATATTCATTCATAGTAATTATATTAATTTATATATAATTTATATTTAAATCAGTTTTTTTGGTTTTCAGTTTGGTTATATTTATGAAACCGAAATAGAAACCGAAAATTCATATTTTCTAGAACCGAAACCGAATACCGAAAATTGAACCGCTTGTGTTTTCGGATTAGTTTTCGGTTTTTTGGTAATTTTTGTACACCCCTAGTAGCTGGGCATATACCTTAACTTAAAATTGCGCCTTTGATGCCTTAGAGTTTAAGGCGTATGCCTTTTGATCCCCATCAACTTGTTTTCCAAAATATGAAATTTAAAAAAAAAATAGAAAACAGAAAATTTGGGCATGAATGCCCCTTCTCTTTCGTGCAAGCTTCAGAGTCCCTCCTCGAAAAGGCAGCTCCTTGAAGAAGCATCTCCCTCTACAAAGAAACTCCCTTGACGAAGCACACCACCCCCCCCCCCCCCCCGGGGGCCGCCTTGACAAAGTTGGCCTCTCTTTGATGAAGTTCTTGATCTTCTCCGGCAAGCTTGCTCCTCATAGTAGTCAAAGGTGCAAAATGTACTTGGAGCAAGGTGTGAGGTGAAGGCATGCGCTTCACAAAGGTGAGGCGCATAATTATTAAAATTGTGTACAATGCATGTTTGGTGGGTAATTGATATATGAACACATCAATAGTAATATTAGAATTTAAATTCCAAAATATTCAATGCCAAAATTTGAAATTTAATGAAATTTCTTGGCCGAAGGCCCAAAAGCATCAACATGGTTCAACATCAAAAGAAAATAGTTCAATAAAAGATTTCAAAGTCTAAAATTTAAAAATCCTTCCCAATCATCAGTTGTTACTCATCATCAACTAAGTCTACCAAAATATCATCATCTTCCTCTTCATCATCAGAATTTTCTTCTCCAACATCTTTTTCCATTTTTGTCTCCTTTGCACTACCCACTAGGATCTCATCCTCATTTGCAAGGTTCCAACATTGTAGTCCGGCCCCTAGCACTGCTAGATGAAGCTCTTCCTCTAGAAGATGATGACATATTTGCACTTATTCTTGATCTAGTGTGATGCTGCCATGCAGGGGGTTATTTACTCCAGCAGCTTTAGCAAGATAACCCCAAGTCAAAAGATCATTTTCAAACAAAAGTTCGTCATCCTCATTGGAATCGCCATCCATCCTACCAATCAACCACTCATTACCATCATCAATGTCTTTTAGAAGGATGGGATCAGTGGTGTCACGCTTATTGTATTAATGCCTCAAGGCTCAAAGTTTGATTATATTTTACAAATACCAAATCTTTCAAGCGTTGCTGGGTTAGCCTATTTCTCCTTTTGCTATGAAGTTGCAAGAAGTTTAAAGTAATGTAGTAAATAATGATTCTAAAAAGCAATAAACTGGTAGTTCATGTTCTTTAATCAATGATATCCTAATGACTTACATGTTGAAATATGCTCCAATTTCTTTTGCAGTCAGTAGCACAACACGTGAGGCTAAGGATTTTCATAGCAAACTTTTGCAAATTTGGAATGATATCCACCATTGCACTGTTATAAAATAAATTTTAAATGAATACCTACTAGCTAAATAGAAAAAATAATTTTAGATAGAAAGAGATAATAAAAAGGCCACTTTAGTCTGTGCTTTTATCTTCCTTTCTCTCACTGCCAAATCAATTCCAAAGAGGCCACTAGCGATATAAAACTTATGTAAAACTTTATCTTGCACTTAAAGGGTTGGCACCAACTTCGCGATATATTTGTACAAACCCACCATGGTTTCTTCATCTTGTGAAATGTGGGGGTTTGAATAGAAATATTTTAGGTTCAAGTAGTGTGTAGATGCATGGAAAGGTTGATGGTGTTGGCATCCCCGCTTCGTATCAGTAATTTCAAATGCCTCCTTGAATTTATTCTCTCTCTCTCTCATCGAAAGCCTTAGCTATGGCATCCTTAGCCCTACCCATTGCTTCATAAATATATCCCATTGCAGGTTTCTTTTCCCCATCAACCATACGGAGTACACAGACAAGTGGGCTTGTCAATCTGAGAGCATAGACAATGGTAATCCAAAAGGTAGGCATCAAAACAATTCTAGCTGCTCTTTTTCCAGTTTCCTCCTTTGCCCATTTTGTAGTATACCAATCTTCAGAAATAAACATCTTCCTCAAGTTGCTCTTTTGAAGGTGGATCGAACGAAGAGTGATGAAGGCAATTGCAAATCTTGTAACTGTAGGCCTTAGTAACTCGTTTCCTCCAGTGAACTATCTCATCAAGTTCACCTCACCAACATGGTTATAAATATAACCATTCAAAAATAGTCCTTTTCAAAATTTGTATGAATTGAAGGCATCTTACCAATATCCTCCAATATTAAATCTAGGCAATGGTTAACACATGGTGTCCAGTATAAATGTGGCCTCTTTGCTTCCAACAATCACCCTGTTCAAAAATCAAGGAGTGAGGCCATTAAAATGTTAAAACAAACACTGTATACACTATAGAATGTAGTTTTAGAAATAAGTTCTTGTTTGCCGCAACATAGTTTGAAGCTTTATTAGTTACTACTTGAATCACATTTGGTTCTCCAATTTCATCCAACATCTTATCAAGTAATTTGAACATTCTATTTGCATTCTTGACAAGATTGATTAGATGCATCAATAGACTTGATGAACACTAATCCCCTTGGAGAGTTCACTATGAAGTTTATTATGTATTTATTAGCAACCGAATCTCTCCAACCATCAGACATAATCGAGCGTCCATATTTTGCCCATTCCTTCTTATGGACCTTCATCAACTCTTTCGTTCGACTAACTTCCTGCTTTAAAAAATGAACTCTCACTTTATGATAGCTAAGTAGCTTTGTTTGAGGACCATATTGCCCATTTGATTCAAGTACCATTACAAAGCTGTCCAAACGTACAACATTAAATGGTATTCCAGCATCATACATCCACCTAGCAAAATCTGCCACTGCCTTTTGCCTTAAATCTTTCTTGCATGCTTTATTTATTGATGTTTGCTTCTTCTTCCCTTCTTTCCTAGTTTATAGGCCCCTTCTGTTTTGGTTTCTTCAAGGTAAATTGGTATGAACTTCGACTTCGACTTCCACTACTAAGCACTCTCTTGCCACGAGGGCCAATTTCCTGAACTTCATCCTCTTCATCTTCACCATAATGATCTATGTCATCAAGGTCAGGAAATAATTCATTTTCCTCCTCTATATCTTTCTTCAACATATACTTCCTAATCTCTTGACATACATGAGCAGGTCACTTAGATCATTCTTTTACATTTCGAAATCCTTTGACAATATGTTGTTTTTCCCAAAATATTCCTCCTTTTGTGACTTTGCCACAAAAATTGCAAGTCAAATTATTTCTACTTTTTTGATAATCCAAACGTGCATACTTCCACGCAAGATCTTTCTTTGCAGAGCCAGAATTTCCACTTCCAGAATCCATTTAAGATTTAAGACCTGTTATCCTAAATGCAAAAGCAATGTCTAATAAATTTCAGAAAAATGCATACTCTGTATACTGCATTTCCAAATAAATTACAAAACAGCAGCTAAATTCAGTAAAAAAAAAATGTTATATATTAATTATAAACTTGCATTAGACTACATAATTAATTACATAAAATATTATAAGAAGAAGCAGCAGGCAACAGGCAGCAGAAGAACTGAAGAAAAACTGAAAAGGAAGTTGTTGAAGCAGAAGAACTGAAAAAGAAGCAGCAGAAGTACTGAAGAAGAAGAATTGAAGAAGAAGAAGAAGAAGAAGAAGAAGAGGAAGAACTGAAAATGATGAAGAAGAAGAAGAAGACTAACTAGTTTGAACTTCAAAGCAGATGAATTGATGACTCACGAAGGCTCGAACCTCAAAGATGTAGGGCTCCTACTGGTTCAAAGGCTCAAAGACGAACTGACGAAGGGCTTCTGCTGCTGTCGTGCTGCTTTGAAGGGTTGAAGACGAAGGGCTCCAATTGGTTTTGTGCTGGTTCAAAGGGTTGAAGATGAATCCTGCTGGTTTGAGTCAAAGGCTCAAAGGCGAAGGGCTAGGGCAGTAGGGCTGGTTTGAGTCGAAGGCTGGATTTCTGTAAGAGGGCTAGGGCTCGTTCTAGCTACATTTTCTTTATTAACAGGTTCAAAAATTTCAAGGCGTGACTCACTGCGCCTGCCGGAGCCTCTTGAAGGTCGCCTTGCCTTAACAGGAATGAGGCGCTAGCCTTGTTGCCCCACTGTGCCTCGCGCCTAACTACTATGCTGCTCCTCTGATGCCATTGTCTTTCTAGTAGACCACAACTACCAATCTTCTCTTTCGCTATTTGTTTCTCTCTGATGGAACAACTGGTGTCTTCAAGAATCCATTTGTACTCTCTCTCTCTCTCTCTCTCTCTCTCTCTGTGCAGATGAGCTGCTCCCCCACCATTTTTGTGTCTTTGTTTCATATTTGCTGGACATGAATGTATGTGGCTGTCTCATTATAGTCCACGGGCAGGTGGCTGCCTCTGTAGATCTTTTTCTCCAAATTATTTTTTTTAAATTTAAAATTCAGAAAATAAAATTTAGGATTTATTTTGGTAAATTGCATATTAATTTTGGTATATATTTATTATTTTTATATATTTAAAATAAAAATCAAATTCTCAAAAGGCTTATGTCTTAACACATCTAGGTTTATGCCTCATCTCACTAGGGGTAAAACACCTTGCCCTTAACGTTTTGCCTTTAAAAACACTGGAAAGAATTATGCACAATTGAGCAAATTAAATATTGACAATATGCCATCAATGGGATAATCTCCTCTTATCTATTGGCACTATGCGAGCAACTCTTAAAGCCACGATAAAATATATTATTTGATCAATATTTCAGTACATTTATTTGTTAATAGTTCTGTGTTAATGGTGGGACAGAAAGGGTATTTTTAGGTTGAAAGACAAGACAAAAGGAGTAGACACCTCCTTGAGGAAGAGTCCGCTATAAATGAATTGATTGGGTGGTCAGTAGATCTGGTGACTGCCACATGTCTATATTTTGTGTGTTGTGTGACTGAGATACGAAGAGGGAGGGGGAGAGAGAACCAGAAAAGAAATATCGATACAAAAGAAACAAACAATAGAATAATTTCAAACCTTCCCCTTTTAAACCAATTGTGAGCAAACTCACTCTCTCTTTGCTTTTCCTCCGTCTCCTTTCATGGTTAGAGACATAATCATGTTTGGCTGCGATTGAATAGGTAATTGAATCCTTAGATCAAGGCATATAAGTGCCTACCCTGGACTTGGGCAATAAATTCTTTCCGCATGGGTGATCTTCTCGGTGAAAAGATGAAGTCAGTGAGTTTCCTGTGTTGAACCTTTAGCTAAGAGAAGAATTTGTTGGGTTGAAAACTAAGTTCACAAATGTGCTTTTTTGGTTTAGAGTGGCTGATGATTGACGAATGGGCAAGAATCCCCAAGGTTATATCTGGATGAGTATGGTATCTACCGTTTTCTATCTATCATGTGTGAACATGTGCATGCACTCACATTTACTGCTATGAATATTTTAAAGTTTTGAGTGCAATAGTCTGAGTGCTTGAGCATATGAAATGCTATTTTTTCCTTTTATTATATCAAGCTGGATTTGTTCAATTCTTAAAATCCAATGAATGGGGGATGGTTCAATGTCACATACAGCTTTTCTCCAATACTTGAGTTGAAAATGATATGTTTATGCAGCATTGCCTCTCCAGCCTGAGTACTTCAATATTTTTGAATGTACACATGGAGGAGGGGCATTTTTCCAGGAAAGTGTCATTTAGGGCTTCTGTGGATTGGAGATACATTCTTTCCACAGTTTGTCAGATCTTGAGGTTAAATAATGTTTGCACATAAATGTATCCACAACATGAGAACTTCAATTCATTCTGAATATTTATGTAACATGAGTAGTTTGTTGCATGCCATTCATCTAAGCAACAGCAGCAACAACAAAAAAATAATAAGAATGTACCTGGACTTGGATTAGTATTTTTTTGAAAACATTCATCAATTTAATTGGTTTCCCAATTTACTGAACAATCTTAATAAATTCCTGGGCCCAGAAATATGTGTTCTGTCTGGTTTTGTGTTATCTCATAGAGGAAAATGTTCTCAATCGGGTGAATTGGTGGAAAAGGATTCATGTAGCTAACCCCAACTAATGAGACTTAAGGCTTCTTCTTCTTGTTTTGTGTTGCTGCTATATTATTTTTACATGCCTACTTGATACAGGAGAGCACTGGGCAATTCTATATTGTTCATTGAGTCGTAAGCAGATCATTGTTTCTCTCTTAGAAAGCCATACTATTTCACATGCAGCTTCATATTTGTTCTCACTTACATTTGCAGGATCAAGAAATATCTAATATACTGTTGTTTATTGGTTGCTTCATGAAAGGTAAGAAGGGGTGCAGATAGAGCAGAGATATATAGTCTGGCATTTTCTCCAACTGCGCAGTGGCTAGCAGTCTCAAGTGACAAGGGCACCGTCCATGTATTTAACCTCAAAGTTAATGCAGCATCCCCAGGGAATGACAACTTACGCACCACATCTGATCCCAATCTAGCTGCTGCATCTTCTGGTTCTTTCTCTTTCATTAAGGGTAAGGCACCTGATATTTATCTGTATTAGTAGTGCTCTGCTTTTACATTCTGCAATATTTCTTTCTAGGTGAAGATACATTTGTAATTTCTTTGACAACGTAATCAATTCATTATATTTCTATTTTATATATATATATATATATATATATATATATATATATATCCAATAGACTTGAGCTATTAAAGATATGGACCCTAACCATGATAATAGAAAAAAATTGAGGTTTCCTTCCATGGAATTCTGGAATTATCATCCATTTCTACATATTTTGTGAGCAGTGTTTTTTAAATGCCATGCAAATTACCAACAGAACACTATCATTGCTTTCATGAATTGCTTAATGCTTCCGCTTACATTTCTTTCTATGACAATGAAAGTGTTCTATTGGTAATTTGTGGTAAACTTTTGGCTGGCTAGTTAAGCCAGAATTCTTTTGTTAGTGTTGCACAGTCCTACACAAAGGTGTGAAATATTCGGCCCATGACACCAATGTAACGGTCTTGGGCTCAACTCTGGTGAGGTATTGTCTTCTTTGTCTCATTGGCCTCACGGGTTTGTCCTATAAAAGACACCTCACATGATTGGAGCCTAAATCATCCTTATAAGCCCAAGAATTTCCTAATACACATCCGTTGTGGAACCGTGACAGGCTCTCCCATTAGATCTCTGACGCTCTCGTTGGAGTGGTTTATACCTTTGTGTAAGATCCACCCACATGATAGTACCCTTGGTAGCTTTGATACCAAATGTAATGGTCTTGGACCCAATTCCGGTGAGGTATTGTCTGTTTTGACCCATTAGCATCACAGATTTGTACTATAAAAGGCGCCTCACTCAACCAAATGCTATGTGGAACATGTGGAATGTTTCATTTATGCGGCATTCAAGCATGCAGTCCCTAAATGGAGAGGAAAAGACAGAATAAAAGGTCTTGCACTCAGTTAGAAGTTCTTGTAGTCCAATTTTATAGAATCACATTTATACCATGTCCTTCATACCATTTGAATTTGATTGGATGCTGGACTATGATTGCTTCTCCAATGGACTATTACCCTTGAGAGTTTATTCTGATTATCAGGACCTGTGAATCCAACAGGAGATATTTTGTTGCACTCAAATCATTTTTCCGTTTTGCTCCTGCTGCCATAATCTTTTCCTTTTTGCTGCAAAAGAATATTAGATCTCTATGGCAGGAACATTAAAAATAGCCCTGTTAGTATATAATGAGACTTCATTTTTTTTTCTGCTGTTCGTGTGTCATGTTACTGATTTATGATTGTCTCCTTTAGCTCACTGCACTACTTATTGGAGATTATCCAGTGGATGGTTAACGAATGGCACACCAAGAAACAGGACACAATGCCACAAATATGTGTTCCTTGTTGAACTGAACTGTAGCAATAAGTTTGTATGTTTCTTTTATTTGGTTATAAATCAGGTATTCATTTGCAGGAGTATTACCCAAATATTTTAATTCTGAGTGGTCGGTGGCTCAATTTCGATTGCTGGAAGGTTCTCAATACATCGTAGCTTTCGGTCACCAAAAGAATACTGTGGTTATTCTTGGCATAGATGGAAGGTACGTGGAAAATCCAATACAATTGTTTGTTGTATCTGCATTTTCCCGAGCATGCATAGAGACACCTGCTACCACATGCATCTTCTGTTTTGTTTGTCTTTTAAGATGAATATGGTGCGTTGGAAACTTTGAAAGGAAAGAATGGGTTAATATGGAACTCAGAGGTGCACTTTGCTCATTGATCACAACACCCACCATACTTGCAATTTCTATTATCAGTTTGAAATGTGATTAGGAGTGAAAATAAAACTGTGCCATCTTTTTTGGTCTTTATTTTAAATTGACAATTTGAGAGAACAAGCTTGAGGTGTTTGTAAAAAGATGGGTGAATGTGTTGAAGATGTTCTTGTCTTTCCT
Organism: Malania oleifera; assembly: GCF_029873635.1. Classification (NCBI taxonomy): domain Eukaryota; kingdom Viridiplantae; phylum Streptophyta; class Magnoliopsida; order Santalales; family Ximeniaceae; genus Malania; species Malania oleifera. Next base: position 99,096,329 of record NC_080421.1, read on the forward strand.
GCCTTTTGTTCTCCTGTTTGGATGTGTAATGATATTATAGAACTTGAATGCAGTTTCTACCGATGTCAGTTTGACCCAGTAAATGGTGGAGAGATGACGCAGCTGGAGTATCACAACTTCCTCAAGCCAGAAGAAGCCTTCTGATGGAGATCCAGGATGTATATTATTATTTTTGTTTTTTTTTCCCCTTGTCAATTCTTCTGCTGGAAGGTAAATTGTGTTGTAAATATGAGTATAGATGGATGATAGTTGCAACTGGTTTACTGATTTCACAAATATAAAATAAAAAAGGTGGCTTGCTATGACTTTTTCCCCCCCCCCCCCTTTTAAGGCATAGATGGATAATGGTGGCAGGTAGTTCACCAATTGACCAAAAATAAAATAAAAGTGGTTAGGTGTGTGACCTTTAGGTTGAGATGTGGTTGGTTGATTGTACGTTTGTGAGCATGAATTTTGGGTTTTGGATTTAAATAAAATAATGTAAAATTATACTAAGGGCATGTACGGCATTATGGATTATAGGCTTTGAATTTGAACTCAGGTCGTTTGGAGAAAAAATTAATATAATTATGTTACATTTAAAAAAAAAAAAAAAAAAAAATTCATCTAGATTTAAAATTTGAGGTCTTTCAAACTAGTGATATATCATCTCATCTATTTGCACACGTACTGATCAAGCAAACTTTGGATATTGATGGTTTACCTACAAAATTGTAAAACCCTTAATTTTCCTTTTTACAAAAAAAAAAAAAAAAAAAAACTAAATTCAAGGGCATTTTTGTACTTGAAATATTTTAAAGTAATGGGAGAGAATAATTATTTATAGAATAAAATTTGAGTTCTCTTTTTTTTCCTTAGTCATTAATCCCCCATTCTTTTTTATTTTTATTTGAGGTATGTTTTGGGTGTCCGTTTCATGGTTCGTGACTAATCTCACATCCTATGTAGTTGGCCCCACAACCCATAGTGGGTAAATTTTCAGGAGCCCAGGAGCTGAATTGAACCTGGGAGGCGGAAACCCGCTGACCTCTTGAGAGGCACTCCCAGAATTCGCTCAACCAACTGAACCACGACTTAGGGGCTTTTTTTTTTTTCCCTTTCTTCCCATTAGAGAACCTTGTAGCAAGAGGCACGGTTTTGTACAAGGTGCTCTTTGCTCATCCATTAGTCACTTTTAGTTGTATTATTATCTACAGAGATGACTTTTTTTTTCAAGTGGAAAAAGTTAACTCGAGATGATAATAAAATTCATCTTTAGATTGTAATTTCTATTTTCTCATTGTAAAAGATTGGATGCTCTATGTTTCAACTTTTAAGAGTCATTCTCCTTGCATTGAGCTTCTATAATTTCTTCTCATTTTATACAGTGTTTTGAGAATTATATTACACTCTAGAGGCATGGGTATTTGTGTAACTCTTACTATTTGCATAAGCTACAGTTTTAGATTTCAAAATGTGCAACATCATAAAATTTCAAAAATATCATCAACTCACTCTTGGTACCATGTTCAAGTTCTAACTAGTTTTGAAAACTCTTCCTTTTGCACTTGTTGGGGGAGAGGGGGGGAGGAGGGGAGTCTCTTTTGAGTTCCTCCTCCTGCCTCTTCAAAATTTGAAGGTGATTAGAGCTAAAGATGAATACAGACTTATCTTGAAGATACTATTATGTTTTTTGACAAGGTCCAAAATCAAATAAGGAATGGATTACGAGAATTCTGAAAATTACAATTTTTTTGCCTTTAGGCTCAAAAAATGATCAAAAGCCAACAATATTGACCTGGTTGACAATTGGGACGCCCTTAATTTAATATATGTTTTATTTATCTAGAATCATAAGGAATTGGTTTAATATTAGTTGGTACCTTCAATTGTTGCTTTAGAATTCTTCTCTTTCTTTGAATTTAAGCAACCACTTGTCGCTTATTACAAATCTCTCTTAGAAGGCAGTGCCGTTGCAATACTAAACTACTTTTGACACTTTTTAAGCCTTCTGTTATATTCTAAACACAAAATCAAATCGCAAAGAGACATATGAAATGTTTTCCGTTTTTTTTTTGGTTACGTTCTAGAGATGGTGAGAAAAGGGGCAAAAACAAAGGGATTATAGCAAAATAGAAAAAGTCCAATATTAGCTAAATCTTGTTTGTTGATCATATATATACTTTCATTTCCTTCAAATATGACTTGATAGCCTTCATAATTTACATGAAATCTTTGAAATCCATTATCACTTAATAAGTCGTTTTACTAGTTTAACAACTTAAACACACCTAAAATATCCCTCCAAAGAATTTTCGAAGAGTTGACTAGAAGAGTTAAGGTCCACAAGATTTTTGAGGTTGAAAGATATTTGAACCTTCCTACTAAATTTTTCAAGTTTTTGTGAATATCATGGACATTATCAAGAAATTAGTGAAATCTTGGCTAGAGAAATTACTTTCCTAAGCTATATATATTGGACAGGTCAAAGCTATCACTTTAAATCTACTTTTCTTTTTCATATGTTGTTTCAAACTTCCTCAATCTCTTTGTAAGAGATGGACTTTGTGAATTTTTCAATAAGATCGTTTCTTTTTGGTAGCTTTTCATGCAACCCTAGCATTGCCAAAGGATGAATTGTAAAAATGGTACTCCCATTAAAAATATTTATTTGATTTTTTACACATAGAGGATCAAAATGTTGAGAATTCCACTTGTGAGCTTGTCCCACATTGAAAAATTAGAGTGGATGATGAGTGCTTATATACATGATTGGACCCAAGACCCAATAGGCTTAAACTTTTGGGTCAAATTGGTGTTTACTTATGTGTATCAAGCCCACTCATGAGCTCTTCCGGTCCTAACAAGTGGTATCAGAGCCGACGGTTCGTAACTTTGGGTGAGCGACATCATAAAAAGGTCGAGACGTGAAGCTAATTTTCCTGACGTGCTAATAGTTGGAGGACCAAGTGTGTGGCTGAGGCCAATAAGGATCATCTAGGCTGGGATGGATCTGAATAGGGTCAAGACATGAGAGGTAGGATTGGTTTGAAGGCATGTGGAATACAATCCGAAGCACGTAAGGCGCCAGTGGTAAGGCCCACTTGAGCAATTGTTGGAAAATTAGGCTTACTCCTAGAAGGGAGACGATTTTCATTCAAGGGAGAGCAGTTGGAACTTATAAGTGAGGGGGAGATTGTTGAGAATTCCATTTGTGATCTTGTCCCACATTAGAAAATTAGAGTGGATGATGAGTGCTTATATACATGGTTGGGCCCAAGATCCAATATGTTTAAACTTTTGGGTTAAGTTGGTGTTTACCAATGTGTATCAAGCCCACCCATGGGCTCCTCCGGTGCTAACACCAAAGACTTGGTGGCTTTCAAGCATCTTCCACCATAAAGATGATGATATCATTGACGTGTCAGGCATTTCTTTGAATTTGGGATCTTAGCTCTTTAGTATGTAGTATCAGAGCTCAACAACTTTATATTTTTTGTTGTATAAGAGGCAAAAAGATTTCATTTAAAATGGTCCTAAATAACTTTATTCACATCAATGTCTAATTATTACATTATATCTCAACATATAATGCACTCGTGCTGATAAAATAGCTCGAGTGAAGGTAGTGTGCGGATCACTTGGCCAAGTTCAGTTCAACAAATACTTATCTAGAGTTGAATATGGTGTATCCTAGTAGTGCCTTGAGATTTTTCGTCTAGTAGTTGATAAGTTTGAAATTATTTTTCTTCGATAACTTTGTTTTTTAGTTCCTTAATACCCCCTCTCTCTAACCCCCCAACTTCCCTAAAAAAAAAAAGCATCTGCGTAATGCACTAGTACATAACAGAGGAGTTAGAGCCTAAATTTAATATCTTACTTAGGAAAATGAACTTTTTTTTTGGGTACATACTTGGGACAATGAACTACACATGCATAAAACAAATTCCAAAAATAATAAAATTTTCAAGTAATCCAAGATCTTAAGCCAATAAACCAATGCAATGTTATTTACAAGATCACATCAAATGGCATACATGACAAATAAGGACATTTTCCTAGACAAGGAAAAAAAAAAAGTAGTTGCAGCATGCACTAGTGCATAATAGAGAAGTCGAGGCCTAAATTTAATTATATTTCTAAGTAAAATGAGCTACACATGAATCAAACTAATTTATAAGCACCCACCGCTTGTCTTTATATTTATTTTTTTTCCTGAACCATTGAAAGAGTATGACAGCCTTTGTCATCCCTAATGTGGAGTCTAGAGAGGGAGGGGGGGGGGGGGAGAATAGACTCTTTTACGTATTTGTGTTTTTATCTACAAAATAAAATATTGACAAGATACAAATGATTATATCGCAATATGTATAAGATAGATCATACATTAAGCGTAGATAAAGGAGTGAAGAGAAGAGAAGCTTAACAAACAATTTTAATGCGGTTCGGCTTTTTTCGTACGTCCACGCCTTGAGACACTCAATGATTCTGAATCCACTATATGTGCTCCTTAAGGACAGAGAAGCCTTTACACCATCAAGGGAACAAATCCCTTCTTGCTCACAAAGAGTTTTACCAAGGGAACAAATCCCTTTTTGCTCATAAAGAGCCTTAACAAGCTAGGTTCATAAAGAACCCTTACAAGTTGAAGAAGGTATATAAGATGTTGATGCAGTAGACAATGCTCCTTGAATGAACTAATATCAATCAATAACAAATCCTCACACTAATCTCTCAAGTACTAAATCACATACAAGATTAGAGAGCAAGAGAGATAGTGAGCATTAAAATGATGAACTAAAATGTAAAGTGCTTGTATACGATGTTCACCAGTTGTGAAGTAGTAAGTTGTAATCAAAACAAGTTAGAAGCCTTGTATGTCATTGGACATAGTAAAACAATTTATATTTTGAAAACTAACCGTTTATAGCTGTTGGGTTTTGAATCCCAACACAAACTGCCGCCGGATTCACAAAATTGTGGACGGTTTTCACCAAACCATCGACGGTTTTCACCAAACCATCGACGGTTTCTTCAAATTGTGGATGGTTTCCTCAAACCGTGGATAGTTTCTTTCGAGCAATTCTCCTAATTAGCTTCATCTTGAAACCGTTGATGTACCTATGGAAAACCGTCAATGATTTTCCTTGTTTCTTGAAATCCTTGATTTTATTATTTTTTAGGTACATAAAAATGATCTTAACACAACTGGGACCAAGTATATTAAAGTATACAACACTTAGACCATTTAATCTTGTCCCATTATAAACAAAATTGAGTTTAGGATATGCAACTCTTTCATCATATAAATCATGGGTTTGACTTTGAAAACTTCGAAGTGTAAAAACTATGAAAAACATATTTTTCATGATGAATGATATCCTATATGCTATATGGACTAGTACGTATGTGCAATTTGCTCATCTCTTTCTCAATAAGCTTGCGTGAAACGACACTAAAAGAGTTATAACAATTCTACCTCAAAGACTCCCCATTTTCACAATTGATCCATTGGATGTGCTTGATATATTCTATGTGAGTGTCCACTTCTGTACAAATTAACATGTATCTTCATGATTTCGCCACTTGTACCTATCATAACTTGATATGCAAAGGTTAGTGACATTAGAACCACTAATTAGTTGTAATAATCAAAATGCGACAATTATGATCATGTAGTCACTGAGGCTAACAATCTCCTCATTTTTGATAATGACAAACTATTGATATTTCCACATGATATATTTTTAAGCTCCTCCTTAATTTATACATATGGTTGAACAAAATAAAAATTTACTCCCCCTTACTATATGCATATAAAGCACAATTAATTAATTCAATTAATTATTTCATACCATAGGAGATTTATAACATGCAATCCATTCAACTAGAAAGTTCATTTCATTCAACATAGGATTAAGATTCAAAGCATCAAATTGAACTTTCATTTATAACAGCTTAAGCATTAAACTAAATATTTAGGTTTCACAACAACTCAACTAAAAATTAAGATTCAAACTAATCCGAACTTATAACATAAAAATCTTTCTCAAACCAATTGAACATTAACCTAAAGGACTAAAATACAAATACACCAATTCTCTCCCCCTTTGATCATCATCAAAAAGAGGAACTAATCATCACACCCTAAACCCAATATGAGCAATGTCAACTCCCTCCTCTCACCAAGGCTCCTCAAATAATCATGAACCAGGGTTGCCACAAGGATGATTTCTTCTCAATCATACAGCGTCTGCATGCCTTTTTTTTTTAACCTCGCATTCGATTCTCGACTATCATTTTTGAGAGACAATTATGACCTAACAACAATAAACAATAATAACGAAGATACAATTGTAAATAAAGAAATAGAAAAAATGTTGTAAGACAGAAAATACGTCAAGGCACGCTATAATGTCGTTTTCCTGAAAACGTTATTTGCTTCCACCAAATCGGTGTATTGAGTCAACAAAAACATTTCCAGAATACAATGAAACTTAGAATATAATCTGATATCAGTTTGCATTATACACAAACGAAAAATTAATCACAAACACCCTTATAAGAATCTGAACAAATTTCTAGAATTCTGTTTCTGCAAAAAACAAAACCCAAAATTGAAGAAGATATAATTTGTGAAAGCCTTATGAGAGAAAGAGAAGGAAAGAATGATTGAATATTTCTATAGGATTCTTAGAGTTAATTCTGTTTTTAAATAGACATAATTATGTCTATTCCCAATATTTACAAAGGTGGTTATTTGAATAAACAGTTACATCTATTCAAATTAAACAATCAGTTAAATAACTGTTTTATTAATTGCCACTTGTCAGATTAAAATTTGACTGTTAGATTATTTATATGATTCAGATCGCACCACTTGATCTTATAAAAAAAAATATAAGATTAATTTTAAGTCATCCGATCATGATCAATGATCACAATCTCGCAACTAAATGCTTGTGCGCCAACTAAATGCGCCACTAGTGCCTCATAGCCTACGCCACGAATGCGAGCGCGTGCATGTGTGGCGTGTACTAGAGTACATATTAGCACTATCTCTACACCAACTTTAAGATAATATTTTACCTTATCATTTATTGATAACTTTTCTTTTTTCACTCTTTCCAATGTGAGACAAACCCACATAACATTAAATGCTACTCATAAGTGCTTTAAAAAATATAGAAATGGAAGACTTTGAAAACCCATAAAATCGATCATTTTAGAAAATATTTCAACAACAATAAATATATTGTTTTGATATGAGTTATTGTTATTCTTACTACATTATTGAAAAAAGGTTTGAAAAATAGTCTATTTTCATATATTGCAGTCTCCGTTGAAAAATAGAAAACATGAAAAAAAAATTGAAATTGCAAATTTAACAATATATGTGTAAGTAGTAAGTATATTTCATATTTAACAATTGCATTTTAAATCCTTTTTTATGTTTTTATTTTTATTAATAAAGTGAAAATAAAAAATGAAATTATATAGGATCCTTTCGGGTAAAATATTTTAATTGAAAAAATAAAAAAAAAAGAAAAATAAGGAGAAAACTCATTTTTCGTCATATTTTTCTCTTATAATTAAATACTACAAAAAATTGAAGGCTTATTTTAATATAAAAATTAAAATTTTTTTAAAAATCTAATACTGTGTAAAATTAAAATTTTGTACATGAATTTGGTATATAAATATATATATATTTATATTCTTCATAATCAAACAAAATTTTTTTTTAATATTTTATTTTTTAATAATAATTTTCAAATTTCAAATTTGCCCTTAATGAATTAAAAAGTAAAAATGTGACACGTCAATACTATATTTTGAATAACAGTTGGAGAAAGGGAGGTGGCAAATTAAGATCACAGTGCCTTGTTTGCACGTTCTCCATTTTTGCATTATTTTAATGTCATGTATGCGCTTATAAAATGAGGGGTCTCCTTCTCCTTCTCCATCTCCATCTCCATCTCCATCTCCATCTCCATCTCCATAGCAGAGAAAAAAGCAAAAGAATAATAACAATAATCTGAGAATATCAATTTTCTTTTCAATGGCGGGTTTGAAGGTTCACGGTCCTCCATTTTCCACATGCCTCATGAGAGTTGTGGCTTGCCTCTACGAGAAGGACCTCCAGTTTGAGCTTGTGCATGTTGATTTCAACACCCGCCAGCAGAAGACCCAACCTTTTCTCTCCCTCAATGTAAGTAATCCCCACTCCCCACCTACCCTTTTCCTAGTTTCCCTCTGTTTGCTTCCCGAGAAATCAACTTCTTCACAATGAAATTTTAACTGATGCGTATGGGAACTGGCCCATGCTCCCTTTTCTTTCCTTTTCCTTTATTCATCGTTCTTAATAAGGTACTGTTTGGGAGCCTGCATAATTTCAGGACTTTGATTTGAATTCTCTCTCTGATATGGCGTTTTACTTCTTACGACTGTGTTTTTGTTTTGGCGCAGCCGTTTGGTCAAGTCCCAGCCTTTGAAGACGGAGACCTCAAGCTCTTTGGTACATAGTCTTTTTTTGTTTATTTTTTGGATATATCGCGCTCATGCCATTGATGGGTATACAATGGTTTGACTTGCTACGGTATGCAGAATCAAGGGCAATAACGCAGTACATAGCACACGAGTACGAGAGTGCTGGGACTCAGTTGGTTTGTGCCGACTCGAAAAAGATGGCCATCGTAGGGGTGTGGACAGAGGTGGAGGCCCACCAGTTCAACCCCGCGGCAGCTCGACTCACAACTGAGCTACTTGTCAAGCCAGCGCGAGGTGTGGCTACCGACTCAGTTGCGGCGGAGGAGAATGGGTCAAAGCTAGCTAAGGTTCTAGATGTGTACGAGGCTCGGCTGGCTCAATCCAAGTACCTAGCTGGGGATTGTTTCAGCTTGGCTGATCTGCACCACCTCCCCTGCCTTCACTACTTGATGGGGACACGTGTGAAGGAGCTATTCGAGTCGCGCCCCCATGTAAGTGCGTGGTGTGCCGATATTCTAGCTCGACCGGCTTGGTCAAAGGTCCTCGCATTGCAAAAGAAGGCATAATCGAAAAATATTTTACACTGACGATTCTTCCATAGAACATTTGAAATCCTCTAATTACAAGATATTATGATTTTTGAACCTTCACGTTATAATTCGGTATTCTATACCGAACCATATCTCATACTCGTGTGAGTTAAAGTCCTAACATAGCATCTTGCAGTTGTCAAGTTTCAAATTTTATGGGGAGAAATTATCTTTTAAAGTATTTTTTTTTTCTTTTTTCAATCTTAGTAAGTGAATAATGGTGGTGGGGCTTGTATGAACGCACCTAACAATAATAATTTCCTTTCTTGAGGATGTTGTGGCTGAAGAATTCTAGGTGCCTCGTGTTTGGTATTTGGTGTTTGGGGGATGACCATGTGTTCTTTGAATGGTTGTTCCATGCGTACAAACTTTCCAATTTGGAATTAAAATCTGCATAAGTTGGGAGCTACCATTCAACAAGTGGAGTTAAGTAGAATGTGGGAATGTAGGGTGCATTTATGTTTTCATGGTTAGGGTTTATAAAGTTGGACTAGTATTAGATTTGTAGGTTCAATAAGGATATTAGTTATCACTTTTTCTACAAGTTTAATTTGTTAAATTGTGAGCCAACACTGTATATTAAGCTTTAACACTCTCATACTAGCAGTTCGCCAACACATGGCGGAGAGAAGCACACGATAATAATGCCCATTACAAGAAATATAATAATTTTTTATTCAATAAACGCAGCCAACAACTAGAACTTAGAACGTCATGGTAACCAACTTTCATATCATATTAGAGTACCACTTTCCCTGAAAGTTCAAACTAATAGGTTTGTCGGCTAACAATATATATTAGACATTAACAAAGTTATGGTGCTATACTTGTTTGATATTTGGATTGTCACTTATAAATTACAAAACTTTTCATGAGATTATCCTTATTATGTTGTTTAAAGCATGAAATTTATATCTTAAATTTGGATGGAATATGATACAAAATTATATTGAGTTTTTCTTTTTTATAAGCTTACACAAATTTGAATCCCGAAATCCATATACCCAAAAACTACCTTAATGAAAATAGCACTTAGGTATAAAAGAACACCTCCCCCAATAAATTAATAAATAAATAAATAAATAAATAAAAATCTAAACATTTTATTTATCTGGGTTTATTATGAAGCGAAGAGCAGCCAATTTCAGCACTTTACCATATAGATAAATTAAGGCGCTCATCTATGTTCTTGCAAACATAGCCAGACTACATTGTTTAACTCGAGCAGATAACTTATGCAAGTGACCTAAACAAACGCATATATAAGCTTCAGGCCTTCACAATTTCAAATAATGTCATCATTTTTCTTTTCAAATGAAAAATAATAAGAAGGCTATCAAGCCTAACCACCATTAAATTCTTATCTTGCAACATCAGCTCATGATTATCGCTCTAGAGTAGATATAATAATTTTAAAAAATTCATTACAATCATATAACATCCAAAAGCCTCCTCCTACGATCAAGGTATTTTTCACATACTTATAACAATACAGTCAATACTTCTTTGAGCCTTGGATTCATGTTCCCTGTAATTTTAGCTCCATTCTTAAACGTAGTGTTTTAGAAGGCTTAATTGAGGCTTGCCTCAAGACGAAGCATGCTTAAAATATCTTGACACTTAATTTAAAATACCAAATTTCAGCATTACATGTTATTAATGTCCGTTTAGTCCCATATCGTTTCTGTGAGTAGTTCCAAAGCAAGTATAAGGTTCTTTTAACTTTCTCTCCTTAACACCTAGATTTTGAGGATGGGTTCTCTAACATGGTATCAGAGTTGGGTCTTGGGCTGCTTAGCTCCTCCGTGGGCTAGACTTCTCCTCGCTTCATTTCCTCTATGGGCTCGAGGGGGAGTATTAATATCCGTCCAATCCCACATCGTTTCTATGAGCAATTCTAAAGCCAGTATAAGATCCTCTTAATTCTTTTTCCTTAACACCTAGGTTTTGAGGATGAGTTCTCTAACACATGTTGAGACTTACACATTTGTACATCAGGCACACCTATTATGCCTTTTCCCGCCCCTTACGGCCCAAGCCTTCGCTCCATGGACTAAGCTTTAGGATAGAAATTTTTAATTAATTAGAGGTCGGGTCGTCATCTAAATTAAAACACAACTAGGCTCCACAAAAGCCCAACAACGAGAACTTTGTGCACTGGGCTGCATTTTTTCTTTTTAAAATATATATATATATATATATATATATATATACTGTTTAGGTGCTGAGAAGATAGTGACGATATTAAAAATACCAATCATCTAATTCCCTTTCTGCAGAATTCACATTCCCGTTTTCTACTGCCATATCATATTCATCAGCTGAAACATTAGCAGCAGATCAGTAACCCAAAACAAAAACAATAATAACCTTCGAATTTCAAGAATTTCTCCGCATGAAAAACACAAATTAACAAGAATGAACTGATATAAGTTGCCCAATTTGTTTTGAGAAATCTTTTCTACTATCAGGAGCCCTTGCATACATATCCCAACATGTATGGCACAGGGAACAAATGGAACACCATTGCCAGGACCATGTTGCAGCCAATGTAAGTTATGCAAACTATCATCACTACCACAGTATCACCTTTATATTTGGTTAATTTCAAGCCATTTTTTAGAATTGTCTAAATTAATGCCTTTTGATTTTCTCCAGATGTAAGTCGTAAAGTTCTTCATGAGCTCTAACTTGACTGTACAAGGTTTAAAAATCAAGAGCCCCTAATTTTTTAATTTAGATTCAATAACTGCAAGAATGCCCTTATAGAATCCATACACATAACAGCTCCCACCCTAAATCCTAATGCCCATCGAATTCACAGACAACACAAATGGGGTTGAAATAGATAATTAAATAATCTCCTTGAAATAACCTTCTAGCTCTTCCCATCATTTACTTCCTCACAAACACCCATAACCTATTTTTTACAGTTGATAATTGTCTATCCATTGGATCAGGCTGTGATGATGTAGACACAAGGAACATCACATGTGGACTCAATAACTGAATCACGTACAATCCACTAGCTTTTCCATACTACACTGATCATATGCATGTTGCTAAACCAAACTTTAATTTCTTTTCCAGTGGAACAATTGAAACTACCAACACAGAATTTTTGGAGGATGACTTTTGAAAAAATTTCAATAGGAATTCCTATTACACAATAATGTTCGGAGCCAGTAACTAGCTAGTGAACTCATCTAAACTAGTTTAGAAATAGATAAATGTTCAACTAGTGTTTCACGCGTTTAAAATAATGGGATAGCATGGCATGGCCTAAGTCGAAGGTTGTAACATATGAGACCGAATAAGCAGATCAACTGGTTGAGCTTAACCTGGGGAAGTGCATTTGTGGTGCTAGAGATGAATCAGACGATGCTGGCCATGGTGCTGGCCTTCTTCAAAAGAATTCTTGCACTTCTTGGAGTGATTGGATAATTGTTGTTGATAAAATATCTTTTCCCCATGGAGATGTGCATCGCCTAAAAGAAGATCCAGTTGCAAATGTTTTAGGGGTTAGGGCTCCAGGTCCTAAACTTGGCATTTTGCCTTGATTTAGCTTACAGTTCAATCCAGGGCCCCATCCTCCATGCCTATGAGCTCTTCAAGTATAAAGAATAATATGGTGTTAATGCAGCTAACACTTATTGCACATATATTTCCATTGTGATTTTGCAAGCTTAAATGGCTTAAACTAGTTTGAGAGGTTATGGATTTTCAAATTATATTGTTATTATTGTTAGGATCTTGTGAGTAACCAGAAAGATATGACACCAGAAATTTAACGTGGTTCGGTAAAGATCGACTTACGTCCACGGAGCACACCACAAATTCACTATTCGCCGCAAAAATACAACTCTCTCATTCTCTTTCTCCTCTCTCTCTTCTCTCTGCTCTCTGAGCTTCTCTTCCTCCTCTTGTACATATTACAACTTCCTCAGCTCTCTATTTATAGGATTGATATTTAATCACAATTTAATACAATAGATTATAAATTTGGGAGGTTATAATCATGGAGATAAATGGTGGATAAATGTCCAACTTGCAACGCATAAATTATGGATAAATGTCCAGCTTGCAACGCCAACTCTTCACACCTGGCTCCAGCTGTATCTCCTGTCTCCAGCTACAATAATCTCCAACTTGGAGACGGAGACAACCAGTATCATGAAATAATGATGTGCTCAAAATATGTCTTCTGGCATGAAGACCAATTGAAGTTGAAAACAACTTCAGCTTCTCTATAGTCACCACCTTAGTTAACATATCTGTCGGATTTCTGCTACCTTGGATTTTTTCAAGTATCAACACACTATCCTCTATAAGAGATCTAACAAAGTGGTAACGCAATCCAATATGCTTAGTTCTGGAATGAAATGCGGAGTTCTTTGCCAGATGTATCACACTCTAACTCTCACTGTACAAAACACTCATCTCATGCTTTAATCCAAGCTCCGTTAACAAACCTTGAAACCAAACCATCTCTTTACTAGCTTTTGTCATTGCTACATATTTAGCTTCTGTAGTGCATAAAACAACAATATTCTGTATTTGTGACATCCAATTAACAGCTGTTGTGCTAACAATGAATATGTACCCAGTGGTGCTTCTGTGATGATCAATTTCACTTGCAAAATTAGCATATATGAATTCTCGGATTTTCAGATCACTTTTGCCGAAACATAGACACTTATCAATAGTGCCACGTAAATATCTCAAAATCAACTTCACTGCTTCCCAGTGTGTCTTCCTTGGATTTGACATATACCTGCTGACAACTCTCACTGCTTGGCCAATATCCGGTCTAGTACCAACCACAACCTATGTTAGACTTCCAACGACTGAGGCATATGGTACCTTAGCCATGAAGTCTTTCTCTTCATCTGTCTGGGGAGACTGCTCCTTTGAGAGACGGAAATGACCTACCAATGGTGTAATTACAACTTTAGCGCTGCTTATGTTGAACCTTTGTAAAACACGGCTAATGTACTATGACTGAGATAACTGCAATGTGCCTTGTTGCTTATCTCTAGAGATCCTCATCCCAAGAATCTACTTTGCAGGACCCAAGTCTTTCATATCAAATTCCTTTAACAATTGTTGCTTCAATTTTATGATCTCTTCTATATCTGATCCTGCGACTAGCATATCATCAACATATAACAGTAGAATAATATAGCTAGCTCGATACCTTTTAAAGTAGCAATAGTGGTCGGCATTGCACTTCTGAAAATTGTTCCTCTGCATACAATTGTCGAATTTCTTGTACCACTGTCTAGGAGCTTGTTTGAGACCATACAAACTCTTTTTTCAATTTGTATACAAGATTCTCTTTATCTTTTTCTGAGAAACCTTCTGGCTGTTGCATATAGATTTCCTCATCAAGATCAACGTAAAGAAATGTCGTCTTCATGTCCAACTGCTCAAGATGTAAACCCTCTGAGGCAACAGTACTCAGAACAGATTTGATGGTTGTCAGCTTCACAACTAGTGCAAAGATGTCGGTGTAGTCAATTTCTTCCTTCTGCTTGAAGCCTTTAACTACCAATCGAGCCTTGTACCTCCTGGAGCCGTCATGCTCATCTTTGATTCTATACACCCACTTGTTGTGAATAACCTTCTTACCATTGGGCGACTTAACTAGTTCCTATGTTTTGTTGGAGTTAAGAGATTTCATCTTGTCTTTCATTACAAGCTCCCACTTGCTCGCATCTCGTGCCTGACATGCTTCAACATAGCATTCAAGTTTTCCTCCATTTGTAAGAAGTAAATGGTTCACATACCTCATGTTTGGTACGTGCTACCGAGAAGGTTTCCTAAGTTCTGGTACTGGAGTAGGAGGCGGTGGTGCAACAATCTACTCCACATGTTCCTCTGCCTGAGGAATCTCGGTATTTTGCTGAGGATTCTTGGTGTTTTGTTGACGTGTCCTTACACCTTCTAAAACATCATCCACATCTACAAAGGTCGTTTCAGGCTCTGTAGATTCTATTGTGTGTCTATCTTTGTACATCACTTTTTCGTCAAAAATCACATCTCTACTTCTGATCACATTTTTGTTTTCATCATCCCAAATACGGTATCCATATTCATCTCCACCATAACCAATGAAAGTGTATTTCTGGGATTTTGGGTCTAGCTTATTCCTAACATGATCATTGTTATGTACATATGCAACACAACCAAAAACTTTCAAATGTAAAAGTTTTACCTCTTTGTTACTCCAAACTTCTTCTAGTAGACTATAGTCCAATGGTACTAAAGGATTTCTATTAATCAAATAAGCTGCTGTGTTGACTGCTTCTGCCTAAAACATCTTTGGCAAGCCTGACTACATATGCATGCTTCTGGGTTTTTCTGTCAATGTTTTGTTCATCCGCTCGACTACGTCGTTGTGTTAAGGCGTACCTAGCACAGTTCTTTCCATTTTGATACCATGCTCATAGCAGAATTTCTTGAACTCGGAGTCAACATACTCACTACTGTTATCTATTCTCAGCTTTTTGATTTTCAAACCAGTTTCGTTTTCTACCATCGCTTTCTAAATTTTAAAAGCATAAAAAACATCAGATTTGTACTTTAGGAAGTAAACCCATACCTTCCGTGAATGATCATCAATAAACGTGACGAAGTAATGCTTTCCTCTTGTAGACGAAATGGTTGTTGGTCCCCATACATCTAAATGGACTAGCTCAAGTCTCTCTTCTTCGGGGTACTGATGTTTGTCTAGAAACTGACTCTCTTCTGTTTTCCAAATATGCAATCCTCACATGTATCAATCTTCACCAACTATAAATCACTCAACTTATCCTTTGAGTGCATTACCTTGAGTCCCTTCTCACTTAGGTGTCCGAGTCGTTGATGCCATAAGTTGCTATCACATTTCCTGTAGCAAGTGTAATATACATACATGCATCAGAAGTTACATAAAGAGTACCACTTTTCTTACCTCGAGCAATTGTTAATGCACCCTTCGAAATCTTCCATTCATCACCAATGAAAGATGTGTTATAACCTTCATCTGCCAATTGACCGACTGAGATCAAATTCTTTCTCAGATCTGGAATATACTTGACATCTCTCAGTTTCCATACTGACCCATTCATTTTGATCTTCACTGTCCCCTTATCGGCAATGTCATAAGGTTGGTCATTGCCCAGATATACTTTACCGAAATTACCTGATGTATACTCCTCTAGGCAATCTCTGTTGCAAGTGGCATGGAATGAAGTTCCAGAGTCTAACATCCAAGACTCCTTTTTGCTCTCCAAAGAGCAGACCAACAAATCATCATTTTTTGAAGCAACATTAGCTTCTGTCTTTGCCCTCATCTCGTATTCTTTCTTCTGACTTCTGCACTGGTTCTTGTAATGACCAATTTTTTCACATTTCCAGCACTCAATAACTTTTGTACTCTGGGAACCTATGTCTTGAGAACCTCTGGTATTTCTAGATTTAGATCACCTGGGCCTAGATCTACCGCAGTTGTTTGATTGTCCATACCTGTTTCCTCTGCCTCGACTTTCCATGTTCAAGGCTGAACTCGAAGTGGACCCATGGTTCGACTACATTTTGATTTTCTTCATCAAAATCATGCTGACGACCTCATCGTATATAAGCTGCAATTTTCTTGTGGAGCTACTAATTGCAGTAACAACACCATTCCAACTTTCGAGCAACTAACTGAGGCGAGTTGATCCGACAACTCATTGAAATTATTCAAATGCCTACTGAAACTTTCATCTGTAGACATGCTTATAGTAAATAGTCTTTTCATGAGATGTACCTTCTTTGTAGCTGAAGGTTGCTCATACATATTAGAGAGCGCATCCATCAAAGACTTGGTGGATGATATATGCTTGATATTGAACACCACAGACTTTGACAACGTCATTCTGATGGCTATAAGAGCTTTTCGATCAAGAAACTCCCACTCGTCCTCGTTCATAGATGATGGCTTACCCTTCAATGGTAAGTGCAATTCATTCCCAAACAAATAATCTTCTATCTGCATCTTCCAGAAACCGAAATTGTTGCCATTGAACATTTCGATTTTTGAACTCTTTTCGTTTGATATCTCGATTTCTTGATCTAAAGATAGAATTAGCTCAAACGGATTGCACGGTTGGATCCAAAACGGTTGAAAACCTTAGAAATGGTTCAAGTCGTTCGAAAAATGGACCCAAAACGACTCCGAAAAACTTAGTCAAAGTTTAGGCCAAACATAGTCAACTATGCTGATGTGGCAAGCTAACGTGGCAGTATGCTGACGTGGCCTGTTGACGTGGCACTGCAAACATGCTTGGGTCTGGATTGGTTCAGATCGGATACAGATCCAAGTCAGTGAGGGTTGGTATGGTCCGTGTGAGTCGTTGGGTTGTGTCCGGGTCGGGTTGAGGTGGTCCGGGCGAGGAAGACTTATGGCAATGCGTGGGGCGCATGAGAGCAGGTCACCGGCGGGTGACCAGCGGGTGGTGAAGCATCTTGCTCTGGCGAAGCATGTAAGGGCGTGTGAGGCTTCTTCAAGCTCTGGTTTGCACGGTTCTCTTCGTCTCAGCGAGCTGAATGTGTTGGTGGCCTCAAAACTCAGTTTCGAGCCACTAGACAGAGTTTTGATTTCGGGATCACTTTCGATTTGGCTTTTTTGCTCCAACCGGGCTCTAATACCACATGTTAGGACCCTATGAGTAACCAGAAAGATATGACACCAGAAATTTAACTTGGTTCGGTCAAGATCGACTTACGTCCACGGAGCACACCACAAATTCACTATCCGCCGAAAAAATACAACTCTCTCACTCTCTTCCTCCTCTCTCTCTTTTCTTTGCTCTCTGAGCTTCTCTTCCTCCTCTTGTACATATTACAACTTCCTCAACTCTCTATTTATAGGGTTGATATTTAATCACAATTTAATACAATAACTTATAAATTTGGGAGGTTATAATCATGGAGATAAATGGTGGATAAATGTTCAGCTTGCAACGCATAAATGATGGATAAATGTCCAGCTTGCAATGCCAACTCTTCACACCTGGCTCCAGCTGTATATCCTGTCTCCAGCTAAAACAATTATCCAATGCCTAACTTTCTCTTCCACTGCTGGGGAAAAAAATTATCCTTTGAGAAATTAGCATACCATACTCAACTTTTTGAAGAGGTCTAAATACCACATTCAACTTAATCCATCATTCATGTTAACGATGCCTGATTTTGTCAACTCACAGACACAGGGTGAGGTTTAGTACTCCTCAAGCTACCAAGGGACTTGCAGCAATATGCATATAATTTGACATTATAAAAGCTTATGCTATGATCATAATCATCGATGCAAAACTCATAAATTAACTTAAATTTATGTGATACTCATGAATACTCAAATATCATACTTTTTCAAGTATAAATCCAAAAATTGAATTAGATATTCAAGTTCTCAATAATACGACTAAAATCAGATTGAATTGAAAGCTTTCAGATTGCATCAATTCGGGAACTATTTAACTAAAATAATACTATTCTGGGGAAAAAGGCTCACATAACATGCCTAGCATTGGTCTCGCCCAGAAGAACCTAGCTCAGCCAAAAGTTTCTGACAACCAAAAGCAGCTTTAGCAAACAATAGCCCAGCCAAACACACTACGGTACTCTAAAACCTTTATAATTTTTTTTTAAAAGAGAAAGATAACAAGGCCCTACCACCAGCCCTCTTTAAACACCTCACTTTATTTTTTGAGAATTTCATTAGTTGTAGCCATTCCCTACAATTTTATAAACCCTTAATATAAAGATCAAGAGCTCCTAAAAAAACATGGTAAACACCTAACAAATTTTTGGAATATTAAGAAATTTTCTATATACAACAAATTAACAAGAATGAACAGCCAGCCATCTATAAATTCTACACCAGCAACAATTATGTGTATGCACAACAAAATTTTAATCACTGCATTTAAAAAGTTTGCAGTCCACACCAGAGACTAAAAATAGCTAGCCTTGCAATTACTTTCGTGCCTCGGAGAGAAATTTTTGCAAGTATGGCCTTCTCGCAGGCTAGCAACAGCAAAGAAGGGTTTTCGCAACTGTGACATCCTAGCCTTCGGACCCATTGGGCTCATCTCAATCTGTATTCTGCTTATATTAATGGAGGATCCGGCTAGCGACCGTCAATCTCGCACCCTCAAGTTTGGTTCTCTTTCTAAAAAAAAATGCAACTTCATCTTTCTCTAAAAATACAGAGGGGGGGGGGGGGAAGAGAGGAGCCATCGGCGTTAACAGCATCGGCGGGCACAATGTGAATGCATCAGTCATCTTCCTCTGTTCATGTTCATTGTGAAGTGATGTTGGTGTTTTTCAAAATATATTCCCTCTTTCTTCCTAAGAAAAGAAAAGAAAAGAAAAGAAAAGAAAAGAAAAGAAACACAGGAAAGCGTGAGTATTTTTATGAAAATATTAAACTTTTTAATAAAAAAAATACAACTATAATATTAACAAAATTATGCGAAATGTTATTGACTTATAGTCAGTGATGAGCGTACGGATTAATAAGAAGTCAGCTTTCAGTGAAATCTTAGAACAATCACTGATCATTCCATCGCATCAGGCAAGATAGTCAGTGTAACGCCCCCAAACCTGGAAGTGGGCTCGGGGTATTATATGTGAATAAAATAAACTCTCATACCATAATACCTCCACCCGCCCTAATAAGGAAAAATCAGGTAGTCTTATCATAACTGAAAGTAAAACCATATAGCAGAAGAAAGCACCTCAATCATATTACCAGAATTCTAACTGTCTCCAAATATACATATAAACTTCTTGTCAATATATTTCAACCCCAAAATATCAAAACATAATAGCTGGTGTATCACCAGCTCTGACTACTATTATCAACCAAAATATCAAAATATCAAACCTCAATGACTCGTAGCTTATCACATGCGAAGGATTGGGGACGTATTTTCTTAGCATAGATACGTGAAATACATCATGGATCTTAGATAATGTTTTGGGGGGGGGGGGGGGGGTAAAGCTACCCTATAGGCAACTGGATCAATCCTCTCCAGAATCTCAAATGGTCCAATATACCTAGGGCTTAGTTTACCTTTCTTCCCAAATCTCATAACTCCCATCATCGAAGCAATCCTAAGGAAAATCATAGCCCCTACATCAAACTCTAACTCCCGTCGGCGAGTATTAGCATAGCTCTTCTTCCGACTCTTAGCTGCCTTGATTCTGTCCCGAATCAGCTTGATTTTCTTAGATGTTTGTTCAATCAATTATGGCCCCAAAATATGCGGTTCGCCAACCTTGTCCCAATATAGTGGAGATCGACATCTACGCTCATACAACGCTTCACATGGTGCCATTCCAATACTAGCCTGGTAGCTATTGTTGTAAGCGAACTTGACTAACGACAAATACTGAATTCAACCACCACCAAGATCCAGTACACACGCCCGTAACATGTCTTCCAATATTTGGATCTTTCTTTCTGACTATCCATCCATTTGTGGGTGAAATGTTATACTGAATGTTAGCTAAGATCCCAAAGCTCTCTGCAAGATTTTCCAAAATTGGGAGGTGAATCATGGATCTCGATCCGAAACAATGGATACTGGTATGCCATGAAGTCGAACTATCTCCTACACATATAGCTCTGTTACCCTATTGATAGAGTAACTGACTTTAATAGGAATAAAATGTGCAGTTTTTGTCAAACAATCTACTATTACCCGGATGACGTTCTGTCCATGCAACGCAAATGGTAACCCTATCACAAAGTCCATGGAGATGTGCTCCCACTTCCACTTAGGAATGTGAAGTGGTTGCAGTGGTCCCGCTGGTTTTTGATGCTCTTCTTTCACTTGCTGGCATGTCAGACACTGTTCTACAAATCGAGCAATTTCCCTCTTTATGTTGTTCCACCAGAAGGATTCACACAGATCCCTAAAGATGCTCCTTGGATGTACAGTATAGAGAGAGCGATGAGCCTCCTCCATAATTATCTTTTTAATCTATGCATCATTAGGTACATACATCCTAGTGTAAAACCTCAAAACTTCGTCATCTAAGATATTAAAAACTGTTCCCCGACCACTCTGTACTTTCCCCACGATTTTCACCAACTCGACATCTTTCATCTGAGCGGCTTTAATCATTTCCTGTAAGGTTGGTTGGACCGTTAAAGGAATTTATGCACCGCTTTCTTAACGCCACCCTAGCGATTCGGAACTTAGATCATGGGGTGGCAGTAGAAGGCTTGACAATGACTCTCTAGTTAGGGGATTTCCTAAATTCACTAGGGAAAAAGCCCCCGATCAATATGGGAGAATTGATGACACCTGCCCAGAAATACATCAACCTAGAAGAGGTGATAACCACAAGAAAGGGTCGAACTGACTTGAAAAGGAAGTGCCCAACTAATGAACACAGATCATGAGGCCTGAAGAACTGGCCCAACTGATGAGCACCACTTGTGAGGCTTGAAGAACTAACCCAACTAATGAGCACAACTTATGAGGGCTAAAAACTGGTCTAAGAGATGAGCAAACTCATGAGGCCTGAAGACTAGCCCAATAGATAAGCACCACTCATGAGGCCCGAAGGCTAACTCACTTGATGAGCACAACTCATGAGGCAAAACAAAGACTCTACACTGCTCAATAGAGTGGTCCAACTGATGAGCATAACTCATGAGGACTGAAGACTGGCCCAAACAGATGAGCACCGCTCATGAGGCACAAAAACCGGCCCACTTGATAAGCACAACTCATGAGGGAAAACAAAGACTGCGCACTACTCAGTAGAATAACCCAATTAATAAACAAAGCTTGTTGACCTTATGGGTCATACCTTGTTTTAATTATGAAAAATACTCCAGTATTTAATGATTGCCGAGTGTGCGTGCAGGTTTTCATTGACAATATCATATGATGGAACTCAGAGACCCGAAAAAATATGAAGACCCTTATTGATTTTAAGTGTTGTATTTTTTCATTCAATTGGGTTTGCAATAATCATTTATTCCAAGGTCTGTAATAATCTGCATATCATGCATATAGGATCTATAAGCTCAAGACCATAGATGGACCTAAGGGATTTAGTCGACCAATGCCAGATTTTTACGGTATATGCTCAAAGGCCTTAGATCGACCATAGGACCCACAATATTACATGAAAATGACCCCCATAATCTTAATGTTAATTATCCTGTGAATAAGGGTAACTTTATAAGAAGAAAAAGACCGAAATGCACAAAAAGGGCATGTTCGGTTGACCGAACTTCTACATGTAGAACTCTTCGGTCAACCGAATCTCCACTGGGTCAACAATTTGACCCTTCGATCGGCCGACTTTAAAATGAGCTGCAATGCTCTAATCGATCGAACTGACACGTGGGGAGATTCCAACATCCTGGTCGACTGAACCTTCAGTTCAAAATTGCCTAGTCAATCGAACACCAAAGTTTGGTCAACCGAACCAAAAATGATCGACCAAACCTTGGAGATTTGGAAATCGCCCTATGAATGGTCGACCATCTTCTCAGTTCAAAATTGTCCTAGTCGACCGAACTGAGCACCCCAATCGACCGAACCATAAAAATGGTTGACCGAACTTCTTGGGTTGCACAATTTTTACCAAGGTTATTTGGGGTTAAAAGAGGATTAATTTTCCTAAACATGGTTTAAAACAAATTTAATTATCCCCTTTATATCCCAACGATCATATTTTTGGTAGAGGCTATATATATACCCTCATTTGCAATAATTAGTGGGTGATTAGGGATTTTAATAAGAAAAATTTCCTCTGAATTTTTTAGAGCCCTATTTCCTTATATCAACCCCATACACTCAAATACTTCCATTCATTTGAGAAATCTAGCATTGTGACTGTTTTATTCATTGTTCTATATTGCTAGAAATCCTTACTTGCTTTTGTGCATGTGATTTTCTTTTGAGGGTTAAGCAAAGATTTTTCCCTCCATTTTATCAAATAAATCTTTGTGTGGGAAAAATCTTCATAGCTAGTGAGTATTTGCATCATCGTTGCAAGACTCATCAAGCTTGTGTACTTTTGATTTGTAAAAATATTTTTCACAAGCTTACATATTCTTAAATATCTCTTGAGCTATTATTTGAGAAAATCATATTTGAGATATTTTGAATAATCTTGTTAAAACACTTTGAAACTTGAGGTGATTGACTTACATTGACTATTTGTTTCAAAGACTGCTTAGATTATACACTCTTGTGCTTGATTTACTATTGACATAAGATTGAGTGTTTAACACATATACAACACATAATTGTTAGCTTTACCGTGATCCCAAGAGGGGAGGGCGTGAATTGGTATTTTTAAAATTTAATCCCTAGGTCAATCTCCTAATACCAGTATATTCACAACCCTATAGTCAATCTAGTGCAGGTAAAGTAAATGTATACCAGAAAGTAAATAAAGCAATTTAATCAATCACACAAGCACCAAAAAGCAGTAAAGAGAGGGTGACATGCAGATATGTTATCAAGGTTTAGCCAATTGCCTACGTCCCCACCTTGGCTAACAAGCACAAGGATTACCATTATCACTTGCTCACTTAATAGGGTGGAGCCGCACCTATACAAACTAGGCCAATTAGCACAGGACTGACCTCAACCTTTACAACAATCCTTACCGGGCTGGATTACCGCCCCCTCAAGCCACGCCTGGAATCACTCAGATTTATAATCAAATGGTACAATATAAAAGTGCTTTCACGTAAAGCAGATTTGTACCCAAATGCGTATCACATACACCACAAATGATTTAATATGTAAGCTCAGTGTGGTCTAAATAGTTTAACTCTCAAATGTATTTTCTATCAATGTAATGCGTACGTAAGAGTGTCAACAAGCAATCTTTGTATTTCAAGATGTTCTCAATCAAGGTGCTCAAACAAAGATATCACTCAAGTTTCAAATATTCCAAAGTGCATAATATATCAATCACGTGAATAGTGTAAATGCTTGGTTTGCAAGATATATCTAATCTTTGTATTCAGCAAAATGATAAATATTGCAACAAAGACCAATATCACAAACACAAATATCTTTTCACAAATATATCAATGTCAATCCCACAAGATATTTGAGTAAGTTTAGAAAACGTTTTGTAAGCCAAAAAAAATACAAAACTTCCTAAGTTATTGCAACGAAAATGCAATACTCAGAAGTTTAGCAAAGTCTTCTTAGGATAGGCTTATGAGAAAAGCCCGTTAAGAACACTTAGGCAATGCTTTCGAAAAAATCGATTCAAACAATCAAACAATGAGAGCAAACCTTTTTGTATAAACACTCAAAACACTTACAAAGGATTTTGGAACTTGAGAATGTAAGCTAGAGTGCTTTTAGAGAAAATATAAGCAGTAGGATATTTTTGGCTTAAGAGAAAATTTTTACTTTGATTTGCTAATCCTATATCTAATTTTCCCAAATGAAGGGGTATATATAAACACCCCATGAATTATGACCGTTGGGGACCTATTAGGAATTATTAGGAAAGTTTAATGACTTTTTAATTAGTTTAACCCTATTTAATTTAAAAAATTAACCGCGGTAAAAAAATCAGGGCAACCCGAGAGGTCCGGTCGACCAGATGCATTTCGGTCGACCGAAGTTCATATGGTTCGGTTGACTAGGACACTTTTGAATTGGAGACTTGGTCGACCGAAAGTGCCTCTTCAAAGGGCGATTTTCTATTCCTCCGAGGTTCGGTCGACTAGGCCATTTTGAACTAAATGATTCGGTTAACCAGACTGGTGGGATTTCTCCCGAGGACCCTCGGTTGACTAGGCAGTTGGTATACATTTTTGGCTCGATCGACTAGATGGTCAATTTGTTGACCTTAGGAGGTTTCGGTTGACTGGGACCTTGGTCAACTGTTGACCCAAGCCTGTTTCGATCGATCGAGGCAAAATGAACTGCCAAGGTCGGTCGACTGAAAGTGTACAATATGTGCATTTCAGTCCTATAAACCCTAAGGTCATTCTACTGTCACTTTAGGTTGTATTTGGTTTGAGCTTACGTATTAAAACTTGCATGTGAGGTGTGAGATTATTACAAGCCAAAGACCCTAATTACTATTACAGACCTTTGAATAAATATGAAATGCAATACAAATAGAAATTAGGTCTTCAAGTTCACTTTCTCTTTATGCTTATCTCGATCTTGGCAATTTTAAGGTTTCTGCATAAAGTCTCAAACACTCATTAGATACAATGAGTTGTTGACCTTATAGGTCACGCCCGATTTTGATAATGACAAATACTCATTATATCTAATGGGTGTTTGAGGTTATGTGTAGGAACTCAAATTGGCAGATCAAGATGCATATAAAGAAAGTGAAGAGTCAAGACCCAATCATTTTATGTTGTAATATATTTCTTTGATGTAAATGGTCTATAATAGTAATTAGGGCTTATGGCTTGTAATAATTGCATGCATCACCTACATGATTTAATAGGTAAGCTTATAATGCAAATAACCTTAGAAAGACCTTAGGGATTACCCTTTGGTCGATCGACATCGGATTTTTTCGGTGTCTTCCAAAAGAACCTAAAAAGGACCTTAGGACACTCACTTATGCATAAACATGTTTGATTATTTAAAATAGGGTGATTGTTGGATGAAAAAAGGACTGAAATGCACAAAATGTGCACTTTCGGTTGACCGACCTAGGAAGTTCATTTTGACCCTGGTCAATCGAATCAGAGTCAACATGTTGACTGCAGCTCAGTCAACCTAACTGTATAGTTCATTTGGCCCCGATTGACCGAACCCTCATGAAGTCAACAATTTGACTTCCTGGTTGACCAAGATGTTTTTATATTGCACCAACCCGGTCGATCGAGGGTCCTCGGGAGTTGTCCCAACGGTCTGGTCGACCAACAGGCCTAGTTCAAATCAGCCTGGTCTACTGAACCTCGGACATACGAAAAATTACCTTGTCCGATTGACCGAAAAGTTAGCTCATTTCAGTTCTGGTTGACCGAACCATGCAAAAAGGCTTCGGATTTAAAGATCTGGTTGACCGACCTAAGCAGTTCAAATTTGGCCCGATCGACTGAACCATATGATCTTCGATCGATCGAAAATGTTTCTAGTCGATCGGACCTCTCGGGTTGCCTTGATTTTTACCGCAGTTAAACATTTTTAAACAAGGTTAATTAGGGTTAAAATGATTTTAAACAATATTAATAATATCCTACAGGTCCTAACGGCTATAATTCTTCCAATGTCTATAAATAGCCCATCATTTGCTAAGATTAGAAAGAGATTAGCATATTAGATTAGGGTGAAATTCTCTGAAAATCCCAAAACCCATAATACTCATCTTTGAGCCTCCAACACTTATTCTTACCAGATCTTACTTCTAAAATACTTTTGTAAGTGTGATTTAAGTGTGGTTGTTCTATAGGTTTGCTCTCCCTGCTCTACTTGATTGATATTATTTTTATTGAGAGCAAAACCTTAAGGATTCTTAGGGGACTTTGCTAATAAGTCTATCCTAAGGAGACTTTGTTAGATTTTCTAAGATTGCACATTCATTGCAACATCTTGAGAAGATTGTATTTGTTTTTGTTTGCAAAATCCTTTTAAAATCATTTTCAAATATCTAGTGTGATTTATATTGAAAAATATATTTGAAGAGATGTTTGTTTATGAGATAAAAATCTTTGTTGCAATATTCATTCACTCATATATTATTTTCTAAAAACAAAGATTACACATCTTTTGCAAACAAAGCATATACATTATTTGATATTTACATGCTTGAGACATCCTACCGATTGAAGTATTTAAGAATTGATATCTTTGTGTGAGCTGTTATATGGAGCACATATTATGATACAAAGATCATACTGGTTGACACTCTCACGCACTCATTACAGTAATAGTAAATATATATATATATCTGAGAGTTGAAATATTGGACCACACTAAGCTTATATATTAAATTATACTGTGGTGTATGTAATTACGTGTATTTGAGTACATATCTGCTTTACACGAAAGCACAATCACTGTACCGATATCATTTGATTGCAAAATTTGTTGTATTCCAGGCACGGGCCCGAAGAGGGAGACTAGCCCTGGAATAGTCCCGAATTGGCTCAGATCCGGTTAGGAAAGTTAGGTGCGTCATCCTGTTAAGGCGTGTAGGTTGAGGTCAGCTCTGCTAATTGACCTGGTTAAGGTTGAGGTCAACCCTGTGCTAATTGACCTGGTTGTAATCGGTGCTGCTCCACCCTTAAGTGAGTTATTAGTGGAATTCTCGGGCTTGCGAGTTAAAGGCGGGGACGTAGGCACAGTTGGCCGAACCCCGATAACATATCGTGTGTTTTTTTATATTTCCACACTTTATATTTACCGCACGTGTATGTTATTATGTGAATGATGCACTTGATTTAAATTTCCATATATTATATTTATCGGCGTATTTGGAACTGCATGGAAAGACCCTATGTTGTAATATTTTGCTAACACTTAGTTCAACCTAGGAGAAAAGTTTAAAATTCCAATTCACTCCCCCTTTTGGGAATACACCAATTCTAACATGAGTATTTGTCATAATCAAAACCGGGTGTGACCTATAAGGTCAACAATAACTTAAAGTTCTTATCTGTTTGAGGTGCATTGATTATCCTTGTGTTTAGTGGTACATATCAACTTGTGTAAGAAGCATTTGGTTGTACGCATGTAGTTTTTTTTTTTTTTTTTTAATATCTGTTGTTGTCCAGGCGTGGGCCTAAAGAGGGAGACTAGCCCTATTGAATAGTTCCGGATTGGCTTAGACCCGATTAGGAAAGTTAGGTGCACCATCCTGATAAGGTGTGGTTATAAGTTGAGGTTAGCTCCGTTAATTGACCTAGTTGTAAACAGTGTCGCTCTACCAGTGAAGTGAGCTTATAGTGGAATCCTCTTACTTGTGAACTTGAGGCGAGGACGTAGGCAGTATTGGGCGAACCCTGATAACATATTGTGCGTGTACTTTATATTTCCAACACTTTATATTCCTGCACGTATATGTTATATTCGATATATTGTGAATGTTGCGCATGCTTTAATTTTCGCATATTATCTGCGCATTTGGGATTATGTGTATATAGAAAGACCCTAAGTTGTGAAATACTGCTGTTGGATTAGCTAAACCTAGGACAAAATTTTAAATACCCAATTCACCCCTCTCTTGGGAATACACCAAAGCTAACAGAGCTCATGAGGCCCGAAGATCAACCCACTTGAGCTATCGAGCCGAGCTTAGAAGACCAAAGTGACTGGCATACTTTTGATGAATATGGCTCAAAGTTTGGAGGAAGTGATAAAAATTCACACAAGATGCAGCTCGAATTAGTCCAACAATAGCAGCAATACTGCTTGGATGAAAACTGAACAGTAGTGGGATAATTGGTTAAACAAACTAACCAAAGCAGCTTGGTGGTTTAGACTAAATTTTCTAGAGCATCATAAAAGGCTCGGGTGATGCAAAGTGCAATGACAATTAGCATGGATCGAGCCTATTCAAGAATAAAGGCGGCTTAGATGAAGTTGAGTAGTCACTAGTTGTCTGAGTGGCTCGGATGAAGCCGAGCAGTCATGAGCTATTAGAGCGAATCAGATGAAGCTGAGTGGTCACAAGTTGCTAGAGCAGCTCAGATGAAGCCGAGCGGTCATGAGCTGCGAGAGTGGCTCGGATGAAGCTGAGTGGTCACAAGTAGTTATAATAGCGCAAATGAGGAGTCATGAGTTGTCAAAGCAACTCAGATGAAGCCAAATGGCCGTGAACGGAAGAAGACAACCTGGATGGAGCCGACCAAAAGGGATATATGACTCGGACAACTGACTGCCCCTTCGGCTCGGATGGACTTGAAACATGAAGAATTGGGCTAAAAAAAACCCAAACATCTAAACTAGCTAACCTCAAGGATTCAAACTTTTGAAACTTGCTTCAAAAATTCGAAATTACCAAGGGGTAACTGATATACCTAAAATTAATACTCATAAAGAGAAAAAGAGTTACGAATCCACCATAAAAACACTTCTCTATATAACCGACATTGAAACTTTAATACATATACATTCATAATAGGGAACCGTTACAAGACTATAATAAAAGCCCCCATATAAATTCCAATAAAACTTTATGACCACCATAAGCGCAATAATATTGCGCTCATCAAAGCCAGATCAATGGAGGGTCAATCTCCACCACTATAAAAAGGTACTTGGAGAAGAGGTAAGACATCTCACTCATACTCACTCTTTCTACTATTGTAATTCATAACCTTTCATTATTCCTTACTTAGGCATCAAAGTGATCTCCTGGAGTACACCCCGGGTCCTCCAAACCATCCTTACTTGACTCTTTTCAGTTGATCGTGATCAGGGAACGATTCACGAAGATCGTTCAATTTTCAGGTAGCAACACTAATGATGATTTTTCTTGACGTTGAAAAGTTTTTTTCTTGTAATGTTACCACTCATTTTCTTTGGGTAAGTTGGCAACTTTTCAAACACATAGCAGCCAAAAAATAGGCACATCAAGGAATACTATTCTAACAAGAGTACATAAATGATATGATTTGATCTCCATCATATTTTCCATATTTACCTAATGGGGTAAGGGCGTGCTCCAACTTTGAAAGGCTTACGCTAAGCCTACTTTAATTTGTTAGGTATATCTAGGGATGAGATGTTTGCCTATTTATTAGCCAAATATCTCATGAGACAAGGGTTACGTTTGTCCAATCAAATTGAAAACCAAATTCTACCTGGTACTTTAAATGTCTTGCAAAAAGTTGGTAAACCTACGTAAATTTTGCATATGGGGTCATGCAAAGCCATGTATTATATAAAAACTGACTTTTGAATAGTCGATTAGCACAATTAACTATGCAAAATTGCAAAAAGTCAACAACCCTACATAAATTTTGCAAGGGGGCTATGCAAAACCACGCATTCCATAGAAATCGAATTTTCAATAGTTGGTCCTCACCATGTACTCTACACAAACTAACTTTTTGGATAGTTGATTTTGTCTTCCTAAACTGACTTTTCAAAAGTCAATTATATTTCATGCTCAAAAGTAGAAGGGAACAACATTCATCTATATTTATAATGAATTTAAGGGTTCTAGCATAAATGAAAGGAAAAAAAGAAGAAGAAGAAAGGAAACAACATCACAATGATACTAATTCTAATATCAAAACAAAAGGGGGATATGACGAAATTTTTGTAGATTCTATAGACTTAATTGAATTGAGTATTGGTATGGAAACCTACTAAATGAAAACTTTCAAATTTAGGGAAACCCTAGAATTTATAGTAGAATTAAGAAAAATGTGCAATCCTAAGCCAAATCCTGCTCTTTGAAAATAATTTAGAATGCGAAAAAAAATAAATAATAATAAAAGAATAAATTAAAAGAAATATAATTATATTATAAGTAATTTAATTAAATATAATATAAGTAAATAATATAATATAAAATACACATATAAAAGAAATAGAAATAATGGATAGGTGCGATGGAAGCTTTTCTAACAAATGGACTTGACTTGATTGTTTTGTTTTAGTAAATGAATCCTTCTTCCATGGAAACTGCAAAAAGTTGAAAGCATAAAGATTAAACCTATATACCTGCGTATTCATAATATTATCAAAAAATTTATATCATAAAAAAGGTTACTGATGATCCGAATTTGTATTTTAGACGAAAATGAAAACGAGTTGTTAATCAATACCAAATTGAAGAAACAATCAAACATTCATTGGTCCAATTATTCATTCCATGGTTTGCTTTGGCACATTGCTGTAATTAATTCACCAACAATCGTATAATTGTATTTTATTCATTAATGTTAGGATGTTAGGAGTGATACGATAGGTGCCTGTCTTATTTTTTAAAGAAGTTAAAATATTGTTACAATTTTTTTTTTAAAGAAAGGCGGCACCTCCATTTATTTATTAATATGCCTTCACTTTTGGCAGAGGAATATCGTGGTTATAAGACAAGTAATGGAAGATAACATAAAGAAAAAAAATTTAAAGGCCTCTAAAAAATAACACCGTCATGCAACCAAAACAGGACTACAAATCCAAACAAATCAAAATAAGGACCTACTAACCAATAAAACATCTCAGAACACCAGTTAAACATACCTCATATAAGTCGTACCCATCTTATCCAGTTTATTCAAACCATTGATAACTCTAAAAAGTTAAAATATTGTCACTATTGTTAAGATCGATAATTTTTTGTTAAATTTGAATTTATCTAAATTTGAAACTTTTAATTGCTATTAAGTAATATTTTATTGTCTGTTTTCGCTCCTGCTTAGGGTTGAAGTATGAACACATTCTCATCACCAGCATATATTGAGAACATAATTATTTTTAAAATTTGAAGTGCAGAACACGTTGAGTACTCCAATAGTCCTCTAAGAATTTTCTATCATTTGAACATATATTTACATGAAGTAGTAAATTTAGAGGAAAATAAATGTTTGAGCGAATGAAAAGGGTACACATGGCAGTGTATTTTTGGGCTCTCTCAAGGAAGAAGAAGCCAGAAGAAGCTCACGTAAAAATTTTGTATAGAGATGTCATGCATTCTACAAAAATCGAATTTTCAAAAGTTGATTTTTCACATTTATGTAAATACACATAACTTTCGCATGGCATGCATGCAGTGTATGGAAACCGACTTTTGGATAGTCGGATCTTCTTCATAAACTGACTTTTCAAAAGTTAGTCATGTCTCACGTCCAAAAAATCATGCATTCAATAAGAACTGACTTTCTAAAAATTGGTAATGTTATTGACTTATCAAAAATCAGTTCTACTTTAGCACAACTTTATAACTAGACAGTTGTGTTTTTTTATTAAAATATTAATATATTTTTTTAAAATCTCGAAGAAGCATTGGAAATAACGAGGCGTTCAAATATTGGATTTGGGGGGGGGGGGGGAGTAAATAATTAGGAATAAGAACTTTTCAAGAAAAAAAATTATATATATTATTTGAATTTACATTTTAAAAAAGCACTTATTCAAATTTTTTAAAATTATTTTTAAAAAATAAATATATTTTTTAAAATATTTTAAATAAGTATTTTCCCAGAAAAGTACTTTTTTATAAGTGGTTCTAAATAATCTTTAAATATTTTACATTTAAAAGAATACAAGTGACAAAAAAAATAATCTACTCATTATTTTTACTCATTTAAATAAAATGAAATGACAATTCCTATTCTTATAATCGCAACAATAAAAACAAAAATAAAAATAATAATATGAACAACAACAACAACAATAATAATAATAATAATAATAATAATAATAATATTATTATTATTATTATTATTATTATTATTATTATTATTATTATACTATTTTAAAAATGTAAGATCATTAATATCTCAAAAAGGAAATGAATAAATAAAAAAAATAAAGTTGGATATTAAAGCCTTAAATCAAATAACTACAAAATAATTAATTGTGCACAAGGTTTACTTTAATAAATAATATTTTGATTAATTAAAAATTTATACTAATTATAGGTCATATAATAAAAGATAACTCATATCTCTATTAAAAGGCAGCAAAAGTTGAGATTGAAATTAAAATTTTAAAGTTTATTTTATATTTTATAAGCAAAGATATTATAAGGTCATAATTTTGGGCTCTGCATGAGAAGCGACTCTTTAATTCTTCTAGAATAAAAATATACTTTTGCGCACCGAATTAAAGTGAAAACAAATAAAAAATATATTGAATGATGTAACTATATGCTATATTCAATGAGTAATGACAAATAGATTCAGAACAAGTTTACATTATTTTTTTTAATCTAAATATACAAATTCAAATTTAAAATCTAAAATTTATATTTTAAAATATAGAATAATGTCATCTATATCATTGGTGAAAGGAAAATATTGAGAATTATGAACTCGTGACATTACGAGCTCGCATGACAAGAGGAGAATAGGTAAAATAGAGCACGCCCCACTTGCTTGATCCGCCCCACTTTTACTACTTAGGCCCACGATGATCAAGGGTTTGTGCACAATAATATTACTTAACATTTTTTGATATGCAAAATTTAATGAATGAACACTATTACTCACCCATATGGCATAAAGACATAATTTTTAAAGTGAGCAAATCATGTGAGGTTGTTGAGGTAGAACTTAGAAGCAAGCACAACCACATGGAGGGACAAAAAATGGTCAATGGTCCTTGTGATGCACCCTCATCCACTACCTTAGTTAATTTTCTAGAAAAATCTATTTGTACAGATATGGTAAAGGGGTTTGTAGATCCAACTTTCTATTCACTCGTGAAATCCGGACGATCTAAGGGGACTAAAAGAAAGGAGGTCAACCCTTTTTTAGAGATCTTCCATAAATTAAATAACAGTTTTTTTTTTTAAGTGTGGAAAGAATCTCAAGATCATCTCATTTAAGAAAATGAGATTTGATTTTAGTTATTTAATCCATATCAATGTCATTATAATATTTTATATATATTTTTTGTGTGAATCTGATGGATAGTAGATCGAGGAGCAATTGTTCGTAATTTAATAAGTGTATGAAATGGAGATAAATTACTCTTTCCTATGCGAGTTAGATAAATTTTAATTTTAAAAAATAAAAAAAAAACAATAAATAACACTTTACATTTTTTAATATATTTATTTGAAAAATAACTATTTGTGAAAATAAGACAGTTACAATGAAAGATTTTGATAATTTGTATAAGAAAAGTATGCTAATTACCATGACAATTTAAGATTTTATATACAAGTTTATAGTTAGGAAAAAATTTATTTTAAAATTTTTATATACAATTTCTACTTATTTCTTATTTTATATTTAGAACAAGAGACATTAATCTTTTCTAAGGTTTGGCAAAAGGACATTGACCTTCTCTGAGGTTTCAAAAATTACAAAGACCTTCCCTGTGGTTTGGCAAAAAAACATAAACCTATGATTTGGCAAAAAGATACAAATCTCTCCTCAAAGGTCTTGTCTTTTTGCAAAATACATGGGGAGGTTTGTGTCTTTTTGTAAACCTCAGGAGAGGTTCATGAAATACTTGTAACTTTATGATGGTCAATGAAAATTTTGAAACCTCGGCGAAGGTCATTGTCTTCTTGTCAAATCTTAGGAGAGGTAAATGCCTTTTTTTCCTATATTTAATGAAATAAAATACAACGAATTGGAAAATGATAACTATTTTAGTTGCTAAGTTTTTTAATAGTAATATTCTCATACATTATTGTCGCGACGTCCCGGACCCGGCCCAGAGAACCAATCTCTGGTTAAAAAAATGGGTTCGGCTTGCGAACTAGGAAAAATGAATGTGTATTTTGAAAATATGAATTTTTGTGGAAAACGATGTGTGGTGGAGTCGCCATTAACATTTTGAAGTGTGGTTAGAACACTTGATTGCTACCCCGTTAGGGGTAGAATCGGTCTGCGTCACCAAAGTCGGGCTCGGGAGTATGGTTATGCAAGGGGAAGGTCTTAGCACCCCCTACATGCCCGTTCTTACGAACGGTACCAGATTAATAAAGAGTTTTCCCGAAATAAATGTAATAAGCCTTTAAAGATTACTTCCTTTCAAAAGTAAAAAAAAAAAATGAAAATACTATATAGGTATTCCCTCAGAACCGGGGCAATCCAATACCCCAAAGAGCCAATGCTCTTGGTCGCAATTATCGGGAAGGAAAATCGAAAATAGGATACAAAATACGCTCCCGGGGATTTTGAAATCTATAGGTTTTTTCTTAAAGTATCAAAAATACTATTTTGGGAGGTTTTTGAAATTTATTCGGGATTGGAATGATTTTTTCTTGTGCCTAAAAAGATATTTTTGTGATTTTTCCTAAGTGTGAAAATGATTTTTGTGATTTTTCCCGAACTTTCAAAATAACACAAATGAAATCAGTTGAAATCAAAATGTGAAAATATTTTTGGAATTTTTGAAAATTTCGTGATTTTTTGTGAATTTTATGGATACAACAATAATATACAAGCGAAATGGAGAAAACCGGGGTGAACCAATTCGGGAATGGTGAGCCGGTCAAACGTTGACCAGTTTGGGAGAAAAACCAGTTTAAGGTCTTGGTCGAGACTATTGATTTTTCGGGGTTTTCCAATGTTCTGCCGAATACAACAGAATTTTAGACAACAATCATGAAAGTCATAGTTTTAAAGATATAACTTTAAAATGTATTTTTGAAAATTTTGAATGTAAGGAAACAGATCTAACCTTTGCCAAACATATTGGAAACTTTCTTGGATTTTCTTCAAAAGTTTTCAAATGTAAATAAGTTTCAAAGCCTTACAAATTTTTGAATTTTCTTTGAGAATTTTTTTGAATTTTTGTGTCTTTTATGAAGTTTCCCTTTTTTTTTTTTTTTTTTTTTTTATGGGTTAAAAAGAAGCTATTTTAAATAAAATAAAAAATGAAATAAAATCAAATAAACCAGCAGAGGTCGGTTCGGGAAAGGGGGCGGAGATGTAACATAGGAAGAGAAAGTTCATTGGTTTTACCTATCGTCTTTTTCTCCTCCGGTCTTCCTTTCCTGTCTGTGAATCTGCAGGGGTTAATCTACAACGTCTTCCTGATGGTTGTTCTTGAGCTCTAACTCGAGGCACTACGGAGTACCTTCTTCGGACGGGGTGACTCGGCACCGGTAGGAAACGGGATCAGTCGACCGCTTGATCTTCTTTCGTTTTCCTCTACTCCAGTCTTCTTTTCTTGTTGGTGAGTCTACTAGGGCCACTCTACAGCGTCTTCCCAAGAGTTGTTCTTGAGCTCTAACTCGAGGCACTACGGAGTGCCTTCTTCAAATAGGGTGACTCAGCACCGGTAGGAAACGAGATCAATTGACCTCTTGATCTTCACTCAAAAAAAAAAAACTAGCTTCACAAACTTATAATAGAAAACTTTAATATTTGAAATCTTCTCCTTATCACTACTAAGAACTCTCCTCCCTTTGTGCTTGGAATGAGAGGGCTATTTATAGACTTAGCTTGGGGCAAGCATAGGAAAGAAGACATAGGGGAGTCATGATGAGGGGAACCAAGTATAGGGGGAAGAATGATGAAGGGAAATTAGCATGGGAAGAATGATAAAACGAGATCATGACATGTAGTGAGTGATGATGGGGGGAACAAAGTATGAGATGAAGAATGATGAAGGGAATATAACATGGGAACAATGATAAAGGGAGGAAACATGACATGTGGTGAGTGATGATGGAGGGAACAAAGTATGGGATGAAGAATGATGAAGTGAATATAGCATGAGAAGATTGATAAAGGGAGGAAACATGACATGTGGTGAGTGATGATGGAGGGAACAAAGTATGGGATGAAGAATGATGAAGGGAATATAGCATGGGAAGATTGATAAAGGGAGGAAACATGACATGTGGTGAGTGATGATGGGGGGAACAAAGTATGGGATGAAAAATGATGAAGGGAATATAGCATGGGAAGATTGATAAAGGGAGGAAACATGACATGTGGTGAGTGATGATGGGGGGAACAAAGTATGGGATGAAGAATGATGAAGGGAATATAGCATGGGAAGATTGATAAAGGGAAAAAACATGACATGTGGTGAGTGATGATGGGGGGAACAAAGTATGGGATGAAGAATTATGAAGGGAATATAGTATGGGAAGAATGATAAAGGGAAGAAACATGACATGTGGTGAGTGATGATGGGGGAACAAAGTATGCTTGCATTTGAAAAATTAAAATAAATAAATAATAATAATAATAATAATAATATGAGAGTTCTAGAAGCTGTGCGGAGCCCATCGGAGGTGTGTGGGGCCCACGCGCCATGTGGGGTCCACAAGCCGTTTGAGGGTTACAGGAACCCGAGTTAGCAAGGCACCAGATATGTGGATCCGAGTTAGCATACCAGAGGGGGTAACGTGCACTGGATGTAGGAATCCGAGCTAGCGTACTAGGAGAAGTGGGGCCCATAAACTGTGTGGGGCCCAATTGAGATATGTGGGGCCCACAAGCCACGTGGGACCTACAAAGATGTGTGGGGTCCACAAGCAATGTGGGACCACGAGCCATTTAAGGGTTATAGGAACCCGAGCCAGTAGGCACAAGCATGCCAAAGGAGGTAACATGCCTCGGATGTAGGAATCCGAACTAACGTATCAGAGCGGGTAACGTGCACAGGATGTAGGAATCTGAGTTAGCGTACTAGGGAGTAACGTGCATCGGATGTAGGAATCCGAGCTAGCGTACCAGATGGGGTAACGTGCATCGGATGTAGGAATTCGAGCTAGCGTACCAGGAGGTAACGTGCATCGGATGTAGGAATCCGAGCTAGCGTACCAGGGGGTAACGTGCATTGGATGTAGGAATCAGAGTTAGCGTATCAGATGGGGTAACGTGCGTCGGATGTAGGAATCCGAGTTAGCGTACCAGATGGGGTAACGTGCATCGGATGTAGGAATCCGAGCTAGCGTACCAGGGGGGGTAACGTGCATCGGATGTAGGAATCCGAGCTAGCGTACCATGAGATGTGGGGCCCACAACACATGTGGGATCTACAAAGAATGTTTGGGAAGGTTTGCCATGAGGTCTCCTTGGAAAGGCCTGGTTAAAATTGGGGTGTCTACAATTATATGAAAGTTTTACGCACTTTTACTCATTTATATTTTACTCTAGAAGTAAAAGTAAAAAAATAAAATAAATTTCTTATTTGATTAAGGCTCCATTTAGAACTCGAAAAACATTGAGGGAAAGATAGAAAAATATAAAGGAATTCACATATTTATGTTTGGTAATCAAGAAAAGTGAGAAATAAAATAAAAAAGATATCAAATTTATAAACAAAATTTTGATTTTGCATACTATTAATACTTAATTTTTTTTTTTTAAAATTTTTAGTCATATTAAAATACATTTTCATTTTGAATAAGATTTAACATAGAAGAAAAATATAAACGAAAATGAATTTCCTCCTCATTTTTATTTCCTTCTCTTTTCTCAATTAAAATCCTTAATTTAGACGGGCCCTAAGAAAAATAAAAAGTGTAATGTCGTTTCATACATGTAAAAATAAAGCTACCTGCCTTCTTTTTATTATATATATATATATATTGGAATGCTCCACCAACGGGCAACCCCTAAAAAAAATAAGAGCCAAGTTCCAAATTAAATAGACATGTTGTCGGGTGCAGGTTTTCCAAGTGCACATTATTTTAATATCATGTACATCATATGCGCAATTATAAAATGGGAAGGAAGAGAATTCTCCCTTGCCATCCATCTCCATCTCCATCTCCATCTCCAACTATATTCAGAAAGACCAATTTTCATTTTCATGGGGGCTTTGAAGGTTCACGGTCCCACATTTACCACAAGCACCATGAGAGTTGTGGCTTGCCTCTGCGAGAAAGGCCTCCAGTTTGAGCTCCTCCCCGTCGACATGAGAACATACCAACACAGGTCCCAACCTTTTCTCTCTCTCAGTGTAAGCACGCAACCTCCACTACTTATACTAGCTACTAAATCACCCTCTGTTTGTTTCCCAAGAAAAAAATCTTTTGCAACTGACGTATATGGACCATGCATAATATCCTTGCAAGCTCAAAATTTTCTTTTTTCAATCCATTCGGATGATAATGGGTCTATCCTTCTTTTCTTTTCTTTTCTTTTTTTTTTTTTTTTTTTTCAAAAAGTTTTCTTTTTATTTATTTTTTGGGATTGCGATTTGGTTGACCATTTGCCATTGATGCAGCCATTTGGTAAACTCCCAGCCTTCGAAGACGGAGATCTGAAGCTCTTTGGTACCATAATATAGTCTTCCTTAATTTGCTTTGCACATGATCGGTTCTTCTTTTTTTAATGTTTTTGTGTACTCCTCGCTCATACCATTGATGGGTATATAATAGTTTGACTTCGTATGGTATGCAGAATCAAGGGCAATTACAAAGTACATCGCACACGAGTACAACGAGGATGGGACCCAGCTGGTGTGTGACGACCCCAAAAAGATGGCCATTATAAGAGTGTGGATGGAGGTGGAGGCTCACCACTTCGACCCGGCAGCGGGCGAGCTCACATTTGAGCTAGTCGTTAAGCCTATTTTAGGCTTGGCTATCGACTCAGTTGTGGTGGAGAAGAATGAGTCGAAGCTAGCTAAAGTACTGGACGTGTACGAGGCTCGGCTGGCTCAGTCCAAGTACTTGGGTGGAGAACGTTTCACCTTGGCTGATCTGCACCACCTCCCATGCATTGAATTCTTAATGGGGACACATGTGAAGGAACTATTCAAGTCACGCCCCCACGTGAACGCATGGTGTGCCGATATCACGGCTCGCCCCTCTTGGTCAAAGGCCCTCGCATTGCGCAAGAGTACCTAATGTGTGATGCCTGATGAGCCATTGGGTGCTCTGTGTTTGGTCTCTGGAGGATGACCTTGTGTGATTTTGAAGTGTCGTCAATGCATGTATGACCTATGGAAAACAATTCATTTATATCTCTGAAGTTAAATTGAAATTTCATGGATAGCCTTGAACATATCTAACAGGGATCTAGTTCTAACATAGTTGTGTGACTGCCAGGTGCAGCTATGCAATGACATGCCAGTCAATGAATTTTGTGATATGAGATAATTGAAGGGGTTAATAATGAGTGAGCATTGCATTAGTGTTCTTCAATTCAAGCTCAGGTTTATGCACCAAGCACGAGTTTCCAAATGTTTCACAAGGCCCACTAGTTCAAACCTTTTCAAAAACAGGTTAAGAATCTGCTCAACAAAAACTGAATGATGATGTGAAAGAAGCCCGAGCTTCGAGCAAACTAAATCCGAGGAACATAATGCAATTGAAGAATCAATAATAAGGGTTAAAGGCTTAAAGCAACTGATTAAAGATTTTGATATCTAGAAAATATAAATAAAATGCACAATTCATACATGTCAATGCAGTGTTCTTCAGCCTGCGTCCCTCTTATCTCTATTTGCTTCTCTCTCCACACTCTCTCTCACCTCACGTTCACCCACTCTCTCTCCACATTTTCTCGACAAATATTTGGTCGATTGAAAAACGAAAAATACCTCTAGGTTCCATTCTCCGCTACCGACATTCCTACCGAGTGAATTTGTCGTAGGAGCGATTAGGCACTACTCTTAGGATAAGGTAAACACACACTCTCTCTTTAATTTCTCCTCAATCTTCAGTTAAATCGATGATTGGGCACCACCATGGGATCCTAGTCTTGATCGTCGTCATTTTAATTGGAGTGGATTTTCAATTTGGATTTCTTAAGCACCACTCCAAAGTTAGGGTAAGATTATGTGAATTAAGCAAATTTGTAGTTTTTGGTAATTTAATTATTTATTTGAAGTTTATGAGTTTAGGAAATATGGAAAAGAATGGTATTTTATTTGGCGTGGTATTAATAAACTAGGGTTCATGAATTCAGGGTTCGGGTAAGCGTCGTAGGTATAATTTCCGGATCCCTGCAAGCGTAGTTCAGGAAACTAGGTAAGGGGAATAGATTAAGCCAGTAATTTTGTAATTCAACCGGTTAAAATGGAAATTATGTGTGTGTGTGTGTGTGTGTGTGTGTGTATGATTATCATGTGGGTTTTGAAAAGCCAACCATTTGAACTATGATTTTAAGCCTAGGGTTGTGTTATTAGTTATTATTTGCGAAAATGGAATGATTAAAGTAATGGATTTTTTGGATAAATTGGAGAGATAATTTAACATGTATTTTGAGTAAAACAGATGATGAACATCGGTTGGCTTATTATTTCAGATGATATAATTATGTGTATTATTCAAATCGTGTGGCATGATCGAGTAAAGTGAATATACTGTGTTGAATTATGATATATTTATGAAATGTTAGAAATACTGAAATGCGTTGAAAACATATGTTGTGTGTGATTGTTCAAAACAAAGCTAAATGTGAATGTTAAAATTGCAAGTTATGGTTTGAGAACTTCGGTGGACCATAGTAGGCATAGTACTGTTGCGCATGATTTCTGAAGAGCTAGTGTACCCATACGTCTTAGAGAGAGTGTGGAGACAAGATGGTCGATTGTGCTGAGAAGGGTAGAGTCTCCCTGGAGTTTAGACCAGTATGGGAACAATCAATTTGACTTATAAGCTGAAAAGGTTGTTATTACGTTAACTCTGGCGGGCCGACCAGGATTAAGTCCAGCCTAGGGGTCGCATAACCTGTCATGGGGGGAAGCGTGACAGTATTTATCCATCTAGCAGTGAGATATAAATGCATAATTATTGATTTAACGAGTGCATATTATATAATAGTGTATGTGAAATATTTTTTTATATTGAGTATATGAAGACATAAGAAGAGAAATGTGAAATGAGATTATGTGATGTGAAATACTGAGAAATGTAAGAATTGGGATCATGAAAAGATGAGTATTATGGAGATAACAGATATAGAGTATATTGTAGTATTTTATGTACTTGGGGCGAAGTAAACTCTCCACATAAGGGATTGCTGAGAAAGGCGAGTGCCATGATAGGTATTAGATGTAGCCATACCGGGCTACATAACGTATTAGGGCAGAGAGAAGCTACTTGTATAGGCGGGTAATCTTCCCTATCCTCGGAAACCTTCACTGATAAATAATTATGTGAATGTGTATGAATACAAGACAAACTATCCACCTGAGGGCTTACTGAGTAAAATAAGTGCCTTGATGAGCATCAATTGTAGCCATACCTAGTTGCATAAGGTATCAGAGCAGATGTGTACTACTTGTATGGGTAGATAATCACCTCAATCCTTAGGAAACTCTCGTTAATAAAATACGCTGCATGTGTGTGAGTAAGGACAGAAAATGATTTCATAATTGTGGATTAATTTGTAAATGATGATTATATTTTATACACAAATCTCATGATAGCAACGCACTGATATTAATCTATTTTGTCTTATTGAGATATGTCTCACCCGATATGAATTTCATCTTTTTTAGGACCTCCGTGTGATCAAGCTCATTGAGATGTGTCTCACCCGATACGAATTTCATCTTTTTCAGGACCTCTGGGTGATCGAGCTCAGTAAGCTCGAGGCTGACCTAGTAGTTTAGAAAGAGGGAGAGAGAGGGTATAACTTTGGATATATTTTTGGGCTGTATTATATTTATGATTTTTGAGTTGTATATTTGTTAATACTAGATGTTGGAGAATACTATTTTGGGATATATATATATATATATATATATATATATATATATATATAGAACTCTGGTATGTTATAAAGGATGTTAGTTTATTTTTCCGCTGCGTAATTGATGTTAGAGTATCAGATACAGGTAAATGGAACACGTGACACCCGAGCCTCACTTAATAGGTTCGGGGTGTCACAAGGTGGTATCAGAGCATT
Organism: Malania oleifera; assembly: GCF_029873635.1. Classification (NCBI taxonomy): domain Eukaryota; kingdom Viridiplantae; phylum Streptophyta; class Magnoliopsida; order Santalales; family Ximeniaceae; genus Malania; species Malania oleifera. The sequence continues at coordinate 99,138,851 of NC_080421.1, forward strand.
AGGTTTTAGGTTTTGCATACTTAGGGATGATTAATACTAGAGTATAGGAACAGATGACAATGAGGATAGGAAATGGGTAGGTTAGGTATTGAGAGTTATAGGATTTTGTCTTGTAACCTGGAGACAGAAGAATGTCGACGATTTCCTGTGATTTTTCTAAAGCAGTCGAGGGTTTCAGAAAAACCACGGCAAACCTTAGATGATTTCATTTCTAAACTGTAGGACTAGTCCTTAAGTTAGAGATTTGGATGTATATTGAATTTTAGTTTAATGATTGTGTTGACTAGGATATGATAATGGAATTCTTAGCTCTTTTTTGTCCTATTTTTAGGATGGACCCTAGAGGGAAGAATGAAGAGGTTGAAGGAAGAGATGACTCGGAAGGTTCTAGTGTAAAGGACTTTGACACTTACACTATGTTGCAGGGTATAGTTCGTCAGGTTAAGGCAGAGATGAAGCGGGATCCTAGAGAGCAGAATTGCCCATCTGTAGATGAGGGTTGTAGCATCAAGGAGTTCATTAGATTGAACCCTCCAACTTTTGAGAGAGGACTTGATTCAGTGGCTACAGAGAACTGGGTTCAAGAAATTGGGGAGAAAATGGAAATACTTGGCTGCATGGACGAGTAGAAGGTCCGTTATGCCACGTTTAAGATGACAGGTGATGCAAAACATTGGTGCCTTTTGATGAAACTGCTAAAGGGACAAGGGTTAGTGAAAGTTGCACTGACCTGGGAATGATTCAAGGAGCTGATCTTTGACAAGCACTTTCCCTCGTCCACTAGAGAAGAAAAGGTTGAAGAGTTTACCAACTTGACTTAAGGGAATATGACTGCTGGGGAGTATATAACAAAATTTGTGGAGCTATCTCGTTTTGCACCATTTATGATCCCAAATGAGGCGAGAAAGACCAAAATGTTCGAAAAAGGCCCAAGATGAAAGATCTATGAACTTGTGGTGGGGTTTCAAGTCCAGAATTTTTCGGACTTGGTGGCTAAGGCCTCAGTACTGGAGAAGAGCTTACAGGGCAGTACAGAGTCATCAGAGTAAAGAAAGAGGCCTACACCTCCCAGTTTTCAAGCTTAGGCTAGTCAGGGTTCGTGGAAAAGAGAAAGGGTGGTGGGCCTGAGGCAGGAGACGAGAGATTGAGATTATTATGGTTATCATGATGATTTATCCTACACTGTATGCCGCAGATGTAATAGAAGGCATAAGGGTGACTATCAAGTTGGGGGTCCCAATTGCTATAGGTGCAGTAAGTCAGAGCACATTGCTAGAAACTATCGTGAACTACTACCTAATGCACTTGCACCTAATCAGATCTGAGAAAACTAGCACGTACCTTAAGGTGGAGGTGGTCTAGCACATGTGTACACGATGATCCCAACTGAGGCAGATATTTCCAGAGGCACAGGTACATGTGTATGATTGAGATAAATAGTAGTTTTATTTAATTATAGATGATGCAGAAGTTCATATGGTAGCATATATTGAAATGTATGAGATATATTGATTTAATAAATTTTCAAAATGTGAAAAATGATCGGGTAGCGAATTTCAAGGACGAAATTCTTTTAAGGAGGGGAGAATGTAGTAACCGAAAAAAATTATTATTAATCAACTAATTAATTATATATCTAAGTTTATTATTATTATATATATATACTAGTTAAAGCTTCTCCACGAAGCTATTTCATATCCAATTTCAAATTGGATTCTTCAGCCTGCGTCCCTCATATCTTTCTCTGCTTCTCTTTCCACGCTTTCTCTCACCTCACGTTCTCCCGCTCTCTCTCCTCATTTTCTCGACAAATACTTAGTCGATCAAAAAACGGAATGTAACAACCTGATTTTTCAGGCCATTTTTTTTTTCCTTAGACATATATTAGCAAATCTCCTTGTATTATCTGCTAAAAACATCTTAGGCCCCAAGGGAGCATTGAGGAAACTTTGTTCACATTACATTGCGATAAAAATAAAATTGTAAACTATATTTACAATACTAGAAATCTAGAAAGTCCCAAAATATATATTACAAAACTCCTAGTGACATTCGTCAAAACCCTGGAATCTACCCAAACAACCAACATCCAGGAAACACTCACCCTTCGAAAAGGGCATCGCAACCTCTCTACCTGCGAGCCTGATCTACTTGCCTAGTTCGATCACCTGAAAAATGTTAAGTCACTAGGATGAGACAACAAAGAAAATTTTTGGCATAAGAATCAGTCGTGATATGAGTGTCAAGAAGTTATATTTGTCACAGGAGGAGTACATTGAGAAAGTGCTTCAGAGGTTCAATATGGACAAAGTTAAAGTGGTTAGCTCTCCTCTTGCTACCCACTTCAGACTAAGTATAAAGGAATGTCCTTCTACAGATAAGAAAAAGGAAGACATGGAAAGAGTTCCTTATGCCTCAGAAATAGAAAGTTTAATGTATGCAATGGTTTGCACAAGACCAGATATAGCCTATGCAGTTGGTGTAGTTAGCCGATTCTTGTCAAAATCGAGAAGAGAGCACTGGAATGTAGTGAAGTGAATCATGAGGTATCTTCAAGGCACTTCTAGTTTAAGACTTGGTTTAGGAAACAGACAACCATTGTTAGTTGGCTACACAGATATGGTTGGGGATGTGGATACTCATAAGTCTACTTCGGGCTATTTGATAACTTTTGCAGGTGGGGCTATAGCTTGGCAATCGAGACTTCAGAAGTGCATTGCTCCTTCTATGACAGACGTAGAGTTTATTACGGAAGTGAATAAAGATTTGCTATGGGCAAAGAAGTTCTTGAGAGAACTTGGTTTCGAGTAGCAGAGGTATGTGTTGTTTTGTGATAGTCAGAGTGTTATTCATCTTGCCACGAATTCCAGTTTCCATGCAAGATTGAAGCACATTGATGTACGATACCATTGGGTTAGAGATGCGTTGAACGATAAGTTATTGGAACTTGAGAAGGTTCACATTGATAATAATGGTTCTGATATGTTGACAAAGATACTACCAAGGGAGAAGCTTAAAGTTTGTTGTTCAATCGCCGGGATGGTGATTCCCTCCACATAGTTGGAAAGTGGGAGATTTATTGGGTTATTTCCTTCCATGTGGAGGAAAGCCCAAGTGGGCTTTATTAAAAGCCCAAAGCCCAGCCCTTTAATGGGAAAAACCTAAAGGAAGTAATAAAAAGAGAGGGGAGAAGGGAGGAGTCGTCACTTCTCAAAAGAAAGAGAGAAAAATGTGATTTTTCCTATGCTACCCAGATTTCATGAAGACTCCGATCCCGCTTCATCTGTGATTCGATCGAATTGAAATTTGGAGCAGAGGTTCATGACTCAAGGAGTTACAATCTGAATGGTGCAGATTAGATTTTGAGTTCGGGAGTTGGGTTTATTTTGACAAAATTGAAGTGAGACAAATGATTTTTACGGTTTCTACGAGCGTTCTTTTCGGTTGACATACACCATGAACGATTCCTGTATGTGACTTTATGGTTTTCATATTTTTTCGCATAAAAGTAACATATATGTGAAGATCATGATGATTTAAAGATCCTGCATTTATAGCTAATAACAACATATAGATTTCTTACATCGTGTTTATTGATTTTATTCAATTGGCTTTGTTATCCAATTAGTCTAAAAATTTCAGTCAATCTTAAAAAAAGTTCTTATATATAAAATGTTGAATTGATATTACACATTGTATCACTATTGTTCATAATAAGCTTATCTTAAAAAAATATATTTGTTGTAAAGTAATTATAACTTTAAGTGTATAATTAGAATGAAATAATTAAAATAATAAATATGTTTTCTATCGCAACGTCCCGGACCTGGCCCAGAGAACCAATCTCTGCTTTAAAAATGGGTTCGGCTTGCGAACTGGGAAGAATGGATAGAAATGTGTGATTTTAAAAAATGTGATTTTTTTGGAAAAACGATGTGTGGTGGAGTCGCTACTAACCTTTGGAAGTGCAGTTAGAACACTTGATTGCTACCCCATTAAGGGTAGAATCGGCCTGCGTTACCAGAGTCGGGCTCGAGAGTACGGTTACGCGAGGGGAAGGTATCAGCACCCCCTACACGCCTGTTCTTACGAACGGTACCAGATTAATAAAGAAATATCCCGAAATAAATGTAATAAGTCTTTAAAGATTACTCCTCTTCAAAAATCAAAAGAATGAAAATACTATATAGGTATTCCCTCATAATCGGGGCAATCTAGTACTCCGAAGAGTCAATGTTCTTGTTTGCAATCATCGGGAAGGAAAATCGAAGATAGGATAAAAAATACACTCCTAGGGGTTTTGAAATCTATAGGTTTTTTTTTAGTATCAAAAATAATATTTCGGGAGGTTTTTGAAATTTGTTCGGGATTGGAATAATTTTTGTGCCTAAAAAGATATTTTTGTGATTTTTCGTAAGTGTGAAAATGATTTTTGTGATTTTTCCTGAACTTTCCAAATAACACAAATAAAATCAGTTGAAATCAAAATGTGAAAATATTTTTGGAATTTCTGAAATTTTTGTGATTTTTGTGAATTTTTTGGATATAATAATAGTATATAAGCGAAATGGAGAAAATCGGGGTGAACCAGTACGGGAATGGTGAACCGGTCCAACGTTGACTAGTTTGGGGGAAAACCAGTTTAAGGTCTTGGTCGAGACCATTGATTTTTTGAGGTTTTCCAATGTTCTTTCAAATACAACCAAATTTTAGACAACAATCATGAAAGTCATAGTTTTAAAGATATGACATTAGAATGCATTTTTGAAAATTTTGAATGTAAGGAAACAGATCTAACCTTTGCCAAACATGTTGGAAACTTTCTTGGATTTTCTTCAAGAATTTTCAAATGTAAATAAGTTTCAAAGCCTTAAAAAATTTTTGAATTTTCTTTGAGAATTTTTTTGATTTTTTGTGTCTTTTATGAAGTTTCCTTTTTTTTTTTTTTTTTTTTTTTTTTGGGTTAAAAAGAAGCTATTTAAAATAAAATAAAAAATGAAATAAATCAAATAAATCGGCAAAGGCCGGTTGGGGAAAGGAGGCGAGGATGTAACATAGGAAGAGAAAGTTCATTGGTTTTACCTATCGTCTTTTTCTCCTCCGGTCTTCCTTTCCTGTCTATGAATCTGTAGGGGTTAATCTACAACGTCTTCCAGAGGGTTGTTCTTGAGTTCTGACTCGAGGCACTACGGAGTACCTTCTTCGGACGGGGTGACTTGGCACTGGTAGGAAACGAGATTAGTCGACCGCTTGATCTTTTTTCGTTTTCCTCTACTCCAGTCTTCTTTTCCTATTGGTGAGTCTACTAGGGCCACTCTACAGCGTCTTCCCAAGAGTTGTTCTTGAACTCTAACTCGAGGTACTACAGAGTGCCTTCTTCAAATAGGGTGACTCAGCACCGATAGGAAACAGGATCAGTTGACCTTTTTATCTTCACTAAAAAAAAACTAGTTTCACAAACTTATAATAGAAAACTTTAATATTTGAAATCTTCTTCTTACCACCACTAAGAACTCTCCTCCTCTTGTGCTTGGAATGAGAGGGCTATTTATAGACTTAGCTTGGGGCAAGCATAGGAAAGAAGACATAAGGGAGTGATAATGGGGGAACCAAGTATGGGGGGAAGAATGATGAAGGGAATTTAGCATGGGAAGAATGATAAAAGGAGATAACATGACATGTGGTGAGTGATGATGGGGGGAACAAAGTATGGGATGAAGAATGATGAAGGGAATATAGTATGGGAAGAGTGATAAAGGGAAGAAACATGACATGTGGTGAGTGATGATAGAGGGAACAAAGTATAGGATGAAGAATGGTAAGGGGAATATAGTATGGGAAAAATGATAAAGGGAGGAAACATGACATGTGGTGAGTGATGATGGGGGGACAAAGTATGGGATGAAGAATGATGAAGGGAATATAGTATGGGAAGAATGATAAAGGAAGGAAATATGACATGTGGTGAGTGATGATGGGGGGACAAAGTATGGGATGAAGAATGATGAAGGAAATATAGCATGAGAAGAATGATAAAGGGAGAAAACATGACATGTGGTGAGTGATGATGGGGGGAACAAAGCATGCTTGCATTTGACAAATTAAATAAATAATAATAATAATTATAATAATAATAATAAAATAATAATATGAGGGTCCTAGAAGCTGTGCGGAGCCCATCGGAGATGTGTGACGTCCAATGGAGATATGTGGGGCCCACAAGCAATGTGGGGTCTATGAGCCATTTAAGGGTTATAGGAACCCGAGCCAGCAGGCACAAGTATGCCAAAGAAGGTAATGTGCATCGGATGTAGGAATCCGAGCTAGCGTACCAGAGTGGGTAACGTGCACCGGATGTAGGAACCCGAGCTAGCGTACCAAAGGGGGTAACGTGCATCGGGTGTAGGAATCCAAGCTAGCGTACCAGGAGAAGTGGGGTCCACAAGCAATGTGGGGTCCACGAGCAATTTAAGGGTTATAGGAATCCGAGCCAGCAGGCACAAGCATGCCAAAAAAGGTAACGTGCATCGGATGTAGGAATCCGAGTTAGCGTACCAGAGTGGGTAACGTGCATCGGATGTAGGAATCTGAGCTAGCGTACCAAAGGGGGTATCATGCATCGGATGTAGGAATCCGAGCTAGTGTACCAGGGAGTAACGTGCATCGGATGTAGGAATCCAAACTAGCGTACCAGATAGGGTAATGTGCATCGGATGTAGGAATCCGAGCTAGCGTACCAGGGGGTAACGTGCATCGGATGTAGGAATCTGAACTAGCGTACCAGGGGGTAACGTGCATCGGATGTAGGAATCCGAACTAGCGTACCAGGAGATGTAGGGCCCACAACACATGTGGGCCCCACAAGCCATGTGGGACCTACAAAGATGTGTGGGGTCCATAAGCAGTGTGGTACTTACAAGGATGTGTGGGGTTCACAAGCAGTGTGGGATCTACAAGGATGTGCGGGGTCCACGAACACCATGAGACCTACAAAGATGTGTGGGGTCCACAACCGTGTGGGAAGGTTTTGACATGAGGTCTCCTCGGAAAGGCCTGGTTAAAATTGGGGTGTCTACATTTTCGTTAAGAATAATATCTAGATCACAAATGAACTGATTAATCTCTATGGGTGGAAGGGTCTGCCATCAATTCATAATCATTAAAAATTAACTTAGATGACAACTTTAATTACATAAATTAATAGGTACAAGTCTTTATTGTACACATTTAAAGTATTGGGACTAAAATAAATTTTATTTAAAAATATAAAGACTTACTTGTGATTTGAGAGGTAGAGGTTGATGCACATACGGATCATCGACGGACGCCAATGGTACTTTTGATGCACCCAAGAACACCGACTTAGGATAATTACATCACTTCAAAAAAAAAAAAATACATATAATAAATTGATATGTAAAATTTTAATTTCACACGCATCAAAAGTTTTGGGTACTTTAATTAATGATTTTGTAAAAAGATTTTACAATTTACATCATTTTTTTTTCATCTGCATACTTCCCTAGATTTGATCATTTTGTGGGTCAAAAATCAAACTTGATTTAACAAAAAATAACATTCAAATTTTATGTTTTTATTTTTTATTTTTTATTTTTTTTATTTTTTTTTAAGAATAGTCCCTTTTGTGATTTGTAACATTATTTTATTTTGTATATTATTTTTTTGCACATCTATAGCATAGTTCTTTACTAGTATTATACACTTATATAATTTACATGTAAATATCTATGTTATATATTTAATGGGCAAAAGAAACACGCATAATGTTTAGTGGAATGTGAAATATAACGATAAAATACTTTATTACTTGCCCACAAACACACAAGTTAAGGAGCGTAAATTGCGCGATATAGAAGTTGACGAACATCGAGAGACGACATTAATGATACTTTCGACACAACACCAGCAAAGATAGTAATAAAATAATTAGATCCTTCTAGAAATGAAAAATAATATATATAATAAATTAGTAAATATGGGTTACCTCTTGTCATATAACTTAAATAGAACAAATTTAAAAAATAAATAAATAAGCAAATAGCATAGCATTTAATGTTTATTAATTGATGAATTTGATTCTTCTTTCTTTCTTTCTTTTCTTATTTTTGTTTTTTAACTTATAAATTAAAAAATTTAAAAAAAAAGTTAAACAACAAATGCATTATTTAATATATTAAAAGTCAATTTGGCATGGTAATAATATTTTCCAAAGCAAGAATAGGAACAACATCTACGTTGAAGAAAATCACCAAAAAGAATAAAAGAAAAAACATAAGTTAAGAGAGATGAATCACGTGAGGTAGAAGGTGACGAATGTAAGCATCATCGAGGGACGACAATGGTACTTTTGATGCGTCCCGCAATGCCAACATACATAATTAAATAATTAGATCATTTTAGAAATGAAAAGTAGAATATATAATAAATTCATAAATAAAATATAAATTTCATACGTCATTAATATTTAGTTTTAAATTTTTTTGATTATTTTATACCCAATTATTAATGAATAACGAATTTCTTTCTTATTTCTTTCCTTTTTTTTTTTTTACTCAAATAAACTAAAGATTTTAACGCTTAATATATCAACGCATAGTAAAATAATCACTTATGATTAAAAAAAAATGTTTCATTCAAAATAGTATCACATTACTTAGTTTATATTAATGTCTTTTTTTAAATGGTAAAACTGTAACATGCAAAGTGTGAGTGTGACGAACCGATGCATAGCAAAGGAGCGATGATCAACGCATAGATTTGACTTTAAATAAATTTAAGCAAGTAGCATTTAATGTTTATTATTGATGAATTTGCTTCTTCTTTATTTTATTTTTTAATTTTTGACTCTTACCTAATAAAATAAAAATCAAAAGATAAAAGCAAGAGTTAATTAAGGAACAAAAAGTATTATTAAATATATTAAAATAAACATGGCATGTTAATAATATTTTTCAAAGTAAGAAAGAGAATAACGTCAAATAAAATGTCAGATGGTCGGTCGTTTTTTTGACTTTTCAACTGTAAGTTTTTCAAAATAAAAAGAGTAACACTATTATGTATCGATCTGTAATACCACAAGCCGAAACCCTTAATCTTACAAAAAAAAAAAAACAAAAATAATTATAAGAGAGAGAGAGAGAGAGAGAGAGAGAGAGAGAGAGAGGGCAATTTCCCATTATTTTAATGTTGAGGCTCACTTATAAAAAGGGGGCTCGGTTGTCTTCCCATGCATCCATCTCTATCTCCATCCTTCCATTTCCATAGCAGAGGAAGATCAATTGCTTTAGTTTTAATGGGGGGTTTGAAGGTTCATGGTCTCTCATTCTCCACATGCACCATGAGAGTTCTGGCTTGCCTCTACGAGAAAGACTTGCAGTTTGAGCTGGTCACTGTGGACATGAACGCCGCTGAACACAAGTCCCCGCCTTTCCTCTCCCTCAATGTAAGTGTTACCAAACACAACGCCCCCACTCCAACGTATTTTGCACTACCCTCCATCTGTTTGGTTCCAGAGAAAGTTCTTCACGATAAAATTTTGATTGATCAATCCTTCATCATGAGAATTTTACATTTTAGAACTGTCGATTTAATATACAAACACCCTGATTTGACTCAAAATCTTAAACAATTTAGTTTTGAGCATATCTATGCATTAAAGTCACCCATCTTTTACTTAATTTTATAATGTGGAATAATTATTTCAAGTAAATTTTCAACAAAGAAGATGGAGAAATAAAATAGAACTTTGGAGAAATGAACTTTTTTTTTTCTTTCTAAATTATCTGGTAGAATTTAATAAATAATGTTCACTGCAAAAATTGCAAGTAACTTTATTAATTAGTTGATTGTGTATAATATTATATTTATATTTATCCGAGATTAATATTATTAATACTCATACTAAACTATAAATTTTTGAACATTTTGTGATAAAAAATCATTTTCCCCAAAAGTCCGTTATAACTTTAAAAATATTTTTAAGAAGAAAAAAATTACTAACAAATTATTTAAAAAAAATTTTTGGTCATCGAAGAAAATGAAAAGAAAAATTAAAATAAAACAAAAATCTAATTTTACTTATATTAATATTTATTTTTTCTTAGGTTTTAAGCATATTAAAATAAATTTGCATTTTTAATATTATTTGAAAAATTACACTTATTTTCTTTTAAAAAAAAAAAAATTTGTTGACCTTTGGTTGACTTTTTGGTGCAGCCGTTTGGTCAAATCCCAGCCTTTGAAGACGGTGAACTGAAGCTCTTTGGTACAAAAAAAGTCCTCACAACTTTGCTTTTTCTTTTTGTTTTTTTGGTGCATTTGTGTGTGCTTTCCGCTCATACCATTAATGGGTGTATAATGGTTTGACTTTGATCTTCCTTGATCCGCAGAATCAAGGGCAATAATCCAGTACATCGCCCACAAGTACAAATATAGTGGGACCCAATTTGTCTGCACCGACTCCAAAAAAATGGCCATCGCAGGGGTGTGGGTAGAGGTGGAGGCCCACCAGTTCAATCCGGTGGCAGCTAAGCTGACATTTGAGCTAGCCCTCAAGCCACTGATGGGCATGACTGCTGACCTGGTTGTGGTGGAAGAGAATGAGTTGAAGCTAGCTAAGGTTTTGGACGTATATGAGGCTCGACTGGCTCAAGCCAAGTACCTAGCCGGGGAATGTTTCAGCTTGGCTGATCTGTATCACCTCCCTTGCATTCAATACTTGATGGGGACGCGTGCAAAGGAGTTGTTTGCATCACGTCCCAACGTAAGCGCGTGGTGCACTGACATCATGGCTCGGCCTGCTTGGTCAAAGGTGCTCGCACTGCAAAAGAAACCCTAACTAAAAAGATTCTACTCATTTGAAATCCACCCATCACAAGATGTTATATTGATGTTTGAATACATTAAAGTGACATTACACTCCTGTCAACTAGAATAATACCAAATCACATCTTAGATTTATCTAAGTATTGAAGTAATATCTTGCGAGATTGTCGGGTTTCAAGAATTAGATGAAGGAGTCGTACTATGCTAGTCTTTTTTGACCTAATAAGTGATGAGTGATGGATGGAACTTGGGTAGATAGCCCTAACAATAATGATTTCTTCTTCTTTTTTAATTTTCGTGAAGAGCATGTTGTGGGTGGAGAATTTTAGGTGCTTTGTGTCATGCATCTCGCGTGATTTGGCTTGTTGTGCTTATGAATGTATGCCTATCTACCTTGTAGTTAGTTGGAATCAAAGGTGGACAGTAATCTGCGGAAGTTGATGGTGCATTGTGTTTTGTTGGTTATTAATTGGGTATAATAGTTATCTTGTTTCATTTTTGACTTCTTGTTTTAAATAACATAATAGTTATTTAAAAGATCGAAATATCTTTAATAAAAATAAAAATCAATCCAAGCTTTTGTTTTTTATTTTTTGGTTACCAAGATTGTTCTTAATTATTCACTATTTTCCAATGGAGGGAGGTCCGGGCAGCCTTGCAATGCAAAATGAGTTAAACACCCTTCTCCTTTGACGCTCTATCTCATATTTGTAGTTTATAATAATCTAAATTAGAGGTGTTTAATTTAACCTAGCCTAATTGCAAATCACCAAAACAAATCCATCTACACGGTTTGTGCCTCCGATCTGAAGTAGTGCCACTTTTTTTTTTGGGGTCGCAAATAAAAAATGATGAAGAAGCCACCAAGTTTAACCGCCATTGAGTCCTTATCTTGTTAGATCAAGTCATGGTTATTGCTCCACAGTAAACATGATAGTTATAGATGGTTAATTCACAATCATATAACATCAAAAAGCTTCATATAACCAAGGTACATTGTTCACATCCTATCAAAATATTAGAATATCATGAGCATAAAACAACCAAAAGACTCATAATTCAAGTACATGTTAACATCCAGTCACTTGCCAAAAGATCACCAAAAATTCATTCCTAGGCAATGAGAATCTTCCTCCACAACAGTAGCGAACAGCAGTAGTGGTGCAGTGCAATGTAATGAAGTTTGGTGGCAGCAAAAACAGTAGCAAACAGTAGTAGAGCTACTTGGGTGGCAGCAAAGACGTTAGCAAAGAGCAGCAGTCATGCGGTGAAGGAGCAGCAGCTGCCCATGCATTGGGTGGTAGCACAGGGCAGCAGCGACCTGTGCATTGAAGCTTGATGAAGCTGCTGCAGCTTCCCCATCCCAGATTGCTCCTCCCAGCAGCCACCATCAAGTGAAATGTCGAACTCTGATGGCAAAAGAGGTACAAACCAAGTATCTGCCTTGCTCATTGCTAGGTTTGAGACCAGCGGATCCACTGGACAATATACCATCACCAAATGAATTGCAGATCTGTCGGAGTATCATGTTTCTGGATAGTTAGAAAGCCGGTTCCATGCATCAACAAAACTATTATTGACTCATCCCCCATCCAATCCACCATCTCAGTTAGATGACAAATTGACTAGGTTAGTTAATTAATTTAGTTAAATGACTAATCATTTGAAATTAAATTCATTCATTTAAATGATAGATCTTATTTGAATTTTACACACACACACACACACACACACACATATATATATATATATATATATATATATATATATATATATATTTATATCAAAATAAAATAAGATCTAATTTATGAATGAATATATAAACATATGACAATATTTCTTTAGGTTTGAGATTCATGTTCCCTGTAATTTCAACTCCCTTTTCAAACATGAATACCATTTGTGGTAAGGTTGGCAGGTGGTCGGCCAACAGGGCTGATGACATATATAGGATTCAAATTCAATTAGCACTTTGAAATGTAAGGATAATGGAAAAAGTGAAAATTTTATTATGTAGACTATGTTGAAGACTAATATGTTTTGACCCATGGAAAGCTATTCATTTAATTCTTTAAAGTAATATTGAAATTTCATGGATAGCCTTGAACAAACCTAACAAGCATATAATTCTAGCTGGAGAAAGTCGCACAACTTACTTTTTACTTTTGGTATTTTCAGTTTTGTTTAGGTATAAATGCTGTACATTGGGAACACACTAACGCGGTGGTTCTTCCCATTCTACAACATATGATTATCTACAATGTCACGAATGACAATGAGAAAGAAACAGAATTTAATGCCATGAGATACATCATGGCACAACGTGAAATACATAGAGAACATAAAGGAGGTTGAAGCTATGTACTATTGAAGTTGACACCATCAAAGTAAAACTTGAACTTTGATTAATAATTTTAGTTATATCTTTTGCCCTCCTTCAAAAGAATAAAGTAGAAGTGTTCCCCTTAGAATTTTTCGAAAGGTGACTCTCAGTTTCATATTTCATATAGAAATTTAAATAGAATCTTTGAAAAAGACTTTCTCATTTTGTCATAAGACAACTTACTATCTTTGGGGTCTGATCCTACACCACTACTCAATACCTTTAGTGGATCAATTATATTTTACAAGTTAATTCCTAACTTTTATCTCATATCACGACATAAGTAAGCAGTTCTTATTGCATCGGCCCAAAACCCCACTAATTCATCTTTACGGTGCTTCCTCTATCAATTAGATTCTTTATCCATAGAATAAAATGTATCTAGCATATCTGTTTCTTCATATTTCGACATCTATGAAGTTTCTTTCTTTGCTACAGCTGATAAAAATTGTTGTTTTGGATGATGCATATGTAGAAACCCTATTTTGTTTCTCATATTTACTATCTGATTTAATTTTTATCTCCTTTTTTCTTTCTATAGTGGAGATAGTCGCACATAATTACAGATTACAGCCATATTATTAAAAGCTTGATGGAAAAATGGGTTTCGTTCTAGTCCTTGAAAATAATATTTCAAAGCTTTTGTATGTTTTCCATTACTTGTGTGTATAAGGCCTATACTATATAACTTCGATAATAGAGATCCATTTCTAGTTGTTGGGTTTTCCCTCCTTGTGGGGCCCAACAATTGGTAAGAGTTTTTTTTTTAACGGCTGTTGGCTTCTCAAGGAAGCAGTACTCGCCTTCAGCAAAAGGTCTCACGCGTAGTGGCTGACCCTTCATCTCCTTTTTCTTTATTTCCATTTTTCCTGCTTGCTGCCATTGGACTCTTTATTTTTACTAGCTCCCAATGCTTGCAGCACTCCTTCTGCCTACAGTAGCTCCTCACAACTGTAGGGCTGCCAGTCTTCTTCTCCAGCAGCTGCGGCTGTAAGCTACTGCCCTCACTCTTGGACTCCAACTATGTATTATTAACAACATATTGAGATATTCTGGTTGTGCTATTTTGGTTGATTCTTTTGGGAGTTTTGTTCAGAATATTTGGTGAGAGCTTTCCATCTTGTTACATTTGTTTATACACTTTTGTGTATTTGTAAGGCATATGTCTTTTGTATCCACTTTGTATAACATATTTTGTGATAGTGGATTTGGACCACCGTGCCCCGTGGACGTACCTCAACATTTGAGGGAATCACATTAAATTTCTTGTGTCTCAATTTTTTTATTGTTTGCATCACTCTATTGATTTACTTGTGAGAATTTGTTCGTATATATTATATTTTTTGCCAACAAGTGGTATCAGAGACGTGTTATTTGTACGCATTAAATTTGTGTAAATCATGGTTGGTAATTTTGGTTGTATGATTAGTTATAATGGAAGCAATTGGGTAACTTGGAAAACAAAAATGCAAGATATTTTATTTTGCAAAGATTTGGATGGGCCTATTGAGGGTAATAGCCAAAAGCCTAAAGACATGAGTGATGATGAGTGGAATAGGCTTAATAGGAAAACCGTTGGTGTTATCCGGCAATGGATTGATGATAGTATTTTTCATCATGTTTTTACCGAAACTTCGGCACATGAATTGTGGAAAAAACTGGAGTGTCTTTATGATAGAAAGTCGGCTACAAATAAAGCTTTTCTTTTCCAAAAATTGGTGAATTTGAAATATAAAGATGGTGGTCTTATTACTGAGCATTTGAATGAGATGAAAAATATTATCAATCAGCTTGCTACTTTGAAAATAGTTTTTGATTATGAATTGCAAGTCTTAATGCTTCTTAACTCTTTGCCAGAAAGTTGGGAGACTTTGGTTGTGACTGTTAGTAATTCAACTTCCGATGGAATTGTTACTATGAATCAAGTAACTAGCAGCTTGTTGAATGAAGAAATTAGAAGAAAATCAGTTGGCTCTTCTCATTCTGAGGCCCTTGTGACAGAAAACCGGGGGAGAGGCAGAAGCAAAAGTAGATATTCTCACCGTAATGATAAATCAAGAGGTCGGTCCAGTTCAGTTTCGAAAAAAGATATTGAGTGCCACTATTGTCATAAAAAGGGGCATATGAAGTGGGAGTGTAGAAAATTGAAATTTAAGGAGCAAAACAAAGAGAAAAATTTTGAGAAAAAGCATGAAGACACAACTTCAGTTGCATTAATTTGACAAATCAAGAGACTGATTGGGTTATTGATTTCGGTGCATCATTCCATGTCACTTCACGGGGAGATTTCTTCACTTCTTATTCAAAAGGAAATTATGGAGTTGTTCGGATGGGAAATGAAGGTCTGTCAAAAATTGTTGACATTGGAAATGTTTGTTTGGAAACAAATCTTGGATGTAAGTTAGTGCTCAAAGATGTGAGACATGTACCCGATATTCGACTAAATTTGATATCTACCGAAAAGCTTGATGATGAAGGGTTATACAACCATTTTGGTGATGGAAAATGGAAGCTCACAAAGGGTAATTTGGTGGTGGCTAAAGGCAAGAAAACCGGTACACTTTATATGATCCAAGGTAAAATTGGTAATGGTGTTGTGAATGCAATTGAAAGTCACTCTTCCACCGATTTGTGGTATAAGCGGCTTGGGCACATGAGTGAAAAAGGAATGTAGTTTTTGTTAAAAAAGAAGCTCCTACCCGGGATGAAAGGTACCTCTCTTAAAGCTTGTGTTCATTGTTTGGCCGGTAAGCAACATAGAGCTCCTTTTCGTGCAAAGTTTGTTACTAAAAAATCTAATGTTTTAGATTTGATACATTCAGATGTATGTGGTCCTTTGAAAGTTAAATCTCATGGTGGTGCACTTTATTTTGTTACCTTTATTGATAATTGTTCAAGAAAAGTTTGGGCTTACACTTTGAAGACTAAAGATCAAGTCTTAGATATGTATAAGCATTTTCAGGTTAAAATTGAAAGGGAGACTGGAAAGAAGGTGAAATGTGTGCGCTCTGATAATGGTGGAGAGTACATTGGCCCATTTGATGCATATTGTTACAGCCAAGGAATTAGGCATCAAAAGACCGTCAAGAAAACCCCTCAACAAAATGGTATTGCTGAAAGGATGAACCGCACTATACTGGAGAGAATGAGATGTATGCTCTTTCATGCGAAGTTGCCAAAATCATTTTGGGGTGATGCAATGAGGACGGCAGTGGACTTGATTAATTTGTCTCCTTCAATTCCTTTACTTTGTGAAGTTCCTGAAAAAATTTGGAAAGGTAAGGATGTTACTTATGATCACTTGAAAGTGTTTAGTTGTCGTGCATTTGTTCATATTCCAAAAGATGAAAGATCCAAACTTGATGACAAGACAATGCAATGTATTTTTCTTGGCTATGAGCATGATGAATTTGGATACAGATTATGGGATCCAATTGACAAGAAAATTGTTAGAAACCAAGATGTTGTATTTTTTGAAGATCAAACAATTGAAGATTTTGGCACGGTTGAGCAACCACAATCTAATGGGAATGATTTTGTTGACTTAGACTTACCTTCTCCACCTTTGGCACATGATGAAAATAGGGAAGATGTTCTTCCACCTCTTGAAGATGTTGGAAATGATGAAATTCCTAATGATGTTGAAGATGAAAATGAGGGGGAGCAACAAGTTCAAGAGCAAGCTCAATTGAGAAGGTCTTCAAGAGAGCCAAGACTTTCATCTAAATATCCATCAAGTGACTATGTTACTCTAACGGATCAAGGGGAACCCGAAAGCTATCAAGAAGCCATGAACCATGAAAATAAAGTTGAATGGATGGAGACTATGCAAAAGGAAGTGAATTCCATTGTTGACAATCACACTTATGATTTGGTTAAACTTCCTCCTGGAAAGAAAGCTTTGAAAAATAAATGGGTGTTTAGGCTTAAAAATGATGGAAAGAATCTTTGGTACAAGGCTAGGCTTGTGGTAAAAGGCATTGGTCAGAAAAAGGGAATTGACTTTGATGAAATATTCTCACCGATTGTAAAAATGTCATCTATTCGGGTTGTTCTTGGCACGACAGCATACTTGAATTTAGAAGTTGAGCAACTAGATGTGAAAACCACCTTCTTACATGGTGACTTGGAAAATGAAATTTACATGGAACAACCAGAAGGCTTCAAACAAAAAGGGAAAGAGAATTTAATGTGCAAATTAAAGAAAAGTTTGTATGGGTTGAAGCAAGTACCACGGAGATGGTACAAGAAATTTGATTCTTCATGATTGATCATGGTTACTCAAAAACCTCTTTGGATGATTGTGTGTTTGTGAAAAAATTTTCGGATGGCACTTATATTATTCTCTTGCTCTATATTGATGATATGCTCATTGTAGGACAGGACTTCTCTAAGATTGAAAAATTGAAGTTGGAGTTGAGCAAGTCTTTTACTATGAAAGACTTGGGACCAACAAAACAAATTCTTGGCATGAGAATTGTTCGTGATCGTGAAAAAAGGCAAATTTGGTTGTCTCAAGAAAGTTACATTGAAAAAGTGCTTGAGAAGTTCAATATGGATAAAGCAAAACTCGTTGGTTGCCCACTTGCTAGTCACTTCAAGTTTAGTTCAAAACAAAGTCCCAAAAGTGAAAAAGACAAGGAAGAGATGAAGAAAATTCCTTATGCTTCGGCCGTTGGTTCCTTAATGTATGCAATGGTTTGCACAATACTGGATTTAGCTTATGCTGTTAGAGTTGTTAGTCAGTTTCTCTCTAATCCAGGAAAGGAGCATTGGTTAGTGGTAAAATGGATTCTCCGATACCTTAGAGGCACTTCAAAGGCGTGCTTGTGCTTTGAAAATGGTAAATCTATGCTCCATGGATTCACGGATGCCGACATGGCCGGTGATGTTGATTCTAGAAAATCCACTTCGGATTATTTGATGACTTTTGCAGGGGGAGCTGTGGCATGGGAATCTAAATTACAGAAATGTGTTGCTCTATCTACTACGGAAGCCGAGTTTATTGCCATTACGGAAGCTTGCAAAGAATTGCTTCGGTTGAAGAGATTCTTGAAAGAGTTGGGGATGGAACAAGAAAGGTATGTTCTTTATTGTGATACCCAAATTGCAATTCATTTGAGTAAGAATTCTATCTTCCATTCAAAGTCAAAACATATTGATGTTAGATATCATTGGATTCGGGATGTGTTGGATAAGAAATTATTGTAGCTTGAAAAAATTCACACTAATGATAATGGTTCGGATATGATGACAAAAACATTGAGTAGAGACAAGCATGTGAAGTGTCGAATTTTGGCCGGATTGGTAGAGTTGTCCCCATAAGTTGGGAGGGGGAGACTTGTTGGGTTTTCCCTCCTTGTGGGGCCCAACAATTGGTAAGAGATTTTTTTTACTGTTGTTGGCTTCTCAAGGAAGCAGTACTCACCTTCAGCAAAAGGTCTCACACGTAGTGGCTGACCCTTCATCTCCTTTTTTTCTTTATTTCCATTTTTCCTGCTTGCTGCCATTGGGCTCTCTATTTTTACTAGCTCCCAATGCCTGCAACACTCCTTCTGCCTACAGCAGCTCCTCACAACTATAGGGCTACCAGTCTTCTTCTCCAGCAGCTGCGGCTGCAAGCTACTGCCCTCACTCTTGGACTCCGACTGTGTATTATTAACAGCATATTAAGATATTCTGGTTGTGCTATTTTGGTTGGTTCTTTTGGAAGTTTTGTTCAGAATATTTGGTGAGAGCTTTCCATCTTGTTACATTTGTTTATACACTCTTATGTATTTGTAAGGCATATGCCTTTTGTATCTACTTTGTACAACATATTTGGTGATAGTGGATTTGGACCGCCGTGCTCCGTGGACATACCTCAACATTTGAGGGAATCACGTTAAATTTCTTGTGTCTCAATTTTTTTATTGTTTGCATCACTCCATTGATTTACTTATGGGAATTTGTTCGTATATATTATATTTTTTCCCAACACTAGTCGAATAGTTTCATAATCTTTTTGTAAAGCTTCCATATAATTTCCTCCAGATTGCATTGCCTTCCCAACCTCTCCCCAAGAATCCATATACAAAGGCTTAATTATCTCATTGTTCAATCACATGTTCTAAAACCTAAAAGGGGTAGGGCCCCCTCATACCTTACTAGACTCCAACAAGATAGGGAAATGATCAGAGGTAGTCCTAGGCAATTTGGGAAATAATGGGAAATTCATCCCTCCACTCATTACAAAGCAGAAGTCGATCTGACCTACTAGCCACTGTTCTAGGCCCCCTACAGTCCAAGTGAAAGAAGCATTCCCCAAAGGAAGGTCTCTTAAACCGCAATTCCTAATCAATGAATCAATACTGAGCATACTCGTAGTAATTCTATTTCTACCCCCTCCCCCCTTTCTTTTGTCTAGGATTCCTAACTGCATTAAAATCACCTCCCAGAGTCCATGGAGCGAAATATGACCGAGGATCCTCCAAACGAGAATTGATATTGGGACTCCCCGCCCCACCCCTTCTAAAACACCACAAGAAGGAACAACCATATTAACTTGCAAGGTATGAATCGAGCCCATGACCAGGGTTAGAAGACAAAGATCCCTCAACATTTAAAGCTTTTACACCTGTTCACAGTTATGGTTAAAAGATTTTATACCTACTTGAGCATAATTTGAATCTGAATGAAGGCTAACTCTCTCTAAACGCTGAGAAATCATTACTGGAATATGGGCTTTCTCTGGCTGATCCTATTCAAGATCCCACAAAAACCTTCAAACGTCTGAGCCAGCCCTTTTCAAAATATGCTCTCTCTGATCCACCAGAAGCTCCTTTTCTGATACACACATACTGCCCATCTCTTCTTCTAAATCTTACATCATGTCATCTCTGTTTACCCTTCTGATATCGACTACGTCCTCTCTATTGGAGTTGCAATTGATGGTGTAGCTTGCTTACAAAATATCATCTTGCTTCTCGCTGCTCATAGAACCTCTCAGTATAACCCTCTCCCACTGTTTTTTTCTGGATCCATGCTGTCCTCTGAAAACTGCCTGTAATGAACCCCCTTGAAATGAATTTAATACTTCAATGCATACAAAGGAAATGGAAATGAGAAAGAACAGGTTGGCTGGTTTGAGAGAGCCACTCTCCAAAAACAGAAAAACAAATTGATTCCCAAAATTCTACTCTCCTGTATTCCCACTGACCCCTAGCTTTATACATAACAAACTCTAACTACTATTCTAGAATACCCCATGCGCTCTACTGCAGTTGGCAGCTCGGCCCAGCACCTGGCCCAGCTGCCACATGATCCATGCCTTGGCCCATGATGTCTCAGCCCGCGAAGAGTTGACCTGCGAGTGGCCGACCTGCCCAAGCTCCCCACTCAGTTCGGCCTCTTCCGCCAACCTTAGCTCCGAACCCCCGGTTCGAGCTCCCCTGCGCCCACTTCTGACAACCTCAGCTCCGAACTCTCGATCCGAGCTCCCCTACACCCAGCTATTTCGTCCGAGCCCCTCAAGCCCTCTGTTCGAGCTCCCCTGTAGCGAACCGCCTTGTCCGAGCTCTTCAACCTGCTCGGCATCTTCAATCTGATGATCAGCTCGGACCCCTTCTGTTCGAGCTCCCCTGTAGCGAACCACCTCATCCGAGCCCTTCGATCTGCTCGGATCCCTTTCTGGTCGGTATCTCCGACCTTATTCATAATAATACCCTCCCCTTCAGAGCACCTTGCCCACAAGGTGAGGGAATTTCTCCTTCATCATGTGGTACCACTCCCATGTTGCCTCCTCCTTCTCCTGTCCCTCCCACCTAACTAATATCTCCGTTGTTGGAAGGTTCCCCTTTTTTTTCATTCGCCGTTCTAAGATCTCTTCCGGTTCTGGGCAGAGGGTTCCATGGGAATCTGTGGGGGGAAGCCGTGGGTTTACTCTATCAGATGCCCCAAGATGTGGTTTGAGCTGAGATACATGAAAAACCGGATGGATCTGGGTTTCCTCTGTGAGTTCCAGTCGGCATGCTACTTCTCCAATTTTTTGTACCACCTGAAAGGGTCCGTAAAATCTCAGTGACAATTTCAAGCTCCGCCGAACTGCTACAGTTGTTTGTCAATAAGGTTGGAGTCGAAGGTACACCTAGTCACCCACTGAAAACTTTTCGTTCCCTTCTCTTTAGGTCAGCATACTTTTTCATTCGCTGCTGTGCTTGTTGTAAATTATGTTTAAGGAGATCTAGGGTGACCTCCCTATCCCTGAGGTACTCATCTACCATTGCCACCTTGGTGGTCCCCGGTATATAGCTGATGAGGGATGGTGGTGGTACACCATACACAATTTGGAAAGGGGTAATTTTCGCTGAGGTGTGGTAGGATGTATTGTACCAATATTCAGCTAATGGTAAGTGCTTCACCTAATTTTTTGGCGTATCTCCCACAAAACACCTAAGGTATCCTTCCAAGCACTTGTTCACCACCTCTGTTTAGCCGTCCGTCTGTGGATGGTAAGCCGTACTGAATTTCAGTTGGACTCCTTGTAGATTAAAGAGTTCTTGCCAAACTTTACTTAAAAATGTGGTTCCCCTGTCGGAGATAATGGATCTTGGCATGCCATGTAACTTGAAAATGTTATAAATGAAACTCTGTGCTACTTGACTTGCCGTGTATGGATGACTTAGGGGTAGGAAATGAGCATACTTAGAGAGACGATCTACCACTACTAAAATGACATCTTCCCATGTGAAAGGGATAACCCTTCTATGAATCCATGCTGAGATCTGTCCACACCTCTCCAGGAATGGGAAGGGGCTGTAGTAAGCCTGTCGGGTAAGTATTTTCTCCTTTCATTTGTTGACAAATGAGGCATTCCTTGATGAACTGCTTAATTTCTCTCTTCATGCCACACTAATAGAAATCTCTTCTGGCTCTCTGGATTGTTTTTTCATATCCCTCATGCCCTGCTACTGCATTGCCATGAACTGTTTGTAATACTTGTTGCTTGATCTGTTCGTTTCGGCCTATAAACAGCTTACCTTTGTAGAATAATAACCCATCCCTCAGAGTGAACCCTTCTGCTGGTATGCCCAAATGAATTTGTTGTTGGATATTTTGTATTTCAGCGTCATCGGCATATGAGGCTTTTAAATCTTCGATCCACCCAAGAGTGGGGAGAGAAATAACCATTATATTCGCCTCATTGTTTGTTGGGTGATCGTCTGTTGGGTTGAGGGTGTCACCTTCTGAATCTTTTTTGGACAGAGCATCCGCTACTCGATTTTCTTGTCCCCTTTTGTACTGTACTATAAAATCATATCCCAGTAATTTAGTGATCCACTTTTGTTGCACAGGAGTACCCATTCTTTGTTCCAACATGAATTTTAAACTCTGCTGATCTGTTTTGACAACGAATGGCAGCCCTAAGATATATGGTCTCCACTTCTTAACTGCTGTCACTAAAGCTACCAATTCTTTCTCATAGGTTGACATGAGAAGGGCTCTACCCTTCAGGCTTGACTGAAGTATGCTATGGGCTGCCCTTGTTGCATGAGTACTGCCCCAATCCCCTTGCCTGATGCATCACATTCAATTGTAAATTTCTTCGTGAAGTCTGGTAGGGCTAGAACAGGGGGAGTAGACATGGCCTCTTTTAATTCCCTAAAAGCCTTCTCAGCTTCCTCGTTCCATTGGAACCCGTTTTTCTTAAGTAAACTGGTCAGAGGTGCGGCTATGGCTCCATACCCCTTAATGAATCTTCTGTAATACCCAGTAAGACCTAGGAACCCTCTTAGAGCCTTGAGAGTCTTAGGTGAAGGCCAGTCAATCATAGCTTGTAATTTGTAGGGATTTTCTCTCACCCCCCTACCCGATACCAAATGTCCTAGATACTCCACCTCTCGACAGCCAAATTTGCATTTATATCTTTTGGAAAATAGTTGTTGATCGAGTAGAATTTGTAGGGTCATTCTTAGGTGGTTGAGGTGTTCTTCCATAGATTTGCTGTACACCAGAATGTTATCAAAGAAAACCAGAATGAATTTTCTAAGATGTGGTCGGAATACCTCATTCATCAAACCTTGGAAGGTTGATGGTGCATTGGTCAGTCCAAAGGCATTACAAGAAACTCGTAGTGTCCTTCGTGTGTTCGGAAAGCGGTTTTAGGGATGTCCTCTGCCCTTACCCTTATTTGATGGTGCTCGGATCTCAGATCCAGTTTTGAGAAGAGCTCAGCCCCATGTAGCTCATCCAGTAGCTCTTCAATCACCGGCATAGGGAATTTATCCTTAATGGTAACCTGGTTCAGAGCACGATAGTCCACACACATTCTCCAGGTGCCATCGGCCTTTCTTACCAACAAAACAGGAGAGGAGTAAGGACTATGGCTCGGTCGTATGGTTCCTAACTCCAATAGCTCCCGAACAATCCTTTCTATCTCCTCTTTTTGAAAATAAGGGTATCTGTAGGGTCTTACACTGATGGGAGAAGTTCCCTCCTTAAGGGTGATCCCATGGTCACATGACCTAATGGGCGGTAATCCCCTCGGCTCTGCAAAGACTTGCTGAAATTCCTCCAACAAGGAGGTTAGAGGCGGGGAGATGCTCTCCATTGCCTCTTCTTTTATCCCTTCCAATGGTTGTAGCAAGATTCCCTTTCTCTCCAAGCAAGAGAGTTTTCCCTCCACTACTTCTTCCACTAACGCCTAGGAAGTGAGTCCTTTCAAACAAACAGTTTGGCCATTATGGTGGAACTTCATAGTAAGTTCTACAAAATTCCACATGATTTCGCCCAGCGTACTGAACCACTGAATTCCAAATACAATATCACAGCCCCCTAAAACCAGGGAGTACATATCAGCTTCAAATCTAGTCCCTTGCACCACAAAGCTTACTGCTGGGCATCTTCCCTCACACCGAATCTCTTCTCCATTAGCTACTTTCACCTTCACCTTCTCCCCACTATCCAAGGTCAGCTTAAGTCTCCTGACCAGAGCTGGATCAATAAAATTGTGAGTGCTTCCTGTATCTACCAGTATCACAAAGGATTGTCCCCTAAAACAACCAACCACTCTCATTGTTTTAGAGTGAGGGGATCCCGTCAGGGCATGTAGGGTAATTTCCACTTTGTCCTCTCCCGGTTGTTGCTCCACCCCTGCCTCTCCCAAACAATCATACCCTACGAACTCAAGGAATTCCTCCTCCTCGTTAAAACAGTTGAGCTCATTTCCTTCCAACAAGAAAAGTTTAGCAGCCCCACATTTATGCCCTGGATGCCATTTGGCATCACAATTAAAACATAACCCCTTGCTTTTCTTTTCTTTTATCTGCTCTGGGGAGTATTTGTGGACCTGGGTGTTGGGTTTGGCTGCTGGTTTGGTCACAGCCAGGTGATGAGATGGGGCAGAGTGCTTGGGTATGATATACTTCTTAGTCGCTAGGAGGTTTTCTTCTTGTATCCGTGCCTTACCATAAGCCATGTGAACATTGATCGGGTTCAAGAGTTTCACTGCCTACCGGATCTCCTCCTTCAATCCCCCCATGAACAAACTGAGCCGGTGGCCTTCATCAAGGTCTCTGACTCTATTGGACAATTCCTCGAACTGTTCCTTGAATGAGGTTACAGTAGAGGTTTGTTTTAGGTTTGATAACTGCTCCAACGGGTCATCATAAGGAGCAACTCCAAACCGGGTATGCAAGGCTCTTTCGAATGCCTCTCAACTTGTTAATAGACTAGACCTCTCCAGGTCCTGGAACCAGATTAAGGCCTTGTCCTCCATGTGGAAGGAGGCCAACAGAACCCTTTGATGGGGTGGAGTTTCATGAAACAGGAAAAAATGATTGACCCTATAGAGCCAACCTGCTGGATCCGAACCATTGAATTTAGGGAAATCAACTCTCACCGTTTTAGTTTGAATACCTGCTCTGTGTTGCTCCCCATTGAAGCTCTCACGGTGTTGGTATCTGAAGTCGTGGCTCGATGTCTCTCCTGGCCCTTCCTGGTCGAGTTTCTGCTTGCCGATATTCTTCACAGCATCGGAGAGAGCTCCCAACTGTTGAGTCACAGTGTTGAGTAGCTTCTGCTGTTCAACTTGAGTGACTTGCTGCTCTTCTTGTGATCTCCTCAAGGCAACGATGGACTCCAACATCTGGTTCATGCGAGTTCCCTCTCCCATGGTGGTAGGAGCTTGGCTCTGATACCAATTGTAATGAACCCCCTTGAAATGGAATGAGCTCAACATAATTTGTAATGAACTCAAGTGAGTGATAATTCCTTGATTGAATGAATTACTCGCAAGAAAACGAAATTACAGAGATGAACTAAATTTAATACTTCAATGCATACAAAGGAAATGGAAATGAGAAAGAACAGGTTGGCTGGTTCGAGAGAGCCACTCTCCAAAAACAGAAAAACAAATTGATTCCCAAAATTATACTCTCCTGTATTCCCGCTGACCCCTAGCTTTATACATAACAAACTCGAACTACAATTCTGGAATACCCCATGCGCTCTACTGCAGTTGGCAGCTTGGCCCAGCACCCGGCCCAGCTGCCACATGATCCATGCCTTGGCCCATGACGTCTCAGCCCGCGAAGAGCTGACCTGCGAGTGGCTGACCTGCCCAAGCTCCCCACTCAGTTCGGCCTCTTCAGCCAACCTCAGCTTCGAACCCCCGGTTCGAGCTCCCCTGCGCCCACTTTTGACAACCTCAGCTCCAAACTCTCAATCCGAGCTCCCCTACACCCAGCCGTTTCGTCCGAGCCCCTCAAGCCCTCTGTTCAAGCTCCCCTGTAGCGAACCGCCTTGTTCGAGCTCTTCAACCTGCTTGGCATCTTCAATCTGACGATCAGCTCGGACCCCTTCTATTCGAGCTCCCCTGTAGCGAACCACCTCATCCGAGCCCTTCGATCTGCTCAGATCCCCTTCTGGTCGGTATCTCCGACCTTATTCATAACACTGCCCAGCCAAAACATCTTAACATCCAAGTTAACTTGATTTGGCCTGCCCTTCTCTGTTGCCGCTGTTGGCCATAATTGCTGTGTTTCTGGATTTGGATCCTTTTCATCGGACCTTTTCTAGGTTTGGTGACTTTGGTCCCTTTCTTTTCACGACGCATACTGCCTTGGTCTTCTTCCATCCAATGAATTAGGCCTCTGAAATGCTGCCCCAGCTGCCAACTCTGTTAGCCACACAGAAGGCCCCTTAGCATGAATGAGGTCTTTCCTAGTGTCCTGACCCTCACATGTCAAGAGGAAAGTATTTGTATTAGTGGCATGACCTCCCCAAATCCTTTGGTGGTGGGTTATTTCCTTTCCATACTCCAGACTTGTCTCTGGAGCTTGTCTAGTCACATCAGCATAGGAGGAGTTCAACGAAATCCCTTGAAACACGCTAGTCCCCTCCTCCTCCTAAACTCTCTAAATGTTTGAAGACCCACAGTTAGAACATCTACGACTACCATGTTGGGTTTGAAAATATCTATCAACGGTGCCAATAATTCCAACAGGGCAGCAAGGAAGTCCCTCCACCCTTTTTTTCAGTCCCCTTTTGGAATTCGTACATTGAAAAAATTCTTGCTATTAGCCTTCTTCAAACATAAGAACATTCCCCTGCTGTTTTCAAGAACCTTAACCAAGACACTATTCTCTGCTTTTTGGCACATAACTCCACTATAGCTTGCTGCACCCCTTTATAGGCTGCACTTGACACCCCCCATCAATTGAAACGGCTGAAGGAGGAGTTTGGAGATGTTAGAATAAGAAAATATAGTCTTTTAGGTGAGTTGGGGGTTCTGGATAGAAAGGAGGAGGATGTTATTCTTCTAGAAAATGATGAGGCAAGAAGAGCTCTAATTAAAAATGAGTTGGAAGAGGTAATTTTCTAGGACATGAGGAGTTGGAGGCAAAAGACCAAATTTAAATGGGTTGAAGATGGTGATTGTAATTCTTCTTTTTTTCCATAGGCTAGCTAATGGGCACAAGAGTAAAAACTATATTAGGGAGGTAGATATGGGCGATGGGAGGGTCAGTAATGATCAACGCCTGATTACATCAACTATTACTAATTTCTTTCATGATTTGTATTTGGAGAAGAACCATTATAGACTGATGATTGAAGATTTAGATTGGGATCCTATTTCCAATCATCAAATGCACCAGCTAAGAGACTTTTTGAAGAGGAGGAAGTGAGGGGGGTGGTTTTTGGGATGGATAGAGATAAAGCACCAAGCCCAGACAGGTTTAACTTGGCTATTTTCCAAGACTCTTGGGAAACTATTAAAGGTAATTGTTGAAAGTTCTCACTGACTTCTATGGGAATGGGATTTTGAGTAGGAGTATTAACTCCTATTTTATAGCCTTGGTGCCTAAAAAGCTAGATCTTCCAAGGTTGAGGATTTTAACCTTATTAGTCGTCTCTAGTGTGCATAATATTATCACTAAAATGTTAGCTAATAGGTTGAATGCAGTACTTAAAGATACTATTTCGAGCGCCCAAAGTGCATTTGGGGGAAGGGGGGCTGGGGGAGGCAAAAAGTGGATGCTATTCTGGTGGCCAATGAGGTAGTGGTTGATATTTGTAGGAATAAGAAAAGGGGTTTGTTTCCAAATTAGATATTGAAAATATCTTATGATAAAGTGAGTTGCAGCTTCCTGGATAAGGTTTTCGTGAAAAATGGTTTTGGTGAGCATTGGCGCAAGTGGATTAGGGGTTGTTTGTCTAATGCATGGTTTTCGGTTAATGTGAATGGTGAACCCAAATCTTGGTTTATTGCTTCGAGGGCATTTACACAAGGAGATCCACTATCCCCCTTTTTGTTCATCCTTGTAGTTGAAGTCTTGAGTAGGATGGTGGATAGGACAGTGGAAAGGAGGTTAGTGAAAGAACTAGGATTGAGAGTGAAGGGGTGGTGGTTTCTCATTTTCAATTTGCTGATCATACAATTTTCTTTCTTCAGGATCATAATCCTTCGTTTAGAATAATTTTGGGTATTCTTCAAGTTTTCGAGAGGATCTCTAGGCTCAAAATTAATATAAGGAAGAATAGATTAGTAGTCTTAAATGTACTTGTTGAAAGAACTAGTAATTGGGCTACAAATGTGGGATGCGGTTTATTGGATTGGCCCTTGACCTACTTAGGGGTTCCTTTGGGAGGGGACCCTAGAGTGGTGGATTTTTGAAATCTGGTAGTGAAAACAGTGACGAAGAGATTAGGTGGTTGGAAGGGGGCCTTTTTCTCTCTTTAGGGTAGAATTATGCTTATCCAGACCCGTCTTTCTAGCATTCCATTATATTTATTGTATGTTTTTAAGATCCCCATGGGGATTGCTAGTAAGCTTGAGAGAATCATGAGATTTTTTGTGGTTTGGTGTAGGGAGTTGTAGGGACCATTTAGTGAGCTGGGCGGAGGTTTGCAAGTCTAAAAAGCAAGGGGGGGGGGGTGATGCAGGGGTGGCATCAAGGTTCTGCAGCCATGGAGATATTAGAAGAGGAGATGGAGAAGGGAGGAGTGAGGAGATACTAGGGGGGCACTTGCGTTCAATTAACTATTCAAATTCATCAACAACTGCCTACATCATGGCTTTCACACACTATTTATAAGAAAGCCTCTAAACATATGAAATTACACACATACCCCTAAAACTACATTACATTACAAACATACCCCTAGAATACACAATTACTACAAACAAGCCCCCAACATAAATAATCCTAATACAAGAAACTACACACAAATACTTAAAAAACTAAATAACTAAGCACATTTGGGTTTCGGACCCAATAAACCATTCAACCTATTCTTTGACATAGGCCTCCTAATTGGATTGAAATGATACATCCAAATAGCTGCTTCTCGTCCTACATCAATTCCCTTCTTCTGGAAAGAACTCGGCTCCGTTGAGTTGGGGAAAGTACCAAGGAGTCCATAACCATGAATAGTGTTATCTCTTTTTTTGTTGACAATTTGAATAGCTCCTTATTTTCTTGGAATCTCCACCTCAAGAGACCTCTAAATGATAGGGAGATGGTAGAGTCGTCTTCATTGCTGTCCTTACTGAATAATTGTAACCTATCTTTGGGAAGGGATGTTTGCTCTTGGTCTCTGGATCAATCAGGGGTGTTTACTTACAAATAAATCTATGATTTCTTTACCTATTCCAACTCTTCTTTCCCTTTCTATCCTATAATTTGGAAGGTTAATATTCCCCCAAAAATAAATGTTTTTGCTTGGTTGGCTTAACAAAATTTATACCAATAACTCGTTGAAAATTAGGAGACCTTTAAAGGCTCTCTCTTCAAATACTTTGTCATAGGAACTCCAAGACAGCATCCCATCTCTTTTTGCATTGTGATTTTGTATGGAGGATATTAACAAACTGTTTGGTATTATGGAAGAGAGTTAGGTTTGCCCCTATTCAGTAGAAGACTAGTTAGTCATCTCATTAGTAAGCTTTGAAAAAAGGAAGGATAGGGAAGCTCTGTGAAAGAGTCGCATATTTGCAGTCTTAAGGGGTATATGGTTGAAGCACAATGCATGGTTATTTTCTGGGAAGAAGCTAAATTGGTCAATGGTGTGGGAAAAAATTCAGTATATGACTTCTTTTTGTTATGTCAGGTTTGGAATTTTTAGGAAATAGGAAACTAGCTTTCAGGATTTACAGAGGGATTGGAGGAACTGGCTGGTTTGATGTTTCTCTTTTTTGTTGTTTTAGCCTTTTTTGTCTGGTTTAAACCAGATTTTCTTTGGGAGATGTCTTTCTCTCCTTCCTTGTAAATTCTTTCCCTATTAATGAAATTTCTTTTGTGAAAATGACTTAAATTTATGGAATACTCGTAAAAAATACAAAAATTATCTTCTTTTTTCACATATAAACCCAAAAATTAAATTAGATATTCAACTTTTTACTAATAGGATTAAAATGAGATTGAATTGAAAGCAAATAGATTTCAGACCACATCAGTTTGACAATTATTTAATTAAAATAATATTATTTTGAGAAAAAAATTGCAGACCATGCCTAGCATTAGTTCTGTCCATAGGAACCTAATTCAACCAGAAGTTTATAAGACCCAGAAGCAACTTTAGGACATAGTGGCCTAGCCAAACACACCACAGTACTCAGAACCATAAGAAAAAAGACAAAGGCCCTGACCACCAGCCCAATTTAAACACCTAATTTTTTTTCTATGAGCAGAGTACTTCCATCAATGTATAAGTACTTTCATTAATTATAGCCATTCCCAACCATTTTAGAAACCCTTACTCTGCATTTGGGAGCATGGATTTCGGATATTAGATTTGGACAAATTTTAATGCAATTTTTTATTACATCTTATCCAAATGCAATACAAT
The DNA here is from genome assembly GCF_029873635.1 of Malania oleifera. Classification (NCBI taxonomy): domain Eukaryota; kingdom Viridiplantae; phylum Streptophyta; class Magnoliopsida; order Santalales; family Ximeniaceae; genus Malania; species Malania oleifera. Next base: position 99,169,407 of record NC_080421.1, read on the forward strand.
TCCAAATCCAAGGCCTCTCCAAACATAGGGTAATATAGAGATCAATAACTCCTAAGAAAATATCTAGCAACCTTGTAATATAAGAATTTCTCTACATACAAGCACAAATTAACAAGAATGAATAGTTAATCATCTATAAATTCTACACCAGCAACAGTTTATTGAATAAAAAACCAACTGTACGCAATTTGGGAGTTTTTGGTCAACCACTCTGTCATCATTTGATCAGCCGCTCTATCATCATTTGAACAAGAAAATTTTAAACATTATATTTAAAAAGTTCGGAGTCCACATCACAGAAAACATGAAATTGCAGTCATACATGGGATCAAAATGAAGAGAGGAGATAAAATCTTACCAGAATCAGAACAAGAAAAACAGGAGAAAAGAATGGGTTGCCTTGCAATTATACCGTGCCTCAAAAGAGAATTGGAAATTGACAACGCAGAGGATAATGATGGTGCAAAAGAAGCCTCCACTTTGATCAACGAATCCTTCAATGAGTTTATTTTTCCAATTTGAAAAAAACCTCAAACGCAAGTTTCGATGGTTCTTCATTTTTTCTGTGAAAGGAATACCCAATCTCTCTCTTTACGTCCCTTTCTCTCACTCTCTTTCTTTCCATCTCATTGGGTTTGAAATGTAAAGAAAGCAATAGAAATCTTCACTTTTCTTTTTTCTTTTTTCTTTTGTTTTTAATTTTTCAGGCCATGAGGTGGCTGGGAAGTCCCGCACCTAATTTGTTTCTGACAATGACGAGATAAGGAATTTTTTCATGACTTTTAGGAGCCCTCATTAACTGCACATCCTTTAATGACTACTCAAAAAAATCCGATGCGATTTATAATTATTGTCGCTAAATTTTGGTCATTGAAAAACTAATTTCTTGTGCTGATCTCTGTAGGGAAGTATGTGACTAAATGAATAAATCCATGAATAGCAAAACAATAGGAAAGTTGTTCATGTATCCAAAGCAATCAACAAGATGACTACATCAGTCCCTTCATGCAGCATTTTGCATTTTGCATTATGATGATCAAAGAATATCCCATCAATAGGGCCATTCAGAAAATAATTATCCTGCTATTTGTAGAACTAATGAAGTCTTTACTGTTGTAAGATGTGAACTGACTCTGCCCAACAACACAATTTGATCAGAAACTTCTTTCAAAATGATGGGAAATAAGCGCATACTTGCAACGAGACTCATGCAGCTAATAATTCATATACATTCCTCTCATATTCAAATTCTATGGCACCACAGCCTTGGTCTTTCTTCATCTCCGTCTCTTTCATCAGCCTCTTCATGCTTTCAACATCACTCCGTCTTCCCATTTCTGCATACAAATTAGACAACAGAACATAGTGAGCGCCATTCTCCGGCTCCAATTCCACCAGTTTCCTGGTTGCAAACTCACTCAATTCCAGCTCGCCATGTGTTCTTGAACCAGCTACAAATGCTCCCCACATAGCTTTGGTTGGCTCGAAAGGCAATTTTGTTATGATTATGAAAGCTTCTTGAAGACGCCCTGCTCGCACCAAGAGGTCGATCATACACGCATAATGTTTAAAATTGGGTAAGAATCCATACTTCCCAACAATAAGGGAACTAAAGATACGTCTTCCCATTTGTACCAACCCAGAATGGCTACAAGCACAAAGCACTCCAAGAAAGGTCACTTCATCTGCCTCGATGCCCTCATGTTCCATTCTAGAAAACCATCGAACTGCCTCATTCCCGCTTTTTGCGAGAGCAAGCCCTTTAATGAGTGCATTCCATGTAAAGACATTTTTTTCTTTCATGTTTTTGAAAACATCCATCCCCTCTTCAATTCTGCCACAGTTCCCATACATATTAACCAAGGAAGTCCCCAGGATCACATCTAATTCCCACCCACTCCTCCTTATGAAGTCATGTATCCAAACACCCATTTCCAGAGCCCCACACTTCGAGCAAGTTGATAAAGCATTTACCATTGTTACACGATTGGGCACCACACCCGCGTACTGCATCTGTTCGAAAGCAATCAAAGCATCATCATGCCTCCCAGCACTCCGATTCCCCGCAATCAAAACAGTCCACGACACAACATCTTTTTGGGGCATTTCATTGAACGCCTGGTGGCACGAGCCCATACAACCACACGACGCGTAGATACTGAGCAGTGAATTTTGGACATATATATCATTGAGATGACCCAATTTAGTGATGTGGGTATGGACGCACTGCCCTTGTCTGAGGTCCTTCAACTCAGACAAAGACTTGAGAAGGAACGGGAAGGTGAAGTTGTTCGGAAGTATAGAGTTTTTATGCATGTGAGCATACACAAAAACGGAGTCATGAGGGGAATGGGAGTGGGAGAAGGCTCTGATGAGGGAGTTGCATATGAAGACGTGGGGCTTGCGGAGTTGGGTGAAGAGGAGAAGAGCCGAGGGCAAGAGGCCTAGAGGCTTGCATGCAGCGATGAAACGGTGGGCTATGGTGGTGTTGGAGTGGAGGCTTTGGAGGATGAGCTGAGCTTGAATTTGGTGTATATGAGCGGCGGAAGTGCAGCAACTGTCCAACCAATTGAGAATTCTGTGCTCTGAACCGCGAAGTTGAGGAAATGGTCTCATGGGCAATGCAAAAGAAGTTAAGGCCTATGATGCCACTGACCGTTTGGCTTTTCAATTTTAAACTTGAGATTGAAATGGGTTTTTGGGTGATTGGCTGAGTTTTTTTCCCGAGAAATAACATTATTTTATTTAGAATTACCTAAAAATCATCCGGTTTCATTTTTTTTTCTTAACATGATACTTGATCCATCCTGCAAACTTTCAACAAAACCTCAGATAGTGCGGGTTTTGCATAGACATTGAAGCGTACAATAAATAACCAAAACAAGTAGTATCATCCTTCGAGTTTTAATAAAATCTTGTAGCTTGATATTATGAGTTTTGAATTTGAATTGACATGTGCAATGAACACCCAAAACTCGTAGTATCATCCTACGGTCAAATCTATCAAAGCTCGCTAAATATGTTTCAATTTAAATGCACGAATTATTTGTGTTAATTTATTGTCTAGGTTTTCAATTTGTATCGTATTTTACCATCGTATGTGTGTCCTCTTTCCTAATCATGTTCATTCTATTTGTACATTTGACAAATTTCGAATTTATACATTACTTGATCAATTCTATGAAAAAAAAATTTTTGTTTTTTTAAAAAAAAAAAATTAAGAAATTAAACACAAGCTTTGTCGAGTTTAGGGAATGTGGTTATGAGTAATGATTTATTTTGATTTCAAACGATCAAATGCTTCTTAAGTGAATAATAAGTAGGAGTTATGACTCGTTTTGCCTGACTTGGGATTTCTAAAAGAAAATTCTTTACATGGATGGATCGAGTCTTGAGGCATTTCAATGCAAATTTGATTGTTTGTTTAAATTGGAGTGATTTATAGGTAATTTGGAGGACTAGGTAAACAAATTATTTTTAGGAAAACCTAACTTAAAAATTGGAAAATAATTATATATTTAACTATACAAATTTACAAATTTATTTCATTTTTTAAATTTTATTGAATTTTAGTGCTAAATTTAATTTTAATTATTTCAATGTACAATTATTATTGAAACCCCTAACATTTATATGACATATAACAATTTCTAAAAGTGCATACTTCACAATTAATTTATGTTAACAGATTTAATACCCACATGAAAGTACGCTTATCCTATGTTTGGAGAGACTTTGAATTTGGGTTTGTACTAGACTTGGATAAGATATAATATAAAATTATATTTAAATTTTTCGAAATCACCAAAATTTAAATATAAGGTCTAAAATTCATGCTCCCAAATACAGCTTTAAAATAAAATTTTGTTTTAACTAACTCATTTCATAAATACATTTCTTCAAATGAAAAAGAATACTCATTGTGCACATATTCTTTATATTAGTGATAAGTGGTATAAGTATTTTTGTTTTTTTTTTTAAGTACATGCAAATGGATTAAAAAAATTTGAAATTATCTTAATTCCTAGAAGTTCTAGAGAGAAAATGACAAAAATTTTGGAAAGAATAAATTTACATTATTACTTAATTCATTTCAACATGATTATTTAAACAAAAATGAATAACAAGGCTAAAGCAAACATGATCATCTTTTTAAAAGTTGCATTAAGGATCAAAATTTAGTGAACTAATAATTTGGTGCCTAGGATCAAAGAATCCCAATGGTGGGATATGTACCATGGACGAGGACAAAGCTCTAGATTAAAGAGCACGAAACTCTATTTTGACAAGTACTAAGCCCAATATTTTCAAATCCCAAACATGATTAATGGGAAGGAAATATGGCAACCCAAAAAATTTGAAAGAACAAAATAAATTTAAAAAGAAAAACCCATACAATCAAAGATAAATTGTTTCTCCTTTAGTTATTATTGTTGTTTTGAAAACTAAAGTATAGTTCCAAGAGGGAGTGAATTGGGTTATTAAAATTTTCTTTTAATTCTTTTTAAGAATCTTAACCCCTTATTAATTTAGCAATCACACAACAAAATCTTAATTGAATAATCAATCCACAAACTAATATTCAATCAATCAAATAAACAATCAACAACTAAATCAATCAACCACAAAATACCAAATCAAGATATGATATGCAACTCTTTGGCAATTTTCAGCTTTTGTAGGAACTAAAGATATTTATTTGTAGCCTTGTGTATATGAATGAATTTTGCTTGCTCTCTCAACTAAGATTTCCACTAATGATTAAACAACGTACTCCCTTTTGGGTTTCCGCAAAAGTTTAATTAAATGTACTTTCTTAAGTTAAGAGGCTTCTTAATCTTGGTTTTTGATTTTCAGCAACCTGTACTTAGCATACACACCACACTATATATATGTTAAAAATAAAGAGAAGGGTAAGAGTGAGACCAAGATTTTTACGAGGTTCAGCTTATCTCCAGCCTACGTCCTCACTTTAGGCCAATACCACCTAAGGATTCCACTATAGCACTCCTTTTCGGGCAGAGCAAACTTTTATAAGTCCCTCTTTAAGGGTAGAGATCCCTTTCCAAGCAATACCCCATGCTTGGTTACAACGATCCAATTGAAACAAATTGAAATGGACAGCTCTACAAGAAGAAAATTCAGCACAAAACAGAGAGAGATGAAGATGAGAAAGAAGAATTCGTCTTCCTTGCTTTTCTGATATCGAATTGTACACTCTGGGCAAGATAAATAGGGTGAAGGAAAAATAACAGAAAGGGAATCAATGAGCAGGGAAAATAACTGCCCAAGCAGAAAGAAAAAAAATAACAAAAAAGGAACAACAATCTGTTGGAGCCATTCACGTAGGTGCTCTTTCTTCAGGTTTCTGGTAGGAGCTAGGGAGATGAGCTGGAGTTACAGAATGGGCATGCTGAGCTGGAGCTAGATATCTGGCATCTTTAATTTGTAATAGCCCCCTGCAAGATGGAGAGTAGATGTTTTCTACTCCCATCTTGGACAAGTGAGAATAAAAGAGAGAAAAGGCTATAGGTTTGGTGAACATATCTGCCATTTGCGAGTGGCTGCTGACATGGTGAGTAATCAGACTATCGTCTTGAATTTTTTCACAAATGAGATGACAATCTAGCTCAATGTGCTTTGTGCGTTCATGGAAAACTGGGTTTGTAGCAATGTGTAAGGCAGCCTGGTTGTCACAGAATAGTGTGGCAGGTTGGGGATGAGTCACTTGGAGATCATTCAAGAGGTAATGGATCCAAGTCAATTCACAGCAAACCATTGCCATGGCTCTGTACTCTGCCTCTGCAGAAGACCTAGAGATGGTGTTTTGTTTTTTGGATCGCCAAGAGATCAGAGAGGAACCAAGGAAAACATAGTAGCCGGTTATGGATTTCTGGCTATCAGGACATGAGCCCCAAGAGATCACTGTCACTATATGCCTTTAACTGTAAACTGGAATCTAATGGATAGAAAAGTCCTTGACCTGGTGCCATCTTGATATATCTAAGAACCTTGTGTGCTGCATTTAAATGAGGAATTCGTGGGGTTCCCATGAACTGGCTGATGAGTTGGACAGAATAAGAGTTGTCTGGTCGAGTGATGGTCAGATACATCAAGCGGCCAATGAGTCTTCTGTAAATGGTGGGTCTCCAATAGGTTCTCCTTCATCTATTGACAACTTGAGATTTTGATCCAAGGGAATTTTAGCGGGTGTAGACCCAATGGTTCTCGTATCTGATAGAATGTCCAATGCATATTTTCGTTGACAAAGATGGATTCCCTTTGCTGATCGTGCAGCTTCGATGCCAAGAAAGTATTTGAGTTGCCCAAGATCTTTGATTTTAAATTTTTCATCCAAAGCTCCCTTAAGTTTTTCAATAGATCTTATGTCATTACTGGCCATAATTATGTCATCAACATAAACTAAGATGGCTGTGAAAGAACCATTATGCATTCGAGTAAACAAGCTATAATCTCCTTTAGATTGGGTGTAACCATGTTGGATGATGAAGGAGGAGAGTTTAGCATACCATTGCCTCGAGGCTTGCTTAAGGCCATACAAACTTTTAAGCAGCCTGCAGACCTTTGTTTCGTCTGCTGTGCGATAGCCAGGTGGCAGCTTCATGTACACTTCTTCATCAAGATCACCATGAAGGAAGGCATTGTTGACATCGAATTGATGTAAATGCAGGCCTTTGATTGCTGCCAATGCTAGTAAAGCTCTGACAGATACCATCTTAGCTATAGGGGAGAAAGTTTCATGATAGTCTATGCCCTCTTCCTGTGTGTATCCTTTGCAAACCAATCTGGCCTTGTATCGTTCGATGGTCCCATTGGCATTGTATTTTATCTTGTAAACCCATTTCCATCCGATGGCTTTCTTACCAAGAGGAAGTTCTATGATTATCTAGGTTTTATTCTGTTCAAGAGCTGCTATTTCAGTCAGCATAGCTTTCTCCCAATTAGGATCCTTAACAGCATCATGATATAAATAGGGTTCAGTGTTTTTAGTGATTGCGGTGACAAAGGCATTGTGTTTAGGTGTAATGTTATGATAGGTAAAGAGGCACAAAGTGGAAAAGGACTACCTGGAGCTGCAGGACCTCGTTTCTTGTTGAACTCCTGTGAATGGGTGAGAAAGCCAGCAGAGCTACCTTGCTGACAAATGAAGTGTTCAAGGTGAGGTGGTGGTCTCGTGGTTCTAGTAGATCTCCTTGGGAGATGAGGACTGTTTATAGTGTGGTTTGAGGTTTCACTAGGAGGTTGAAGTGATGTTGAAGGCTGACTTGGTGTGTTTTGTGGGCTGTCAGGTTCAGTGGCATTAGCTGGTGTAGGAGAGGCTTCATAGGAGAAATCCATGATGGTAGGCTAAGGGAAAGGAGGCTGAGTAGCTGGGACAGCGGTGGCTTCTCCAGATTGCAAGGGGAAAATGTCTTCATGAAAAACGACATTCCTTGAGATGAAGATTTTTTTAGTTTGCAAGTCCATTAGTTTGTATCCTTTCACCCCAAAGGGGTATCCCAAGAAAATACACTTTCTTGCTCGTGCATCAAATTTGTGTCTGTTATTTGAGAGAGTTGAGGCAAAGGCTAAGCAACTGAAGACTCTGACGTGGGCATATGTAGGGTTGGCTTTAAAAAGGAGTTCAAAAGGACTTTTGGATTTTAAGATGGCAGATGGAGTTCGGTTAATAAGGTAGATTGCTGTCACCACACAGTCACTCCAATATTCGACAGCAAGCCCACTTTGGAATCTCATGGCTCTTTCAACATTTAAGATGTGCTGGTGTTTTCTTTCAACTCTAGCATTTTTTTCAGGGGTCTCCACACAAGTTCTTTGGTGAATGATGCCCTTCTCATGATAAAATTGTTTCAGATCAAAATCCCCTCCACTGTCACTCTGAATGGTTTTGATTTTGGTTGCAAATTGAGTTTCAATCAAGGCACAAAATCCTTTTAAGGTAGAACTTGCATCATATTTAAATTTCAAAAGATATACCCAGGTGCACCTGCTGAAGTCATCGACAATGGTAAGAAAATATCGGAAACCATCATAAGAAACTTCATTACATGGCCCCCAGAGATCACAATGAATGAGTTCAAAACAATGTTCAGATTTGTGTTGACTACAAGGAAAAGGAAGCTTGTGAAGCTTGGCTAAGGGACAACAAAGCAAGGCTTAGCAGTTAATGAAGTTTTGCATACAGGTTCAAAATTGAGAAAATCTAATTTTACTGACGAAGGGTGTCCTAGGCGGTAATGCCAAAGGTCCATGTTCTAACTGTTGGTAATTGCAGCTATTTGTGGTGATATGTTGGTGACTTTGGATACGGCTTGAGACAAAGATGCTGGAGGAACTTCATTCTGCAGCAAATGGTATAACCCATTCTTTACCTCACCCATTCCAGTCATGCGCCAAGTCAAAAGGTCCTGAACAAAACAATTTTCAGACAAGAAAATAAGACAACACTTCAAGGTGTGAGCCAATTTTCTGGAAGAGATGAGATTAAAAGAAAAGGATGGAACACACGGGACATTGTGAAGAATAAGGTCTTTTGTTGGTTTCACTGTGCCAATGTGGGTCACAAAGACAGCTTCTCCATTAGGCAAGGTTACAGAGTAGGAGACTTCAGCTGTTATGGAAGTGAAGAAACAGGTTGCACAGACCATATGATATGTTGCACCTGTGTCAATTATCCAGGGAACAGTTGAAATGTCCTTGGGTTTGCTTGTGAAATCTGAGAGACAGAGAGGTATACCAGAGAACTGAGGAATGTGCACATCAGGAGGAGAAGCAATGGCAGTTTGAACAGAATGCACCGAGGCTTGACTAGTCTGCCTGAGCATGGCCATTAGTTCTTGGTATTGCTCTTGAGTTATAGTGCTTTGACCTCCATGAGCTCCTTGTTCTGGAATAGGTAGAGGAGATGCTGAAACCTGATGAGCATACGAGCCAATAGGTGGAGTTCTACCATGAAGTCTATGCCTTGGAGGATAGCCATGAAGTTTGTAACATTTTTTTTGTAGTATGTCCAGGAATATGGCAGTGATTGCACACTGGTTTGCTGGGATTGGCCTTGAAACACCTCTCCAGAGAGTGACCATGAATTTTGCAATGAGAACAATAGTATTTGTCACATCTCTGAGAGCTGTTTTGAGGTGTGAGCTGTCTGGTGCTATCCTTGACCAGGAAAGCAAAGGGTTCCGTGGGAGAAGGGTCGGAAGATATCTCTCTACGCTTCTCTTCCTATTGGATGATTGAGTAAACCTCATTCAAATTGGGGAAAAGTTTAATGAGCAATATCTGTGCCTTCAAACCTTTGTAGGAGTCATTGAGTCCCATTAGGAATTTCATTACGCAGTCCCTTTGTTGATTTTTAATCACTATTTTCAAGCCACCACAACTACAGCTAGGGATGGATTCATAGTTCATCAGTTCATCGAGAAGTGTTTTCATCTTGGAGAAGTAACAACTCACCAAATCTTGTTGCTTTATCAGGGCAGCAATCCCTTGTTTGATTTCATAAATCCTTGGGGCATTTTGCTGTACAAGACAATGCTCGAGCTCAACCCATAACTGGTGTGCCGTTTCTGCATACAAGGTGCTGCATTTGATATCAACCTGCATGGAGTTCTGTAGCCAACTAATAACAATGTCATTGCAACGAAGCCAATGATCCATTAAAGGACTGTCAGGATCAATTGGCTCACAAATGCTGCCATCGATGAAACCCAATTTGTTCTTAATGCACAAGGCACGCTTCATTGATCTTGCCCAGGGCTGATAAATGCTGGAATCCAACACTTGCGTGATGAGTAAAGCTCCATAGTGGTCGTTGGTGTTGATGAAGTATGGGCTGCTGGGCTGTGATGGATCAAGATGGATTGAGTGATGATTTGAGGCTATTGAAGTGGTGTTTTGGTTTTGGTTTTGATTGGTGTCTTGATCGGAATTGGTAGAGTCAGTTCGAGCCATTGAGACTAACTTGGCTTTGATACCATGAAACAAATTGAAATGGACAGCTCTGCAAGAAGAAAATTCAGCACAGAATAGAGAGAGATGAAGATGAGAAAGAAGAATTCGTCTTCCTTGCTTTTCTGATACCGAACTGTACACTCTGGGCAAGATAAATAGGGTGAAGGAAAAATAATAGAAAGGGAATCAACGAGCAGGGAAAATAACTGCCCAAGCAAAAGGAAAAAAAAATAACAAAAAAGGAACAACAATCTGTTGGAGCCATTCATGTGGGTGCTCTTTCTTTAGGTTTCTGGTAGGAGCTAGGGAGCTGAGCTGGAGTTACAGAATGGGCATGCTGAACTAGAGCTGGATATTTGGAATCTTTAATTTGTAATACCAATAGCCTTGAACCATCAAGAAATAAGAAACAAGAAGAAGAGATTTGTGTACAAGAATCACTCTCAGATATAGTAGGTTAGTACAAGTATAAGCACAAAGTAAACTTCAATGTAAAACTCAATATAATGAAATTGAAGTTCAATGTAAATCTATCACCGATATAATCTTTCTATGATTGAAGGATTTAGACTTGATGCTCAATTTTGGTGTGAGAAGTTCAGCAAGAACTCAGTTGAATGATCAGCAAGATGTGAGCAAGATAGCCTTTGAGAATTGAGAACACTTGAGAGTATGTTGATTGCTGAAAATATTTCTTGGTAATGAAAATATTTGCTTGGGAGATTTATATAGATTTTAAAAAGTGAATTCCTTGTTTCCCATGTTTACTTGGAGTATTTCTCAAGTTTACAGGAAGTTTTGAGTCCAAGAAACTAATTTTTGAAACTTTTCCGTTTGTAATTTTTAAAAGACTCTTGAATGGCTGGCGCCTGTCACACAGGGTCAAGCGCCTGTCATAGTTTAATTTAAAAGTCATCGTACTGGTAGAATCCTATCAAAACACAGTCAATTGCCTCAGTTGACAAGGCAAGCGCCTATCTGGTTATGCTGAGGTGTCTGTCACCATTCTTTCTACCTCAAGTACCCTTCAATATTTTGGTCATAACGTTTTTTATACAACTCTAAATTTGACTTTCTTGGCATCAATATAAAGTTAAGAGAAAATCCACAACTTTTATGTTGAACACTTTTTAAGATAAGCAGCGTTTGATAGAAAACAATGCTTATCAATACGGATATAGAAAAAAATACCAGAATTTGGAAAATCATGTTTTGGTGCTTTTCATTCCAAAAATAATTTTAACCTTTTTGAAATAACTTTCGGCCTTATAAAAATATTTTCCAAGTATTTTAAAGAGTATCTAGGTCCAAGTAATTAACATAAGAGTTTCAATGCATTTATATTGACTTTTACTTGAAGTACTCTCATAAGACTCTAAATCCTTCAATTCTTGAAGTATTCATGTATGTCCTTACTTTGAGTTCATCTTGTCTTGAGCTTCAATATTCTTTGAGCTTCCATGATATTTGTTAAACTTTGAGCTTTGTAACACTTTGATCTAAGTTTTACTTGAATTACTTATTTGTATGTTTTCATTGTACTCTTGTGATTACTTGATCTTGAGCTTTACTTAAACTTAAATTTGAGCTTTAAATACTTGTTACCTGAAGATTAATACTCACAACTCAAACATGTTAAATAACATTTTATTTGTTATCATAAAAACAAGATTAGTAAGTCATGTTAGGCCAACAGTTTTTTATCCCACATTGGTAGAAAAGTTATTTTGAACTTTTTTTGGTTTGTCCCACATTGGTGAGAAGTGTGTTTTGGACTTAAGGTTGAAGCTATATAAAGAGATTAACTCTCCATTTTTAAAACACACTTCAAAGTTGTACTTTATCCAGAAGTAGTGGATTGATCATCGGCACCCGAGGACGTATACATAGGCCATGATATCAGTATACCGAGCAGGTTTTCGAATTTCTCGTCTTGGCCTCTAAGAAAAAATTGATTCTTGTTACTGTGAAGATTCTCGGATTGAAATCTCCTCTTCTTGTACACTATTCCCCACCGTAACTAGATAGTTACATCATGTAGTCTCATTTCTCACTGGATTTCCCAAAATTGTCTCAACCTCCACCTGTTGTTGAATACCATTGGTCTTTTCTTCAATTGGTGACTCCTTGCATATTGTTTTCTTCATCATCGCAAGTTCATCAAAAGTCACATCCCTACTTAAAATCATTTTTTTGTCTCTAGACACCAAAGACGGTATCCTTTGAATCTGATACTAATCCCAAAAAATATTGCTTTCTTAGCTTTTAGATCCAAGTTAGATTCTTTAACATGATAATAAGTCATAGTACCAAATACATGCAAAGAATCATAATTACTAGCAGGCTTTCCAAACCATACCTTATAGGGTGCTTTTCCCCCTATTGCAGATGATATGGTAGATGGTTGATGAGATGACAGCAATATATAACAATCTCAACCCAAAACCTTTTGTCTAACCCAGCATTAGACAACATACATCAAACTTTCTCCAACAAAGTCCAATTCTTGTGCTCTACCACCCCATTCTGCTGTGGTGTATCTCTAACTGTGAAGTGTCGATCAATACCTTCATTTTGACATACCTTCATAAATGGGTCACATGTGTATTCACAACCATTATCTAGTCTGAGCTGTTTAATGTTTCTGCCAGTTTGAGTTTCAACTAATTTTTTCCACTTAAGGAAAATACCACACACTTCATTTTTATGCATCATAGAATACACCCAAACTCTCCTAAAAAAATCATCAACAAAAGAGACAAAATAATGCGTACAACCCAATGAAGCCATTTTTTTGAGCCCCCATACATCTATGTGGATGTAGTCTAAAATGCCTTCAGTCTGGCGGATTATAGTGCCAAATTTCACTCTAGTTTGTTTTCCAAGAATGCAATGCTCACAAAATCCAAGTTTGCACACCTTTGCACCCTTCAACAAACCTTGCTTAGCTAATTGTTGTAAAGATTTTTTTCCTGTATATGCCAATTGTATATATCATAACCTGGTTGTATCTGAACCTGCATTTTTCTCAAAAACAACAACAGTTAAGCCAATAATTGTACTACCTTATAAATAATACAAGTTATTTTTCCTTATTCCCTTCATCACCACCAGCGCCCCTGATTTAATCTTTAAGGTTCCATCTTTCAAAGTGATAGTGAACCCTTTAGATTCCAAGGCACCCAATGAAATTAGATTTTTCTTTAGGCTTCGAGCATACCTAACTTCAGTCAAGGTTTTAACAGTTCCATCTTGAAATTTCAACTGTATTGATCTTATTCCGGTTGTTTTACAGGTATTATCATTTCCTATAAAAACAACTACACCATTGAATTCTTTAAAACTAGAAAACCATTCCTATTGAGACACATGTGATAGGAACAACTAGAATCTAAAATCCACTCACCAAAATAATATGACGAAGATGTTCCAACAAAAGAAAAATCTGACTCACTTGCATCATCATTAGCTATATTGGCATTAGAATGTGCTTTGCCCTTATTCTTTTGTTATAATTTAAGGAAATCTTTCTTCCAATGCCCTCTCTTATAACAAAAGGCGCATTTATATTTAGTAGGTCTCCTATGAGATTTATTCCTCCCATGAAATTTACTCCTCCTTCCAGGCTTACAACTTTGAGAATGTCCCCTTATTGTTAGTGCTTCTATTGTTTCCTTATGGATGCTATAATCCTTCTTTCTGCATTCAGTACTAATCAATGCAGTACAAACAGCATAAAAAGTAACTTTATCTTTCCCATACAATAAAGTGGTGGTCAAATGTTCATAATCATCAGGGATAGAATTCAGTAATAATATGGCTTTATCCTCATCTTTCAACTTTTCATCCAAATTTAACAAATCAGTCAAAATTTTATTAAAAAGCATTTATGTGGTCATTAATTGAAATTTCTAGTTGATACTGGAAGCAAAATAATTTCTTTTTCAAATAAATCTGATTTTCCAGAATCTTGGTCATAAATGTATCTTCTAATGTCTTCAACAATTTCTTTGCAGATGTCTCCCTCTTAACACAATATTTCTGATTTTTAGCGAGACATAGACAAATCGTACCACATGCCTGACAATTGATCTTTTCCCAATCTCTGTCACCCATATCCATCGGTTTATCATCCAAAGCAATATCTAACTCTTGCTGATACAGGATGTCCATCACCTCACATTGACACATACCAAAATTATTGGTACAATCAAATTTCTCCACCTAAAACCAAGCATTAGCTATTGTATTTGATGATGATGTCGAAGCCGGTGGGGTTGGAGTTCATATGGACAGAGTTTCTTCTACTGCAATTTCTACCATCTTCTATATATTCAATAGCAATCAACAAAGCAAAAGGTCTAGGATGAATAGTATGTACCAATTGTGTCTACTCTATTTTATCCTATGAAATTTCACTTTGACCAAGTCGACCTCCCGGGAGCGACTGAGCTGCAGTGGTCTCTGAGCACTCGCTTAGACAAGGTATTTCTTAGGCATTAAACATGGAATCAAGGATCGTAACAGAGGAACACCTCCGTATCGACACTATTCAACCTAGCTCTAATACCAATTGTTGTGCTGGGCACCCCACTTATGCCAAACACCAATACTACAACTAATGCTATTGAAGCAATGCAAAAATTGTAGGGACCCGAACCCAAAAAAGAAAAGAATATAAATAAAAGAAGAGAGAAATAAAGTAAATGAAAGGAAAAATAGGAAATCAATTTGGCACAGGACCAAACCGTCGACAATTTCAGGGAATCTCAGGAAAACCGTCGACGGCTAAAACTAGCGAGAGCAATTATTAGCCAAACCGTCGACGGTTTTGTAAAGCATAGGGAAAACCGTCAACGTTTTTCTCTGGGCTAGCCTTACTTAAGGGCCAAGCTAACTTCTTATTTCATAACTTAAAATTTCCCTCTCTCTTTAAAGTAGCTTATGGGACTCTCTCTCTCTCTTTCTACTCTCACTCTCTCGTGACCCTCTCTCTCTCGTACTCTCATCCGGAGTCCATCATTGATTCCTAATCATCTTCTTCTCCTCTCTCGCCTTGCCGGCTCACTTTCGGCGGTCAGTTCGGAAGCTAGGGTTTCAGTTCTTCAAGGGTTTTAGGCAGATTTTTCTAGGAAACAGGTAAGGGGATTAAGTTATGTTAGGTTTTTATTGAAAGTGAACTGATTAAACTATTTGTATGTATATGTTGCATGGTATTAATGATTGTTTCGAAATCCAACTATTCAAATACAGACTTCATAAATATGGGAATATTTTACGGTGATTTTTTGAATGATTTGAACGGTTGAAATTGTGTGTTATGTTATCATAAACATATTTTGTGAAGGAATCAAAGGAAAAGGGGTAACCGTATTCATTTTCCATATGTATAGCCATATATTTATTTTCTAAGAAAATTAATCCATGGTGACGATGGAGCCTGGGTTTTTCACCAAAGCTCAGTATGAAATGTTTTCTCAGTTGGGTTAAGTGACTATGACCTAAAAATCGTGTGGCATGAGAATAATCCATTTGGTTTTGTTTCATAATTAAATCTGAGTATTTTATGGTATCGTACTATAGAAATATGATTTATACTATTTGACAGAAATACTGAAATTGTTTGTGCAAAATATTGGAGATGTGATATGACAGCTGTATGTTGGGTTTTGATATGACGGCTATATGCCGGGTTTTGATATGATGACAGGTTTTATATGAATGACAAAATGAGAATATATTACAGTTTTTATTACTTAAATTGCATGATACGGTTTAAGAACCCTGAGGACCAGTTGCATTGTGAGCACGATACCGTTGCTAGTAAGTTGTTTGGCCAACTGCAACCACACTATAGTGGAAGTGTAGGGGGGTCTCAGCCAGTTGGCCTGCGAAGTATTGTTGTACCTTCCCTAGAGTCTAGACCAAGAAGTGATAAGGAAATTGGACCTATAGATGAGCTTGAAGATGCCTGCAGATGTACTTACAGATGGTTACTTTGACTTTGTTTGGGTTGATCACCCAAGCTAAGTCCAGCCTACGGGCCGCACAACTTGTTATGGGGGTTAAACATGTCGTTTGTCCAACAGGGGGTGTCTTCTACACATATATGTAAATTTATGTAAACAATGCTACCTATTCATTGAACGGGTTTATATTGTGGAAGTGAATGTGTAGTTTCAACTGTATAGGTGTGGGTACAAATTACAAATGCAATTTTTGGTTAAAGAAAGAAATGGATATTTTCTCCATATACTAAAACTCATGTTGACCACACACTGATAATAACTTATTCGTCTTACTGAGAGGTGTCTCACCCCAATGATCATTTGACTTTTCAGGAAATACTAGGGATCGTGCTTAGAAAGCTAAGGGGGGTTGTAACGCCCCAGCCCTTAATACGGCCCCAGAATGCTACTATGCATACATATCCTGTATATATCCCAATAACATACATCTCAAATGCCCGCCCTAAACAGGGACATACGGGTATAACATACTGATCCATACTTTCATATATTGCGGAAAACATAAACATTCGTATGGATTCTAATAGATGTACCAGAGTATCTAACTATTCCTTACATACATTCATTCGTACGTAAAATATAAACTGTATTACATTCCCAAAAACCATTCTAGATAAAAACCCAAAATTCATAGAAAACTTACGTCAGCTAACCAAACACTATGCTCCAAAGTCTTTCTAAAAGACTAGGACTGATTTCCTGTGACTCATGAAACAAAGGTTGTAAGATTGCAGTAAGACACTTCTCAGTAAGGAGGAAAATATTACATTAGTGTGTGATTATACAGTTATATTCTTATTTGAAAACAATTACATGGATTGCAAATTCTTAATACTTTATATATATATATATATATATATATAGTACATATATAAATTCCTGATAGTAAATAACTTAGCATCATTACAAGTGAAAGTCCCCAAGGTTAGGGTAGGGTACAGGCCCATACACTATACAATCCCTCCGCCCGGTACTTAAACCTGTGACTTTGCCCATTAAATCTTTTAAATCATGTATATGCATATTTAGAACACCGTCTAGCTTGAAACTATCATAACTATGCCAGTAACTCCCCATAGCAAGGGTTGTGCGATACGAAAGCACTAATCGAGCCCTGTTCATGTAGGCATTGTCCAGCATCATAACATACTGCAGTCCAGCTTGGCCATCACCACCCTGATCCCTTTTGTCCAGTGGCCCTTCTTACCAAGCCTACTACTAGGTACCCACACTGAAAAATAACTGCATGTGGTTGCACTATACCTCTGTTTTGGCAATGGTACTGAGCCTGCATAATATAAGCTCTTTAAGGCTTCATGTACTATTGAGACGAGTTGCAGTCCCAATATCATATATACAATTTACATTAAAATATAATAATTTGTGCAATTCCAGTATTTTCACAATCTCATTCATGCAAACTTTCATTTTTACTGTGGTAAAAATCGACTCGTAACCTCTCGGTTTTACCCTTTTCTTATACTTGGCACGATATCTAACCTGCACCTATTTTTCTACATTTTCTGATAACCACTTGGAACCTTAGTCCCCATAGTTCATATACATACATCTCAAATCAGTATAGATTCAATTCATATCATACGTCACACTTATTTGATCAAATATACATTTCATATAAATTTGCTCGTAAAATATCATTTATGCTGCTATTAAGAGTTCCAAGCATCTTCTACTTTAGTTTTAGCTCAAATAAAGTAGTTTAAGAAATTTGGAGATCATATGTCAAAAACCCCATTTTCGCCAAAACCGTAAAATCGTGAAAACCGTAAGAATTGACATTTATACCCGATAAAACTTTGTAAATAAGCAGTCAATAAGTACATATAAACATAAGCTATATATCATGTGGTTTCATTTTCTAAAATTTACAGATGTAAACAAATCCCCTTACCTTTATCCCAAAAATTGAATCACGTGCCTATTGAT
The DNA here is from genome assembly GCF_029873635.1 of Malania oleifera. Classification (NCBI taxonomy): domain Eukaryota; kingdom Viridiplantae; phylum Streptophyta; class Magnoliopsida; order Santalales; family Ximeniaceae; genus Malania; species Malania oleifera. The sequence goes on from NC_080421.1 coordinate 99,187,358, forward strand.
CAAAAACTATGACACGGAATCCTCAAAACCTAAAAACCGAAGAACAATACTTCAATATTATTCAATCTACTATAGATCTACCGAAACAAAAACGAATTCAGATCCTTACCTCGATTTTAGGTAAAATCCCAAAAATCTTCCAAACGACGATCTGATCCGCTATAACTGTAGAGTTTCCTCCCTTGATCCACACAGAAACCTCCAATCGTTGAAACGAATGATGAACGGCGAAGGATCGTAGAGAGTGAGTGAAAGAGAGAGAGAGAGAGAGAGAGAGAGAGAGAGAGAGAGAGAGGGGGCTTTTGGTTTTCTTACCCCTTAAGCAACCAAAAATGATATTTATAAAGCTTCGTCGACGAACCACCTAGACTGTTCGTGGACGAAGCTCTTCCTTCGTCGACGAACCCCATCTGGATATTTTCTTGGTTCGCTCGGTATTTCTTCGTCGATGATGCTTTGAATTTCGACGACGAAGAACTAAAGGGACTTTGTCGATGAATATACTGGCTTCATCGATGAACCATGCTGAAATTCCCCTTTTACCATTTTCTTATTTATTTTCTTTATTTACGGGTTCGGGTCTTTACAACCTCCCTTACTTATAAAAATTTCATCCTCGAAATTTGCCAATCGATACTGCACATATTCTACACTTACGGCTCAGTCCTACCAAAGAGTCAGTAGCCACCTACATAGCGGCTCCGACCTAAGTTTATTACATGCCTTCACATATGGCGGAGGAATACTGTGGTTACAACATAATACTTCGGGAGATTACAATGTACATACAAACTCCCCCAAAGTCATACATACTTTAATAAACACACATGCATTTACTTACATATCCTTCTACTTACCTATATAACTCTAACTATTTCTAAATAAGTGAGGGCACTTCTGGCGTATCTCGGACTCTAACTCCTATGAAACTTCCTCCACTGCATGATTATGCCATAATACCTTCACTAGCGATATCTCTTTAGTTCGTAACTGCTAAACTTTCCGATCTAATACCTATACTGGTACCTCCTCATATGATAAAACATCACTGATATCTAGAGGTTCATAACTCAGCACGTGTTATGGATCTGACACGTACTTCCTCGGCACTAACACATGGAATACGTCATGGACTCTGGATAGTGCTAGGAGTAAAGCCACTTGATAAGCAACTGAACCTATCCTTTTGAAGATCTAGAAAGGCCCAATATACCGAGGACTTAGCTTCCCCTTCTTCCAAAACCTCATCACCCCTTTCATTGGACCATACTTCCTACCTCGAACTCCAGCTCTCGTCGGCAAGTATCAACATAACTCTTCTACCGACTCTAAGTCGTCCTGATTCTCTCCCTAATAAGCTCGACCTTTGCAGAGGCCTGCTGAATCAATTTTGGACCTAGTATTTGATGCTCACCTAACTGATCCTAATACAACGGAGATCGACACCGATGACCATACAATGCTTCATAAGGTGTCATCTCTATGTTGGCCTGGTAATTGTTGTTATACACAAAATCAACAAGCGATAGATACCGTATCCAACTATCACCAAAGTCTAGTACACAAGCTCGCAACATATCCTCTAATGCCTGAATAGTCCTCTTAGATTGCCCATCCGTCTGTGGGTGGAAAGTCGTACTGAACGTCAGTTGTGATCCTAAGGCATCCTATAGACTCTTCCAAAAATGAGACGTACAATGTGGATCTCGACTTGAAATAATAGAAATATGGATACTATGGAGTCGTACTATCTCTTACACGTACAAATCTGCTAGCCTATTCAAGAACTAGTTGACTTTGATAGGTATGAAATGTGTAGTTTTCATCAGCCAACCAACTACAACCCATATAGCATTCTACCCATGCACCGCCGCAGGTAATCCCATCACAAAATCCATCGAGATGTGCTCCCACTTCCTCTTGGGGATGTCAAGTGGATGAAGTGGTCCTGCTGGCCTTTAGTGCTATGCTTTGACCTTCTGACATGTCAGACACTGCTCTACGAATTGGGTGATCTCTCTTTTCATGTTCGACCACCAAAAAGATTCCCTTAGATTTCGGTACATCTTTGTACTACTAGGATGTATGGTGTAGAGCGAACGGTGTGCCTCATCTAGAATGACCCGTTTAATTCTGACGTCATTCAGTACACATACCCTATTATGGAATCTCAAAATAGCATCACCGAAGATACTTAAATCCGGCTTTAACCCACTCTGGACTCCTTCCATAACCTCCACAAGCTCTGGATCCTCCTTCTGTGCTGCTCGGATCCTCTCTTGTAAGGTCGGTTGTACCTCCAAGCTAACAAGAACAGCCTGGTGACTTCCTTCCACCACTTTTAAGCACAACCTTTCCAGGTCCATACAGATTTGATGTTGAACTCCCACTGCAGAGACTAACGCATCCACAGACTTCCGACTCAAAGCATCAGCTACCACATTCGCTTTTCCTGAGTGATAGCTAATGGTACAATTGTAGTCCTTTATCAACTTAAGCCACCTACGATGTCTCATGTTCAGTTCTTTCTGGGTGAAAATGTACTTGAGGCTCTTGCGATCAGTAAAAATCTCGCACCATTCACCATACAGGTAGTGCCTCCAAATTTTCAATGCAAACACTACAGCTGCCAATTCTATATCAAGTGTGGAGTAATTTTTCCTGTACTCTTTGAGTTGATGAGAAGCACAAGAAACCACCCTTCCCTACTGCATTAGAACACAGCCAAGGTCTTTCTTAGAGGTGTCACTGTAAATAACAAATCCATCATCCCTAAATGGAATGATCAGAACTAGAGCAGTAACCAGGCGCCATTTCAACTCCTGGAAACTCAGCTCGCACTCATCAGTCCAATTATACCTCACCTTCTTCCTTCTGAGTTGCGTCAAAGGACCTGCTAAACTGGAGAACACTTTTACGAACCGTCGATAGTAGTCTTCAAGACCTAGAAAACTTCTGACCTCCTGAACATTCTTCGGTCTTGCCCAATCCACTACTGCCTCTATCTTACTCGGATCCATTGATACTCCTTCTTTAGACACTACATGCCCTAGAAATGCAATTTATTTCAGCTAGAACTCGCACTTCATCAGTTTAGCAAATAACTTCTTCTCCCTAAGAATTTACAGTACCGATCTCAGATGAACTTCATGTTCTGCAGCACTACTAGAATACACTAGAATGTCATCAATGAATACCACAACGAACTAATCTAAGTATTCGTGGAAAACCCGATTCATCAAATTCATAAATGCTACAGGTGCATTAGTCATGCCAAATCGCATAACCATAAATTCGTAATGGTCATACTGAGTTCGAAAAGCTGTTTTTGGAACATCCTTCATTTTCACCTTCAATTGGTGATACCCAGACCGTAAATCGATCTTAGAAAAGATCTGTGTGCCTTGTAGCTGGTCAAACAAATCATCAATCTTAGGTAGCGAGTATTTGTTCTTTATTGTTACCCTATTAAGTTCTCTGTAGTCAATGCACAACCTCATCAACTCATTCTTCTTCTTCACAAATAGCATAGGTGCTCCCCAAGGAGAAACACTCGGTCGAATGTACCCCTTATCTAGCAACTCCTGAAGTTGTTCTTTCAGCTCTCTCAATTCAGCTAAAGCCATATGATACGGAGCTTTTGATATCAGGGTCGTACCTGGAGCTAATTCTATAACAAATTCCATTTCACGGTCTAGAGGTAGTCCTGGCAAGTCCTCCGGAAACACGTCAGGGAACTCACGCACAAAAGGAATCTCCTCAAGTTTATGTTCTTCTGTCGGCGTGTCTTTCAAAAATTCTAGATACCTTGGCATCCCTCCCAGAGCAATCTACCAGCCTGCAAAGCTGAAAGGATCTATGGTGCAGAGCGCACACACGACCCTAAGAATCTAAATTCCTACTCTTTTGGAGGTCTAAACATCACTTCTTTCTTGTGGTAGTGATACTAGCATAACTGGAAGACAACCAGTCCATCCTTAGGATGATATCGAAGCCATACATGTCAAATACTATAAGGCTAACTGGTAGTACCCTTCCCTGAATCACTATTGGAAAGTCACTGACTACTTTACTACATATAATTACCGACCGGGATGGCGTAGCGACTACCAATTCATAACCCAACTGTTGCATCTCTAATTGACACAGTTTAACAAATCCCCAGGAGATAAAGGAATGCGTTGCTCCCAAGTCAAATAATATAACAGTTTTATTGGAAAGCATGTAAATGGTACCTGTGACAACACCTCCTGCATTCTCTGCATCACCGAGAGTCAGGGAATACACCCTAGCTTGGGCTGTCCCCCTTTGCTGACCACCCTGTGGTGCCTAAGCACCTCCTCCAAATGGTTGTTGTGGAGCTCCGCTATTCATCGATATGCAACAATCTTTCTTCTGATGTCCTATCCTACTATAATGAAAACAAGCTCCAAAACCCAACAAACACTTCCCTGGGTGAGATTTACCACACATAGAATAAATAGGTGGAGATGCAGTACGCTGTGATGCACCACTATTGTTCTTCTTCCAGTTGCCCTGCTTTTCCCCTTTATAAGAACTAGAAGGCATAGGTCTCTTCTTTGGAACCTGAACCTCAAGGTCCTCTTACAAACCCTCCTCCACTGTGGTGGCTTTGTCAACCAGTGTAACAAAGTCCTGCATCTGCAAGATCGCAATCTGCTTCCTGATCTCCTTCTTCAAGCCCCTCTGAAATTTCCAAGCCTTCTTTGCCTCGTCTGGAATCATGAATGGAGCAAAACGGGATAGCTCCTAGAATCTAGTGGCATACTACTGAACTGATAGCTGCCCCTATTCCAAACTCATGAATTCTTCTATCTTGGCATTTCTAACCATGGCTGAAAAATACCATTCAAAGAATAAATCTTTGAACCAAGCCCACGTCACAACTACTAGAATTGGTCGATGCTCTTCAAGAATCTTAACTGACTTCCACCACCTCTTTGCTTCACCCGTCAGCTTGAACGTCGCAAAGGCTACCTTCTACTTCTCAGTGCAGTTTAGGACGTTTAGAATCATGTTAATCTCCTCGATCCAATTCTCAGTTCGAATTAGATCCACACTCCCCATGAAGACAGGAGGTTTCAGTCGCGTGAACTGATCAATGGAGCATCCCAACTCAACAAGGGGACGATCTTGACCCTTATTCATTCGGATAACCTCAGTCATAAGTTGAGCGAAGTCCCATAGCACACTAGTAGAGTCACTGCCAACCTCATGGCCAGCACCCTCACTACTACTACCTCCAACGTTGACAGTAATATTCCTGGATTCCATTCTGAAAAGCATTTCAAGAAATCAATTAGAAGCTTAACCAACTAATACTGTAACACTATAAACTCACTTCCCATAATAGCATTCCTAGTACCGACGTACTCTAATAATTCACATTCTCATTCTAACTCGAGATCCACCCTTCCACTTAGAAACAAAACCCATAATAAATTACCGTGCTTTTTTGAACCTTTCGAATAATCTAGAAAAACACAGAACTCTGTCAATGGATTTCTGTCCCCAGGTATACTAAGTTAAACTCAAAAATCATACTCACATCCTAAACTCTGGTATAGTCTAATCTATTGAACCTAGTAACCTAAGCTCTGAGCATATCCATAGCCAGGTAGTGCAATTCACATCACACTTCCGGCTGGCTATGGGCTCTGATACCAAACTGTAGCGCCCCGACCCTTAATACGGCCCCAGAGTGCTACTATATATACATATCCTGTATATATCCTGATAACACACATCTCAAATACCCACCCTAAACAGGGACATACGGGTATAACATACTAATTTGTACTTTCATATATTACATAAAACATAAACATTCGTATGGATTCTAATAGACGTACTTGAGTGTCTAACTGTTCCTTACATACATTCATCTGTACGTAAAACATAAACTATATTACATTCCCAAAAACCCATTCGGGCTAAAAACCTATAACTCATATAAAACTTACGTCAGCTAACCCGACTCTATGCTCCAAAGTCTTTCTATAAGACTAAGATTGATTTCTTATAACTCCTAAAACAAAGGTTGTAAGATTGGGGTGAGACACTTCTTAATAAGGAGGAAGATATTACATTAGTGTGTGAGTGTACAGTTGATCTTGAACTAGTTCAACTCGATGTAAAAACTGCATTTTTACATGGTGATTTGGAAGAGGAAAAGAAAATTGGGTATGTAAACTAGGTAAATCGTTGTATGGTTTAAAACAGTCTCCAAGACAGTGGTACAAACAATTTCATCAGTTTATGATGGGTCACAAGTACATCAGAAATAAACATGATCATTGTGTTTATTTTCGCAAACTACAAAATGGATCTTATATATATTTACTCTTGTATGTTGATGATTCATTGATAGCTTCAAAGAACAGGGAAGAAATCAACAAGTTAAAAAGTCAGTTAAATCAAGAGTTTGAGATGAAAGATCTTGGTGAAGCAAAGAAGATACTTGGCATGGAGATTCACAGAGACAGAATGAGAGGAAGAGTTGGTTTGTCTCAGAAACAGTATTTGAAGAAGGTAGTATAGAGTTTTGGTGTAATAACCTAGATAATTATTGGAAGTAAATAATAAATAAAAAATAGGGAAAAATAATTTTAAAGGGGGACGCAGCAGGGCCTCATTGACGAGGAGAGGTGTTCATCGACGAGATCCCTTCATTGCTTTGTCGACGAGGCGATGTGTCTTGTCGACGAGTCCACATGGACCAACTTTCTATATAAAGCTGAAAATTATTTTTCCTGCGGGAATTTTAAATCCAATTCACTCACTCTCTCTCTTTAGAAAACGCATCCTTTGACTTCTCTCTAGGTTTCTGGCTCCATTTCTCCCCGGTTTGATGATTAGAAGCTACCACGGCAATCCTGGGGAGATCCTCTACAACATAGTCAGGTGGAACAAAACCTTTTACACACTCCTTCGGCAGGCTAGAGCCCGCCTCTCCAAGTGATATCCCCTCACTCGGTCACTCCTTCAATTAGGCGAAAGTCCGCCTCTTTAAGCGATATCCCCATGCTTAGCCAATGATTCAAACACCTTGGAATCGTCAAGAATACTGCAATAATACAAAAGAGTTGTTGTGTACAAGAACACTCTCAAACAAGGTAGATTAGTACAAATTCAACACTATGTACTTCAACAATTTAAATACCAATATGAAATAGAATTGAAGCTCAAGTGTAGAGATCACCAAGGGTTCTTTTGTGATTGAGAAAACTCAGTATGAGAACCTTAGGTTGATGTTTTAGCAACAATTCAGATGATTTCCCCCAGCAAGAGTATGAACAATAGAGAACTTTGAGAGAGATTGAGAGATTGAATGCAAGTTTGATGTGTAATTGCTTGGTTATAAATTTCTTGGGATTAAGGTAGTAGTTATAGACTTTTTAGGATTAGTTTCTTTGTTCCCCAAGTTACTTGGAGTGTCTACCAAGTTTTTATAATGTTCATATTTGAAAAACTACTTTTTAGAAATTTCCTATTAAGTTCAAAAATTCAAATTTCCGTAGTGTCAGTCAACTGGACAGGCGACTGGGTAATGTATTTCACAAGTTCAATCGGCTAGACAAGAAGCTGAGGCCTTTCTGTCTGCCAGAATTAAATTCAATTAATTTGTCAGTTGGCTGGCTCGACATAGTTCAAAAATGGTCAGTCGGCTGGGTGTGTCAATCGGCTAACTGATCTTAGTGCAAACTGTTAGTCGGCTGGGCAGTTATTCACTCTGATGTTTTCATATCAATCGCCTAAGTAAACCCAGTGTAATCTGGTCAGTCAGCTGACCAGTCCATTTTCCTGGTTTTTCATTTTTAGTTTTCAAAATTAGTTTTGCTCTCTTGCTTTGATCTTTCATAAAACATTTTTCGGGGCTTTAAAATAGGTCTTTAAGTCCATAAATATCCCCTAAAGGGCTTCAACAAAATTTCAAAGATATTTAAACATTAAAGCACTTACATAAAGAATTCTAAGTCATTTGTCATTCTTAAACACTTAAGTCTTCATGCTTTGATCTGCTACTTGTCTTTAAGCTTTAAAATACTTTGAGCTTTTCATCGAGTTCTCTTTAATATCCATGCTCTCGTGATCTTCAAGATTTATTCTTTGAATCCATGTCATTTAAGATAAAAACTTCTTTGAAGTATAAGCTTCCATTTTCATGCTTGATTCTTGTAAGTCCTGAAATATCATTACTCAACAAATATGTTAAGTTTCACTTGTTTGTTAACATCAAAATAGGATGTTAAACCTTGTAAGGCCAACACTAGTGATTTAGCCTACGTTGCAAGAAAGGATTAAAGTTGGCCATAATTTTGACCCAGAGTTAGTAGAATTGATAAATAAAGTGCAAGACGGACAAGAGGAGGGTTTCAGCATATCAAATGATGGAACTCTGCGGTTCCGTACTAGACTATGTGTTCCGCGTTCATCGACGAAAAGTCTTCTTGTACTCATCGACAGGGACGTGCGTCTTGTCGATGATAATTTACTAAGAGGCCAATTTTAGGGTCTGAAACTCGACGACGAGGAGATGTGTTCGTCGATGAGATCCCTTCATTGCTTCGTCGATGAGGCAATGTGTCTCATCGACGAGTCCATGTGGACTAGCTTTCTATATAATGCTGAAAATTATTTTTCTTGCGGGAATTTCAAATCCAATTCACCCTCTCTCTTTAGAAAACACATCCTCTGACTTCTCCCTCAATTTTCGGCTCTATCTCTCCCTGGTTCGACAATCAGAAGCTACCACAGTGTCTTGGGGAGATCATGAGAATTATTTGAGTATTTTCAGTATTACCCAGTTCATTTGTGGTCTGATTTTGTATTATATGAGAATATATTGGAGTTTTGTGAAGTAAAATGAGGATAATATATTTTCAAGAATAAGGTGTTTTGGGACCCTGCAGGCAAAGGTTAAGGACCCAGTGGGTGGTACTTTAGGAAACCAGGTAAAATGATATATGGTTATAGTTTAGGAATAGTGCATATGTTGATTTATTGGAAATATGTATATATGTATTATTTCAAGATTTTGGGTATAGTATGTCATGAGCATGAGGATAAAGTTAGAGGCAAGCCTCCCAGCTAGTTAGGTAAGGGAAATATGCTACGCTAGGAACTTTAGTATGATTATCAATGGAAATTATATGTTTTATCAGATTATTGTTATTCAGATTATAAAATATATATGTTTAGTAGAAAATGCAGATTTTAGAGCATATGAGTTTATTTATTTATATTGTGTGGCATGAGCTTATAGCATATTAGCACAGTATTTACGCAGCTACAAATATCATGATTTATAGTGTATATATATTTACCAGACAGTTATCTATAGATATTATACAAACAAGTATTTTACAGTAATTACAGAATGCCATGTTTTCCAAAACCATAGCACTCACACATTACAGATTATTCAGTCAGATATTACAGTTATTACAGTCAGATATTATAGTATTTTTAAATCAAATTTATAGTGTTATGGTTATTTTGGAATCATGATGAAAACAGTAGGATATCTATAGAAATAGTATATACAGTATCAGACCCTAATGAATTCAGTTATGTTCAATTAGCAGAGCACGGGACCGTTGCTATTTTCATATTAGAGTGCAACCACATATCTCAAATAGTACATAGATTCCGTCAAATCGTGTCTATGGAGAGTTTGAAGTCTCCCCAGTACTCTGGGTTGAGGAGGCTGATTTGATGAGGTAGTTACCAGTTCCGTGCCTAGGAGATGACGTAGTTTGGCAGGGCTGAGGATTGGTAGAGTTACATTTGACTTACTTGGTAGACCAACTAGGATTAAGTCCCGTATACGGGCCGCACAACCCTGTCATGAGGGGTTAAATCATGACGTATAGTTTTCCAGGGTAAACATCTCAGTTATGTATATGTATACAGTTTTACAAAATATCAGCAATATAGTATGATACTAGAAGTATGAAAAATGGAAAACTCAAATATTACAGTTATACTTTAAACTATGATAAATGCGAATTATACCTTATATTGATTTACCAGCTTATATAGTTTTAGATATTTTCATTATTATATTTATGAAACTCAGTCACCGCACACTAGTAATAGCATATTTCCTCTTACTAAGTAGCATTGTCTCATCCCAGTGGTTTAACATTTTTCAGGTGATCCAGTTAGGCTCGCAGATCAGGCTCGCAGATAGAGAGATCTTTTGTATTGCCTTATCTTAAAGGGTAAGTGTTTTCTGGGGAATATATTTTTGGAGTAGATGAAACTGGAATGATGTGTAAATATGTATATATGGTTTGGAAATACTGAATTCTGGTATTATAAATATGGGTATATGACTTAATGTTTACGCTGCATAGGTGTGTCAATGTGTGTACAGGGTTACCTTAGTGCCCATCTGGGGCCTGCGATGTTATAGTAGGTATTACAGGGGTATCAAAGTAATTTCTTTATATTTTATAAGAAAAAAAATGGGATAATTTTTGGATCGTTACATTTGGCATGTCTGAGTAGCCAAAACAAGTAAGCACTCCTCTTACTCCTTATTTCAAACTTAGTGCAATTTTATCTCCTAAATCAAACGAGGAACGTAAGTATATGTCACAGGTTCCTTACGCAAGTAATGTTGGTAGTCTGATGTATACAATGGTTTGTACTAGACCTGATATTTCACAAAGTGTTAGTATGGTGAGCAGGTATATCCATGATTCGGGTAAAGGACATTGGCAAGCCGTGAAATGGATTTTGAGATATATTATGAATACGATTGATGTTGGTATAGTATTTGAGAAAAATAATACTATTGATCAATGGGTTGTTGGATATGTGAATTCTAATTTTGTAGGTGATCTGGATAAACGCCGATCAACTACTAGATATGTTTTTACATTTGCTAATGGTCCAATGAGTTGGAGGTCTATCTTACAGTCTACCATTGTTGTTGGCCTTACAAGGCTTAAAATCTTGTTATCTAGTTTTAATGCTAACAAACAAGTAAAATTTAATGTATTTGTGTGACTAATGATATTTCAGGGTTCATATATGTGAAAGTAAGGTCAAAGTGCCCACAAGGATCAAATATGATGGAAGCAAGGTCAAAGTGCTCACAAGGATCAAATGAAGCTTAAATGAGCCAAGACATGAATTACTTGTTGAAGAACATGAGGACATGAATAAGTTGTTGAAAGCCAAGGCATATTAAAGTTAAAAGATCCAAAGAAAGGCAAAGTAAGAAAGCTTAAAGAATATGGAAGCTTGAAGAAAAGATGGATTCAATCCAAGGACAAAGCATGAAGACTCAAGAACTTAGAATGTTAATATTTTAGAAGTCTCATGTAAGTGTTTTAATGTTTAAAATATTGTTTGAAATATTTTGAAGCTCTTAGGTCAACTTCTTAGACCTAGATACTTTTTAAAATACCTGAATAATATTTTTATAAGGTCAAAAATTATTTTAAAAAGGTTAGAATCATTTTTGGAATAAAGAGCACCAAAAAGAGTTTTTCCTAAATGCTATCAGTTTTTATATATCTGTATTGAGGTGAATTTTTCTCTATCAAACACTCATTATTTTAAAGAGTGGTAAACATAAAAGTTGTAGGATTTTTTCTTATATTTATTTTGACACCAAGAACAGCTAATTTGGAGTTATAAATAAAAAGTTATGGTCAAAACACTGAAATGGGGTCACTGCTGTCAGACATTTAAACACTGTTCAACGGGCAAATTTTTAAAATTTTAATGTTTTAAATTATAGCCGTTTGAACCTTAAATATTCTAATAAATAGGGAAATTCTTTAAGGAAACTTTTGCAAGTTTGAAAGCCTATAAATACATGGTTTTGCAAAACAAAATAAATCTAAGAATTGAAAAATCTGTTTTGAGGAGCTGAAAGTACTCTTGTTCTTCCTAAGTTCACTTGCTCACTCATTGAAAAATTCTTTTGCTGAGAACTCTGAAGTGCTGATCCTTCTTCCTTTGAATTCCTACTGCTAATCCTCTTCAAAGAAGGATATTGGTGAATTCTACACTTGAGCTTCATTCTATTTCCTATTGATATTTTACATTAAAGTATATAATGCTGAAATTGTACTAACTTGCTCTTTGAGAGAGTATACTTGTACACAGATTTTATCTTGTGTTTCTTGTAGTTCATTGACGTTCCAAGGTGTTTGGATCGTTGGTTAAGCAAGGGGATATTGCTTAGAGAGACGGACTCTAGCCTATGTAAGGAGTGACCGAACGAGGGAATATCGTTTGGAGAAGGCGGGCTCTAGCCTTAACCAAGGAATGTTGTAATCGGTTTTGTTCCACCCGTCAACGGAACAAGTTTAGTGAATCCTTTGGTGGTTTGCCAAAGGCGAGGACGTAAGCTGGGTATAAGCCGAACCTCGTAAAAATCTCTGTCTCACTCTCTCTTTCCCTATTCTTTATTTTCATTTCATATACAACTGCGTGGATGATTTAAATATCTAAATTATACATACTACGCATATTTGGAAATCAAGTAAACTTAATGTCCAATTTTGATTTGGGTTGCGGAAACCGAAAGGGAGTACGTTGGTTACACCATATCTTACGGAAACCATACGGGAGTACGTTACTTGGTTAACATCCCAAAGATAAATTTACCAAGAGTTTATTTGAATTCTAAATATTTGGAAAGAGTGATTGGATTTATTTATACAGGGCTTTACTTCTGCAAGCATAAATTATAATTCATAATCACAGGGCTTATATAAACAAACAAACTATCTCAAGATCTTATATTACCAAAGTGCTGAATACTTTATATCTTGGTTTGGTTGTTTGTTGATTAACTTGTACTTCGCAAATAAATTGATTGTTTGGTTTGAAGATTGTGTTTAATTGATTGGATAAAAGAACTAAGTTCTTGATTGATTAAAGAATTAAAAAAACAAGTCAAGAATTGGTTAAAAGAAATAAAAGAAGTTTAAGGTATTTTAAAAGGAATCAAAAGAAATTTTTAGAATCCAATTCACCCCCCCCCCCCCTCTTGGGAAGCTATTCCTAATTTCAATTGCCTTGTCTACAACAGAAGCAGAGTACATAGCAGTTTCAGAGGCTGTTAAAGAAGCTATTTGGTTGCAGGGTTTACTTGAAAATTTGGGAGTTGTTTAGAAGCACATTGTTGTGTCCTGTGATAGCCAGAGTGTTATTCATTTTGTGAAGAACCAAGTCTACCACGCACAAACGAAGCACATCGACGTTTGGTTTCATTTTATGCGGCATATTATTGATGGAGGTAAGATACTTCTTTAGAAGATTGCTACAACTGAAAATCCCGTAGATATGTTGAACAAGATTGTGACAACGATCAAGTTCAAACATTGTTTGGACTTGATCAATATCCAGCAAGTCTGAATATTTTTAAAAGGTGTTGATGATGTGAAACTCCAAAGAATATTGGTGACTCAAAAATTTGTTGAATTTATCGTCAAGGTGGAGATTTTTTATTTTTTGTCCCACATTGGTAGAAAAGTTATTTTGAACTTTTTTTTGTTTGTCCCACATTGGTGAGAAGTGTTTTTTGGACTTGAGGTTGAAGCTATATAAAGAGCTCAACTCTCCATTTGTAAAACACACCTCAAAGTTGTACTTTGTCAAGAAGTAGTGGATTGATCGTCGGCGCCCGAGGACGTAGGTGATTCTTTACTGAACCTCATTAAATTCTTATCTTGTTTTTCTACTGTCTTTTATTATTAGTTTTTGCATTGCTTAAGTTTTTCATATATTCAATAGCATTAGTTGTAGTATTGGTATTTGGCATAAGTGGGGTGTCTGGAACAACAATTATATTATAGGGAAAAAGATATTGACCTCTCTTGGGATTTCAAAAATTTTAGAGAGTTCTCCTAAGGTTTTAAGAATTCTAGCAACCTCTCTTGAGACTTGTCAAAAAGATACTAACCTGCCGTTATAATTTTTTTTTTTTTTAAAAGATCTTTTGAGGGAAGGTTTTAATATTTTTTGACAAAACTCAGAGAAGATTTGTAACATTTTTAAAACCTCAGAGGAGACCTTTATCTTTTTGTCAAACCTTATGAGAGGTGAGTGTCTTTTACCCTATATTATATAATGATATTTTGACTATATGTATGATTTGATATTTGGCTATTATTAGTTGGCTACTCTAATAATATTGTTAGAGTGATCATGCACCTACTAAGTATTTAATATTGTTGATAAAAGAAAATATAATTAAAAATTTAGATTTATCATAAATCTATCTTCAAGAGCATGAAATCTATATTTGAATTTGGTTTTGTGTGGATTAGATTAAGAAGAAAAAATAGAATGAAATTATATTACTTTTTCTCTAAATTCATATAAATTAACTTAAATTCAACTCCAAAATCAATGTTCTCAAATACTGGTAAGTTAATTTGTTAGCACTTTGACTCACTCAAAAATGAGCAACACAAAGACTATCTCAAGTATAAGAGTTCTGTCGCGTAATAATTAGCTCAAAATGTCATATCGTCCCCTTAGGAAATGTAGATTAATTTCAAACTCGTGTAAAACAAAGAGAAGAAAATAAGAAAAACGTTTACTAAGCACTATTCAGATTCAATTTCTTAGGTTTCTGAGAGCTTGTAACGAAATTAAAACAAAGTGAATCCTAAACTAAAGACATAACATATTTAAACAGAAAAATAACTACCATGCAATTAAACAAACCAACCAAATATGTCAACCCAGTATAATCCATTCAATGACTCATTCAACCATTCAAATAAATAATAACGAAATTGAACAAACAAAATGACCGACTCTTTAAGCATTCAAATAATAGACAAAGAAAAAAGACTACATTAATCTCATGAAGACATTCAACAATTAGATAAACTTACTCCACACTGTTTTAAACAAAAATAAACTAAACTTAAAGAAAGGCCTAAACAAAAATAAACTACACCTAAACAAAGTCTTAAGCAAAAATAAACTCAACCAAATGCTTAAATAAAATAAACACGTAAATAAAGTCTTAAACAAAAACAAACTACACTTAAACGAAGTCTTAAGCAAAAATAAACTCAACCAAATACTTAAACAAAATAAACCCACATTAAAATGAGCTTAAATGAAAATTAATCCAACAATAATAAGTTCCATTAAATATTAAAATGACATTGAAGTTTAAACAAAATAATTAATTAAAGAAACGAGAGAGAGAGAGAGAGAGAACTTACAAAAAAATTAATCTAATAAAAAAAATTCTTCAACAATGAAATAAACTCAACACAGTAATTAACTTAAACAAAAATTTAATTTCTACAATAACTTTAAATGAAAACAAACTAAACTCAACAATAAAATTAACTCAAACAAGTATTAAATTTAAGCAACGTAAGAGAGAGAGAGCGAGAGAGAGAGAGAGAGAGAGAGAGAGAGAGAGAGAGAGAGAGAGAGAGAGAGAGAGAGAGAGAGAGATGGTCATAGGTGAGGAGGCCTCCAACTGCTCCCTTCTCTGTGCGGCACAGCTCCCAAAAAAGACTCAAAAAAGAGCACCTAAAAAGAACACCTTTTACAAAGAAACCCTACTCTTCCTTCTTAAATACCCTATGGCCTAACCTTTTCTTTAATTCCAAAACACTATATCTCTTTTTTCCCTCTAGGTCAACACCCAACCCATTCTCAATTGCATGGGCCATGCAATCTGGATGCTTCTTGGGCCGCGTGCTCCTTTGTGAATGTTCCTTTTACTTTTCCTAAAGCTGCTTCTTTATCCTTCCTTAAAAGCCTAATGCCTTGTCCTTCTTAATGCAGTGCACGACCTCTTCAAACATTGCATAGGCCATGCATTTGAAGTCCAATTTCCTAACCCACTTTATTCATGCACAACTGCCCCTCTAATTTCCAGCTTACGACCCTTTTAATCGCATGAAATTGGGCACCTATGCATGACTACTTGAGCAGGTATAGCAACTTCAAGCTCAATTTCGATCTTGATGCAATCAATATCTCTCAAAAATCAAAACATAAAAGTTGTATATATTTTTCTTGGTGTTCCATAGCATCTTGAATAATTTCAATCGGAACTTGGATGAGAGAGTTATGCCTAGTGTCCACAATCGCCCAATTAGCTTCGTTTTGCACTTAATTCCTCCATTTGCATCATTTTGCATGGCCTGCTTCACTTATTTAATTCCAAAAATACCTTACAATAATTAAATACAAAAACTCATAAATTTAAGGTAAGTATAGGATAAAAATTCAAATATTATACATTTAGCTCAATATTGAAATATTGGACATAATTAGGCATTTAAGTAAAATTGTAATCCTAATTATTTAAATTTGACACGTAATCATATCCCCCCCCCCCCTAACTAACGTTTTGCTAGTTTCTAGCAAATAATGTGGCCGCATTCATACCAAGGGAGTAGCAACCAAAATTCCAATACTTTTGAAAATCACATGCTATGAAATATGCTTATTGAGTTTAGGAATACAAGAAACACATTAATCCAAGTTAAGTATCAATTGAGAGATTTATACACCATTTAGTAAACCAACCAAGGTAATGGAATGTAACAAAGCTCACGTGCATGAGAATAAGGCTAGAATTCCAAGATTGACTACCAATAGACATTAACAGTTTCAATCACAACACTTAATTTGAGACAACCGCATGGTCTTACTCTAATTCAAAACCATTATAGTAGCGGCATTCACACTATTACATTTTAAAAGGCAACCACTTTATTGTTTCGTTAGGACCCCGATAATAGGTAGTCGTTTCCAGTGCATGAATATACAATGGTGGCTTTCACGCTACTATATTTTAGAAGGCACCCACTTTTTTATTTAGTTAGGACCCCGGTAATAGGTAGTCATTTCCAATACACAATTGTTTCCCTATTTTTAATTCTTGTTTTGTTCTTTTCTCTCTTTTTCTTCTTTTCTTTTTGCAATTGATCTCTGGCTTGTTTCTTATTTTCATTTGCTTCAAAATTTTTCTTTTTTTTTTTTTTCCTCAACCATTAGGATATGGTTCGTTAGAGTATGGGCCACCCCATTGGGACTTCAGTTTCTCAGGAAAAAGATGCAGTATGGAATTATAGAGAAGCACTTGTTGATTAGGGAAAAGTTGTTTGTCTTTAATTTTCTTGTCATGCAGCAACTTTATCCTTTCCTTTGCTAAGTGGGCATTGTCGTAGGCTTCCCTCCAGGATTCTTCAAGCTCACAATCTGCAACTTTCTTAAATCTTTGGCATCATCGAGTGAAAAGTTAATCTTTTTTATAGCCCATAAAGCACAATGTTGAATTTCAAAAGGTAAATCACAAGCCTTACCATAAACTAACATGTAGGGAGACATCCCTAAATTTTTCTTGAATGTTCTATAGGCCCAGAGTGCATCAACCAATTTTTTCTAACCAATCCTTTTGAGTGGTGTTAGACATAGTGTTTGCGGAAGCATTCAAAGATCCTAAAGAAGGAGTTGCTCTAATATCATGATAAAAACGTAGAAGGAAGGAGAAATTTTTTCTATTGATCTGATTCACTCTATTTTACAAAATAATCACTCTATTTGTAAAAGTAAATGAACATAAGAAATGTTTTAGTCAGTATGAGTTGCACGATGGTGCTTGTTATGAGGCTTGATTTCTGCAACGATAATGCTTGTTATGAGGCTTGATTTTTGCAATTTATCTTAATTTCTACAATTTATCTCATAATTGTCAATAAGTTCTATGATTATCTCATCCGTATGATTTGTTGTTTTTCAATATTTATTTTCTACCCCGATCTATATGGGTACTAGGAGAAGCTATTCTTATCTCCTGATTGGTGAGTGTGTCACTATCAGAAGGGTTGTTGTATCCTAGGGTGGGCAATGGCAAACCTTCTGCACCTTTTGGAGGGGCGAAATCTACCCTAAAGGTAGATCCCAGCATGCCTCAGCCAATAAATAATCTTTAATTTTTTTTCCCTACATACTTTAATCAATATTATTTTGTTTAGTATTCTACAACAATCTTAGGGTAAAATTTGTTTATCATGGATGCTAGATTGCTCACTACCAAGAGCTTTCCTAACACAACCAAAATTAAGACATTTAGTGGTACCTGCTTTAAACAATGGCAAGAAAGGGTATATTCTACTTTGGACTTTTTAGGAATAACTTTTTCCTTGACTGATCCCAAACCTGTAGAGGGGTCAGATAATTTTGAATAAAGTTCAAAAAATTGGGAATATGCTAATAAATTTTGCAAACACATGATACTTGTTATGTTATCTAATGATTTATTTTATAGATAGTTTCCTCATAAACAAGTTTGTGAAATCTAGGACTCTGAATAAAAGGTTTAAATTGAGGATCTTGGGATATAGAAATTTGTAGCAGGAATTTTTTTTTTTAAATTTTAGATGATTGATGATAAAGATGTGTAATCCTAGATTAGTGAGTAATGTAAGTTGTTGGAAGATCTGAAAAATGACCAGATCACTCTCCCTAATCCTTTTGTGGCTGGCTGTGTAATTGAAAACTTAGACATTCTCAGCCTTTTGAAATATTAGGGGATTGTTGGTGTTTCGTGTAAAGTATTTCAAAAACCTTATATAGCTTGTCCCATAATGGTTGTTTATAAGAGTTGAGAGCTCCATTTATGTGGGTATTCTTCTTTGGTCTTGTGAGCACGTAAGCACCAAACTCCCTATGTGCACATGAGGTGATGCTTTGCCCATTAATTTTTGGGGAGCCTGATGTGACAACATTTAACCAAGTGCGGCAAACATGTACATTGCATGCAAGGGGACCCCCTCTCACAGGCCTAATTTATACTCACTTTTAATGTGTTTGCCTGTTGTTTTTTATTTTTTATTTATTTACTTTCTGTTAATTGGTTTTCTTAATTCAACACTTAATTAATTAAGAGATTAATTTTTTCCTCAACACTCCACTTGTGTTCTTTACTCTGGCTCGTTACTTTTGGGTTGTCTACTGGAAAATATTGCTTTTAAAATCTCTTTATGTTTTTAGAATGTTAGTTAAGGAAAACAATCTTTTGTAGTCTAACCTTAATTCCTTGTCGATACATTACTATGTTTGATTGCATTGTTTACATATTTTTTTGAATTTGTTTTAGTTCTATGGTTATCTTATGTAACACCCCGAACCTTTAAACCTGATCCAATGCGTTATACCTGATTAAATCCTAATAATCCATAAATAAATCATACATACACAATAGAAAACATAACTATGACCATCAATCATAAAAATAAATACTAGAGTTTACTATTTCTATCTATAATCCATAATACCCATTCATCACTTGCATTTCCATATATACGCATATCTCCAAAAATATTCAGTATACACAAATGCCAGTATGTTCCACAACGCTACATACCTCAGAAAACTTTAAAACATAAAACATAAAATAAAAAAAAAACTTATTTACATCCCAAATATCATCAAAAATATTTATACCCTTTTCTTTATCTAGAACCCCAAAAATGTTATTGACCTCGAGCTTCTCTAAGCTCATTTACGAGGTGGACCTGAAAAGATAAATTTGTAATTGGGTGAGACACATCTCAGGAAGGGAAGAAACAATATATATATTAAAACAACATGGGGTCAACATAAGTTCTTTAAAGCATTTCCTGCTCCTATTCAATCACATGCAAAGTATTTACCATGAGATTATCCAAGGATAGGGGCGATTACCTGCCCATACAAGTAGTACCCCTCTGCTCTGATACATTAGGCAATCCAACGGTCACAACTGAAACATACTAGGGCACTCACCTTACTTAGTAAGCCCTCAAGTGTTAGATTAATCGCATACTCACACAGTTCATACAAAAGTTTACCGGCGAAGGCCCCAAGAAAGGGAAATCTACCCGCTCATACAAATAGTTTTCCTCTGCCCTAGTGCATTTACAACCTACTATTACATCTGATACTATTAGTTCACTCACTTTTCTCAGCAAGCCCTTAGGCAAAGAGTTTGCCCCGCCTTAAAGTAACATGTTCTACTAACATAAATACTTGATAATACCATAATACATTATTCTGTCGTTATTCAACCATCTGTATCTGTTCATGTTTATAACTTTAGCATTTCTTGGCATTTCACTTTACTTAAACTTTAACATTTTACATCGTTCACATTTCATATTTCTTGTCTGTTACATTCACATTTCCATTTCATTCATTTGTACTACAGCTCATTTTAGCTGTACATCAGTTAGTCTACATAGATATGCGCTAGAATCTGCTAACACAGCTCCTTTTAACTGTCATCAATTAGTCTACAGCTACTTTTAGTTGTCATCACATACATGGTTGCATTATCAAACACAAGCAACATGGTCTGTATAACATTTCATTATCAATGCATTTCTTACATAGCCTACATCTCATACATATAACATACATTTACACTGCATTACCATCTGCTCATGCCACACAATTTTAGCAATAAAATTTATACATTGCCTGTAAAAAAAAAAGCTAACCATCATTTAACATTTATATACTGAAAATACCATTCATTTCTTATATAATTATCTTGAAAATATATTCCACTTTCATCAGTTCATTTTCACATATACATAGCTAAATAAGCAGCCCTAAGCTCAGAAAACATAATTTACATGGTTGGCATTTATACCCACATGAAAACATATATACATATATATATATATATATACATATATATATATATATATATATATAACATATTTCATTCCTTTTAATTCATGAAAACCTGATTTAATATAGAAATTTCCCCCTTACCTGAATCCTTAAACTACACCAACAGGTATCCCAAACTGATACCTGTGATGCTCACCCAAACCCTGGTTCAAAAAACCTAGTTTAATTAAATAATCTCAAATAAACTACTATTTTCACATTTTCTCAACTTAATAACCTTTTAAAACCCAAAATTGAGAATCCAAACCCTTACCTAAACTTAGGAGCATTTCCCAAATAGCCTAGTTTAAGATACTGATCCGCTAAATGTGTAAAGAATCTTCCCTAGAACACCGTAGCAACCTCCGATTGTCGATTCAGGCTGAATCTAGGTCAGATTCTTAGAGAGAAGGGAGAGGAGATGACTTAGAGAGAGATAAATCGAAGAAAATTTGATTTCCTTCGCATGGAAGCAACCCCAATTCAATTTATAAACGTTGCTGCCACGTGGACTCGTGGACGAGAAGATAGGACTTGTCGACGAACCACTGAAGAACACTCGTCGACAAAACCATGAGCTCGTCAATGAGTTTTAGAACAGCCAAACCCTTTCGGTTAATCCTTGTCGATGAGACATACATACTCAACGACGAGTTTCTGAAGATCTCTCATCGACAAGAAAACCCTCCTCGTCGACGAGCACCTGTTTGTACCCTTTTTAAATTTCTTTTCCCTTTTTCTTCTAAGCTTTTCTTTTCCCCTCTTTTCCTTTATTCCTCATTTATCTTTTTCATCTATTATTTTTCCTAATTATTTTATCATTAAAATTTTTCGGGTCGTTACATCTTATCCCTGTGATTTGCTATTCTGCAATTTCTATTTTCTATCTCAATCTGTTTGGGTACTAGGCAAAGTTGTCCTTATCTCCTGATTGGTGAGTGCACACTGCTATCATTATAGCTATTGTGCCCTAGGGATGGACGTTGGCAAACAATTTACACTTTTTGGAGGGGGCGAAATCTACCCTTAGGGCAGTGCCTACCACACCTCAACCAATAAGTGCACTTTAATTTTTTTCCTTGCATCTTATTATCAATATTTTTTTTTTATATAATTTACAACATTATCCTATTTTTTATATAGTATGAATGACTACCGAAAGTCAATGAGCATAGATGTGCAAATTTCATATTCATTCTATAAGTATTTGATCATTTCCACATTGCAATTTCTAGAGATGAGAAGCTTAAAAGCTATAGTTTTTCCATATATGGATTGAGAAAACGTCACCGAAGTGAATAGGGTGGATTATAGTGCTCAACTAACGAAATCAAATAAAATTGGAAAGAAGGCTAAGTTTAGAAAATTGTATGATAAGATATATAGATATCTACATATTGATGTAAGTTAATATACATTGCAAGTCATTTTGAGATATTGTATTATGGAGCAAAATAAGACAATTATTGTAATGACCCGAAGAATAATGGTATTTAAATAATAAAGAGGGAGAGAAATGGAAACAGTAATAGAAGGAAATAGTAAAAGAGAGGGTTTTGTATATAATAACCAGGGGATTTTCTCATGGCCTCGTCGATGAACACAGGGGATTCGTCAACAAGGGTACAAGAGGGTCTTGTCGACGAGGGCAAGTTTGGTCGACGAGAAGATGCCGAGAGAGGATTTTTGGAAGTCTGAAATTCGTTGACAAGGGTGCAGGTTCATCGATGAACTTTCTACAGGACTCGTCGACGAGATGACGTGGCTCGTTGACGAATCCCGTAGTATAAATAGCCCTAAACTAATTTTAATCGCAGAAATTTCAGTCGAAACTCTCTCTCTCTCTCTCTCTCTCTCTCTCTCTCTCTCTCTCTCTCTCTCTCTCTCCTCTAAGGCTTCTCTTCCATCTCTCTTCGATTTCGATCCCATTAGTCGCCAGATCGACAATATGAGGCCACCACGACGCTCCTGGTAGAGTTCTCTGCAAGTCTACCAGAGCGGATCGTCGTTGAGATGAAGTTGGAATTCATCCCAAATCTAGGGTAAGGTCTTTTATTCGAAATTTGACTTTTCAGCAGTTGTAAGAAATGTTGTAGATGTAGAAATAGTGACGTTTTGTTCTAAGATATATGGTTTTCAGGGTGTTGAGTGGAGAACCCTGCGGGTGTAGGACCCGTCTCAGTAGGAAGATTTTAGCAGATATCAAGTAAGGGAAATATGCTATGCTAGGCAGTTCTAAAATAATTTCCAGTATGAAATGTATATTGTTACCAGATTAATATTCACAGTAGAACTTTATACAGTCTATTAACTATGAATATTATGTTTTAAATTACTATGTGGCTTGAGAACATAGATATAGTACAAAAACATGTTTTACAGTATTTTCAGGGTAGTTTTACAGAATATACATCTATTGGTTATGTTTTATAGTAATTACAAAATACTATGATTATACAGTTTTTAGTACCATTATTATACAGCTTTCAGTACCATGATTATACAGTTTTTAGTACCATGACTTGCAAATTACAGTTCAGTTCAGTTCAGTTCAGAAATACAGTTGACACAGTTATAGTTTATTCAGATCAATTTATTACAGTGTCATGGATAATACAGTTATTTCAGAATCATGGTAAAACAGTTAGTTGTATATAGTAATATATTATATAGCATTAGACCCTGTTGGACCATATAGTAGAGCACAGTACCGTAGCTACAGATATTCAGTTCAGAGTGCAACCACCTATTCAGATAATACGTGGTAGTAGGTCGATCATATAGTCCCCACGAGTGGACAGGCTCCCCATCAAATATGGGTTAAGGAGGCAGATCAGACCGAGGGAGTACAGTGGTTTATCCTTTTCGGCCAGCTAGGATAGATCCTGCCTACAGGCCGCACAACTCTGTCATGAGGGGTTAAATCATGACATACAGTTATCCACAGGGAAGTTTTTCAGTTATTATTATGTATATACATATTTACAAAGATAGAGAATATATTTATGTATATTAGAAGTATTTTGAATAGAAACCTAAAGTACAGATATGTTAAGCAACAGGGAAAAGGCGATGGTTAATATTACTGGTATTGTATTTACAGATTCAGTGATACACGATTATATAGTAATAGATTTTCACAGTATTGTAACTCATTTTCCACACACTAGTAATAGTATATTTCGTCTTACTGAGCGTTGGCTCATCCCATTACTTTAATATTTTTTAGGTGATCCAGGTAGGCGAGCAGATCAAGCTTGCAGATAATTGTAGAGTGAGTATTTTGGGAGTATTTTTGTATAGCCCTAACCAGTTAAGGGTATTTTGGGGAACAGTCATATATGTATATTTTGACAAACATGTTAGCACTCTAGTATTGTATATAATTATATATGGTTATGTTTATTTGATTTCCGCTTCTCGCTGCTTAGGTTGATGGTTGGGTTTAATTCAGTTATTATCAAAGTATTATAAATGCTATAGTATATAGTATGAGGAAAAAAAAAAACCCAGTTAAATAGCAGGTCATTACAATTTGGTATTAGAGCTTAGGTTGCTAGGTTCTGCAGACTTTAGAGTGCAGCAAAAGCAATACCAGAGTATAGGAAAAGGATTTGAGGTTTGTTCTATGTCTGGGTACAAGATTACCGCAGTGGTTTCTTTTTTTTTTTTTCCTGGGGTGACAATTTCAAGAAAACCATAGTAAACTATTGTCGGGTCGTGTGTCTAGGTGATAGAACTGGATATTGGGTTAAGGTCAGGGAAGGCAGTTAATTTTGAATTGGTATAGGATAGGTCTATATAGGACATAAGGAGCTTAAGTGTGTTTCTTGTTTTAGGATGGATCCGGGAAGCAGTGGTACAAATGCTGGGGAGGATAGGTCAGGACCTTCCAGCATAGGTGGAGGAGATACAAATGTTGTGCTACGCAGTGTCACTCAGCAGGTGATGGCTGAGATGGCTAGGAGCTCTGGGGAGCATGGCTGTTTGATCGAGCAATTTACGCAGATAAAGCACCCATCCTTTGTTGGAGGAGATGACCCAATCGTAGCTGAGAATTGGGTCCAGGATATCAAGGAGACGCTGGCAGTGCTTCCATGTACAGATGAACAAAAGGTGGTATTTGCGACACTTAAATTGACAGGAGAGGCGAAGCATTGATGGAAATTAGTGCGACTGATAGAGGAGCAGAGGTCAGTTCCAGTACCAGTGACGTGGGATTGATTCAAGGAGTTGTTCTTTGAGCTGTATTTCCCTTCTATCGTTCAGAACATGAAAGCAGCAAAGTTTATGCATCTGGTATAGAGGCAGATGACCATATCTCAGTACATGGCTCGGTTTATCGAGTTGTCGCGTTTTACCCCACATTTAGCACCTGATGAAGAGAAAAAGGCAAGAAAGTTTGAGGAGAGTCTGTGGCAGAACTTGTTTGAGCCAATGATTGGCTTTAGTGCTCAAACATTTACCGAGGTTGTAGACAAAGCTGCAATCATCGAGAGTGGTATTCAGAGAGGTTTAGTAGCTCAAAGTTAGAGGAAGAGGTTGACACCTCAGGGTTTTCATGCTGGCTCCAGTAGAGGTCCATGGAGAGGAGGTCATGATAGGGGAGATCAGAGGCAGATGACAAGACCTCGAGGTAATCAAGGTGCACTGACTTTCCCGATATGTCAGATGTATGGGAAACGTCATTTGGGAGAGTGCCCGGTAGGTAGAGGTGTATGCTTTCGTTATGGGAGACCTGGCCACATGGCGCATAACTGCCCAGGTTTGCCAGATCAGATTCCAGCTCCTAGGCCCTATCTGGGAGAATATTAGGCACCTCGTGGAGGTCAGTAGAGGAATGTAGACCCGGCGAGGGTTTTCGCATTGACGCTGGGTGATGCTGAGACAACTACGGATGTGGTGACAGGTACATTTACTGTTTTATCATATCTAGTTATTATTCTTTTTGACTTGGGTGCTACTCATTCTTTCATCTCTGCGTCTTATGTTAAATTATCTGAGAGTGAGACCCAGTCATTAGATATAGCGCTGTCAGTAGCTACACCATCAAGATCAATGATCAAATGTCAGAGGGTACTTAGGGGCTATCCGATAGAAATTCAAGGGAAAGTGTTACCAGCTGATTTGATTGTATTTTATATGTGTGGGTTTGATATAATACTGGGTATGGACTGGTTGACTACCAATCACACCAGAATTGATTATCTTCGAAAAGAGGTAATCTTCAAACCCCCCCTGTTACTCAGGAATTCAGATTTGTTGGTTCACGAGTACGTGCTCCAACGCAACTGGTGTCAGATGTGCAGGTGAGCAGATTACTCCTCGATGGAGGTCAAGGGTTTATAACATTTGTGAAAGAAGTATTTGAAAATGAATTAAAGATTGACAGCACCCCAGTGGTACGAGAATTTTCAGATGTCTTTCTGGAGAAGCTACCAGGGTTGCCTCCAGAATGCGAGGTGGATTTTTCCATAGATTTACCTCCAGGGACGGCACCAATCTCTAAGGTTCCTTACCATATGGCTCCAGCCAAATTGGGAGAATTGAAGGAGCAGTTGCAAGGCTTGCTGGACGAGGGGTATATACGACCCAGTGTATCGCCGTGGGGAGCTCTAGTGTTGTTTGTAAAGAAGAAAGGTGGGTCTATGAGGATGTGTTTCGATTACAGAGAAATCAACAAGGTTAAAATTAAGAATAAATATCCTCTACCCCGTATAGACGATTTTTTTTACCAGCTCCAAGGTACACGAGTATATTCCAAGATCGACCTTAGATTTGGATATCATCAAGTGAGAGTAAAAGCAGAGGACGTCGTGAAGACAGCCTTCAGGACCAAGTATGGGCACTACGAGTTCCTCGTTATGCCTTTTGGTCTGACAAATGCCCCAACCATGTTCATGGATTTGATGAATAGGATTTTTCACCAGTATCTAGATCAGTTTGTAGTAGTTTTCATTGAAGATATACTGGTGTACTCGAGAAGTTTTGAGGATCATGAGGTGCATTTGAGACAGGTTCTGCAAACACTCAGGGAGGAAAAGCTTTATGCCAAGTTTAGCAAGTGTGGCTTAAGAAAGTTGCATTCTTAGGCCATGTGATCTCAGGAGACTAGATTTCTATGGATCCCAGTAAGATTGATGCGGTGGTGAATTGGGTCAGGCCAAAGAACATGCAGGAAGTCAGAAGTTTCTTGGGACTAGCAAGTTATTACCATCGATTTGTTAAGGGGTTTTCAGCTTTATCAGGACCTCTCACGTATTTGACCAGAAAGAATGCCAAGCTTGTGTGGGATGAAAAATGCGAGTAGAGCTTCCAAGAATTAAAACAGAAGCTCGTCACTGCACTAGTACTGATGATTCCATCAGGAGGTGATGATTATGTTATCTACAGTGATGCGTCTTTGAAAAGGCTTGGTTGTGTACTGATGTAGCATGGTAGGGTGGTAGTATATGTGTCCAGGAAGTTGAAAGAATATGAAAAGAACTACCCTACTCACGATCTAGAATTAGCTGCGGTTGTACATGCACTAAAAATCTAGAGACATTACTTATATGGTGAGAAATGTAAAATATTTTCTGATCACAAGAGCCTAAAGTACATCTTCATATGGAGAGTTTTGAATATGCGCCAGAGGAGATGGTTAGAACTCATCAAGATTAGCTACCCTGCCTATTAAGATTAGCTACCCTATTATTATCTTTTATTTTAAAAAATACATGTAGTGTATTGTTCCATTATTATTTTTATTTTAAACTTTTCACCCAGTTTTTTTCAATTGATTATAGCAAAAAGTATCAAACATCCCCCTAGAAGTCCTTATTCTCTCTAAATAACAACATTAAGCTTAAAAGGTTCACATTAAGTAACACATATGAAGCAACTTGGACTTAGCCAACAATAGTGAGAAAACAATTGCAGCAACAGTGAGAAAACAATAGCTACAACAGTAAGAAAATAAGCATATGTTTGCAATGAAAAAGAAGCTACTAAATCTCAAACCTGGCCACCAAAGCAAGCTAGCTCACAAGTACATCTACTTATAGAAATCTAGCTCATAAGTACATATACTTGGACTTACGCAGCAACATAATGTTTCTAGAATTAATTGAATATTATATATATAGATTTTTAAGCTCCTCATTGGTTTTAGCCTACAAAAATCATATTTGACTATATAGAACCACAAAATATTTTCACATTTTTCAAGAACTTCTACTTAATCTTTTTGGTGATTAAAACAATGTATATTTTATATAGAACAACACACTACATGTATTTTTTAAAATAAAAGATGGTCAGAATGCTATCTGGGTAATTGTTGATAGGTTGATGAAGACAACGCATTTCCTGCTTATTAAGATTAGCTACCCTATGAATAGATTAGTAGAGATTTACATACAGGAGATTGTTCGACCCCATGGAATGTCGATATCCATAGTCTTAGACCGTGATCCAAGTTTCACATCGCGGTTCTGGAGGAGTTTACAAGAGGCACTAGGGACTCAACTAGCATTCAGCACCGCTTTCCATCCTCATACTGACAGTCAGACTGAGAGAACAATCCAGGTATTAGAAGACATGCTTTGTGCCTGTGTGCCAGACTTTGGAGGTAGCTGAACTTAGTATATGCCATTGGTGGAATTTTCCTACAACAACAGCTATCAGGCAAGCATTGGCATGGCTCCCTATGAGGCATTATATGGTAGGAGATGTCGATTCCCTCTTTTCTGGGATGAAGTAGGTGAGAGACAAGTTTTGGGTCCAGAGATGATTCAGCAAGCATGTCATAAAGTTTGACTTATTCGAGACAGGATCGGTGCAGTGCAGAGTCGGTAGAAAAGCTACGCGGATATTCGCCATCGGGAAATGAAATTTGAAGTGGGTGATCATTCATTTTTGAGAATAACTTCACTGAAAGGGATATTGAGATTTGAGAAGAAGGGTAAGTTGAGCCCTAGGTTTATTGGCCCATTTGAGATACTTGAGAAAATTGGGTCAGTAGCCTATCGGTTAGCTTTACCGCCATCTTTATTTAGAGTTCATGACGTGTTTCATGTTTCCATGCTAAGGAAATATGTCTCAGATCCTTCCCATATCATCAGTCATGTAGAACTGGAAATCAGTGAGGCTTTAGCATATGAAGAAGCTCCAGTACAAATTTTAGATAGAAAAAAATAGGATTTGCGCAATAAAAAGATACCACTAGTAAAAGTCCTGTGGAGGAATCACATAATTGAGGAAGCCTCATGGGAGCTCGAAGATGAGATCAGACGGAAGTATCCTCACTTGATTGAAAAGTTATAATGATAATGTAAATGGCAGGATAGTAATTTTCTTTTGTTTGGTGCGTTGTAGTTGTAATATAGAATATAGGTTAGGTTGTATTTTGGTTTTGGGGGAAATTTCCTTTTATGGTTGTAATCTCCTAGGACTACCCATGTAACCACGGTATTCCTCCGCCATAAGTGAGGGTAGATAATAAAATAAGTAGACCATTTGCCTTTATGGGATGATGGAAGGTAATACAAATAGTAAATTTCGAGGACGAAATTTTATAAGGAGAGGAGAATGTAATGACCCGAAGAATAATGATATTTAAATAATAAAGAATGAGAGAAATAAAAACAGTAATAGAAGGAAACAGTAAGAGAGAGGGTTTTGAATATAATAACCAGGGGATTTTCTCATGGCCTCGTCAATGAACACAGGGGATTCGTCGACGAGGGTACAAGAGGGTCTCGTCGACGAAGGCAAGTTTCATCGATGAGAAGATGCCGAGAGATGATTTTTAGAAGTCTGAAATTCATAGATGAGGGTGCAGGTTCATTGATGAACTTTCTACAGGACTCGTCGACGAGATGACGTGGCTTATCGACAAATCCCACAGTATAAATAGCCCTAAACTGATTTTAATTGAAGAAATTTCAGTCGAAACTCTCTCTCTCTCTCTCTCTCTCTCTCTCTCTCTCTCTCTCTCTCTCTCTCTCTCTCCTCTACAGCTCCTCCTCCATCTCTCTTTGATTTTGGTCTCGTTAGTCACCGGATTGACGATCTGAGGCCACCACAATGCTCTTGGCGGAGTTCTCTGCAAGTCTGCTGGAGCGGATCGTTGGTGGGACGAAGTTAGAATTCATCCTAAATCCAGGGTAAGGTCTTTTATTTGGAATTTGACTTTTCAGAAGTTGTAGGAAATGTTGTAGACGTAGAAATAGTGACGTTTTGTTCTAGGATATATGGTTTTCAGGGTGTTGACTGAAGAACCCTGCAGGAAAATATTCAGGTAAGGGAAATATGCTATGCTAGGCAATTCTAAAATAATTTCCAGTATGAAATGTATATTGTTACCAGATTAATATTCACAGCAGAACTTTATACATTTTATTAATTATGAATATTATGTATTAAATTACTGTGTGACTTGAGAATATAGATATAGTACAGAAACATGTTTTACAGTATTTTCAGGGTAGTTTTACAGAATATACAGTCAGTGGTTATGTTTTATAGTAATTACAGAATACCATGATTATGCAATTTTCAGTACCATGAATATACAGTTTTCAGTACCATGATTACACAATTTTCAGTACCATAACTTACAGATTGCAGTTCAGTTCAGAAATACAATTGATGTAGGTCGTTACAATTATGTTTAGAGCTTTTCTCGTCAATGATTAATTTGATCTTCATATTACCTTGGATCGACAGAGTTTATGTCCTATTATATACAATGTCAAACTTTGTGTACAAAACATACTTTGTATTAGTGTCCTCCACAAAGATACTAGGGTTCAACCACCATCATTCATAGATGCCTGAACTTGAACCTCCACCCTGTCAAAGTGGAATCATAACCCCCTCCCCATCCTTATAATGCGGTTCTGGAAGGAAAATGGTTTATGGATGAACACTTAATGTTCTCCAGCATTGATCTCACAACTAGGAATGTTGCAATATGACATTTAAGTTGCCTATACATCAAACTCATTGGATGAGTCTTCTAAGCTATGTAAGAGGATAATATTTGACTCAAAGGACCAGTTGATAACTATGGTGAGAATCTATTATGCTTGAACTCACCTTCCATGTTCTAAAGGTTGCTATGTGAAAATAAAGAATTAGGGTGTAGATGGAGGTTGTGTGCCACAAAGCATAAGAAGCATGATTTATTCAAGATCACTCAATATATGGGAACCCACATATACATGAAGGAATATTCATTAGAGGACCACTACCAACTGATCTTGTCACTAATTTCTGGAGAAATAATGAACATGATCAAAGGAGATGCTTTTACATCAATCATCACTCTAAAGGAATTTCTAGTTGGTTGGTTCAAGTACTTTATATTTTGCAAGGAGTGGATGGGAAAACAAAAGACTATTGTGTAGTTCTTTGGAAATTGGGATACATCATACCAAGCTTTGTCAAAGTGGATGTCTACGATGTGCACCTACAACCCCCAATACCCAAATGAAGTGGAGGTGGAATAATATTCCTGAACACCCAAATTTTGCTAATTGATTTCCATCTTTTGGTAATTTGCAATATCAATTGAGGGCTTTTGCAACTATTCGTATACATGTTATATGTATAGGCAGTACACATCTTAACAAAAAAGTATAAGTAAGTTATTGATCACTACAACCCTAAACAAAAATGGACAAATATTTTCCCTTGCATTCACCCTTATGTAGGAGAAGAGATTTGATACATGGAATTGGTTTTTATAACTCTTTCATCATTGTCATGGTCGAGATGAGATTTGCTTGATATATGACATATATGCATGCACAACTGATGCAATGTAATGCAATCCTAAATGGCAATGACCACACACCCACCACTAAATCATTAACAACTACAATAAGGTTGGGAACGTTGCTTTGAAGCTAGTGGGGAGTGAGTGAGGAAACATCAAATTATAAACTTTTACAAATGGATGGAGAAGATAATTGCCAAAGGTGGGCCATAAAAAGATATTTTTTTTACCAAATCCCTTTTCATGTGGATATAGTGCCATAATGGTGGGCAGAGATATGGGAACATGATGACTAACCTCATGGAGTGCTTCAATGCCATCCTTAATGGAGCTTGTAGTCTTTTAATAACTATCATCACTTAAATGAATTTTTATTACGTCCCTCATTACTTTAATACCCAGTGGGAGGTAGCTTGTAAAGCAATTGAAGTCAATGATATATATACCTTGTATATCATATTAGCAATGGAAAGAAGGAAGATTAATGCAATAGAGCATCAAGCCACCAAGTTTAATAGCTTAAGGGTTCATTTAGTATCGTTACATCACAGTAAGGGCCACACAAAGGTAACAACATTCAAACTCTATAGATAAGTGAACGTACTTGCTCATGCGGGTAGTGGCAAAATTTACACTTTCCCTAAGCTCATTTACTTACTAGTTACATGTTTTGAG
Source organism: Malania oleifera (assembly GCF_029873635.1). Classification (NCBI taxonomy): domain Eukaryota; kingdom Viridiplantae; phylum Streptophyta; class Magnoliopsida; order Santalales; family Ximeniaceae; genus Malania; species Malania oleifera. The sequence continues at coordinate 99,219,495 of NC_080421.1, forward strand.
ACATGACTGCATCCTACTATCTTCATTGGCCCATCTTACAACACACAAGAGCACTATAAAACATACACAATTGACTTCAACACAATTATGCACAAGGGCTACTAGTTGGAGCCAAGTACGTTGAAGTTATATCCAAACCCAAGTTTAGCTCGACACAAAAGTTGTTTAAGGAGGTTATAGTAGCTTAATGAGATGGACTTGAGGGAGGAAAAGAAGAAGAACACATGCAACATTTGCAATGAACAAGCTGACTGACTCATATAATGTCTGAGAAGGACTAAAGCTAGGGATGAGGTCGACCCATCAAGGTACTATTAAATATTTTGTGAATGCAACTTGACTTATGAATTTTATATGATGCTCTTTAGAAGAGGGTGAGTGCTCATTAATCTTTTATGTTGACCTTATAGGTCACACCCGATTTTGATAATGACAAATACTCATGTATTTGATGGCTATCTAGTTTATGTGCAGGTATATAATTAGCAAATCAAATTGATGGCACATGAAGTAGAGCTTAAAGACCCTGAAGACTATATTATGTTATATTTCAATTCATTTCTTATTTGGGTCTGTAATAGTAAATAGGAAATGGTCTGTAATAATCAATGCATTATATGCATGATTAGATAGATAAGTTTAAAAAGACCTAGACTGACCTTAGGTCCCCCATACATGCATAAAAAGTGCCCAATCAAAATAAGTTAATCATCATGTGAATAGGGTCAACATTTTAGAGAGAAAAGGACCGAAAATGCCCAAATTGGCATATTCAGTCTACTGAACCTTGATACATAGGGAATTTTGGTCGACCGAACCTCTTTGGGTTGACATGTTGACCCCTCGGTCGACCAACCCAGAATATATAGGCAACGCCCTAGTTGACCAAACCCTCTTAAGTTCAAAATATCTCGGTTAACCAAAGTTCGACTAGTTCGTTCAACCGAACTGAGTACGGTCGACCGAATTACCCAGGATTTGGAATATACCCTTCAAACCCTCAAAATAGTCGACCAACTTCTCAGTTCAATTTTTTCACGGTCGACCGAACTGAGACACTCGGCCAACCGAACCTTAAGTACAATTGACTGGTGCTCTCAGGTTGGTGAAATTTACCAAGGTTAAAACACTATTAAATTTTATTAACCTCACTTAAACTTTTTTCTAAAATGATCAATATGTCATGAACGGTTATAATCTTGGGGAATTCTATATATATCCCCTTATTTGCAAAAATTAGTCACTCATTAGCAATCTTAATTAGCAAAAATCCTTTCAAACTCAAAAATTCCTACTCTCATTTTCAAGCATCCTACACTCATTCTTACTCACTCTTATTACTAAAATCACTTTGTAAGTGTGCATGCATGTTCTTCTCATTAGGCTTATACTCTCACTCGTTTGGTGTTGACTGAAATTTATCTATCTTGAGAGTAAGCCCTAAGTGTTTCTAGGAAACTTTGTTAATAAGTCTTCCTTAGGAATACTTCATTAAGTTTTTGGGTTTTGCATTGTCATTAATCAAGGAGTTCACATTGTGTTTTGGTTGCGAAAAATATTCTACAAATCATTTTCAAAATATCTCTTGTGCTTATCTTTGAGAAATACATTTTGATAAATTTACTTTAGTGCAGAAGATCTTTGTTACTATATCGTTTGATTGATAATATCATCTTGACACAAAGATCAAATAAATATTTTTTAAGCTATTTTTGAATATCTCTTGTGGTTTATTTTGAGAAAAATATTTGTTGAGATAATTGAAGTGTGCTTGTGATCTTTGTTACTGCATTGTGATTAAGACTATTATTTTCACACAAAGATCCTTCACTTACATTCTCACGTACTGATTGCTTTGCATAAATCTTTGAGAGTAGACACTAAGACTACATTGAGCTTATCTTATCATATCATTCGATAGTGTATTGATTACATTGATACATAATCTGCTTTGTTGAGAAGCATAGGTTGTATGCAAATTTTATTGTGAAATTTTTTGTATTCTAGGCGTGGCCTGAGGGGGCGTTAATCCAGCCCGGAAGGATTGTGTAGGTTGAGGTCAACCCCATGAATTGACTTGTTTGTATTAGATGTCACTCCACCCGTTAAGTGAGCTTATAGTGTAATCCTTGTGTGTGTGTTCCAAGGCAAGGACGTAGGCAGTTTGTCGAACCTCGATAACATTTCCAGGTGTCATCTCTATTACTGCTTTATTGTGCAAGCTTAGTTAAATTAATTGTGCAACTTAATTTCCACTGTATATTTATATTGATTTACTTTATCTATACTAGATTGACCTTAGGCTTGCATAATACTGTTGTTAGTGAATTGACCTAGGGGATAAAATTTGAAAATACCAATTCACCCCCCCCCCTCTTGGGATTATGGTGAATCTAACAATTGGTATCAGAGCCACGTAGCATAAACTTAATAGTTAATTTGAAAAAGATCTAAGATGGCTCATAGCACCGTAATCCCTTTCCTTAAGGGACCCTCTTCCACACGCCCTTCGATTTTCAGTGATGTTATTTACACCTTCTGGAAATAGAGGATGCACATCTATCTTCAGAACATTAATTGGAAGGTGTGGAGAGTTTTCTCTAGGGATAATTATGTTCCTATGAAAATTAAGGGTACAACTAAAGTTCCTAAAACTAAGGAAGAATATAATGATGATGATATGAAAGCTATTAGTTTGAATGCCACTGCTATGAATATTTCATATTGCGGTCTTGATGTAAATGAATTCAATAGAGTTATGGCATGTTCATCTGCTAAGGAGATATGGGATAAGTTAGAAGTCACATATGAGGGTACTAGAGATGTAAAAGATAGTAGAATTGATATGTTGACTAGTGAGTATGAAGCATTAGGATGAACACCAATGAGTCCATTCAGAGCATGTACACTAGATTCAAACACATCATTAATTCACTGTAAGCATTAGGTAAGACATATCCTACATATGAGATGATTAGGAAAGTCCTTAGAGGTTTGCCTCTTATTTGGGAAACTAGGGTTGCGGCCATTTCTGAGGGTAGAGGCTTTAAGGCCATGACATTAGATGAGTTGATAGGTTCACTGATCACCTATGAATTGACTATAAATGAGAGACTTAATGAACATAATAGGTTGAGAAAAGTGATTACATTGAAAACTTTCACTAATACATCTAGTGAGTGCAACGAACCTGATTCTGGAGATGATATGGCAATGCTAACTAGGAAATTCAATAGGTTCTTCAGGAAGAATAGTAAACCATACAAAAGGGGGAGTTTGCATCTGAGAAGGAAGAGTCGAGTAAAAGAAAGGAGAAATCAAGCGCTCCTATGTGCTATAACTACAACAAGGTTGGGCATATCAAGCCACACTGTCCCATACTGAAAAAAGAAGCTAGGAAAAAGAAGAAATCCATGAAAGCGGGTACTTCATAGGATAAACTAAGAAGCAGTGACTCAAACTCAAACTCAGACCGCAGTGACTCAGAAGTTGCTAATCTGTGCTTCATGGCACATGATGATGAGGTATCGTCTTCTTGTTCTTTATCTTTATAATATTCATCTAATGATAAATGTATTTCTGAGAGCATGCCTACGTTCAAAGAATTACAATTTGAATATATTCGTGTGTCTAAACTTTTGAATAAAATGATGTCTTGAAAAGGAAATGCGAAAATTGGTTAAAACTATTTGGAATTGCAAAAACCTTTCATGCTTCGATTCTAAAAGAAAAAGATTTGAAAATTGCTGAGCTTGAGAGAAAATTGGAGGATAGCTCCAAAATTGTTTTTAAATTCACTGAGGGCCAACATAATTTTGAAAAACTACTTTGAGCCCAAAGAAATTCTCTTAGTAAAGAGGGTCTAGGTTTTAATGGTATTGAGAATATTAGATAGCCTAATCTTTATTTGGGACATTTCACACGTGAATCAAAATCTCATATCCCACCTAAAGATCCAAGGTGTCGATTAAAATATTTTAAATGCAAGCAAATCGGTCACATTCAATTTGATTGCTCACTTAGGAATAAACATGTAAAAATTAGAAAGGTGTGAGCAATTAAGGGTGATCCAGTCACTAACCCCCGTGGAACCAATAGAATCTGGGAATCAACGTCAGTTACTTAGTCTATCTTACAAGTGTGTTTGAGATCGTCCTCCTCCAAGGACAGGTGGTGCCTGGATAGCAAGTGCTCACGACACATGATCGGCGACAAGGCAACATTCGCTTCAATCACTCCCAAGGATGGAGGGTACATGACGTTTGGTGACAATGCAAAGGGACACATCATCGGCGTAGGTAAGGTCAGTAAGGATCCTTCTTTGATCATTCATAATGTTCTATTAGTTGATGGCTTGAAGCATAATTTGTGAGCATTAGTCAATTGTGTGATAAAGGATATAAGGTTTCATTTGAAAATGATAAATGCATAGTTGAAAGCAAATCAGATCATAAAATTCTTTTCACTGTAGATCGCCATGAAAATATATATACTACTACTTTTGATAATTTAGTTTCACAACAAGTAACTTGTTTTTTTGCTATAAATGAAATTAGTTGGTTATGGCATAGGTGCTTAGGACACGTTAGCATGGACTTGTTGTCAAAACTAGTAAGAAAAGATTTAGTGAAAGGCTTGCCTTAAACACTATTTGTGAAAGATAAAATCTGTGATGCATGTCAAATGGGTAAGCAAACAAAATCCAGTTTTAAGAAAAAGAAATTTATATCTACCACTAGACCACTTGAAATGCTTCACTTGGATTTGTTTGGTCCTAATTCTATGCAATGTCTTGGTGGAAAATCATATGCTTTTGTCATTGTTGATGACTATTCTAGGTTCACATGGGTGCTATTTCTCTCACATAAAAATGAATCATGTGAACAGTTTACTAAACTTTGCAAGAGAATTCAAAATGAAAAAGGCTATAAGATAACTCACACAAGAAGTGATAAAGGCACTGAATTTAAAAATGAAGGCATAGAAAATTATTATGACCTAGAAGGTATATCACACAACTTTTCTGCACCTAGGACCCCTCAACAAAATGGTATGGTAGAAAGAAAGTATAGGTCATTGCAAGAAATGGGTAGCACCATGTTGAATGAGCATAAACTACCTTAATATTTTTGGGTTGAGACCATAAATACTGCATGTTATGTTATGAATAGGGTGTTGATTAGACCTTCACTAAATAAAACCCCTTATGAATTGTGGAACAACCATAGACCTAATATTTCCTATTTTCATGTTTTTGGTTGTAAATGCTTTGTGCTTAGGGATAATGAGCATCTAGGAAAATTTGATTCTAAATCTGTTGAAGGCATTTTCTTAGGTTATTCTTTTAATAGTAAAGCATATAGAGTTTTTAATAAAAGAACCATAACTTTCATTGAATCGATTCATGTTGTATTTGATGAATCTAATCCATTCTCTATGAAAGATGATGAAGATGACATTGACATTAGAAAATGTTTAGATAAGTTATCTATTGAAAATAATGCAAGTGAAAATTCAAAAATAAATGATAAATCATCTGAAGATAATAACAATGAGAATGAAGTTTAGGAGATGTCTAGAGAATGGAAATTCATTAGAAACCATCTTATAAATCAAATCATAGGTGAATTTTCTCGTAGTGTAGCCACAAGATCTTCCTTGAAAAACCTAGTGAGTCATTCTGCTTTCTTGTCCCAAGAAGAACCTAAAAATATTAAAGAAGTCATAGATTATGAGTCTTGGGTAGTGTCTATGTAAGAAGAACTTAATCAATTTGAAAGAATCAAAGTGTGGACCCTAGTTCCTAGGCCTAATGATCATACAATTATTAGAACTAAATGGGTATATAGAAATAAGAAAGATGAGAATGGGGAAGTAACAAGAAACTAGGCTAGACTAGTTGTCCAAGGTTATAATCAAGAGGAGGGGGTAGATTTGGATGAAACATATGCTCTTGGTGCTAGAATGGAAGTCATTCATATGCTACTTGCTTGTGCTGCTTTTAAGAACTTTAAATTATATCAAATGGATGCTAAAAGGGCATTTCTTAATGAATGTATTAATGAAGAAGTCTATGTAGAACAACCACCCGATTTTGAAAATCACAAATATTTAGATTATGTATACCAATTGTCCAAAGCCTTGTATGAATTGAAACAAGCTCCTAGAGCTTGGTATGAGAGGCTTAGTGGTTTTCTACTAGAAAATGAGTTTTCCCGTGGCAAAATTGACACTACACTTTTCTTCAAATTCAAAAATGATGATATGCTTATTGTTCAAATTTATGTTGATGATATCATTTTTTGGAGCCACTAATAATGAGCTATGTAATGAGTTTGTCAAATGCATGCAAAGTGAATTTGAAATGAGCATGATGGGTGAACTTAGTTTCTTTTTAGGGCTGCAAATTGAACAAGTTAAAAATGAAACTTTCATATGCCAATCTAAATATGTCAAGGACTTGCTAAAGAAATTTAATGTGGAAGATAGTAAAACTCTTGGTACTCCTATGAGCTCTTCCATCAAACTTGATAAAGATGAGTAAGGAATCCCTGTTGATGTGAAATTGTATCGTGGCATGATTAGGAGTCTTCTATATCTTACAGCTAGTAGGCCTAATATTATGTTTAGTGTGTGCATGTGTGTTGTGTTTGAAACTGCTCATAAGGAATCTCATCTATTAGTAGTAAAACAAATCCTTTGGTATCTAGTTGGAACCATAGAGCTAGGATTATGGCATCCTAAGCATATGACCTTTGAAATTGTTAGCTATACTAATGCTGACTTTGCCAGTAGTAAGGTTGATAGGAAAAGCACTAGCGGCACTTGTCACTATTTAGGACAATCTCTCATTTCTTGACTCTCCAAGAAACAAAATTCAGCTACCTTATCCACAGCCGAAGCAGAATATATTGCGGTTGAAAGTTGTTGTGTTCAAACTCTTTATATGAAACAACAACTTATAGATTTTGGATTGCACTATAATGTTGTACCAATTAAATGTGATAATACTAGTACAATAAATATCTCTAAGAACCCCATCTCACATTCACGAACTAAACACATTGAAATTAGACATCATTTCCTTCGTGATCATGTGCAGAAAGGTGATGTGACACTTGAGTTTGTGTGCACAAATGAATAATGGGCTGACACTCTTACTAAACCACTTCCAGAAGATAAGTTCATGCAAATTAAACGTGAACTAAGTCTTACGCATAGTAGAGATGCTTCCTAGATATTTGATAGACTACATCAACTTAGGGGGAGCTTTCTAACAAATGTTAAGTCTAACAATTGATATAACAATTGGTATCTTTCATTTTGTGTTTTGCAATGCATAATTCTCATATCTACTGCATGATGATGATCATACTGGAACTGTTTAAGTTAAGTAGTTGTGGATAGATTGTTAATCTTAAAACTCAAAACATGTCATTTTTATACAGGTATTTTTAGGAAAATGTCCAATTTTCAAACAGCATGCTGCCGAAATTTTAAAAATTTCCCAAACTTATCTTGTATATTAATGTATCATACCCAATGCCTATAGCTATTTATTTCATAGCCCTTTTTTTATTGTTGCCAAAAGGGAGAGATAGAGATGAGAGGCAAAAAATTGGGTAGTAGTACTTAGTCCTTGAAAATTTTGGTTTTGATAATGACAAATACTCAAGTATTGGATGGCTATCTAGTTTATGTGCAAGTATATAATTAGAAAATCAAATTGATGGCACATGGAGTAGAGCTTGAAGACCCTGAAGACTATATTATGTTGTATTTCAATTCATTTCTTATTTGGGTCTGTAATAGTGAATAGGAAATGGTCTGTAATAATCAATGCATTACATGCATGATTAGATAGATAAGCTCAAAAAGACCTAGACTGACCTTAGGTCCCCCATGCATGCATAAAAGAGTGCCTTATTAAAATAAGTTAATCATCATGTGAATAGGGTCAGCATTTTAAAGAGAAAAAGACGAAAAATGCCTAAATTGGCATGTTCGGATGACTGACCTTGATACATAGGAAAGTTCAGTCGACCGAACCTCCCTGGGTCAACATGTTGAGCCCTCGATCGACCGACCAAGAATATATAGGCAACACCCTGGTCGACCGAATCCCCACGTGGGAAATTCCAACCTCCTGGTCGACTGAACCCTTAAGTTCAAAATATCTCGGTCAACCAAAGTTTGACCAGTTCGGTCAATTGAATTGAGTATAGTCAACTAAACTGTGTAGGATTTGGAATATCCCCTTCAAACCCTCAAAATGGTCCACCATCTTCTCAATTCAATTTTTTCACGGTTGACCGAACTGAGACACTCGGTCAACTAAACCTTAAATACGATCGACTAGTGCTCTCAGGTTGGCGAAATTTATCAAGGTTAAAACACTATTAAATTTTATTAACCTCACTTAAACTTTTTTCTAAAATAACCAATATGTCCTGAACAGTTATAATCTTGGGGAATTCTATATATACCCCCTTATTTGCAAAAATTAGTCACTGATTAGCAATCTTAATTAGAAAAAATCCTTTCAAACTCAAAATTTCCTACTCTCATTTTCAAGCATCCTACACTCATTCTTACTCACTCTTATTGCTAAAATCACTTTGTAAGTGTGCTTGAGTGTTCTTCTCACTAGGCTTACACTCTCACCTGTTTGGTGTTGATTGAAATATATTTATCTTGAGAATAAGCCCTAAGTGTTTCTAGGAGACTTTGTTAATAAGTCTTCCTTAAGAATACTTCATTGAGCTTTTCGGTATTGCATTGTCATTGCAATAATCAAGGAGTTCACATTGTGTTTTGGCTGCGAAAAATAGTCAACAAATCATTTTCAAACTATCTCTTGTACTTATCTTTGAGAAATACATTTTGATATGCTTCAGTGCTGAAGATCTTTGTTGTTATATCTTTTGATTGATATTATCATCTTGACACAAAGATCAAATAAATATTTTTAAACCATTTTTGAATATCTCTTGTGATTTATTTTGAGAAAATTATTTGTTGAGATATTTGAAATGTGCTTGTGATCTTTGTTGTTGCATTGTGATTGAGACTATTATTTTGACACAAAGATCTTATCACTTACACTCTCACGTATTGATTGCAATATTTGCATAAATCTTTGAGAGTAGACACTAAGACTACGTTGAACTCATCTTATCATATCATTCGATAGTGTATTGATTACATTGGTACATAATCTACTTAATTGAGAAGCATATTGGTTGTACACAAATTTTATTGTGAAATCTTTTGTAGTCCAAGTGTGGCCTGAGGGGGCATTAATCTAGCCTGGAAGGATTGTGTAGGTTGAGGTCAGCCTCGTGAATTGACCTGTATATATTAGGTGTCGCTCCACCCATTAAGTGAGCTTATAGTGTAATCCTTGTGCATGTGTGTCAAGGTGAGGACGTAGGCAGTTTGCCGAACCTCGATAATATTTCTGAGTGTCATCTCTATTTACTACTTTATTGTGCATACTTAGCTATATTAATTGTACAGTTTAATTTCCGCTATATATTTATATTGATTTACTTTATCTGTACTAGATTGACCTTAGGTTTGTGTAATACTGCTGTTAGTGGATTGACCTAGGGGATAAAATTTAAAAATACCAATTCACTCCCCTCTTGGGATTACGGTAAAACTAACATTTTAAAACTCATTAAAGGAAAAATGAGTAGATTCATGAAGAAATACTAAGATAGGCAATACATTTCTCAATTTTTAACATATTTGAATGAATATTATTTTTTTGAAATGATTGAACTACTTGAAATAAATTCAAAGTTTTCTTTAGGTCAATACCCACCAAAGAACTTCCCTATATACTCTATCATAAGTTTTCTTTAGGTTAATAAAAACCATATGCAAGTCTATGTTCAATTATCCTTTCCCATAATTTCATCATATGACTTATAATTTTAATTTCACGGTAGTTATTACAGTTTTGAATATTGCCTTTATTTTTGTACAAAGGTACTAACGTACTTTTCCTCCATTCTTCTTGCATTTTCTTAGTTCTCTTAATTATAATAGTGTTGAATAGATTGGTTAACCAAATAATTCCTTTATCCCCTAAACATTTCCAAACTTCAATTAGTATTTTATCTACTCCTATAGAATCCCACTCTTCATCTTTTTAATTTTCATCTTAACTTCAATGACTCTAATTTTGCGAATGAATCTCCTATATTTAGTCTTCTCCTCATTTGTAACTTCCAAGTTCGATTTTTCATTTTGATTTTCATTAAATAACTTATCATAGTATCTCTATCACCTCTCTTTTATATCTTCTTCTCTAATTAAGATATTATCATTCTCATCCTTTATACATTTTACATCACCTAATCTTTACATTTTCTTTTTCTAACTCTCACAAATTTATAAATGTCTTTTTCTCTTTCTTTTGTATCTAGTTTAGTATATAATGTAACGACCTACTTAATTCACTACATAATCAATTATATTAAATACCCTGATACCATTAATTTAATACATAACAAAGTCAACCCAAACCTGTGGGTAACGGGGACATACCTGTCATAAACAACGAAAACCTAAGCAACAGTAAACATAAATTTCATACACTCAACCATATAATACAATATACCAGAGTTACTTACATTCCACCATATACTGTATATACATACAATCCTCAAAAACACTAAAAGATAAATTTAGGATCTTACAAAAAAACCCTATTGTCCCTAGCTCAAAAACTCACTCTTCTAGCGGGGTAGTAAAAACTGTCTCAGTGACGGGCTCGGTCAGCCTGTCTCTCTAGGTTCCCTGAAATGGTTTAACTTGGGGTGAGACACCTCTCAGTATGGGAAATAAATTAAATACAATTGTTGTGACAACATGAATACCTACATGTTATAATAAATATACAATACATATTTCATGTCTAAAAACACTAATATTATCATAACTAAATAAATATACCATTACATAATTATACTAAATCATATTGTATTTCATTGTTCATAAAATCATCTTATACAACTAGTAATTCTAAAATTTACCCAGGATGAATAGTTAGTTGATGTCATGTATTACCCCCATGATGGGTTGTGCAGTCCGAAGGTGGGACCCGACAATGGTTGGTCGACCACTGCCAAATAAAAAATGACGGTAAGTACGATGGCCTCACCACACTCTGGTCCGGACTTCTAGGTGGACGTCTACAACTCTACACTAAAAGCCATATCGACTATCCATCTCCCACCCCCTCTATTGGCAAGGGCAGTTAGCACAAGTTTAAACTGAACTGAACTATATAGCTACGGTACCGTGCTCCTGATAACTGATATGAACTATTATCCAGGTTCTGATAACATATAGTACATGATAATATACTGTTTAAATATAAATAAATTGATAGCATTTTCTGAATTCTGTAATAATATAAATAATTACGGTCTTGCGCCGAATACATTCATAACTGCAGCCTTACGCCAAATAACATACATAACTGCGGCCTTGTGCCAACTATTAATCACGGCTTTGCGCCGAACATATCATAAATAATAAACTGAGCATAAGTGTTGTTTATCATATAATCTGAAACCATAATTTCCTATTTTATCATGTTTTTCTTGAAAATAACTCAAACATGCTTTTTCTATAAAATTGACTTAACATAATGTAATATGCATAAAATACTATTCATGCCACACAAACTGAATAAAATCATGAATTCTGTTCTGAAATCACATTTCCTGACATTTCATACTAAATATATATATATATTCCTGTATAACAGTAGTATTTTTCCAAATATACATTTTCACAATATGCTCATATATAATACATGTTTTCTGAAAATTAATATACTATTAAATAGTAATAATTTTCATAGAAAATTATTGTTTTAGTTTACTCCCTTACCTGACTACTAGAAAGCCCAAAACCACTAGTCCTACACCCGCAGGGTTCCCCATTCAACACCCTGAAAACAACATCGCCCCAAACAAAACTTCAATATTTCCTCAAATACTACATTTTCTATAACTGTAGGAAAGCCAAATACTAAATAAAAAGCCTTATCCTGAACTTGGAATGGAGTCCAAGTTAGTCCCACCAACGATCTACTCCAGCAGACTTGAAGAGAACTTCCCCAAGAGTAGCATGACTGCTTCGGATCGTCAATCAGGCAAGGAATGGACCCAGAATCTTAGAGAGAAGGCAGAGGGGACGAATAAGGGAGAGAGAGAGAGAGAGAGAGAGAGAGAGAGAGAGAGAGAGAGAGAGAGAATCCAATTTGGTTGAACAATCTGCATTGAATCTAAGTTTAGGGCTATTTGTACACCTGCACTCGTCGATGAGACACGTCACCTTGTCGACGAACCTCGTCGACGAGGCCATGAACGGAGTTCGTCGACGAACACTTATTCCTTGTCAACGAAATTCAGAGCTAAAAATAGCCCCTCGGTAACTTCTCGTTGACGAGACACGTGCCCCCGTCGACGATCCTTTCAAGCGAGTTTGTTGATGATACCCCTGTTAAATTCCAATTACCATTTATTTTCCTCCTCCTATTATTTAATTAATATAATTCACCGAGTCTCTACTTTCTCCGCTCCTTATAAAATTTTGTCCTCAAAATTTACTATCCATATGGTTCATCATCCCCTAAAAATAGTCTACTTATTTTATTACTTACCCTCACTATGGCGAAGGAATATCGTGGTTACAATAGAGTTTTGGGAGATTACATATAAAATTCTCCCAAAACTAAAATACTACTCACTAACTAAACTATTACATGCATTAACTAACCTGCAAAGGAAACATTTCATAACTACTTACAACTGGACTCCACTGAATAAATGTGGATATTCTGTCTTATCTATTCCTCAAGTTCCCAAGAAGCTTCTTCTATTGCATGATTTCTCCACAAGACTTTTACTAAAGGAATCTTCTTATTACGTAATTCATGTTCTTTCCTTTCAGAATCTATACTGGTATCTCCTCATAAACTAGTGAATCACTTAACTCTAACTCACTATAGTTGATTACATGAGAAGGATCTGGGACATATTTTCTCAACATGGAGACATGGAATACGTCATGTATCCTGGAAAACATAGGTGGTAAAGCTAACTTGTAGGCAACCGGCCCCACTTTCTCTAGAATCTCAAACGGGCCAATGAACCTAGAGCTAAGTTTACCTTTTCTTCCAAATCTCATAATCCCTTTTAATGGAGCTATTTTTAAAAATACATGATCACTGATATCAAACTCCAATTTCCTGCGGCAGTTATCAGCACAACTCTTCTGTCAGTTCTGAGCTGCACTGATTCTATCACTGATAAGCTGAACCTTATCATACGCTTGCTGTAATAACTCTGGTCCCACAACTCGCCATTCACCCATTTCATCCCAATATAAAAGAGAACAAAATTTCCTACCGTAAAGCGCCTCAAACGATGTCATGTCAATGTTGACCCGATAACTGTTATTGTACGCGAATTCCACCAGTGGCATAAACTGGGTCCAACTACCCCCAAAATCCAAAACGCATGCTTTTAGCATGTCTTCTAATATCTAAATAGTCCTCTCAGTCGGCCCATCTGACTGAGGATGGAACGTCGTGCTGAAATATAACAGAGACCTTAGAGCCTCCTGCAAGCTCCTCCAAAATCGTGATGTGAAATGTGGGTCTTGATCTAACACTATAGACACTGGCACTCCGTGAGAACAGACTATCTCCTGAATATAAATCTCTGTCAGTCGGTTAAGGGAGTAACTAATCTTGATAGGAACAAAGTGGGCGGTCTTAGTCAAACGATCCACGATCACCTAGATTGCATTCTGGCCATGCAATGCCGACGGCAGCCCTAAAAAAAAATCCATAGATATGTGATCCCATTTCCACTTTGGGATAAAAAGTGGCTGCAACTACTCGACAATCTCCTTCTTCATACCACTTCACCAATAAGACTCTCACAAATCCCTATACATTTTTGTACTGTCGGGATGAACTGTGTATAAAGATCTGTGAGTCTCTTCTATGATTGTCCTTCTAATATCAACATCAGCCAGAACACATAATCTAGAACGGAACCACAAAGCTCCATCATCAGTAATACAAAACTCTTCTCCCTGACCACTCTGTACTCTAACCATTACCTCCGCCAATTCTAGATCCTCCTTCTGAGCAACTTTAATCCTTTCCTGCAGAGTAGGCTAGACCAATAAACTAGCAATACATGCCTGAGGTTCACTATTGACCAAATTTATGCCAAGTCTCTCCAGATCCATCATGATCGGATACTGAATCTCCATAGTTGCCAATGCCGATCCCACAGACTTCCTGCTCAATGCATCAGCTACCACGTTTGCTTTTCCTGGGTGGTAACTGATAATACAATCAAAATCCTTAATAAGTTCCAACCACCTTCTCTGCCTCATATTCAATTCCTTCTGAGTGAAAAAGTACTTTAAACTTTTGTGGTCGGAGAATATCTCGCACCGCTCGCCATATAGGTAATGCCTCCAAATCTTTAATGTGTGTACTACTGCAGCCAAATCAAGATCGTGGGTGGAGTAGTTCTTTTCATACTCTTTCAACTGTTTGGAAGCATATGCTACAACCCTACCATGCTGCATCAATACACAGCCAAGTCAATTAAGGACGCATGACTGTAGATAACATAACCCTCACCCCCTGATGGGATGATCAACACTGGTACCGTGACAAGCCTTTGCTTGAATTCCTGGAAGCTCTACTCACAGTTGTCATCCTATTCAAATCTAACGTTCTTCCTAGTCAGACGCGTTAGAGGCCCTGATAAAGCTAAGAATTTCTTAACAAAACAACTGTAATAACCAGCCAACCCCAAGAAACTCCTAATCTCCTAGAAGTTCCTCGGTCTAGCCCAACTCACTACTGCATCAATTTTACTAGGATTTACTAAAATTCCATCCCCTAAGATAACACAACCTTCTCGGGCCAGAACTCACATTTGTTGAACTTGGCATAAAACTTCTTTTCCCTGAGCGTCTATAAGACCTGCCTCAAATGTGTCTCATGCTACTCATAACTTCTCGAATAGACCAGTACATCATTAATAAAAATAACAACAAACTGGTTTAAATATTGGTGGAAGATTATATTCATCAAATACATGAATATTGCAAGAGCATTCATCAGACCAAAAGGCATAATGAGAAACTCATAATGCCCATACTTGGTCCTAAAAGCCATCTTCAATACATCTTCTGCCCTTACCTTTACTTGATGATAGCCTGACCTAAGGTCAATCTTAGAATACACCCATGTACCCTCGAGCTGGTAAAATAAATCATCTATACGGGGTAGAGGATACTTGTTCTTGATTGTCACCTTATTAATTTCCCTATAATCTATACACATCCTCAATGACCCATCTTTCTTCTTTACAAATAATACTAGAGCTCCCCATGGAGACACATTAGGCAATATAAAACCCTTATCGAACAAATCTTGCAACTGATTCTTTAATTCTGCCAACTCTACTGGTGTCATTCGGTAAGGTGCTTTAGAGATTGGCGCTATACCTAGAAGCAAATCAATAGGAAAATCTACCTCATGATCAGGTGGCAAGCCTCGTAGCTCATTTGGAAAAACATTTGTAAACTCCTTTACCAATGGCATACTAGTGAGCTTCAATTCATTCCCTGACATTTCTTTCACAAAGGCCACGAACCCCTGACAACCACTCAGGAGCAGTCTCCTTACCTGAATAGCTGAAACTAACTGAGGTGAGAATTGCACTCGCAACCCTATAAACCTAAATTCTGATCTTCTCAGGGGTCTGAATATTACTTCTTTTAAACGGCATCTATATTAGCAAAGTTAGCTGCTAGCCAATCCATGCTGAATATGATATCAAACCCGTGCATATCCAACACTATCAAATTAGTAGACAAAATTTTCCCCTAGATATCAACTGGACAGCCTCGGAGCACCTTACTACACCTCACTGCTGACTCGATCAGTGCAGTTACTAACAATTCGATGTCTAACAACTATGTTTCTGCCCCACATAATCTAGTGCACTCCATAGACACGAACGAGTGTGTGGCTCTTGAATCAAATAATTATAATAACTTTAAATGAAAGAATACTAAACATACCTGTCATCGCGTCGCCGGCTATCTTAGCATCACCAGGCATCAAAGTATAAACTCTCATTGGAGCCATATTCCTTTGCTGACCTCCACGAGGCGCCTGATAACCTCCCTAAGCAGGTCTAGGAGCGGGAGCAGCCCCAATCTGAGCCTGAAAATCTCTCATCATATGTCCTGGCTCCTCACATCGGTAGCAGATACCTTGCCTAACACGACAATCCCCTGGGTGTCTCTTCCCACAAGTCTGACAAGCTGGGAATGACTGCATACCTTTAAACCCACGATTCCCTGATTCCTACCTCTGATCTCTGTAGTAGCCACCTCTCTTCCACAAACCTCAACTAAACCCCTGCTAAGAACTCGAAGGCGTGGATCTCTTTTTATGTCTTTGCTCTTCAGCCTCCAACCACTCTCCAACTTCTGCCATAGTTGCGCTGTCTACCAGCTCGGCAAAATCCTGCAAGTTCAGTATCGACACTTACTTATATAATTCTCTCCTCAGACCTCTTTCAAATTGTCTTACCTTCTTCATCTCGTCTGGAATAATGTACAGGGAGAAACAAGATAACTCAATGAACCTCGTCGCGTACTGCTGCACTTTCTGCAGTCCCTGCTTCAGATTTAGAAACTCCTATATCTTAGCTTCCCTGGACGAGGCTGGAAAATATCTGTCGAAAAATATCTCCTTAAATTGATCCCATGTCATCTCTATAGGCACTGTCCTCTACTGTTCCATAAGTTTTACTGTCGTCCACCATCTTTCGGCATCTCCAGTTAATTTATATGTAGCGAACAACACGCTCTGCTCCTCAGTACACTGTACCACTACAAACACTTTTTCAATCTTTTGCATCTAGTTTTCAATGACTGCAGGATATGTTCCTCCTGAGAAAGCCAGAGGATTCATCTTAATAAACTTCTCAATCAAACTACCGTGGCCTACAAACAAACCACCCTGCTCTCTAGAGTTCCTAGCAATTTTAGCCACGACTTGCAGTGCCACGCTGCGCAGTACTGCATCTAAATCGCCACCCACAGTGCCCAAAGGCCCAGCACTCTCATTACCACTAGCATTGGCGCTACTACATCTAGGGTCCATCTTGAAAAGACAATAAACTTAGCTTAGGACCCTACTACCATAACATATCATCTAACTAATATATCATATCCTTAACTGATTCATCATCCCAGATCTCAATTCAAGGTTCAATCCTGCAACCTAGATACCCGACCCGACAATAGTTTACCATGGCTTTCCTGAAATCATAACCCCAGGAAAGACACACAAATCATCACGGAAGTTTTGCATCTAGACTACAAACCAATCCTTAAATTCCCTTATCCTATACTCTCTATTATTACTGCTGCATTCTAGAGTCCAAAAAACCTAGCATTTTAGGCTCTGATACCAAACTGTAAATAACATGCTTAATTCACTACATAATTAATTATATTAAATACCCTGATGCCATTAATTTAATACAAAACAAAGTCAACCTGAACCCGAGGGTAATGGGGACACACCTGTCATACACAGCGGAAACCTAAGTAGCAGTAAACATAAATTTCATACACTCAACCATAGAATACAAAATATCAGAGTTACTTACATTGCACCATATATTGTATATACATACAATCCTAAAAGACATCAAAAGATAAAATTAGGATCTTACAACAAAACCCTACTGACCCTAGCTCAAAAATTCACCCTCCTAGTCGGTTGGTAAAGACTACCTTAGCGACGGGCTCGGTCCGCCTGTCTCTCTGGGTTCCCTAAAATGGTTTAAGCTAGGGTAAGACACCTCTCAGTAAGGGAAATAAACTAAATACGTTTGTGTGGCAACAAGAATCCCTGCATGCTATAATAAATATATAGTACATATTTCATGTCTAAAAACACTGATATTATCATAACTGAATAAATATACCATTACATAATTATACTAAATCATACTGTATTTCACTGTTCATAAAATCATCTGATATAACTAGGAATTTTGAAATTTACCTAGGATGAATAGCTAGCTGATGTCATGTATTACCCCCCATAATAGGTTGTGCAGCCTGAAGGCAGGACCCGACAATGGCTGGCCAATCACTACTGAGTTAAAAGTGTTTATAAGTACGATGGGCCTGCCACACTCTGATCCGGACTACCAGGTGGACGTATACAACTCTACACTAAAAGTCACATCGACTATCCATCTCCCACCCCCTTTACTGGAAGGGGCAGCTAGCACAAGTCTGAACTGAACTGAACTGAACTGTATAGCTACGGTACTGTGCTCCTGATAACTTATTTGAACTATCATACGGGTTCTGATAACATATAGTACATGATAATATACTGTTTGAACATAAATAGATTGATAGCATTTTCTGAATTCTGTAATAACATAAATAATTACGGTCTTGTGTCAAATACATTCATAACTGCAGCCTTACATTGAATAACATACATAACTGTAGCCTTGCACCGGCTATCAATCACGGCCTTACACCGAACATATCATAAAATACTGAACTAAGCATAAGTACTGTTTATCATATAATTTGAAACCATAATTTCCTGTTTTATCATGTTATTCCTGAAAATAACTCAAACATATTTTTTCTGTAAAAATGACTTAACATAATACAATATGCATAAAATAATATTCATGCCACACAAAATGAATAAAATCATGAATTCTGTTCTGAAATCACATTTCCTGACATTTCATACTATATATATATATATATATATATATATATATATATATATATATATATATTCCTGTGTAACAGTAGTATTTTCCCAAATATACATTTTCACAAATATGCTCATATATAATACATGCTTTCTGAAAATTAATCTGATATTAAATAGTAATTTAGTTTACTCTCTTACTTGACTACTGGAAAGCCCCAAAACCACTTGTCATACACCCGCAGGGTTCCCCATTCAACACCCTGAAAACAACATCGTCCCGAACAAAACTTTAGTATTTTCTCAAATATTACATTTTCTACAACTATAGGAAAACCAAATACTAAATAAAAAGTCTTACCCTGAACTTGGGATGAAGTCCAAGTTAGTCCCACCAACGATCTACTCCAGCAGACTTGAAGAAAACTTCCCCAGGAATAGCGTGGCAACTTCAGATCGTCGATCCGATGAGGAATGAACCCAGAATCTTAGAGAGAAGGCAGAGAGGATGAACGAGAAAGAGAGAGAGAGAGAGAGAGAGAGAGAGAGAATCCAATTTGGTTGAACAATCTGCTCAAAAATCTGAGTTTAGGGCTATTTGTATACCTGCACTCATCGACAAGACACGTCACCTCGTCGATGAGACACATCACCTCGTCAACGAGGCCATGAAGGGAGTTCATCGACGAACGCTTATTCCTCATCAATGAAATTCAGAGCTGAAAATAGCCCCTCCATAACTTCTTGTCAACGAGACACATGTCCTTGTCGACGATCCCTTCAAGTGAGTTCGTCGATGAATGCACTGCGTTTGTCGATGAATGCGCTGCATTCGTCGATGAGACCCCTATTGAATTCCAATTAACCATTTCTTTTCCTCTGCTCCTCCTATTATTTAATTAATATAATTCACCAGGTCTCTACATATAAAGTATCATAAGTTCTATGTTTAGCTTCATTGATAGTCTTTTTTACATTTTTTCTTACTTCTTTATAATATTTTCTATATTTCTATAGTTTTGCCATATTTTATATCAATTTATTTTTATCTTAACAACATTTTGGACTTCTTGATCCCACCACCAACTTTCTTTACTACCCGAGTATTTTCCTTTGGACTCACCTAAAATCTCTTTTGCTATCCTTAAGATAGAATTTACCATTTTATTTCAAATAGTATTTGTATCAACCTTATCTCCTGTTGTCCAATCGCACTTTATTCATTTTATCTTTAAATTTTACTATATTATCTCCCTTCAAGTTCCACTATCTAGTCCTCTTGTGTTGATTTATATTACTTATTCTCTTCTATATTTTAATATGTATATCTAGTACCATGACTCTATGTTGTGTAGTCAAACTTTTACTTGAAATAGCTTTACAATCCTTACAGGATATATAGATGATCCTTGTTCTTAGTTAAGAAAAAATTTATTTGACTTTTATTATACCCACTCTTGAAAGTTATTATGTGTTCTTTTCTTTTATAAAACAAGTATTCAATAATAACCAAATCATAAGACATGACAAAATCTAAGGATATATGATCAGCTTCATTTTTATCTTCATATCTATGGCCTCCATGTATCCTCTTATATCCTATATTATCCTTTCCAACGTTGTCATTTAAGTCAACTCCAATGAATGTCTTTTCAGACATTGGTATCCCTTGTAAAATACTATACATATCTTCCCAAAATTGTCTTTTCAAATTTTCTGCTAATCCTATTTGGGGAGCATACACACGACATTCATTATCTCCTGGCCTAAAGCTATCATGGTTTTAATAATCCTATCCTTTATTCTTTAAATATCTACTACATTATTTTTTATGTCTTTAGCTACAATAATACCTACCCCATTTTTATGTTTCTCTTTACTAGTGTACCAAAGTTTAAATCTTGATTTTTTTTAATTTCTCCAACTTTCTCTCCTACCCATTTCATCTCTTAAAGACAGATTAAGTTAATTTTTTTCTA
This sequence comes from Malania oleifera, assembly GCF_029873635.1. Lineage (NCBI taxonomy): Eukaryota > Viridiplantae > Streptophyta > Magnoliopsida > Santalales > Ximeniaceae > Malania > Malania oleifera. Next base: position 99,240,303 of record NC_080421.1, read on the forward strand.
AACATTATTTCCATTCTTCACATACTTTTTCCCGTGAAAAGTCACTATTTTCTAAGTTGTTAATCTTATCTTCATTTCTTGAGTTAACTTATTAATGCTATATATAATCCTTATAAGATTAATGCACCAAATTTTTCTTGTATTTTCTTAGTGTAGGACCCTTTTGGAGATCTTTTGAATTTATTTCGCATTTTTAAATAAAAATTTAAATATTATCTATTTAAATTTGTGAGTTTTGAGCAGACGTGATCCCCATACAAAACTCGAAACATCAGCTTGCAAGAATTTATAAAAATTCATTGATGAGCTTATGAGATTTGGACGCACATTGTTTTCCAAAAAAAATAAATGAACTAAATAATTAATTTTGTATGAATTTGATTAAAATAATAATGTTATTGTTATTGGAAAAAACTCATAAATGTTCCCATTACATGGATACTTTTTGGTATTTTTTGAGTTTATTTCATATTTCATATGCCTTTTACTCAACAAAAAATTAAATAATATTCATCTAAGTCTGCAAGTTTTGAGCGTCCTATATGCACATCCCTCTGCATACAAAACTTGCAACATCATTGTGAGATTTTATCAAACTTGTTGGATGAGTTTACAAGATTTGGATGTGCATCATTTTGGAAAATAAAAAATTTTAATTAAATATATAACTTGAATTAAAACAATATTATTATTGAAAAAATAAAAAGGCTCACAAAAGGATTTGAATGCGCATTATGGGGGAAAAAGTTCAAATCGAATTTTTTTTTTATTTTTGCAATTTTTATTAAAATAATATTAATATTGGAAAAAAAAAACTCACAAAAGGAGAGAGGGAAAAAAATAAAATGAAATTATTAAATAATCATGCGCGTTCAAAGAACCGAATCCCGATTCAAACTTATTTTTCCCATTTAAAACTGCAAGTTTTGAGTTCCCTTTGCAAAACTTGTAATATCAACTTGTTAGGTTTTATTAAAACTTGCAAACCTACAAGACTTGGATGTGTATCATTTTAGCAAAAAAAAAAAGTTCCATGGCATGAGCTTTATATAATTTAAATTAAAATGGTATACTTATTGGTTAAAATTCAAAAAAGCTGTGGGTTGAAACGGTCATGCGCATCCGGGGAATCGAACCCCGGTCAGTACCGTGGGAGGGTACTATGATACCACTACACCAGATGCGCTGATGCTTCTCCCATCATTGGTTAAATAAATAAATAGCATATCCACTAAATTTTTATTAACATGTAAGCTAGGCGTGGCTTTACTAGGAATTTCATAGGTTATAAGTAAAATCTTCTTAGAGTATTTTTAAATCATTTTCTTACAAATAATAAATTTAATAAAGTTTAATATTAAGCAATAAATTAAATAATTTTATATTTTGAAGAGATTTTGAATTTGAATCTGTGTGAATTTGAATAAGATGTGATATAAAATTATATAAATTTTATTTAAATCTAATCAAATATAAATATAAGGTTTGAAATCTATATTTCTAAACTAAATATAGATCTTTAAAAGTTTGTTTGGATTTATTAGTTGAATAAATATTAATACTAGTTAAGCATTTATAAAATAAGTAATATTTAGTTACTTCTACTTATTGTAGACACCCTAATTTTTATCAGCTCATTTTAATTATGGAACATGGATTCTGAATCAACTTAATTTAGATTTTTGAAAGTTGAGACCATTTACGATTAATTGACTGTAATTTTCCAAGCTAACCGGGTTGCAATTGATTTAGTTGACCATCTTCATAATTATTCCCAACCATTTATTTCATGAAAATTTAAATGAGGTTAAGAATGATTAAAAATCATTTGTGTGGTTAAAATTAATTGGTTAACTGAACCTTTTAATTCCTACTTGTTTCATACATAAGGGAAAGCCTGGACATGCATGAAATAATATGTTTTATTAAAGGGAGGGCACATGCCCTAGGTATGGAATACAGGGAGAAGCTGAGGTACAGAATACATGAAGTACAATACAACTACACAAAGGGAAATATAGAAAAAATGTGCAAAATAGGAAATTACAAAAATACATACAAGAGAAATACAAAGAAAATACAGGAAATACAAGGAAAATACAAGAAAAAATCAAATCCAAATCTTCAGTTGAGCTTGCTGGCATAATCCAAATCATCTCAAAGGTCCCCTGCTCACTTGAAAGAAAAATCAAAAAAATCAGAAGTTGTTAAATGAAAACGCAAAAAACATGTGCGTATGAGAGAGAAATTGCAAACTGATATTCCCTCCACTCGCTGGCCGGGAATAAGGAAACAAATTTCTGGTTGGAACATATTTCTGCTGAGAGAGAAAGCAATCGAGCACCAAAGACCTTGCCTAGACTCCCTATAAATAGGGAGTCTCTTATAGACAGAAAGGGGGGCAATGGACAGAGGATAGGAGAGCAATTAGATCAACACAGAGGGGGGAGCAATCAGAGAAGAGAGCAATTAGCAAAAAGGTGGATAGGAAGGCAACACAGAGAGAAGAGAGGAATTATCAGGTGATTAAGCAATTGAGACAAAATTGAGAAAATTGAGAAGAAGTGTTCCAACTGACAGAAAAAGTTGCAACGAACTTACAAGACTCCAGAAAGCTGGAACTGGCCACTCAAAGCCTAGGAACCACATTTAGAATCCAGACTGACACTAAGATCTATTCGAGAACAGACTCAAAAAGAAAGAAGAGAAGACCGAAGGAGTTAGAGATTATAGGTAAGATTGGCTTCCCTCCCCCATTCTAATCTGCCTTAGTAATATGTTGGTGCATATGTTGGTAGCAAGGACTCGGATCTTAGTATGAACCTGAACTATAACCTAGAGCCTAGCTTTGGACCCCAAACCAACTCCCCGAGCCTGAACTAAAACTTGGGCCAAGACTCCCAAACCAAACACTACCCCGAACCTAAACTGAAACCAAAGCCCTCAGCATTGACCAAACCCCGAACCAAATGCCCTAAACTGAACCTGGATTAGAGATCAGATACTATCAGTCCAACTCACTCAAACCCCCAAGGCCCACCTGATGTTTTTAAATCCCCAAAGCCTATTTGCTTCAAAGATAACTCAAGCCCATCAAGCATTTCTAAACTCAGGCCCACTACCTTTTTTTTTTTTTTTATAAAGCCCGAGGCCCATGACTAGTTTTAAATTACCCAAGCCCAAACACCTTCTTTATCCCCCGTGCCTATTTGTTTTGAAAAGACCAAAAACCTTTTAAAAGAAAACCCTAGTCCAAGCACTTTCTCTAAAAGACCAGGCCCAACTTCATTTAAAACAAGCCCCAAGCCCATAAGGAACTTAGCCCAAAACTGTTTTAAAAATAACCCAAGCCCATTTTCAGTTGTTTTAAACCCCCTAAGCCCAAATTCCTTTTGAAAAACCCAAGCCCAGAAAACCATTTTAAAGTCGAAGTCTATTTTAAAGAAAATGAAGCCTGCAGACTCTTAATCGAGCCCACACGTGTCAAGCCCAATACACGTTAGACCCACCAGGCTCACTTAAGGTACCCCCGAGTCCACACAGCCCCACAAGTTGACTCTTGTGAGTCAACCCTGTTGCCACTCACCAGGTTTGGATGAGTACTCAAACTCATCCTTGAACCCTAAACCTTTGAATCAGGAAACCCTAGTCTTGACTTTTTGAGTCTGATCCCTATTTTGATGCTGACAAAGCACAAGTGTCTTATATGTTCGTTAAGTGCTTGTATAGAATTTTATTTTGGCATGCACATAAGACAAAGGGAAATGGAAGTCAGAAGAACTTAAAAGAGCACATACTACTGGTACATTTCATGAAGACAAATGAGCAAATAGGAAAAGAAGACATATATATTTTTATTTGTAATTGCATTTTGTTTTCCATTTGGTCTATAATAATGCATTGCATGCATGATGTGGATGAAAACTCAATAATAACTTTAAACAGACCTTAGGGACTAATGAACTTGACAAAGACTTCAATTGACCGACGTTGGATTTTTTGAATCAAGTTAAGGGCAAAATAGTAAAATTTAATGCCCTCGGTCGATCGACCATTCCTATTTTATAATCCAATAGTCGACCAAACTACTATTTGCCTGGAGTCAAAATGTTGACCATAGCTCGGTTGATCAACCCAACTGTAATAACTCGGAAAAAAATTTATTAATTAAAAAAATTAAAATTAAAAGTAATTATTGATTAGTTAATTAATTAAACATTATTAAATCAATTAATTAAATAAACAAATAAAAGGAAAAAAAATTAAATTAAATTAAAATTTAATATTATTAATCAATTAATTAATTAAGTATTGTTATATTTTATTTGTTGAATAAATAATATGATATATATATATATATATAATATTATTATTATCATATGATAAGTAAGTAAAAAGAAAAAAAAAAAAAACAAAGAAGAAACTTAAGAAAGCTTCTTAACTTTCTCCTGTGCCAACTCTCTTTATTCTCTCTCTATCTCTCCATCGTCTCAGTCTCCGCCTCTCTCTCTCTCCTTAATTTCATCGGCCTAACGAGCGTCGATCGATAAACGGAAGGTGTCGTTGGATTCTTAACTCCGCCACCGACATTTTTACTAGAGCGGATTTGTCGTGGGAGGGGCGTAGGCACCATTCGTGGGGTAAGGCAACTTTCCCCTAATTTCTTAATTTCTCGTTAAATCTGCTGTTGAATCGACGATCAGGCACCACCATGGGGTCCTAGTTATAATCGTCATCATTTTGACATGAGTAAATTTCCAATTAGGGTTTTTTAGGCCCCACTCCAAAGCAAGAGTGAAATTTTGGAAATTTGGTAATTTGGCTATATTTAGGGGTATAATTATTTTTTTGGTATTTAAGGGCCTAGGAAGTATTAAAATAATATTTTATTTAGGGTTAATTTAATCGAATTAGGATTTTTGATTCAGGATATAGGTGAGCGCCGCAGGTATTTTTCAGAGTCCTTGTTGGCGTAGTTCAAGAAACAAAATAAGGGGAAAAATATATATTAGATCATATTTTTTATGAATTTAATGAAAAATAAATTGTGTTATATGTACGTGTATATGTTTCGGTATGGGTTTAAAATGTCAACTGTTTAAATTATGGTTTTTTTTTTTCAAATTTAGGACTGTTTATTAGATACGTATATGCAAAAATGAACTAGTGAAAGTGGAAAAATATTTTTAGGGTAATTATGTAAGAAATAAAAGGCATTTTCAATATATAAACATTAAATGTTGGTTGACTTATTTTGCAGGAAGTGTATGATTTTTATTACTAAATTGTGTGGCATGAGTAAATAGGAATGTTGTGTGGAAATATATGCTAAATGTATGAGATGCAGGTTAAGTAAGTAATACATTGAGAATGAAATATGATATGGACTATGCTGCTTGTGTGCGTTAATGCAACAATGTAAATAGCTCAAATATGTTAGGTAAAACAGTTGAAAGATGTTGGGTAAAACTATTGAAAGATGTTGGGTAAAACTATTGAAAGATGTTGGGTAAATGTATGACAATTGAAAAATGTTGGGTAAAACAACTGAAAGATGCTGGGTAAAACAGTTGAAAGATGCTGGTTATGTGATGAAATGAAATGAAAATGGAAATGAATAAAATGAAAATGAAATGTGAAATGTAAACAATGTAAAATTGGAAAAAGTCACTTAAAGTGAAATAAAATGGAATGTTAAAGTTATGAACATGAACATATGTGAATGGTTGAGTAATGACAGAGAGAACAATGTATTATGATACTAGAAGTATCTATGCTTGTAGAACATATTATGTTTGGGTGAGACAAATTCTTCGCCCTGAGGGCTTGCTGAGAAAGGTGAGTGCACTGGTTATATCAGGTGTAGCAATAGGCTGCATAACGTGCTAGGGCAGAGGAAAACTACTTGTATGGGCGGGTAGATTTCCCTATTCTTGGGGGCCTTTACTGGTAAACTATTGTTGAATTATGCTAGAGCAGGTGTCGTTGGATTCTTAGGTCCGCCACCAACATTTCTACTAGAGCGAATTTATCGTGGGAGCAATGTAGGCACCATTCCTGGGGTAAGGCAATTTTTTCCTAATTTCCTAATTTCTCGTTAAATCTACTGTTGAATCGACGATCAGGCACCACCATAGGGTCCTAGTCATTATCGTCATTTTGACATGTGTAAATTTCCAATTAGGGTTTTTTAGGCCCCACTCCAAAGCGAGAGTGGGATTTGCGAAATTCGGTAATTTGACTATATTTAAAGGTATAATTATTTATTTGATATTTAAGGGCCTAGGAAGTATTAAAATAATATTTTATTTGGGGTTAATTTAATAAAATTAGGATTTTTTATTCAGGGTTCGGGTAAGCGCCATAGGTATTTTTCAAAGTCCCTGTTGGCGTAGTTCAAGAAACTAGGTAAGGGGAAAAATATATATTAAATTAGATTTGTTATGAATTTAATGAAAAATAAATTTTGTTATATGTACGTGTATATGTTTCGGTATGGGTTTAAAATGTCAATTGTTTAAATTATGTTTTTTTTTTTTCGAATTTAGGGCTGTTTATTAGATACATATATGTGAAAATGAACTGATGAAAGTGAAAAAATATTTTTAGGGTAATTATGTAAGAAATGAAAGGCATTTTCAGTATATAAACATTAAATGTCGGTTGACTTATTTTACAGGCAGTGTATGAATTTTATTGCTAAATTGTGTGGCATGAGTAAATAGGAATGCTGTGTGGAAATATATGTTAAATGTATGAGATGCAGGTTAAGTAAGTAATACATTGAGAATGAAATATGATATGAACTATATTTGTAACGACCCGAAGAATAATGGTATTTAAATAATAAAAGAAAGGGAAATGGAAACAGGAATAGAAGGAGGCAATTCGCGTTCATCGATGACATTGCATTTTGGATGGCATAATCCCGAGGAATTTTTCTGCTCCTCGTCGACGAACACAGGGGACTTGTCGACGAGGGTATAAGAGGAGCTCGTCGACGAGAAGATGCCGAGAGAGGATTTGTGTAAACTTGAAATTTGTCAACGAGGGTTGAAGTTCGTTGACGAACTTCCTACAAGACTCATCGACGAGGTGACGTGGCTCGTCGACGAATCCCATAGTATGAATAGGGTTAAACGTGAATTTTCAGCCATTTTTCTTCCATCAAATCTCTCTCTCTCTCCTCATGCAGTTTCTCCTCCTTCTCACTAAGATTTTGGGTTGGATTTCCGCCGGTTCGGCAATCTGAAGCCACCACGACACTCCTGGGAAAGTTCTTTGCAAATCTGCTGGAGCGGATCGTCGGTGGAGCTAAGTTGGAAACCATCCCAATTTAGGGTAAGACTTTCTACTCAGTATTTGGTTATTTGACAGTTGTAGGAAGTGTTATACATTTAGAAATACTGAACTTTAGTTCTGGGGAATGCTGTTTTCAGGGTGTTGAGTTGGGAACCCAGCGGGTGCGAGATAGATTTTCTTAGGGGCTTTTCAGGAATCAAGTAAGAGGATAAACTAAGCTAGTATTTTATGAAAAATATGTAAATTGTTATAGCATTTGATTTCTAGAAAGTAAACATATTTATATATGATTTATATTTGGGAAAAAACTGTTAAAAATGATGGTGTGTTAAATATGCGGAAAACCTATCGGTGTGGCATGAGTAGAAATTGTTATGAAATACTATTTTCTGGGAATGTGTTAATGATACAGATTTTTATAATGGAAAACCGGCGTACAGGCCGAGATTCTTATATGTTTGGCCTGCATACGGGCCGTGCTATGTGCATGATTTGCCAGTATACGGGCTGAGTTATGGATATATTTTGCCAGCGTACGGGTCGTGCTATGGATGTGATTTGCTAGCGTATGGGCTAATCTATGTATATGATTTTCTGGTATACGGGCCGAGCTATGGATGTGATTTTCCAGCGTACGGGCTGTGCTATGATATGATTTGTCGGCATACAGGCCGAGCTATGGTAAGATGTGTAATACCAGCGTACGGGCCGATGATTTTCATGATATACGTATATATGCAAAATGATATGATTGATTTGATAATTAATGATATGAAATATACATGTATCACAGTTTCAGTATATGTTATATGATATCAGAACCTGGTTGGTTTGGTCGAGGCTAGCACTTGCACAGTACTATTGCTATGTGTCCATGGTCATCATGATCATGATATTTGTGTTAACGCCGCTGTACGGAGTGGTGTGAGATTGGATGGTCGATGTGGTTTTTAAGAAGTGTGTGGGCGCCCCTGGTGTACGGACTAGGTCTGGTAGATCCATCAGACTTACAGACTGTACTTTTGACTTGGCGGTGGTCGGCTAACCATTATCAGGTTCGGCCTTTGGGCCACACAACCCAGTCATGTGGGGGTAATACATAACAACAGCCAGCTAACCTACCAGGAATGTTTTTGTATTATTATTATACGAGATGAAATATGTTTATGAAAATGCAGTATATTCTGCCATGTTTTCGATGATATATATGTTTTCCCAAATTTGACATAACAGTTACTGAACATGTTCTGTATGGTATATGTATAACATGGAATACTCATGTTGCCACACACTAGTATTAGTTTATTTCCCTTACTGAGAGGTGTCTCACCCTAAAATTTTATAAACTTTTCAAGAGCCCTTGATAGGAGAGTGGGAAAAGCCCCGCTGATCTAGTGGTGTTTATCTACCCTCTTTGAAGGGTAAGTTTTAGTAGAGACAGTTGGATTTTGTGGGAAATGTCCCTAGGTCTTATTTTTGGGATGTATATACTAAAATATAGTGGATATAGTGACTCTGATATTTATGATAATGTGATAGATGTTTTCGTATTTATAATATTGTGATTGTATGTTTCCTGCTGCTTAGGCTTCTGTTATGTGTTCTAATGCATCTCTGGTACCCACGGGTTCAGGTGGATTATGATCTGCTGAGTTGAGTTTTGTGATTTTGTAATATGGAAAAAAATATATGTGGAAATTAAGCAGGTCGTGACAATGCTACTTGTGTGTGTTAATGCAACAATGTAAACAGTTGAAATATGATGGGTAAAACAACTGAAAGATGTTGGGTAAATGTATGACAGCTTAAAAATGCTGGGTAAAACAGCTGAAAGATGTTGGGTAAAACAGTTGAAAGATACTGTGTAAATGTATGACAACTAAAAAATGTTAGGTAAAATAGCTGAAAGATACTGGATAAACAGCTGAAAAATGCTGGGTATGTAATGAAATGAAATGAAAATGGAAACGAATGAAACGAAAATGAAATATGAAATGTGAACAATGTAAAATGGGAAAGACTCACTTAAAGTGAAATGAAATGGAATGTTAAAGTTATGAAACAAATGAAATGAATGCAAACTCTTCACCCATTATATATTTGAATACAGGTGGATGACTAGTTTATTATGGTTAGTAGATAGGGATAGTAAACTCTGGTATTATATAGTTAGAAGATTATAGTTATGTTTTCTACTGCGTATATGTTGATTATGGATTATCAGGGATTTAATTAGGTATAATGCACCAGACCCGGGTTTAAGGGTTTGGGGTGTTACACCAACTTTGAGCATAGTTTCCACCATTGATCGGCTACTAAAAATTGGACTTGTTGACCTTGTAGGTCATATCCCATTTTGATTATGACAAATACTTTAGTATTTAATATCTGGTGAGTTTGTGTGCAAATTGGACGTATCATATGGTGTACATGAAGTTGAAAGAAAATAAAGACCCAAAGTTCTTGTTGTAGTTTATATTCCATTTTATTAAGGGTCTATAATATTTAAATAATAATGGTCTGTGATAATTAATGCATTGCATGCATGATAGGATAGATAAGCTCAAAGACCTTAGACTAACCATAGGACCCAAAATATTGCATGAAAAGTCTCCCATAATCTTAGATTTAATTATCATGTGAATAAGGCTGACTTCATTAGAAGAATAAAATTAAATTGCACCAAGTTGGTGTGTTTGGTCAATCGAACCCCAAGACACAGAGCACTTCGGTGGATTGAACCTCTCCAGGGTCAATGGTTTGACCAGTTGGTCCACCATCCTTAGCCTAGTCGACCGAACTTCAGAGGTTCTGAAATCACCTCAAGTTTGTTCGACCATCTCCTCAGTTCAAATACACCCTAGTCGACCGAATTGAACAACCCGGTTGACCGAACCTTAAAAATGGTTGATTGACCTCTCAGGTTGCTCAAATTTTACCGATTTTAAAATAAGGTTAATTTTTATTAACCTTACTTAAACTTTTCCAAAAATACCAGATAGGTCCCAAATGATTTTAATTCTTGGGGTGTCTATATATACCCCCTCATTTGCATGGATTGGCAGCCAATTAGCAAATACAATTAGCAAATTCTCTCTAAAATTCAAAAACCCTATTTCTCATACTCAAGCTCTCCTTTTCTATTCTTTCTCATCCTCATTGCAAAAATTGTTTAGTAAGAGTGTTCTTGTGATTATCCTATGAGGCTTACACTCTCATTTGCTCTGTTTGATTGAGATTCATTTTTATTTGAGAGTAAGCTTAGAGTTTTTCTTGGAGGCTTTGTCAATAAGTTTTCCTTGGGAAAACTTCTTAGAGCTTGTGAGTTTTGCATCATCATAGCAATACTCAAAAGCTTGTATTGCATTTTGTTTGTAAAATAATTTTTACAAACCGATTTCAAATATCTCTTGTGCTTATTTTTGAGAAAAATATTTTTAAGATATTTGCTTGAGTTATGAAGATCTTTGTTGTTGCATCTTGTGTTTGATATTATTATTTTGACACAAAGATCCTAACACATACACTCTCACATTTTGATTGATATATTAGCATTATATTTGAGCGTAGATATTCATACTACACTAAGCTTATCATATCCTATCATACTGTAGTGTGTTGATTATATTAATACAAATATGTTTGCTTAAGAAGCATATATTTTGTACACAAATTTTATTGTGAATCTATTGTATTTTAGGCGTGGCCTGAAGGGGTGATAATTTAGCTCGGAATGATTGTATAGGTTGAGGTCAGCCCTGTTAATTGACCTGATTGTATTAGGTATCGCTCCACCCTTTCAGTGAGTCGTAGTGGAATCCTTGTGCTTGTGAGCCAAGGCAGGGATGTAAGCACATTTTTCAAACCTCAATAACATATCTGATGTCTTATTTGATTTACTGTGCATGCTTGAGCAATTTATTTACACAATTTAATTTCATCTACATTTATTGATTCATTTAATTTTTTTCTTTAAATTGACCCTAGGGTTGTGTAATACTAGTGCTGGATATTTGACCTAGGAAAGAGAAATTTTAAAATACCAATTTACCCCCCTATTGGGATTACAGTAAAACCAACAATTGGTATTAAAGCCTAGTAGCTTAGACTTAACCGTTTTTCTGCAAAAGATCTAGATGACTCATAACACAATAACCCCTTTCCCTGAGGGACCCTCTTCCACACGTCCTCCTATTTTCAGTGATGTCAATTACACCTTCTGGAAACAAAGGATGAGTATTTACCTTCAGAACATTGACTAGAAGGTGTGGAGAGTTGTCTCTAAGGGAGACTACGTTCCCATGAAAATTGAAGGTGAAACTAGAGTTCCTAAGACTAAAGAGGAGTATACTGATGATGATATGAAAGTTCTTAGTATAAATGCTAATGCCATGAATAATCTTTATTGTGGTTTTGATGTTAATGAATTTAATAGAGTTATGACATGCTCTTCTGCTTAAAAAATATGGGATAAGTTAGAAGTCACCTATGAGGGTACTAGAGATGTGAAGGACAGTAGGATTGATATGTTGACCAGTGAGTAGCATTTAGGATGAACATTGGCGAGTCCATTCAGAGCATGTACACTAGATTCACACACATTATTAATTCACTACATGCATTAGGTAAGACATATCCCACGTATGAAATGATCAAAAAAATCCTTAGGGGTTTGCCTCTTGTTTAGGAAGCAAAGGCTACGGCCATATTTGAGGTTAACGACCTTAAGGCTATGTCGCTAGATGAACTGATAAGTTCACTTATCACCTATGAGTTAGCTATTAATGAGAGACTAAATAAGCACAATAGAATGAAGAAAGTGACTGCCTTAAAAATGTCTACTAATACTTCTAGCGAGTGCAATGAACCTGAATCTGGAGATGACATGACTATGCTTATGCTTACTAAGAAGTTCAGCAGGTTCTTTAAAAAGAACAGCAGACCATATAGAAAGTTCAGAGATTCAGTAATATCTGAGAAGGGAGAATACAGTAAAAGAAAAGAAAATCAAATGCTCCCACGTGTTATAATTGTAACAAGGTCAGGCACATCAAACCCAACCGCTCATTGCTAAAGAAGGAGTCTATGAAAAATAAGAAAGCCGTGAATGCAGGCACCTCGTGGGATAAACAAAGTAGTAGTGATTCAGAGGTTGCTGACCTATGCTTAATGGCACATGGTGATAAGGTATTGTCTTCCTGCTCCTTATCTTCATATTATTCTAATGATGATGATCGTGATTATGATAGCATGCCTACTTATAAAGAATTGCAATATAAATATATTCGTGTGTCAAAATTGCTAGATAAAATGACTAAGGAAAATGATTTTTTGAAAAAGAAATGTGAAAATCATTCAAAACTTATTGAAATGGGAAAATATGTTCATTCTGCTTGGCAAGAAGAAAAGAATGTGAAAATGGCTGAACTTGAAAGAAAATTAGAGGATAGTTCCAAAATCATTTATAAATTTACTAAGAGCCAACGCAAGTTTGAAAAACTCCTTGGGGCCCAAAGAAACTCTCTTAGTGAAGAAGGTCTCGAATTTAATAATATTGAAAATGTGAGACTACCTAATCTTTACTTGGGACATTTTACTCGAAAATCAAATTCCCAAATTCCTTTTAAAGATCCTCGGTGTTGATTGATATGTTTTAAATGTAAGCAGATTGGTCACATTCAATTTAATTGTCCATTTAGAAACAAGCATGTAAAAATTCAAAAGGTGTGGAGAGTCAAAGGTGAATTAGGAACTACCCCTTTGGACCCAACATAATTTGGGGACCAGCGTCAGTTACTTAGATATTTTTGCAGGTATGCTTAAGGTTGTCATCCTCCAAGGACAAATGGTACTTGGATAACGGCTGCTCATGGCATATGACCAGCGACAATACCAAGTTTGCATCCATCACTCCCAATGAAGGAGGATTTGCGACATTTGGGGACAACGCAAAAGGGAAAATCATCGGCGTAGGTAAGGTTGGTAAGGAACCTTCTCTCGTTATTGATAATGTATTGCTTGTTGATAACTTGAAACATAATTAGTATTAGCCAATTGTGTGATAAAGGATATAAAGTATTTTTTGAAAATGATAAATGCATTGTTGAGAGTAAATCTGATAACAAAGTACTTTTTACTGCTGAACATCTTGAAAATGTGTGTATAACTAGCTTTGATAATTTAACCTCTCGACAAGTTACATGTTTTTCTGCAATAAACGAAGTTAGTTGGTTGTGGCATGGACATTTAGGACATGTTAGTATGGACCTTTTGTCAAAACTTATGAAAAAGGATTTAGTCAAAGGCTCACCAAAAACACATTTTGTAAAAGATAAAATATGTGATGCATGTCAAATGGGTAAGCAAACTAAATCAAGTTTTAAGAAAAAGAAATTCATATCCACCACTAGAGCACTTGAAATGTTACACTTAGATTTATTTGGTCCTAATCAAGTTCAAAGTCTAGGTGGAAAATTGTATGCTTTTATTATTGTGGATGATTATTTTAGGTTCACATGAATGCTATTTCTTTCTTATAAAGATGAATCTTGTGAACAATTCACTAGGTTGTGTAGAAGAATTCAGAATGAAAAAGGTTACAAAATCACACACATAAGAAGTGATAAGGGAACTGAATTAAAAAATGATAGTATAGAAAACTATTGTGATCTAGAGGGCATTTTCCATAATTTTTCTGTACCTAGGACCCCACAACAAAATGGAGTTGTAGAAAGAAAGAATAGGTCCTTGCAAGAAATGGGTAGGACAATGCTAAACGAACATAAGTTACCCAAATACTTCTAGGCCGAAGCAGTGAACACTGCTTGTTATGTAATGAATAGAGTATTAATCAGGCCCTCACTTAATAAGACTCCATATGAATTGTGGAACAACCATAGACCTAACATTTCTTATTTTCATGTTTTTGGTTGTAAATGTTTTGTACTTAGAGATAATGAGCACCTAGGGAAATTTGACTCCAAATCTGATGAATGTGTTTTCCTAGGTTATTCACTTAATAGTAAAGCATATAGAGCTTTTATAAAAGAACATTAACTGTTATGAATCTATTCATGTTGTGTTTGATGAATCTAATCCATTTTCTAAAAGAAATGATGAAGATGATATTGATATTGATATTGATATTAGAAGGGGACTGAATAAGCTATCTATTGAAAATAATGTGGACAAAAATTCAGAAATCAATGATAAATCAATTGAAGAAAATAAGGTTGAAAGTGAGGTTCATGAATAGCCTAGGGACTGGAAATTCATTAGGAACCATCCTTTAAATCAAATTATAGGTGAACCTTCACACGATGTAGCCACCTGATCCTCCTTAAGAAACCTAGTTAGCCATTTTTCATTCTTATCTTAGGAGGAGCCCAAAAATATTAAGAAAGCCATAGAAGATGAATCTTGGGTTATGTCTATGCAGGAAGAGCTTAACCAATTTGAAAGAAGTAAAGTCTGGACTCTAGTTCTTAGGCCCGATGATCATACTATTATTGGAACTAAATGGGTTTATAGAAATAAAAAGGATGAAAATGGGGTAGTTACTAGAAACAAACCTAGATTAGTTGCCTAGGGATATAATCAAGAATAAGGGATAGATTTTGAAGAAACCTATGCTCCCGTAGCTAGAAGGAAGTCATTCGTGTGTTGCTCGCTTATGCCGCTTTTAAGAACTTTAAATTGTATCAAATGGATGTTAAAAGCGTCTTCTTAAATGGCTATATAAATGAAGAAGTGTATATAGAACAACCTCCCAATTTTGAAAATCATAAATATCCTGATCATGTATACTGGTTGTCCAAAGCCTTGTACGGATTGAAACAAGCTCCTATAGAGCTTGGTATGAGAGACTTAGTGATTTTCTATTAGAAAATGGGTTTATCCAGGGCAAAATTGACACTACATGTTTCATCAAATCTAAAAATGATTATATGCTCCTTATTCAAATTTATGTTGATGATATTCTTTTTGAAGCAACTAATGATGATTTGTGTAATAAGTTTTCCAAATGCATGCAAAGTGAATTTGAAATGAGCATGATCGGTGAACTGAATTTCTTCTTAGGACTTCAAATCAAACAGGCTAAACATGAGACTTTTATATGCCTAAATATGTTAGGGACTTGCTCAAGAAATTTAATATGGAATATGGTAAAATTCTTGGTACCCCTATGAGTTCTTCCACAAAACTTGATAAAGATGAGTAAGGCATCCCAGTTGATGTGAAACTATATCATGACATGATAGGTAGCCTCGTATACCTTACTGCTAGTCGTCCTGATATCATGTTTAGTGTGTGTATATGTGTTAGGTTTTAGGTTGCTCCTAAAGAGTCTCATCTATTAGCAGTCAAAAGAATTCTTAGGTACCTAGTTGGAACTATAAAATTAGGCTTACAGTACACTAAGCATACGACATTTGAGATTGTTAGTTATACTAATGCTGACTTTGCCGGTAGTAAGGTTGATAGGAAGAGTACTAGCGGCACTTGTCACTATTTAGGACAATCTCTGGTTTCTTGGTTCTCCAAAAAATAGAACTCAGTTGAGGGAGATTGTTTAGAGGATCAGAGAGAGAATAGAGAGTTTCTGTGTGTGTGTGTGTGTGTGTGTGTGTGTGTGTGTGTGTAAAGAGAGATAGAGCAGAGAATTTCAGAGGGAGAGAGAGAGAGAGAGAGAGAGAGAGAGAGAGAGAGAGAGAGAGAGAGAGAGCGGAGAGGGGTTCAGGGAATAGGAGATTAGGGTTTTAGAGTGAATCGTTGATAGAGAAGGAGAAGAGAGAGAGAGCCTCTGCAAATGGGAGAGAAAATGGAATGAAAAAATGAATGAAAGAAAAAAATAGGGCTTTCATATGTTTGACTTCGGGACCAGTGGAAAGCAACACGTGGCTCGCCCTCCTCCGCACACTCATACTAATACGTGGTATCTCCACCACCGTCTGATTTGTGTCCTTTGCAATGGCCGAGATCGTGCCACGTCACTAATCTACGTGCACCAATCCCCATCTATTTGCCTTGTGTTTCTTTGCAATGGCCGAGATCGTGCCACGTCACTGAATCGTGTGCACCAATCCCCAACCGTCCGCTTTGTGTTTCCTCGAAATGGCGTGGATCATGCCACGTCACCAATCCACACCCGTATATTTCTTTCCATTCAGCTGCCGACATGTGGCCATGTGACAACACGGTGATGTCACCAGCCCAGCCCCTGCTTTTAATACATATATATTCCCGGTTCGTTGATCTGGCCTGTTTCCTCTAACCTTTGACCCAGTCTGGTTCTATGTGAATCGGTTAGCCTCTCTGAACCGGTTTCTTTTATTTTTGTAATTTACTTTTGTATTACATTATTTATTTGATTAAAAATTCAGGAAAAATAGGAGAAAATCACAAAAAAATTAGGAAAATCACAAAAAAAGAAATCAAAAAATTATTTTTGAGGTTATAAAATTGTTTTTGCATGCTTTTCATCCCGAATGATTCCCAAAAACCTCCAAGCAAATTTTGAAAATATTTCTTAATATGTAGGAAAATTCTATAACCTTTTTGAAACCAATCTAGGAGTTATTTTTGTAAAATATTTTCTCAATTTTTGGTCCCTATGATTTTAAAATGGGGCATGAGCTTTTTAAGCTTCACGTGCCCTAGTTCTAAGGGATATATTATTGTAAGTATACTATGTGAATACTTGTGTGATTTATTGGTGTTTTGTAAATTGTTCAAAGGGAGTAAAACAAAAGGCTAATAAATTTAATTTAGGGATAATCTTCAATTAATTAGGTACCGTTCATATGTGTAAGGGGTGCTAGTAACTTCCCCTCACATAATTGAACTCCCGATCCCGATCATGGTAACACAAACCATTTCTACCCTTAATTGGGTAGTAATCACGTGTTTTAACCACACTCCAAAAGGTTAGTGATGACTCCTACATCCATTTTTCACGAAAATAAACTTATAATTTTTATTTCGCCCACCCCGGGGGACCCTCGCTCCTGGGACATCGCGACACTTATAATAAATAGTAATTTTTTAAAATAAATATATAGGCATTTAGTCCTATAATAGTGACCTATCCAATTTATCATAGAAAATTTTGGAAGATAAAGAAGGACTATTGCATCCATTTTCATATGGCTCATGATATATATACTAACTCAAGTATTCACTTTCAATGCTTATCTCATTTTACACAACAAGGTTATAAATATCTGTAGGAAATAATATGTGTCAATTGTCATTTTAGCAAATAAGATCACAAATACTGAGATACCATAAGCAATACTTCTAATATTACATTTGTAGCACGACTGGACATTTTTGCATGTGCAAAATTGCTATTTAGTAAAATTGTAGATATTAAGATATCACAAATGATACTCCTAATATTGTATTTGAAGCAGTTGTTCCAATCTCTTATGATAGACAACTAAAATTAATAAGAACATGCTAATGGTAAAAGAAGGTGTTGAAAATAGGGAGTATTCTAATTTTACGTGAAGGATTTGAATTACTACAAAATTTCGAGTAGTACTCTTGGACTACCATCTAAACATGTTAAGCAATGATCTTATCCCACTCAAATGCTAACATGTGTGCCTTGAACCTTATATTTTGAGAAGCTGTGAAAAAAGAAAGATAAATAAATAAAAGAAACGAAGTTGAGGAGATGTTAGATAATATGTAGGCTTAAGTACACGTGCCAAAGTTTGAGTGCAGTAGTGTTACCCAAAATTATCTTTTGAATTAGCCCATCAGTACCAAGCACTTTATGGTTAGGGTTTTTGATAGTCCAACTACACTGCAATGCAAGAATCCATATTATATATATTTGTGAACAACCTTTTTTGTATGATGGCTACACATTAAAGTACTATGTCATACTCGTAGGGAAAACTCGAATGACCATCAGTAAAAGAATATCTATACTTAAATCGATACAAGTGAAAAATAAAAGAAAATAAAAAGATCTCATGCAAGATGAGAAAACTTGTGGAAGGGTTGTTATTGGATATTGTTTTAAGCATGAAAAATAGAAGGGAAGGGAGAAAGGAGAGAGAGTGTGTTTTTTTTTTTTTAAACATTAAATATTGAGAATACTAAAAAATAATTTAAAAAATTACGTGAGATTTGACATGAATGTTGACATCCATTTTGTCTTTCTACAAAAAACCAACTGGAAGAAGGGTGTTTTTAAAATAATTAAACAAAATAAAACAAAAAAAAGAGAAAATTTTCAAACCAATTAAAAAAATAATAAATATATATAATAATTTTGAAGAAGAGTTATGAAAGAAATTCTTTAATAAAGAGGAAAATAAATTTTTTTTCCAAAATTTTTTTAAGAGGAAAGCAATTTTTATAAAAAGAAAAATGAATCTTCAAAAAAGAAATTTAAGAAGGCAAAAGTAAATTAAAAAAATTACCCAGTGCCTGCCCACAGAAACAATACTTTTAAAAAAGTAATAATGGGGAGGGAGACTCGAACGACGTAGTTTGGCCTCCCCATCGTCTTTCTCATGTCCTCTTCCCCCCGCCTGCGTATTCTCCAACTACCTAAATTTACCGGCGGGCAAACCAACGCAGCCTTACCAGAGCACCTTTGTTGCTACTGGACCCTTAAAATTGATGGCCCAACCCCTCCTTTCTCTCATTGTTTAAAACTACTCATAACGTGAAATTAGGTTGGCCGAGGAGAAGCACGCCGATCAGTGTTCTATCCCCCGGACGTTAGCTGTTAAACTCCCCATTAGGCCTATAAATTGCCACGGACCGAGAGGAAGTGGAGGGGGTGTTGGAAATAACTGCAATCCATAAAATCTAATAACCCAAGATCATTATATAGTGGAATAAATACTTGGATCCATATGTGGATCCACAGATGTGTTTGATTTGATTGTCCAATAGACTTTAGTAGAGAGTTTTTTATCTTCCACAGTCAAATTCTTAAATGTCTCACTTGTGTTCTTCTTTAGATGGGGAAAAGAAAGAATGTGAAAACTATTTCTGATTTGACTTGGAACCATAACCCTATTATCTTTTTATATATATATATACTAAGTTAAGTTTAGAAAGCCCATCAGTCCTAAATTAACTTAGTATTGAGTTTCTACATATTACAAAACTCATATCCAATAGATCTTAAAATAGTCCAGTAAAATAATTGTTCTTAAATATGTGAGCCCACAATAAGAAATTAAAATTTCCTAACAATCCCCACTTGAACGACACATAAATATCGAAAACAATTATATTACCTAAACCTTAAGTGTGCACAATATGGCTATTATCCTTACAATATCTCCTTAATTCAATCTTATTCATCTCATATACTAGCATGGGATCAAAGCAGCTTTCGTTACTCTCATATTTGTAACTAAACCCATCAATGGTCACCACACTAATATACTTAATGGCATAGATCGAGTATGAATGTGTATCATGGTGATATGCATGCTCCTTAACCTTAACATGCATATCCCAACTGGTCCTGCCTTATTCCTTATGAGATCAACCTTAGTTCCTTAGTCCTTAGCACTTCCAAAAGGAAGATAACATTCAGAGTCACAAATACATAAAAAATGCATTCCTTTATTACTTTATTTCTGCAAAAATTAATCCAAAACAAATGTCTGCAAGAAGGAACATAAAAAACAAATACAAACTCCCACTAAACCGTAAGATCGTCAAACAAGATGACACCCATACGAGCAGTGTGCTCATGAAACACCTTGGGCAGTAAACCCTTGGTGAGTGGATCTACAATCATGGAGTTTGTTCCAATATGTTATATCGACACTTGACGACTCTGAACCCTTTTCTTAACTACTAGAAACTTGATGTCAATATGCTTTGACTTGGTGGAGCTTCTGTTGTTGTTTGAATACAACACCGCTAACTTATTGTCACGATAGATCTTAAGTGGTTTTTCAACCCCGTCCAAGATATGTAGCCTTGTGACAAAATTCCGCAACCAAATTCCTTGATTAGATGCCTCATAGCATGCTATAAATTATGCTACCATGGTCGAAGGAGCGATGAGAGTCTGCATAACACTCTTCCAGGAAATAGCACCTCTAGTCAACAGATAGATATAGCCCGAAGAGGATCTCTTGCTGTCACGCCCTGAACCCGGTAGTGGGACCCAGGGGTAAATTAGTAACCTAACCTGTACCTATATCATACAAAACATCAATGATACAATAATGAATGAGGGTCCAACCCCGTGGGGTTCCCGTACACCGTATACACATTCACATACACAACATATACGCAGCGGAATAGTTCATTCTATACACACATGGTACCATACTAGAGTCTATACAAATAGAGTCTAAGCTCAGTAATACAAAACAAAAACCCTGGTGCCAACCAAAACCCAAAAAAACCACCCAATATAGTCCCAGTACTTACACAAGTACTTCACGTAGTACACCGACAACTATGCTCCCAACACAAGGATGCTAGTACCGATTACTCGAAAGACCTAAAAACATGTACGTATGATAGGGGTGAGACACCTCTCAGTAAGGAAGAATCAGGTTATATCGGTGTGTGGCATATGAGTGTTATCATGACATAAAACATACACAGTTCAATACAATTCCAGTATTTTCACAAAACAGTTCCAGTATAGTTCTCATCACACCCACACACACATGATCAAGTAACCCAGTGTCGTCACACCCTTTGGCCCGAAGCCGGCCCTCATTACACGATGTCCCTGGCACATGGCATAGCCCTAGGCTCCCATGGCATTGTACCGGTACAACTAGTGGATCCACACCCTTCGGTGATCAGTCGGTAAAAGGCGATATTTCATGCCCTCGGATATAGAGCTGGACACTCTTGCCACTGGAAAGTGGTATTTCACACCCTCGGATATAGAGTTGGACACTCTTTCACAACCTGAAACAATTCAGAATCTCGTTCCTATGTCTTATTTCAGCAAATCACAACTCATGCATATTCATATAACAAGTCATTCCACACTCATTTGGTAATCTCAAAATCATGATTTTACAAAAAAAATAGTTTAAACAAGTCAAGGCATGGTCATCTCCATAACACATATATATAACATAATATATCCACGATTTTTCAACGAAACCAAAGATGCAACCTAATGCCCCCTTTTTCTCAAAACTGTAACATGAAAATATCGTAATTTCCACCTGTTAGATTTCCCCAAATTAGTAGTCAAAACACACACAGGACTGTGAACCACAGTTCTACCGAATCTGATTTCGAAAATAACCGATATAAACAGAATCCCCTTACATTTCCCCAAAAATTCAAACCTAAAATCTACAGCTCCTAAATAGTGAACCAAGTTCCCAAAACCTATAAATCATAGTACAAAACATACTTACAATTCCATTCTCTATAGAACTACCAAGACGGAAATGAAAACCGAGCCTTGCCTCGATTTTGGGTCAAATCTCAAAAACACTCGAAAGGAAGATCTGTTTCACAAATCTCAAAGAGAATCCTTCCTTAATCCTTGTAGTAATGTCCAATCGTCAATTCTAACAATGTATGGCAAAGAAATCTAGAGAAAGAGAGTGGAGTTCGAGTTCTTAGAGAGAGAGAATTTTGATATCTTAGCTTCTAAGCAACAAGAGAGATATTTATAACACCTTTGACTCAGCCAATCTCAGCGACGAGGTGGCGTTTTCGTCAACGAGTCAACGTAGACAGTTTGTCAACGTAGCGGTGGCCTCGTCGTCGAGCTTGAAATTTTTGAATTTTCCGAAATCTCTCGGCTTCTCCTCATCGACGAGCCTTTGTATTTCGTCATCGAACAACAAAAGGGCCTTCATCGATAAACTCTGGTTTCATCGACGGAGCCTATTTAATTTACTATTTTATCCTTTCCTTATTTATTTATTCCAGATCTCACAGATCAGGTTCTTACACTTGCTGTCTTGGCATCCAGCAAAATCAGAATCAGAATACCCAATGATCTCAAGTTTAAATGATTTCCTGTATGTGAGCATGTAGTATTTATTCTTTAAAGATACCTCATAACCCTTTTGGCTGCCTTCCAATGATCCAATCCTGGGTTACTTAAATATTTGCCTAAAATTCCAACTATGTACGCCAAATCCAGAAGCGAACATACCTAAGCATACATAAGACTCCCCACAGCTGACACATAAGGAATCTTCTGCATTTCCTTCTTTTCAACCTTAGTCTTGGGGCATTGACTGAGACTAAACCTTTCTCCCTTAGCTATGGGTGCATCTCATGGGTCACAGTCTTTCATGCCAAATCTACCAAGTACCCTTTCGATATAACTCTTTTGTGATAACCCAAGTATACCTTGAGAGCGATCTCGATGTATCTGAATTCCCATACAAAAGAGGCATCCCCAAGATCTTTCATCGCAAAATTTTTGGTCAGAAATCTCTTAGTTTCGTGCAATAAGCCTATATCACGACTTGCCAGCAATATGTCATTGACATACAAAACCAGGAATATAACCTTACTCCCACTGACCTTATGGTATACACAATCATAAACCGAATTTACCTTAAAATCATACGAGATGATTACTTGATGAAACTTGTGATACCATTGACAAGAAGCCTGCTTGAACCCATAGATGGATTTCTTTAATTTGCCGACTACATTTTCTAGATTTCTAGAAATAAAATTTTTAGGATGCACCAGATAAATCGTTTCATCAATGTCACCATTGAGAAACGCTGTCTTTACATCCATCCCAAATGAGCCACCGATGCCATTATAATCTTGAAAGAGTGTTTCAATGAAATCAGAGAAAAAGTCTCTTTATAATCAATGCCTTCCTTCTGAGTGAATCCCTTAGCAACTAAACATGCCTTATATCTCTCAATATTACCCCTTGAATCCCTCTTGGTCTTAAATATCCATTTGTAACCAATGGGTTTCACACCTTCAGGTAATTTTGTAGAGACCTGGTGAACTATATTAATTAAATAATAGGAGGAGGAGAGGAAAAGAAATCAAAATAGAAATTCACCAGGGTCTCGTCGACGAACAGGCTTACTGGGCTCATCAACGGGGACACGTGTCCCGTCGACGAGGAGATACCTAAAGGACTTTTTTAGGGCCTAAAATTCATCGACGAAAATTATGAGTTTGTCGACGAACTCCCTTCTTGACCTCGTCGATGAAGTGACGTGTCTCGTTAACGAAGGCCAATGTATAAGTATACTAAAATTAGATTTCTTTCAGCAAAATTGCACAGAAACTCTCTCTCATTAGGTTTTCGTCCCTTCCCCCTTCTTTTTAAGATTTCGGGCCGGTTTCTCGCCGATTCGACTATTAGAGGCCACCACGACATTCCTGTGAAAGTTCTCTTCAAGTCTACTAGAGTGGATCGCTGGTGGGGCTATCTTGAATTTCATCCTAAATTCAGGTTAAGATTTTTTATTCAGTATTTAGCTTACTTATAGTTATAGAAAATGTAGTAGTCAAAAAAATACTAAAGTTTTATTTTGAGAGATGTTATTTTCAGGATGTTGAGTGGGGAACCCTGCGGCTATAGGACCAGTCATTTTAGGGGTTTTCCAGTAATCAAGTAAGGGAAATATGTTATGTTAGGTAAAGTAGAGATTTTTACCAATAAAATATAGTATGTGTTCATGAGTTTTTAGAGCAAAAATTTACATGGTTTTATAAATTATGTTTGATAAATTTTAGTTGTGTGGCATGAGAATATTGATATAGTACAGAGTTTTACATAGCTTTTTACAGAATTACGATTATATAGTTTCTACAGTATCATGATATACAGTTTATACAGTTTTATTACAAGTTAAGGTTATATCGTAATGATAGAATCATGATTTACAGTATATACACAGAAAGATGCTTTTACACTATTTTCAGGATCATGATTTACAATATATACATACAGGAAGATGTTTTTATAGTTTTTCATAGTACCATCATTACACAGTTTTATAGAAACCATGACATACAATAATATAGTTTACTACAGCGTCATGGTTAATACAGTTAATACAGAATCATGGTAAAAATATAGACTTTATATAGAAATGTATTATATAGTATCAGATACTGATGGACCAATACAAATCAGTTTATAGAGTATGGTACCATAGCTATATTCAGTTCAGAGTGCAACCACATTACTCAGATAGTATGTGGTATTCAGTAGTCGATCGTTCCTATGTTGTGGACAGGCTCCCCTTTAGATAAGGGTTGAGAAGGCCAATCTGACTATCAAAGTTTAGTTGACTTACCCTAGTCAACCAGCTAGGATAAGTCCCCCCTTACGAGCCGCACAACCCTGTCATGAGGGGTTAAATCATGACATGCCATTATCCATCCAGGGAAGTTTTCTCGGTTATTATACGTATACTCAAATTTACAGAAATAGTAGACGTAACTATGAATAATAGAAGTATTATGAATAGAAAATTTATAAATACAGTTATGTTAAGTAACATAGGTGTGACCTATACTGTACAATATTTATACATGTTTCTTTTAGATTTGGTTATCTATGATATCCCTAAATCAAATTATTATAAATATATAACTCATTTGCCACACACTAGCGATAACACATTTCGTCTTACTGAGCGTTGTCTCATCCTAGTGATTTAATATTTTTCAGGTGATCCAACTAGGCGGCTAGAACAGGCTCGCAAATAGAGGGGGCTACAGTATTGCCCTATCTGAGGGTGAGTATTTTTGGGGAGATTATTGTTGTTTGACCATAGTTCAGTTGGAGGTATTTTTGGGAATAGTCGTGTATGTATAGCTTAGGGAATATTCTGACATTCTGGCATTGTATATATATGCTTTTATGTATATAGTTTCTCGCTGCTTAGGTTGTTTGTTGTAGCACAGTTTTCATGGGTCCTATCTGGACCGAGATGTCGGTTGACTTATAATAATAGGTACTAGAGTAATGAAATTTCACAGTTTATATGTAAGAAAAAAAAATTATTAAATCAGGTCGTTACAGTTTGGTGTCAGAGCCTAGGTTGCTAGGTTCTGTAGACTTTAGAGTGCAGCGGAAGTAATACCAGAGGATAAAAAATGATTGAGGTTTTGTTCTATGGTCTGGGTACAGGATTTTCGTGGTGGTTTCTATGTCTTTCCTAGGGTGACAATTTCAGGAAAGTCATAATAAACTATTGTCGGGTCATGTGTTTAAATTGCAGAATTGGATTTTGAATTAAGATTAGGGAGGGTAGTTAAATGTGGATATAGTATTTCAGTTGAATGAGATAGAATAGTTTTGCATTGGGGATGAGATCTTTAAAGTGTGTTCTTTTTTTTTTTCAGGATTGACCCAAGAAGTAGTGGTACAAACGCTAAGGGAGACAAACCAGGACCCTCTAGTATGAGAGGTGGAGATACTAATGCAGTATTGCGCAGTGTCACCCAGCAGGTGATGGCTGAGATGACCAGGAGCTCAAGGGAGCGTAGCTACACAATCGAGCAGTTTATGTAGATGAAGCCCCCATATTTTGCTGGAGGAGCTGATCTGATTATGGCTGAAAATTGGGTCTAGGACATTGAGGAGACACTGACAGTGCTTCCATGTACAGACAAACAGAAGGTGGTATTTGCAGCGTTTAAACTGATAGAAGAGGCAAAAAGTTGGTGAAGATCAGCGTGACTGATTGAAAAGAAGAGGCCGAATCCAATGCCGGTGACATGGGATCGATTTAAGGAGTTGTTCTTCGAGTAATACTTCCCTACTATCGTTCGGAGCGCGAAGGCAGTAGAGTTTATGCACCTAGTTCAGAGGCAGATGATAGTATCTCAGTACGAAGTTCGATTTATTGAGTTGTCATGATTTACCTTGCATTTGGCACCAAACGAAGAGAAAAAGGTAAGAAAGTTTGAAGAAGGTCTGAGGCAGAACTTGTTTGAGTAGGTGATTGGTTTTTAGGCATAGACATTTGCAGAGGTCGTAGATAGGGCTGCCATTATTGAGAGTGGCATACAGAGAGGTATTGCAGCTCAGAGTTAGAGAAAGAGGCCCATGCCTCAGAGTTTTCAGGTAGGGGCCAGTCAGGGGCCATGGAGAGGAGGCCGTGATAGGGGAGATTAGAGGTAAATGGCAGGACCTTGTGAGAATCAGAGTATGCAAACCTTCCCAATATGTCAGATGTGCGGGAGACGACATTTGGGGGAGTTCCGGGCAGGAAGAGATGTTTGCTATCGTTGTGGGAGACCCGGCCATATGGCACGAGCATGCCCAGGACAGCTGATCCAGGTCCCATCTCCTAGACCCTATCGGGGAGGTTATCAAGTTATTGTTTTATTCGATTTAGGTGCCACTCATTCCTTTGTCTTTGTGACCTATGCCAAATTGTCAGGAAATGAGACCCAGTATTTAGATGTGGAATTGTCTGTATCTACGCCATCAGGGTCAGTGGTGCGTTGTCAAAGAGTGCTCAGGGGTTATCCAATAGAAATTCAGGGGTGAGTGTTACCAGCTGACCAGATTGTATTAGATATGTGTGGGTTTGATGTAATACCAACTATATATTAGTTAGCAGTTAATCACGCCAATATTAATTGTTATTAGAAAGAAGTAATTTTTAGAACCCCTGGCGAGTAAGAATTTAGATTTGTGGGTTTACGTGTACATGCTTCATCACAGTTAGTGTCAGCCATACAGGCGAGCAAACTGCTCCTAGACGGAAGTCAGGGGTTTATGGATTTTATAAAGGAGGTGTCAGAAATGAATCAAAACTTGACTATACACCATTGGTAAGGGAATTTCCAGATATTTTTCCAAAAGAGCTACCTGGGTTGCCTCCCGATTGTGAGGTAAATTTTGATATAGATTTACCTCCAGGGACAACGTTGATCTCTAAGGTTCCTCACCGTATGACTTTGGCTGAATTAGGAGAATTAAAGGATCAATTGCAAGACTTGCTAAATAAAGGATTTATACGACCCAATGTATCGCCGTGGGGAGCTCCAGTGTTGTTCGTAAAGAAGAAAAACGAGTCTATGAGGATGTGTATTGATTACAGGGAGATAAACAAGGTTACTATTAAGAATAAATATCCTCTACCCCGTATAGATGATTTGTTTGATCATATCCAGGGTACACAAGTGTATTCCAAGATCAACCTCAGATCAGGTTATCATTAAGTGAGGGTAAAAGAAGAGGATGTTTCGAAGACAGCCTTTAGGACTAGGTATGGATACTATGAATTTCTCGTTATGCCATTTGGTATGATGAATGTCCAGTTGTGTTCATGGACTTGATGAATAGAGTTTTTCACCAGTATTTAAACCTATTTGTAGTGGTTTTTATTGATGATATACTGGTTTACTCGAGGAGTTTTGAAGATCATGAGGCGCACTTGAGGCAGGTACTGCAGGCGCTCAGGGAGAAAAAGTTGTATGCCAAGTTTAGTATATGTGAATTTTGGCCAGAGAAAGTGTCGTTTATGGGTCACGTGATCTTAGGGGATGGTATTTCCGTGAATCCCATTAAAATTGACGTAGTGGTGAATTGGGTCAGGCTAAAGAATGTTTAGGAAGTCAGAAGTTTCTTAGGGCTGGCAGGCTATTACTATCGATTTGTTGAGGGGTTTTCAGCCTTATCAAGGCCTCTCACGTGGTTGACCAGGAAAAATGCCAGATTTGCATGGGATGAAGAATGCGAGCAAAGTTTTTAGGAATTAAAGCAGTGGCTCATCATTGCACCAGTATTGACGATTCCATCAGGAGGAGATGGTTATGTAATTTAGAATGATGCGTCTTTGAAAGGGCTTGATTGTGTATTGATGCAGCATGGTAGGGTGACAGCGTATGCTTCCAGGCAGTTGAGAGAGTATGAAAAGAATTACCCAACCCACGATCTGGAATTGGCCGCAGTTGTATATGCATTGAAGATTTGGAGGCATTACTTATATAGTGAGAGATGTGAAATATTTTCTGATCATAAGAGTTTAAAATACTTCTTTGCACAAAAAAAGTTTAATATGTAGCAAAGGAGATGGTTAGAACTTATCAAGGATTACGATTGGACCATCAGCTATCACCTAGGTAAAGCAAATGTGGTGGCTGATGCACTGAGTCGTAAATCAGGGGATACAACGCAGTTAGCAGTAGCAATTCAGCACCTAATTCAGATGAACTTAGAGAAGCTCGACATGGAATTAGTGGAGGATGATCCTAAGGTATTTATTGCCAATCTTGTTATTCAGCCTACGCTATATAAAAAGATTAAAGCCGCTCAGGGGAATGATCCAGAGTTAGCAGAGGTAATAGCCCGAGCACATGATGGTTAGGGAGAGGAATTCAGCAATTCTGATGATGGGGCTCTGAGTTTTCACACTAGATTATGCGTGCCTGCGAATGATGATATTAGGAGAATGATTCTAGAGGAGGCTTACAGGTCTCTATACACAGTTCATCCTAGTAGTACGAAAATGTATAAGGAACTTCGAGAGTATTTCTAATGGAGTGGTATGAAGGGAGAGATCGCAAAATTTGTGCAGCAGTGCTTGACGTGCCAGTAGGTTAAGGCGGAGCACTAGAGGCCAGCATGGCAGTTGCAGCCACTCTATATCCCTGAGTGGAAGTGGGATCACATATCCATGGATTTTGTTACTGGGCTACCGCCGGCGCCGCATGGTCAGAATGTCATTTGGGTAGTTGTGGATAGGTTTACAAAAACAACTCATTTCCTACCCATTAAAGTTAGCTACCCTATGCACAGATTAGCAGAGATTTACATTCAAGAGATTATTCGACCCCATGGAGTACCAGTGTCTATAGTTTCAGACCATGATTCATGCTTTACATCACGTTTCTGGAAAAGTTTGCATAAGACTTTGGGGTCTCAATTAGCATTCATCACCATTTTCCATCCTCAGACAAATGGTCAAACAGAGAGAACAATTCAGATACTTGAGGATATGTTATGAGTGTGTGTATTGGATTTTTGGGGTAGTTGGACCTAATATTTGTCACTAGTGGAATTTGCGTACAACAATAGCTATCAGGCTAGTATAGGCATGACACCTTATGAAGCACTTTATGGCAGGAGGTGTCGTTCTCCTTTATATTAGAGTGAGTTAGGTGAGAGGCGAGTTTTGGGGCTAGAAATAGTGCAGCAAGCGTATGATAAAAGTTTGACCTATTCGAGATAGAATCAGTGCAGCACAGAGTCGGTAGAAAAGTTATGTAGATACTCGTTGCCGAGAATTGAAATTTGAAGTGGGGGACCATGTGTTCTTGAAAATAGCACCACTGAAGGGAGTCATGACGTTTAGGAAGAAGGGTAAGTTGAGCCCTAAGTTTATTGCCCCATTTGAGATACTTGAGAAAATTGGGCCAGTTGCCTATCGGCTAGTTTTACCACTAGCTCTATCCAAAATACATGATGTATTTCATGTTTCTATGTTAAGAAAATACGTCACATATCCTTCCCATATTATTAGTTACGCATAATTAGAATTCAATGATGCTCTTGCATATGAGGAAGCTCCAGTGCAGATCTTGGATAGAAAGGAACAAAAATTGTGCAGTAAGAAGATACCACTAGTAAAAGTCCTGTGGAAGAATCACATGGTAGAAAAAGCTTCTTGGGAGCTTAAAGATGAAATTAGGCAAAAATACCCACATTTATTTAGTGGGATATAGCAGTAATTTGTAAATTAAAGTAATATAATTTTATTTTATTTTATGTAGTATGGTGTATTTGTAATATAGAGTATATGATAGGTAGTATTTTTGGTTTTGGGAGAACTTTCTTTATTAGGTAAAATTGTATTCTCCCAGAACTACTTATGTAACCATGGTATTCTTCCGACATAAGTGAGGATAAGTAATAAAATAAGTAGCTCATTTTCTTTAAGGGATGGTGAATCATATGGATGGTTAATTTCAAGGACGAAATTTTTATAAGGAGGGGAGAATGTAGAGACCCGGTGAACTGTATTAATTAAATCATAGGAGGAGGAGAGGAAAAGAAAATCGAAATAGAAATTTAGCAGGTGTTCATCGACGAACAGGCTTACTGGGCTTGTCAATGGGGACATGTGTCCCGTCGACGAGGAGATATCGAGAGGACTTTTTCAGGGCTTGAAATTCGTCAACGAAGGTTATGAGTTCATCTACAAACTCCCTTATTGACCTCGTCGATGAAGTGGCATGTCTCGTCAACGAAGGTCAATGTACAAGTATACTAAAATTGGATTTCTTTCGGCAAAATTGCGCAGAAACTCTTTCTCTCTCTAGGTTTTCGTCCTTTCCCCCCTTTTCTCCAAGATTTCGGGCCGGTTTCTCACTGGTTCGATGATCCGAGGCCACCACGACACTCTTGAGAAAGTTCTCTTCAAATCTACTGAAGTGGATCGTTGGTGGGGCTATCTTGAATTTCATCCCAAATTCAAGGTAAGACTTTTTATTCAGTATTTGGCTTACTTGCAGTTATAGAAAATGTAGTAGTCAAAGAAATACTAAAGTTTTATTTTGGGAGATGTTGTTTTCAGGGTGTTGAGTGGAGAATCCTGCAGGTATAGGACCAGTCATATTAGGGGCTCTCCAGTAATCAGGTAAGGGAAATATGCTATGTTAGATAAAGTAGAGATTTTTACCAATAAAATATAGTATGTGTTCATGAGTTTTAAGAGTAGAAATTTAAATGGTTTTATAAATTATGTTTAATAAATTTTAGTTATGTGGCATGAGAATATTGATATAGTAAAGAGTTTTACACGACTTTTTACAAAATTACGATTATATAGTTTCTACAGTATCATGATATACAATTTATACAATTTTATTACAAGTTAAGGTTACATTGTAATGATAGAATCATGATTTACAGTATATACACAGAAAGATGCTTTTACACTATTTTCAGGATCATGATTTACAGTATATACAGATAGGAAGATGGTTTTACAGTTTTTCATAGTACCATGACTACACAGTTTTACAGAAACCATGACATACAGTAATATAGTTTACTATAACGTCATGGTTAATACAGTTAATACAGAATCATGGTAAAACAGATAGACTTTATATAGAAATGTATTATATAGTATCAGATCCTGATGGACCATTACAAACCAATTTACAGAGTACGGTACTATAGCTATATTCAATTCAGAGTGCAACCACATTACTCAGATAGTATGTAGTATTCAGTAGTCGATCGTGCTTACGTTGTGGATAGGCTCCCCTTCAGATAAGGGTTGAGGAGGCCGATCTAACTGTTGAAGTTTAGTTGACTTACCTTGGTTGGCCGGTCAAGATAGGTCCCGCCTAGGGCCGCACAACCCTGTCATGAAGGGTTAAATAATGACATATAGTTATCCATCTAGAGAAATTTTATCAGTTATTATATGTATACTCAAATTTACAGAAACAGTAGACGTAACTATGAATAATAGAAGTATTATGAATAGAAAATTTATAAAAACAGTTATGTTAAGTAACGTAAGTGTGAGCTATACTGTACAATATTTATACATGTTTCTTTCAGATTTGGTTATCCATGATATCTCTAAATCAGATTATTATAAATATATAACTCATTTGCCACACACTAGCGATAGCATATTTTGTCTTACTGAGCATTATCTCATCCTAATGATTTAATATTTTTCAGGTGATCCAGTTAGGCGAGCAAAATAGAATCGTAGATAGAGGGGGCTATAGTACTGCCCTATTTGAGGTTGAGTATTTTTGGGGAGATTATTGTTGTTTGACCCTAGTTCAGTTGGAGGTATTTTGGGGAATAATCGTGTATGTACAGCTTGAGAAATATTTTGACACTCTGGTATTGTAAATATATATATATATATATATATGGATATGTTTTTATGTATATAGCTTCTCGCTGCTTAGGTTGTTTATTGTAGCATAGTTTTCATAGATCCTATCTGAAACGAAACGAGATGTCAGTTGACTTATAATAATAGGTATCAGAACAATGAAATTTCACAGTTTATATGTAATAAAAAGAATTTTTATTAAATTTACAAATTTGACGAGAAAGTCATATGCTTTCATGGAAATTAACATTTAAAAAAAAATTTTAAAATGTTTTGCAACTAGATTATTTTTGACGGATTTCTGGAATTAAAAAATAAAAAAAATAAAAACAATAGAAGAGGTTATTCATCATCCCATTCGACAGTTCGTTCTCTCAGGAAGGAGACGGTCGCAAAGGAATTTGAGTTTTTTTGCATCTCTTCAGATCAAGAAATCTCGTTATGGCGTCGCCATCAGATCACCGTCGCGAAGCTACCATCATCGACGGCAAAGCCATTGCTCAAACCATCCGTTCTGAAATATCCTCTGAAGTTCGCCAACTCTCCCAGACTTACGGCAAGGTAACTACTTCTCTCCCTCTCTCTCTCTCTCTCTCTCTCACACACACACACACACACACACACACACACATGCTTGTGGAGTTCGTAAGCTGTTATTCCCTTAATTCGCGTCCAACCCCGTATAGCTGAGCATCTGGTCGTTATTTTCTGTATTAAATAGCTTGATGTTTGCTGAAATGCTTCATCTCTGGTGTCCTTACGTTCGAGTGCGTGTTTTATCAATTCCTGTGATGTAATTAACTTGGTCATATGCTTCGAAATTGAGATAATTGAAGAAACTTCCATGTTCACCACCCATATGTTTGGGAGCTTGGATTTGAGCTTGAAATTCAATCGGAATGCCTGAAATTCATACTCCCAAACACATAGTATAGCTTTTTCCCCAGTGAGTAATTATTGTTCTGGAGCTGATTAGCTTCGAGCAAGTCGGGTTTAAGTTCCTCTTGTAGGTACTGCTCGACTATGGGAGTCAAATTTTGGTCTTTGAACTGGATCCATATTAAACCTTAATCTGCTTGTTTGTAACCCCAATATCGAGTCTTCTATGATAAAACAATTTGGCACTTTATAGAATGTTGTCTCTATGGAGAGCGTACTTTTCTTTTATTAATTAGCTTTACTGGTCCATTGTGTGCGGTTAGCCATCTAGGGTTTTATTTTGTAGTGTACAATATGGAATTAGAAAGTCTTAAGATGGAGCATTCATTTTGGTGTCTTACTGCATATTTGGTAGTACGGTGTAATATTATTTTTGCTCTATCTGCTTAGGTCCCAGGACTGGCTGTTGTCATTGTAGGCAGCAGGAAGGATTCTCAAAGCTATGTACGTATGAAGAGAAAGGCATGTGCTGAAGTTGGGATTAAGTCCTTTGACATAGACTTTCCGCAGCAAGTAACTGAAGCAGAGGTGATCAGCAAGGTCCATGAGTTAAATGCACATCCTGATGTTCATGGTCAGTTGGCTATAAGTACAACTACTGTTGTATTTTTAATAGTTAAAGTGAATATTGGATGTTGAATGTTTTCCTTATTTTATTTGCATGCTTAGTTTCTAGAGCTTTGTTAAAGTGAAAAGCACTTAATTCATCTCCCAGATTTGTGCATTTGGTTAACAGTGTCTCATAGAAGGTGGAATTGGAACTTTTTTCATCTTTGGTATATGTGAGGGCTTCAGTCCCTTTTCTTGAACAGAGTGAGAAAGAATGGATATGATGTTAATTTGAGAAGCGCTAAAAGTGTATGTCACATGATCTATACATGCAAAGGAATTGATTTCTCTCTATTGTTTTTTTGTCAAAAAAAACAAAAAAAAAATCCTAAATAGAATGCAATATATATTGCAATGATCACTTTGTTCATGTTCATGGTAGTCACATACAATGTTCTCCATTTTTTTTTTTTAAAACATTATTCTAATTACAGAGTTCCACTTTTTGGATCTATATGCTTGGTGATAAAGAAAAAAAATGCTTTTAGAATGAGTATAGTTGAAATAAATATGGATGATTAGTTGAAAAAGAAAAAGATAGAATAAGAAAATTAATGCATATGTGAAAGTAATCGGTGGCATTAATTGAGGACTAGAGAAAATTGATTAGGATAGTTTGGACATTCCCTGTAGTGGGTGTAAAAAGGATTATAATAAACTCTAATTTCGCAGACGAGATATCCCTAAATCGAGTTCAATGGAGGAAGGGATCCATGTAGCTGGACACAAATAGTTAGGATGAAGGCTTTTGTTGTTGTTGGAACTATAAATATTTACCTATTATTTTCTGAACATAGAAGCATAAGAAAAGTAGCTATTACTCTTAGCTTGTTATATTCTGTTAGAATTAATTTTGTTTCCATGGTCTTCAGATTATCTATATACTTATGATACACTTGTGATGGAAATCATTAGCTGTGCAATCATGGTCTAGTGTTGGCAATATAGTTATATATACTTTGGTTCATTTGGTTCTCTGAAATCGGCATTTTCTCTTTATATTTGTTATTACAATGATAAAGACCATGTTTGCTGCATTGGCAGGTATACTGGTTCAGCTTCCTTTACCCAATCATATAAATGAAGAGAAAGTCTTAGGTGAGATTAGCATTGAGAAGGACGTAGATGGTTTCCATCCTTTGAACATTGGAAAGCTTGCCATGAAAGGAAGAGAATCTTTATTCCTTCCCTGCACCCCGAAGGTGATGTACTCAATCCTAGTTGGTACATGTGCTTTTCTTCCTTTTAAGAACCCATTATTTACACCATGTACAAACTTGCCCCAGACATTCACGAGGAAGCTATTGAGGCTTCAACATCTCACATTGTTCTATGGAATTATGAGAACTCACTTATACACACACACACACACTCTCATAAAAGCTTTCTATAGATACATGCTCAATTCTCGGTCAATAACTCATCAGGCAAGCTCATTATCTGTCCTGCTATTTGCTGTACTCTCACTCTCTAGGGCACCTCTTCTAACAAAGAATACTTTGAGGAGTACTTGAATTAGCAGCCACCAATATTGTCTCCATTCTCTTCTCTTTAGCAATTCCTACTCCAATTTTAATTACTTCTAGCTTACAAATCACGATGAATTGTGGATATTGGCTGTGTTGCAACAGCAACAGCGCAGGAACCTTATGTTTCCATGGCGATCGTAATCATACCACCAAATCCTAGATCCTTCCTTTGCTCTGTTAGATTTCAAAAGCCAATAACCTTCAGGAAATGGCTTCCATTGGCATGATATGATGTACTTGGTCCTTAACTCTATTGTAATACTCCAATTGCTTATAAATGCTTTATTTCAATTGGAATCCTTCTGAATTTATTTGTTTATTTTTTTAAATTTGCATTTTGATTCTCTGTTAATCTTCTGAATAACTCTTTCTTTATGAATAAAAGAATACCCTTTTAACATGTTATTCTTCTCTGTCCGCATATGGCAAACAGTTGCTGCTAGCCTGCTATGGTTGATCCATAATTACCGAAAAACTCTAACACCCTGGTGAACCACATATTGGTACAAACTTTTGAAACATGGTTCATTTTCATTCTGGAATGCAAAATATGACGATCCTAAGTTTTGATTCAACATTTTTCACATAACATATTTTTGTATTAGTTAAAGTGGAGAATTATCACATTGTAGTTCCATCCTAATTAATTATTTATGTATTTCACAGAAGAAAATCTTTTCTAAATTTTGAAACACTTCATCCTCCCCAAAATATACAAGTGCTTACATAGTTTTCACCAATATATCTGTGTGAGTGTACCCCTAACATTCCACATTTTAGAGAATGTGTCGTACCACAATCCTGTTCCCATTCCACGAACTGGATTGTTCCATGTTTTAGGTGACGTTGGGCTGATCTTTTGATGTCCAAGATAATATTCACTCCTTTGAAATGATTTTTAAGCTATGCTGTTTCTTTAGTCCAAGGCAGATCATCTTTGTATTAGTAGCGGAGCTTCAATATGTCTTCGAGATTAACCTTGTGCAAGTGCATTAAAAAAATGAGTGAGGCATATATATGTTTAATGTGATAAGGTTGTTTTTATGATCTTGTGAAACAAGCATCTCTTGCTTATCCAGATCTTTACTTAGGAACGATATCTAATCATGAATTTTTTTTTTTTTTAAATTTTAATATATAAAAATCCTTTTTAGAACTTTGGTTATGTTCTATATATAGTGATATTTCTGAATTAAGTATTTCAACAGGGATGTCTTGAACTTCTATCTCGAAGTGGCGTGACTGTAAAAGGAAAAAAGGCAGTTGTGGTAGGTCGAAGTAACATAGTTGGATTGCCAGTTTCTTTGCTACTTCTGAAAGCGGATGCCACAGTAACTATAGTGCACTCACGTACTCATGATCCTGAAAGCATTGTTCGTGAAGCAGACATCATTATTGCTGCAGCAGGACAGGCAATGATGGTAACTATAAATTACAGTGTTGTTTACTTCTGTTTCTTCTTGGTTGATTGCTACGTTAATCGTGGTCCTTATGTGTATATGTCCACTGAAACTGATTTGTTAGTTTAGTGCTTCTAGCTTTAATATGGCACAGCACGGTGATTATTTTTGAAAAAATCAGTCAACATTGGTGACAACAAACTAATTAGTCAATTCAAGAGAACAGTTTCTGGGTTTGGGGACTCAATTTTCCCTGAATTTGATCTGTTTAATTAACTGTTACATTGTACATTATACTTCTATCAGAAATCAGAAATGAGATTCATTCAAAAGATCAATTTTGATAAGAGGGATATGGGATTAGAAGATCTTCAAAGTGATTAGATTTATGTTTATCTGCAAGAACCTCTATTGCGAACCATCAAGCAGTGAAAATTGTTTATATATGCATCAAACGCATGACTGGCTTTTGTAAGCTTTGAACAATTGGCAAACAGGTAGCTCTGGGTGTTCATAGCCATCATAGCCACCACTTTTTGAGCAGCACCATTGCTTTTATAGCTTTACTATTTTTCCTATAAAATGAACAGCATTTATATATTATTATTTTAATGCCTTTTTCTGAGATCTGGTGGATGGTAAGGTTTGCTTATTTATTCATTCATTTTTTTTTTTCTTTTTTCCAATTTTTAGATAAAAGGCAGTTGGATCAAGCCTGGTGCTGCAGTTATTGATGTGGGAACAAATGTTGTTGATGATTCAAGTAGGAAATCTGGGTACAGACTTGTGGGGGACGTTGATTTTCAGGAAGCACGTCAAGTAGCTGGATGGATAACTCCTGTTCCAGGGGGTGTTGGTCCTATGACGGTTGCAATGCTGCTCAAGAACACCTTGGAGGGCGCCAAGCGTGTGATCAGGCAATAAGTCCCATCTTCCCTGTTTTGTTTATAGAATTTCATAATAAATTTTTGATAATTTTTTGTAGTCATTGCTATTTAATGGAATGCAGGCTGTACCTCCATATGTTTTAAAGTTGCATCCTGAATTTTGATTACATAAAGCTCTTATCAAGTCCTGGAATCACTGCAAAAATTTTAAATTACATGAAATTAAATTTCAAAAACAAATAATTTTGACTTATATGCCCATTCTTGTATTCATGTTGACAGGTGCTAGTTTATATGTTGTTTATGAACCAAATTGTATTCCAGATCTTAAAATTGCATATAAATTTTCTGATAAACTTTCATGGTTCTACTCAAATCTCAGACAGCTTCTTAGCACAAATTGAACCGTTGACTTTAGGATGATTCTATATTATAAATCTAAAGATTCCAACCAAATCTCCCAGTTAGATTCAGGCATCAATTTCAGGATGATATCTCATGATATGTTTGAAGATCTGTAACCCCATATTTCATGGGAAATTGCAGCTTAGAGCAGCTGGGGTTTGAGTTGCAAAGGTAAAAGGGAAATGAGGGAGCAAATGCAATTAGTCTCTGAGTGTGCATGTGGAGAGAATGGAACTGGAGTAAACCTGATTGTGTATATGAGCCAGACGTTGGGCTTGTACCTGGTAAAATTTGTGCCATCAAATTTCAATGAAGAAGTTCCAGGTGGTTGAGGGTAGAAACTTATCAGGTAATCCATGTTGGCTTACAACCATTCTAAAATTTTTTCCTTTGGAACTGGCATTGGTCCAGTGTGTAATGGGGGCGTAAAACTTTGGGACAAATCCTGGAACTAGGAAAGGTCTTTAAATGTTACTCTTCTTTGAGTGCTCCCCAAACACAAACATTAATTATTTGACATCCTGGCCAAGGGAGAGGAAGTTCATACTTGAACCCTTTGGTTGTCAAAATTGTGATTCAACTCATATAGTCACATCATTTTATGATTCAATTCTTCCCAATTGATTCAATGTGTATACAGAGTTGGAACCATGTGGGATTGACCTGAAATTGCTTGTCAGATTGTTGAGATTGTTAAACTCGCAATCTACGCATGATGTTCATGATCTCATCATTTACCCATTTAATGATGAGAATGAGGATGTCAGCAATGGGAAAATACAGGAGAAAGAGATGGTTCTGATGGGTTAAATGGCGATGTAAAGTTGAGATGATTGTGTGACCAGGGAGCTATATCAGCCTTGATCTTGATGGCAAATTGATCTGAAGATGAGATTTTGACTAAGGATAATGTTTTGCATTGGTGGCGCTAGTATAGCGCAGGAGTTTAGGTAGGTGGGTAGTGAAGGTTGAGACGTAGTAGAGTTGTACAAGTGGAGGGAGATATGACAGAAGGTAATAGGAATGACAAAAAAAAAGGAAAAGAATAAAGAGAAAAGGTCTTCAGTCAGTCCCAACTGCCAAATCTGGCTTGGTAATTTCTCTTACTGCATAAGGAAAAAGTGGCCTTTGTTTGATAATGTAATACATAGCTGCTAATGACTTCTGTGAATGAATTAGCTTGTGTGTGTCGTGAAGTTATTTTAATTAGTTTGTACAAATTTATTAGAATCATAGGTAGAAAAGTGATTGAAGAACCTTGCTGACCCCAAATCCTAGGAATTCAACATTGCTATCATTAAATGCTAAAATGTCTGAGAAAGGAGATCTCATCAATGTGGATGAGTGTTTTAGAGCTACGATCTCGTAGAGCACAAATGATCAAAGAGATGCTCTTTGAGGTTGGAGAAGTTCAAAGAAAGCAGAGAACAGGAAGTCATGGCTGTGATGGTTGATTTAATAGTGATGTTTGAGACGGTTCAGGTCTGGGTATTTGGGAGTTTCCTCCTTTCTTCTGAATCAAAGGCTACTGGCTCTGAGAATCCTGCATCTTGGATAAGGGCAACTCAATTTGGGACTGGGCTGCATAAGCTTTTTGAACAGCATGAAAGTAGTAATTTGAGTTTCTCTATTGTGGATGGTAGATGTTAATTTATGTAAAGTTGATGGTTCTTCCAGAGGGAATGCAGCCAGGGGTGCTAAAGGTGTCGATGATAGAAAGTGGGGTGATGAGTGGTGACGAGAATGAGTATAGTACTGGTTTTGGGTGCAATGATGGGTTATTATTGGGTGGGTTATCCTCACGGTATGGGTACAACATGATTCCCTTTTGGTTGAGCTTTCTCGTGCGTGTAAAACACCAACTATTGACTTGCAACAGGTCCATATTTTTAATGATGATTGAATATGTGATGTTGGAAAATGGTCGGCATGGATAAGGGGATGCAAAGTTTTGAAGATTACTCATTGTACTAGTAGTCAAGAAATCTCTTAGGTTGTCTTCTTCTTCTTCCTCCTCCTCCTCCTCCTCTTTTTAATACTAAGCTTAGGCATTAAAAAAGGACTCCAAAGAGGAGTCATCCAAGTTGTCTAGCTGTAATGCAACAGATTGTACCTAACTGCTTCTCCCTTACATTTGCACAGAAAATGCCTGTTAACTGCACGACACTCATCTAGTTGTCAATACTAGGGATTCTTTCCCAAGTGGCTTCCAGCATAAAAGTTCACGTTGTAAAGGGACCTTTTTTTCACTTGGCATTCCAAGGGAAATTAGCTGCGCCTGCCTTTCCATCACCTCTTTAATCTAAGAGCAGAAAGACTAAGGAGAAACTTTCGCTCTTTTGAGTGCACTCAAAACAGTATGTCTTCATCCCTCTGTTTCACCCATTGTTGTACTGCATCTTAACGAAAATCAAACAATCTTCCATTTCTGTCTTTCTAGAATTTCTCCTGAATCTTTACCCATCTCAACTTTTCTTCTTCCTTCATGTTAAGGTTGATCCATCAGCCCTTCTATGCCGGCCAAACTGTAAGGTCTTGGAGACTGACGTGCCACACAGAGCACAGCAAACATCATGTCAAGAATACACTAGTGTCCATCTCCAACAACAAAAGCTGCTACTGAGAAAACTCGTCCTACACTTTCTGTAAGGTGCTGCTTGGTTCGCCAGTCTAAGCTGCCCACTGGAACAACATTCCCGGGAATAGGGGGCAATGTTAATATTTTTGTTTGGGTCATGTTATAGGATTCTTGGGAATTTACACAGGATCATATATTTGGTTCAACTGGAGAATCCTATCAAGTTTTTCAATAAGATTATGAAAATATCCTTAACCCTTGTGTATAGTAATATATGAAGAATAGTCATATTTCATAATATAAGATGTTTATTTTAAAATTTTCATATTATAAAATTATGTTATTATATTATGCATTGTAGTATTATAATATTATATTATATTGTAATCAATTATGTTATTTTATTTTAAGATAGTAAGATTACATTTATCATAACGTAATATGATATTGTTTTATATTTTTATTATCATGATTAGTATGTTGTGTCATGACAATATATTATTATATCATTTTAAGAAAAAAATAGCAACAATGGATAACTAATTATATATTATATTATTTTATTTAATATTATATTTTTATGAAATAATAATATTATTATTTTTATTATAAAAGAAGAACTTCATTAATAGAATAAGAATATACATTTAGGAGAACAAGACATCTCCTTAAACAGTGTGGAAAATCCAGATAAAAAATACAAAGAAACAACCTAAAGACTTAAACACAAGAGAGAAAAATCAGCATGAACTAACACTCCAACACACATTAAAGCCAGTCGTGCTGAATATCAAAAAAGCTCACCCCCTTAAAATTCCCTTGTCCCACA
Source organism: Malania oleifera (assembly GCF_029873635.1). NCBI lineage: Eukaryota > Viridiplantae > Streptophyta > Magnoliopsida > Santalales > Ximeniaceae > Malania > Malania oleifera. The sequence continues at coordinate 99,281,581 of NC_080421.1, forward strand.
TACCAAAGAGAAGCCAAATAATATATCTTTTCCCAAACCAGCAACTGAGATGATTTCTTCCCTAGGAAAATGTGCGCATTATGCTCCACCCACAACCCAGAAGACTGCAAAAAAAGCACATTTCCAAAGTGCTGCCCTTTACTTTTTCCTGCCAAAGCTAGCAAAAGACACTGCCAAAAAATCCTCCACTGTCTTAGAACTCGCCCAACATTCGCCTAAAGTACCAAATAACTTATTCCAAACCCTCCAAGCATAGTCAGAATGAATGAACAAATGTGCTAATGATTCTGAACAATTAAAACAGAGAACTCAGATGTCTGGAGAGACAACCATCAAAGGTCTCCTAACCTGCAGTAAGTCATTGGTATTAATTCTCTCAAGCGCAACCAACCAGATAAAAGCCTTAATTTTATAGGGAGCTTTGTCCTTCCAAATAGAACTATGGAGAGGAAAAGATAAATTAGACCTATTCAAAGAATCACAAAAATATTTGCAAGAGTAAACCCCTAAAGGATCTAGAGACCAAGATTGCCTATCATCTTCTAAAGAAAAACGATAGTTATTCAACAAGACTAGCAAAGAGGATAGCTCTACATAATAATAATATTATTATTTCCAATTTTAATATAGGGGTTATTCATGTTCAACTGACCAATATGGTGGGGCATCTAGGGACAATTTTGTTCCAAAAAAATAGATGCCCATAGGTGAGCATGGGAATGTATGGTGCCCAGGAATCCTTCATTCCCAGGGAATGTTGGATTACTCTCACTGGGCCTTATGCTACTTTCTGGCCCCTAAATGCATTGGTAAGTGCTCCATTCCTAGTCCTTGATTGTTACAAGCCCATCTCATGCATATTCCTGCTAGACTCCACTTCATGGTTTTAAATAAAGGCCCCAACCGTTACATAACTTCCATTCCTAGTCCCTGATTGTTACAAGCCCATCTCATGCAGATTCCTGCTAGACTCCGTCCACATTCCAACATCCCCATATTTATTTCCAATCACATCTAAAAAATTTTCCTTTCCTTGGTAAATCTCCAAAGCTACTCGCCAAGAAGAGCTTTGTTCATCACTTGCATGGCTTGTAAAGAACCCCCAAATCTCCTGACTGGGCAAAGTCACAAATTTTCACAATGCCCCACCTCCCTCATCAAATGGTATTTAAAATAATGATCTTTTTCTCTACCTGAAAGAAATGAATACTTTCAACTTTCTGGCAGCTAGGCTGGGGATGGGAAAGATATAAGTGTGTGTGTAAATTAGATACATACTTTTAATCAGAGTCAACCTGCTCCCATTTGGATGTAATTTTACTTTCGATTCTGCCAGTTTTCACTCAAAACTTCCAATTGTCGGACTCTTTTTCCTTGTATTTTGCTCCTAGAAGCAGCCCTAGGTAAGAAATTGGAAGGGAGCCTTGACTACACCTCAAACTCAAAATATCGGTAAGACTACAAGCAGCTTCAAAAGCCAGAAGGCACTTCTGAAATTATGAATCTGTTCCTTCACTGCTCACAAAATATAATGGCATTGTCTGCAAACAACAGATAAGAAATTTTGACAACTTCCCCCTTAGCTTACCTAAAGCCCTGCCTTTTGCTCAGATTTTCTCTGCAGTTTATTAAACATCTCCTTAACCAAAAGAATCGTAAGGGGGGAAGGGGTCTCCTTGCCTCAAGTCTCAATGCTCTGGTAAGAAGAAAATCTCAGTCAAACTAGGTTGAAAATCTTACTGACCCCAAAACCCTACAGAAAACCTTATTGTAGAGCTGCACTGCCAGGTCCAAGATCTCCAATTCAAACTAAAGCCCATCCTCTCTAAAACATTCACAACAAATCCCCAGCGAGCTTTCTGTTTCAAACTTATAGTCACCGAACGGTCTCTTCTTTGATCCTTACATCAACTGTCTCATTGGCAAGAAGAGGTGCATCAATAATTTTTCTCCCCTCTAGATGCAGTTTGATTAATACCAACAACCCAACAAAATATATATATATATATATATAAAATAATGTTTCCTAATACTATGGCCACCATTTTGCTTGCTTACACCTGATTTACAAGCCTCCAATGCTTGAGATCCAAGGCCCCACTCTTCTTGGGGATCTGCATAACAAATGAACCATTTGGGCTGGTCACAAATTTCCTTGTAGAATAGAACTCCTTAAACCTAGCCATCACTTTTCCTTTAACTGTTCCTAATAGTGCTTGAGAAAAGGCAGCAGAATACATGTTAATACCTGGGTTTTATCCCCAGTAGGCTCTTTATGGGATCTTCTAGCCATCCTGTTGCTTCATTGCTCAGTCTCCACTTCAAAACCCTCCAATTGGGTATGAAATTAGCCTCTTCTTTGAATAGATTATAATAGTATATTTTCATAGAAGGCCTTGATTCCTTAGTTTATATCTCCCTCTTCAATTAACAGCTCCCCAGTAATTTCTACAGATTCAATGAAGTTAATCATCTTGTAAGCATTGCCCTCAGCATGGAAAATTAGTTTTTCATCTCCTCCTTTGGGCCACAGAGTTTTTTCTCCAAGAGATTTCCTTCATCTTTACTATCAGAGCCAAGTCCTCTCTCAGCTTCAACCCTTCTAACATACTCTTCTTCAATAAGCCCTCCTAACCTCATTTTGATCTAGCCTATTAACATCTGGCTGGATTGTGGAGGGTTGCATAAATGAATGCTTTGCATTATTTAATTCTGGTGGTCTTGATTCTCCTTAAAGCATGGGGTTTGTTGGGGGTGGTATAATGGGGTAATATATTGTATTATATTTGTCTCTGTGATATGTGCATCTTTTGTGTGTTGTGGTAGATCTGTTAGAGTTTGGCAATGTACTGAGTGTTTTATTGCATTAGCTTTTCATAAAAATTTTTCTTAGCAGGTTGGATGTGCTGGAGTGGCCTGTAACATGTTTAAATCTCCCTCTGTGGGTATTTTTGGTGCTACTTCTTTTTCGTACCCTGTTGTAGAGAGAGTAGCTAAGAGGTTAGGCGGGTGGAAGCATATTTCTTTTAAGGTGGGTTGCATTACAGTTATTCCAGCTTGTTTCTCTGGGCATTCTTATTTATTCTTTCATCTCTTTTTATGATCCCTGTTTGTGTGGCTGAGAGATTGGAGAAGTTTATGAGAGATTTTCTTTTGTTTGAGGTGTGAGGTGATCGAAAAGATCATTTAGTTAGTTGGGAGTTTGTGTGGAAGCCTAGATTTGAAGGAGAATTGGGGATGGAAGGTTTCATGTCAATTGTCAAAAAATCTCTTTTGTTTGTAAGTGGTTGTGATGTTTATATTTGGAAATTGTGTCTCTTTGATATAAAATTTATATCAAAGGGTCCTATATAAAGTGATCAAGAGAAAATATTGGCTCTCTAGGGTTTAGTGTGGGATTCTGGAATATTAAGGTTTTGGGTTGGGGCAGGTGGGTTGAATATCAACCATGCTTGTCCTCAGAAATGTCTCCCAGATCTATCTCATGTTTATTTCATTGACTTGCTAAATGTTGGGGGATGGCTCTAAAATCCAGTTGTGGGGGGATTGGGGGCAATTGGTTCCCTTCTGTGCTGCTTTTCCATTTTTTATTTATTTATTTTTATCATCCACCACCATTCATGATGCTTCTAATAGGGATTCATCACATCTGTGTTCTATGTTAAGCAGAGTAATTAGGCTATTGCTCATCTGTTTTTCTGCATTGCCCTTACGTTTGGAAGTTTTGTAATCTTCTTTTCGGTATTGTTGAGATTGGGTGTGTCCAAATTCTGTGGAGGAGTTGTTTCTTTTGAGCTTTTGTGGTTTAGAGTTTTGTGGGATTGTGCTTTGTTTGCCATGTTGTGTTGCATTTGGCTGGAAAGGAATTTAAGGATCTTTATGAATACTTCTTGTTCCCTTCATTTGCTTTTGGATAGAGAAATTTTTTTGTTTTGCTATGGTCTTCAGGGGCTAGTGGTTTTGCAATAGTTCCTGTATCTCATGTTCAGAGTTACTGAAGAGCTTTAATTTTCTGTGCTATCTTTGTTGTCTTTATTTTTTCTCTTTAGGTTTCTGTGGGCAGACTTCTTCTCTGGTGTCTTATCTATTCTCTCTTTCCTATTCACAAAATCTTCATAAAAACACGACTGTGTCAGCAGCATAATAGAGGATTATGGAGAGGGTTTTCAATGTGACAATAATGTAAGTGTAAACATAATTTCTGCAATTGTGGAGTGCATGATGACCCATTCAGAATGATAAAATTATCAATAAAACTGACTTCATCTTTTTTATTTTTATTTTATTTTATTTTATTTTTTTAAGAAGAAAGAGTTATCAAACATCTCCAAGAGAAAATGACTCTGCCAGCATCATAGAGGATCTGGGAGTGTATTTAATGTGACAGTAATATAAGTGTACAACATAATTTCTGCAATTGTGGAGTCCATGGAGGCCCATTCAGAATGCAGAAACGTGTCATTGGCCGCACAGTGACAGTCAGAATAGAGATTTTTTATGATCATGACTCATCATCCTAGCTTTCTTTATCATAAAAAGGAGGCAGGTTGCCCAGTGCACAGGGCTCTTGCCAACATGGAGTCTAGTTTGGGAAGAGGTGTTTTGATGTGTGTGATCCTACCTCTGCATGCAAAGTTCTTTATGTAGATAGGACCCATGGTGCCTATGTGTAATTGGACAACCTTGCCAACGTGCCAAGTTCCATTTTGGTCCTCTTTATCTTTTGCTAATTTTACAATTTTTTGTTCTTTTAAAGTAGGTAACATGTAGAAAATAGTTCTTGTTTCCCATACCAGTTTTTCAAAGATTACAAAAACTGTTAGCTAATTTTTCAGTTTTACAACATTTGTATAAAATAAATGGACAATAATAAAAAGTTTCGGCACTAGTTTCGGCACTATTTACTTGTGCAAATAATTCTATATTGTATTTCTAATTTTTTCAAATAATTACGAAAACGTCATCTTGTTTTCCAATTTTCTAAATTTATATAGGAAAAATGGAAAACATCTTTTTATTATTTTCTAAATTATAAATTATTGTCTTCTTACTTTGCATATGGGAGCATGAAATTTGGGTCTTGGACTTTGAATTATGTGGATTATATATTAGCTTTCTTACGAATTCACATAAACCCAAATCCAATCCCCAAAATCCATGATCCAAATACTACCTTTTATAATTTTTTGGAAAATTGGACAACAAGTTGTCTTTTTTTTGTGATTATTTTGAAATCTACAAATAAAAAATGAACTTTTTTTTTGCACAATTAAACAAAATCTTTATTCTTTTTTTACCTTTTTAATATGAATCTTGGAAAACTAAAAAATAGGAAATGGGAAGTGTTTTTCACAACTAAACGGGCCTGTAATTTCTCCATTACCTCCACATTCAATGGTAAAAAAAATGTTGGTTTAAGTTCAACATGATTGCTCTCTTACAATGCCATGAAATTTTTTGGAGCCGTTAGTCCTTAAGGTGGCTGTGTACAGCACTTCGCTAGGAAACTTGTACCGAAAACTCCGATCATTTGCTCAGTCTCTAGCTGTTCCGCTATTTACCGAAATATCTCTTTGTTTAATTAATTAATGTATGCTGAAAGAAGTTGAACCTCATAGCCTCTGCCCCTTTAGTTCATTGAACCTAAATCAAGCTTGAGGCATCACCAGATTTACGCAAGTATGTTCATGCAGCTTGTACTGGGCCCATTTCCTTTCTTGTAGTTATAGATTCCATTGTACTATTGAGAAGTCTTCAGTTACCCCATCCAAATCTTTGTGGCTATTGTTGGCATTTAATATTTGATTTTTATCCAGATAGTTGATAGTTCAGGATTCTATGTCTGCACTTTGTAACACATTGATTGTGTTAGATTTGAGTCAAATTGGGGATGGGTCCTTGCACTCCCAAACATAATAATGGCTTGCATGACTAGAGAGCTTATGGGTTTGTAAAGTGCATTAATAGCTTTGTAGTTTATTGATGTTTTAGCCCATTTTGCAAGGGTGAGGTTTTTGGTTCAAGTGTTCACCAATCAAATGATTTTAGCTGAAAGTCCCTGGATGATCACGTGTCAGGTTGATAACTCCCTCTACTCCTAAACATAAAAAGGTTTCAAAGCAGAGGCCCAAGGTTAGTTTCTTGTTGTTTTAATGAAAAAAGATTGTGTAGGATCGGGGGTGAGTATTTAGTTTAGTGGTAAAGGCTTGCTCTCATGTGGTTTTGAGGATGAGAGGTAATGAGTTTGAATTTCATGATGGTCATGCAACTGGATTTTACAATCATTGATTAGGCCTTTAACTCAGTACTACATGCTTGCTGCGATTCTCGTGGCTGCAGCCTTGCAATATTCCCCACTGCTCCACCCTGTGAATATATATGTGCAGATATGGGTGAGTAACATTTCAAAAAGAGTCACATGACCACAAAAACAAAAAGAAGAAAAATATTTGACCTCCTAGCCTGTTGAATTTGTGTTGATCTCTCTTTTGGGATTTTTCTAAACCCTGAATTTGAGTATTATCTCCTCATGTTTCAGAGAAATGTCTCGTCTCTCATGCTTTTGTCTCAAAATCTTCACTCTCTTTGTCTTGTTGTCCTTTGAGTTGGGATTGAAATTTGAACTTGGAATCACATTAAGAGTAAGTTGGTTGTTGAAGGCTCCCCCTATTAAAGTTGATTTTAGATTAATGATCACTGCACAATTAAATTATTGTGGATGTTAGCATAGAAATAATTTTATGCAAATGAAATTACTTTTACCCAGAATTAAGCTTCTCCAAATAGGTCCTTAGGCTAAGTGACAAAAGTTGAATGAGAGGGATTAAAAATAATGAATGGGTCAAATTAGTGTCAAAGATATTATTGGAAAATGCTAGTATTCATGCTCTTTTATGTGGGTTTTTTTTTTTTTTTTTAAAATTTTGATTAAAACATATTCAATGAGTTTTTACTTATTACAATTTTTTGGCATAAATGTATATTCCATTATTTTTTAAAAATAATTCAACTATATTATTAAATTTGCCGCTGCTAAAAGAAAATTCTGAGTTTGCCCCTGCTGCTAAGAGTCATGGTCCCAAGGTTATCTTCCTAGCATCTTCTTGGCATCGACTTTATGTGGATAGAATCATATGGTCATGCTTAGGGAGTGTTACCACAAATTGTTCTTGGCCATCTATCCTTCCTAGCTCTAGAAATCGGTAAACTGCTGAACATGCATTGGAATATAGTATAAACCAAAAGTAAGCATTGCATGGCTTAAAGTACTCTTAAGCCCCCATCTAAAACGTGTCTGCCATTCTCCAATCGAGTAGTTGAAACAAATTTTTGACTTGATTACGGATCTGTAGAAAATAAGTTTAATGTAATTTTTGATTTTCGTAACACCCTACAGGGTGATTGATTTCTTGTACCAAGGTTTGGCATCCCGTTGATGCCCTTTTAATGCATACCTTTTTACTGATAAAAGAAAACCTTGATTAAGAATCATATGGGGTTTAGAAACTCTACCATCTCAAGAGAAAACTAACACACAAACAAGCACATTTTCACACGCACACACACGCATCGACTTTTTAAACAGATATGATGCTTATTCATTTACCTAATCTATAGCCACATGATAGATTTGGTCTTGCTTAGAATTTCTAGTGTCATCTAAGATACTATTCACAGGAATTGTGGTCCCACTTGGTCATTAATCTTATCCAAAGATTTGATACCGGGAGAGAGAGAGTGAGAGTGAGAGAGAGCTCAAACTTGTGATTTGTTGGTCTTTGATGAAATAATTACACTGCCCTACATCCCTCCTGTCCTAGAACCTCCCTCCTCCAGTCACCTCAATTTTACTTTTACCATCTCCCTTTACAGCCTTACAGCCATAATACCGAAATCGGTAGTAAAAACAGGGGACAATGTCCTTCAACATTCAAATCCTTTTGACAAATTTTTAGCTAGGTCATGGGGTCATGAATGTGGCCTACCAGATTAAATTTCAATATTGAAAAGGCCATTGTTTATATTGATGGAAAAGCATTTAGCCCTTCAATTATCTAGATGCAACATCATCATAATTCTCATTGGAACAGATGAAGAATGAAGATGTAAAAATTGATGGACTATATGCTTTCACATCAATGTCCATATAGTGATTTATAATGCTTTCACTGTTTATGCAGACCCTTTTGAGCGGTTAATTTAGTTTTTCCCTCGAATTTCTCCTGTCCAAAAAACCCTCTTGGAAGTGGATATTACAGCTGCCTAGCACATCATGTGGTGGGGGAAGAGAGAAGGGACAAGGAAGAGTGGAACAAAATTCAAATCCATATTTGTGTGAGTGCTTTGAGCGATATCCACTCATTCTCTGGAAATCTATTTATCTTTGGAATTTTAGCATGTTCATAAGTTTATTTTGTACGTTTTCCTTTGAAATATTTTCTGCAGATTCTGGATCTGTTCAATCAAGATTCTTGGAGCTTGACCATTGAACAAGCATTAGAATAACCTAATGATATGGCCTGGATTTTGTGTGTTCAGCCAACTTTCAAGGTAGCTGGATGACCTTTGAGTTATAGGAAAATTCAGAGTTTTAAATCCTAATGTAAGTAGGGCTGGTGGATGGCGCATAGCTAGATACCACTTTATCTTCCTGCAATATACCGATCTTATCTGGAGTTTTGAACATATTCTGAATTGTCCACTCCCTTTTCTAATTTTTCCTTGGCTTTTGACTTGATGTGTGCCAAGGGTTTTGATTAGAAAAGGTGGAAAAGATGTTGAAAACTCCAGCATGAAACCTTTCCCTTTTTGCTTGACATGGTATTGTTGATGACAATGCCAGCATTTGTCTACCATTATGAGATTATCTTAGCCTAGTACGCCATAACTTCCTCTCAAAAATTTGTTTGTTCAATGTCTTTTTAGTCTAAAATCAGGAACCTCCCTTTACAATTGCTTTGAGAATCCATCATTTCATTTAATATGAAGGCCACTAAATGGGGAAAAATTGCATGCGCATGCTAGGGCATGCTGAAACAGTGTATCCCCTTAATGTACCTTTTATGATTAATGAGTGAGGGCATGACTGCACAAAATTTCAAACTGGTGGGAAACACCAAATTAGAGAAAGTTGACATAGACCCCTGGAAAATTTGATCCCTACACAAATATCTCTGTGATAATGGCCGACTGCTGCCTGCCCCATTGGACCATCACAAAAAAAATGTCATGCTTTCTCATAAAAACCTGCATAAACCACAAGCCATCCATCCTAAGATGTCAATTTCATTTTATTTTATTTTCTTTGGCTGGGAGTCATCACAATATATTGTTGCTAGGTAGAGGATGTTGAATTGTAAAGTCATTTCTAGCATTCAAAGTATAACATAGAGACTGTACTATTCATATGTGGCTGTACAATTTATATGGTGACTGCACTATTCATTTGGTGGCTGCATAAGTGGTGGCTACTTAAGTCTATAAAGGTGGCTGCAGAAAGGAGAATTCAATAAAGGTGAGCAGTACTCTCTATTATAAATAAAGATGCCTACTAGGAGTTCCAATTCATCTCAAGTATCTCCAACTCCAGCTTAAAAGAAAGATAAATCAAGTACTCTCCTAAAAAAGTGTCCTTGTTGTAGCCTATAGTTTCTAGTGAGATTTGTGTACTCCTTATTCAAGAGAGAGGTATCGTTATTTTCCTCTTGTAATTAGAGAGAAGTTGTATTATTATTTTTTAGTGGATTCCTTGTACTCTTGCTCATGATTTTTCCCTTAATTTGTTTGGGGCTTTTTCATATAAATCTTGGTGTTAATTCCTATTTTCTCATTTCTTATTTTAGCTGTGTGATACTGTTCTTACCCATTCAATTTCCTAACAGTTGTATTAGAGCCTTGGGTTACGACCTTTGGATTGGGGTTACTATTCACAATTACTATTCACACATGTCATCGGATACTTTTACAGTATTGTGAACGTATATGAGATTTGTTCAAGTATACAGTTCCATTCATTTACGATATTGTTCATGTATACGGTATTGATCACGGTGAAAAAATGGGAGCCAATTTAGTGGAGGAGCAGATCTTATCTATTACAATGGTATCAAAGTGCGAAATTGAGAAGTTCAATGGACGTAATTTTTCTCTTTGGAAATTGAAGATGAAGGCTGTCCTGAGAAATGACGATTGCTTAGCGGCAATTGGAGACAGACCATGTAGTAACCTGAAAAATTAGAAATGATTAAAATAAATAGGAAAAAAAATAATAAATAAACAAATAAAAGGAATAGTGTGAAAAAAATAATAAAAAAATATGAAATAAAATGGAATTAGATTAATTATTAATTAATTAATTAGTTAAATATTATTTAATTGAAGGTGCCATTGGGAAACCGAAGGTGCCGTTGGATTCTTAGCTCCGCCATCGACATATTTATTGGAGCGAATTTGTCGTGGGAGCTACGTAGACACCATTCCTGGGATAAGACAAAATTTCCCTAATTTCTCAATTTCTCTTTAAATCTGTCGCTAAATCGACGATCGGGCACCACCATGTGATCTTAGTTGCGATTGTCGTCATTTTGGCGTGAGTAAATTTTCAATTTGGGTTTTCTAAACTTCATTCCAAAGCGAGAGTGAGATTTAAGGAATTAAGTAAATTGGTTGTATTTGAGGGTATAACTATTTTTTTGGAATTTAAGACTCTAAGAAATATTAAAATATTATTTTATTTAGGGTTAATTTAATGGAGTTAAAATTTTTGATTTAGGGTTCGGGTGAGCGCCACAGACATCTTTCGGGATCCTGCCGACGTAGTTCAGGAAGTCAGGTAAGAGAAAATTATATATTAAATCAGATTTTATGAAATAAAAGATAATGAATTATGTTATACTTTTGTATATGTTTTGGTATAGGTTTTAAAAGACCAACCATGTAAATTATGTTTTCTGAGCTTAAGATCGCTTATTTAGTTATGTATATGTGAAAATAAACTGATGAAAGTGAAAGATATTTTCTGAAAAATTATGTAAGAAATGGAAATTATATTTTCAGTATTCAAATGCTAAATGTGAGTTAACTTATTTTACAAGAAATATGTATAAATTTTATTACTAAATTGTGTGACATGAGTAAATGTAAGTTTTGTCCAAATATATGTTAAATGTATGAGATGAAGACTAAGTAAGTAAAACATTAAGAATGAAATATGATATGAACCATGTTGCTTGTGTATGTTAATGAAACTACGTAAATGTATGACAACTAAAAGTCGTGTTAGAAGATTCTAGCATTTCTATGTGGACTAATTGATGACAACTAAAGAGCAGCTGTAGTACGAATGAATGAAATGAAAATGGAATGAAATGACAATGAAACGAAATGTGAAATGTGAACGATGAAAATGGAAAGAGTCACTTAAAGTGAAATGTAATGTAATGTTAAAGTTATGAACATGAACAGATGTGAATGGTTTAATAATGATAGAAAGAATAATGTATTATGATATTAGAAGTATTTATGCTAATAAAACATGTTACGTTTGGACGAGGCAAACTCTTTGCCTGAGGGCTTGCTAAAA